>NC_061520.1:21660000-22860000 GCF_022379125.1 Scophthalmus maximus | reverse complement strand
AGTGAGGGAAAGAGAACACACCTGCAACACACAGAGGAGTCACTCCTTATTTTCAGCTTGACTGATTTGGACCTGGAGGCTAATGCGATGACAGAAGGACATGCATGTCAGTTTTTTCCTCACCAATCAGGCAGTTAACTTTGTTAGGCATATCCGCGATTCCACCAGTGAGGGGAAAATTGATTTAGCAACTTACCGTATAGCTCAGTGCCCAGCTGGATCAGACAGCGAGGGGGAAATGAGGCCTTGAGCAGGCGTACCACTCCGCGCTTCACTTTTGTCCCAAAAAGAGGGGAATTCTTTTCTGTCAAAATGCTGCGATTGTAAGTAACGGGACAATGTGTGATAGCACCGCAGAGGAAGAGAGGGAGCGACGAGGGAGGAGTTTCACACTCCTTTAACCACGTGCAATGTGTCGAGACCCTCCCGGGCTGGGAGTTGGAGGAGGGTTGTCTCTCCTCTGAACCGGTGTGAACCGGTTGTGTTCTTGCCCTGGGTGTCAGCCATGATCAACCACATGTGCATTATGCTGCTGTGATTTGCTGCAGAGAGCCCTCCAGGGGTCATATAGGGACTGGGTTATATACAAGGTCCTGAAGAAGTTCACAGTTATTATTCTTATATGCTGTGCTGAGCCGATCCCACAGAGAATTTACCCATAATGTGCCATGCCTTCCTTTTATAAAAGGTAAAATAAAAATAATAAAAATCCACCATGGATCACAACATTTCTTTTATCCACAGGGTCTGTGCGGATAGAGAAGGAGGCTTCGTTTTCCTTCTATTTCGGACTTGTTGGCTTAAAAATGGACAATGTCATTATCTAAACAGTGGATGTCAGATGTTTGTGTCAGACTCACAGAGCAAAGGCTTGTGTTTTTAATTCAACACTTTGCTCTGACATTCAATTATCATAGAGGGATAAATCTATTGTTGAGGGGAGGCGGAGCTGGCAGGGAGATGATGTTTAGTGCACTCAGTGTGATATTAATTTGTGAATCATGCACTTATAAGTAAGGAGCCCTCGTGGGCTCATAAGACATTGGTGCCACAGGGCTTGTCAGAAAAGAAACATAAATTATTACACAAAAATGTGAAGAAAATACTTTTCCTGTGCATTGGACTGTACCTTTGTGGCTGTCATCGAAAGACTCTCCTCTCTGTTTAATAAGATTCTTGCGTTGGAGGTGACAGAGGTTAGTTGGGTTTGAGTCTGTCATGGGGATCTGTCTGTGGCATTTTTGTGTTATGTAGTTTTCTGGCTTGTGGCCAGGTCTATGTGACAACCTTTTTTAAGGCATGTTGCTCTCTCGTTTCATCTTTGCTCTCTTTCATCTTGGGAGTCCTTCTCCTGTTTGTAATTACAGCGTTCTGTGTCATATTCACTTCCCTCCATACGGTAGCCTTCATGCAAATATCCTACCTGCATCTGTGCTGTGTGGAATAATGCAAAGCGCCGTCCTAACGACGAAACGTATTACTGTTAAGAGTGATTATCAACATTGTTAACAACGTTTCTCTATCTTCACATGATCTACATCCTCATATCACACAGCTGAAATATGACAGTAATACAAACATTTAGTACAATGTTATTATTACTCTAACATACTATCACTTAAATGTTGTGTAAATTTCCTCAATCTCTTTAGCGAACCTCTGTTCGACATGCTGTTATTCTGTTGTCCTGTCCAAACCTGCAGTATAACCTGCAACTGAAGGCGTCAAGTAAAAGTAGAACTTGATGTGGAGTGAAGTAGTAGCAGATGAAGTGGGCGGTGGGGGAAGTGGTACAGAGAGTGACAACACTTGAAGCACCTGCTCTACACTTTCTATATCTCTGTGTCATTGATTCATTTTAGTAGCACTTAGCCCACTTTTGATTTGTCAAACCAGGACTATACGCTAAGATGTGTTACGGTACCTGATATCTAGGCATTTACATAGTCCATTAAACCATGGAGCGATACAGACGTTACATGCATATGTACCTGATCATGGAAGAGTGATAAGACTCTTATCATTTTTTTGGTTGAACACCTTTGTGATTATAGAAATGCACTATTGACGCTATGAGTACCAATGTTAGAGCCCATGGCCTAATTCACTAATTAATTTTTTGGGGGGTAATTGTCATGTTATTGCCAGAGCGTGTCTTGCTGAAATTGATAATCCTCATCTGGCTCAGCGAGGGATTTTATAATTAAAATAAAAGTCCTTGACTGTGAAGGTGAGTTGTGTTTGTGGAAATTGTTATATGAAGAAGCTACAGCATTAGGAATTTGTAATGAAGGTTTAGTGCAAATGCAATTGAGGTCTGAAGTTTTCTCCTGTCTCCTGGTGTGATCTTGGCTGATTCTTAAAGAAAGCATGGGGAATATGGTTATATACTTCTACCACTACTCATACTACTTCTACTACTTCTAATAATATATTATTACAAAGTTTTAATTTGTATAAAATCACTTGAAACGAGAAACATTGTGTTTTCCTTACCTGAGATGGAGCCCTTTATATCTACACTGTGCGTGAGTCCTTCACCATGTTGCACTACGGGATGCTACAGTAGCCCAGATGGGACAAACTGAACACTGGCTGTAGAGAGGGCCTTTTGCCACTGAAGTTTCTCCTCCATGCTTGGAGGATGAGGGTGAGGCGAGGGCTACTCACTGCTTCACAACTTCCTGACACCAAATCCATGACACTGAACCTTTGATGTTTTTGACGTGGTATTTTGAAGCAACGGCTCAACTCAGTTGCTGTGTTTTTGTCTCTTCGCAGGTTGGAGTTGAAGCGACAGAGGCAGGCCCCGAATCAGAGGTGAAGAGAACAAGACACGAGTCCTCCCGGACAGCAGGGGGCAGCAGCAGCAGGCGGCATGCAGGAATCTGCCTCAGACAGCAAGATGGCAAAACAGGTCAGCATCGCCCCAAATGAGCTAATGGATTACTGCTACAGCCACAGACCTCCCAGTGGTTGAGTTATTGGGTTTCTAAAGTTCCACTCCTGGATTGGGTTGCACCATGAAGCCTTTATTTAGTTCATTGTAACTCCTAGTTGGTTTAAAACGAATGCTTTCCTTGAGCAGGATAACCATTAAATCTTGGGTGGAAGATCTCTCCATGGGAGCTACACTTTTCAACACACCTCATATTCAGCATGATTGGACACTGATTCTGAAAAGGGGAGTTACATTTCAAACGATTAAATAATGCTTTGAGTTTCACAAATGGAATTCCATCTATCCCCAAACCTACAAAGCCTTGACAAATTAGCCCAAAATATCCAAGTGGCCATTTTATAAATCGTCAAAGGGTGACGTGAGAGGCTTATGTGTTTTTTGAGCATAAAACAGCCTTAACACTGCGTAGCAAGTAGTCCCTACAATATTACCCTATATAATTAGTATGCAGCACTGCAATTATACTTTGTCTGTGTTGTGACATCATCTTTATATGAATTGAATTCATTACTTTCCAAACAAAGAGAATTCTGTCTATGTGTAATGATAGGTTTATCTAACTACATTAATTCATGGTTAATAAAATGTGTTTTGTTTTCTCCTGTGGTTATATTTCATTATAAGTACTGGAGAGGTCATATCCTGGGACGCATCCATATGCAATTCCCATAAAAATAATCTTGACAGGACAGAAAATAAAATATTTCTGTAAACAGATCAGACAAGAAAAAATGTTGCAACAGCCGCGATGGACCTGAGGACAACCGGCCTTGTTACTGATGATTTGACTGTAGCTGAACTT
This sequence comes from Scophthalmus maximus, assembly GCF_022379125.1. Classification (NCBI taxonomy): domain Eukaryota; kingdom Metazoa; phylum Chordata; class Actinopteri; order Pleuronectiformes; family Scophthalmidae; genus Scophthalmus; species Scophthalmus maximus. The sequence goes on along the minus strand of NC_061520.1, from coordinate 22,856,236 downwards.
CAGCGAATAAGTGTGACAGTATCTCTGGCTGAAGTGTACAAAAGCACAGAATACGATTTTTTTTTAGATCTTTTAGATTGTGAGAATACTGTCTCAATGTCACTGCTTTTGTGCCATGTGTGTAAATACAAATCACAGCTCTCGGACTCTCAATTCATTTTATTATGCTAGATGGGAAACTGGCTCACAGTAGGTACACAGGATAAAACACAACAAGTCGAATAAACTAGAATGCCAAAGTTAAAAGAATATGCTAAAATTACTTTGATTCAAACAAGTAACAAATTAGCTTTTTCTCCTATTACACTTGAACCAACCTGAGGGGAGAGTTTTACATTCACAGTGAAGGGGGTGGGTGTTTTGTCTAGTAGACCTCACCTGGCGCAGGTCCTGCTGTTCAAAGATGGCCATCAGGGTGGTCTGTGGGACGCCTTTCAGTCCCCTTCACAATGTTGCCCAGCTGATTTCTTACCCTGATGCTCATGTTACCAAACAAGGATATCCTAGATAAAGTAAGATCAGATTGGATAAAGGACATGTAGAACAAGGACATCACCTGGATAATCTTAGTTTCCCTATGGCTCTCTATTATGAAGACGCTTTACCTGAAATCATTAACTAACATTACAGAGTAACCTCATAGTCAAGTCTGGAGAGCCTGAGATATGCATGGATGACGTCAGTAATGGCTGCTGTGATTGGATTACTGATGCACTGTATGTTTTGTCTTTTTGTTTCATGGCAGCTTGAAGTGGATGTACAGTATACTGTACATCTAAAGTAGAAGTCTTGCAGAGATTGCACATAATTTCCAATATTTATTAAAGCCACAATGCTAACTCTACACCACTGACTAAAAATAAATATTGTCTTAAGAAATCAATCTTAGGCCCTGCCCTGATAGTGGCATGTAAAATAGTTATGAATATTAGAAAAAGTATTTCTAATATTGACTCATGTGTCAGGGATGACAGATGACATCAATAACTGAGTAATTTGTCTTTTTTTGTATTTTTTAAAGGAACAGAACTCCAAGAATCTGGACGAACACAGGGAAACAGACGAAATGTCTGAGAAGACGTCGTCAAACAAGAACCTCAAATCCCCCCAGAAAGGCTCCAAGCGACTTAAAACAGCCCCCTTCAAAGTGACGCTGCTGGACTCCTCGGAGTTTGAAGGAGAAATTGAGGTATGCAGAATGCATAAACAATTCATGGTTAAAAACATTTTTTAGAATTAGCCTTAACATGCTTTGAACAAACTGCTGAAAAGCAACCCCTGAAACACACACACACTTTTGCATTGTTTTCCTGTGTGGCCAGTTGTGTGTTTTGTGTAGTACTGCACAGAGCGGATAAAACAGGCAGAAAGAATAAAAGAGAGGCTGCGTTGCCATAAGCTCAGCAGGGCGGCGAAGTCAAAGAAAATGTAATATAATAATATTTCATTACCAATTACCTATTTCGAGCTGATTATTGTTTAGGCTGATATTTATAATTCCCCTCACTAAGAATTTCACTGCACAAATCCTCAATATGCACCTGAGATGATCTGCCTGGGCCCAACAGAGACCACAGTCCGCATATTGCTCATCAATATGACTGGGCATATAAATTAAGCTTCAGTACCAAGGGAAATGTATTCAAAGTATCAAAAAGTGTCCAGTTTTCGAAAGACAAAATTGTTTTTTTGTGCCTTCTAACACAGGTTACAAGTGACCTTTACAAAAAATGATTCTCGTGACGTTTAGGGAACAAAACCGACTTGATTATGTGAAGAAAAGAAACACGCAGCTCTCTGCTGTCAGATTGAGGCTCATCCAGTCTGACCTGAGGTCACATGTCAGCAACGGGTAAACAAAAACTTCACAATTATGTTAATCAGGTAGTGAAGTGGTACCTTTCGAGATTCGTCGTTTCATGTAATTAAATTTGACTTGGCCAAATTGAGAGTAGGCTCTCTTACACAAAACTTTTCACCAATAAAGCAAGAGAAACTATGAAGGGACTTACTTATTGTTTATCGAAGAGCGAAATATTACAACCTCGGGAAACTTTGATTACGCCAGCTGACCTGCTCTCTCACATTTTGTGGATGTCCGGCGGATGTGTCATCTCCTGAAGACTCTTTCATATACACAGTCATTTCCTCGGATTTTTGGAAACCTCCCCAAAGCCACTAAATACAATTTTCAAAGGATTTCTTAGGTGATGTAGTGACCCTGTGAGAAGTTTATTCATCTTCATTTGTAAAATGTGAATAATTAAAGGGTCTGGTGTACTGTATGTGTTTAATGAAAATGTTTACACTCCCTGAACTAAAGTATCAAAAAGTATTGTTTTTGTAACAATACTGAAACTTGGATTTTGTTTTGGCATTCATATCTTCCATTGTCCATTTTGTCCAATTAGAGCCCCCAGCACAGGCTGCTAACTGGGTGTATGGAAATCTAAAGTTATTAAATGGTTGCAAGCCAGGTGCAGCCAAGGAGAAAATAGAAGAACAATGTTATTATGAGTCAACCCGTAGGATACTTATGCACAATTTCATGAAACTTTGTGTGTGTGATGTGGTGTGATAGGGGGGTGCCTTTTATGTGCGAGTGTGTTATCAGCATTGCTATGCTTGTCGACCTTTCTCGCAGCACTGTGAAAATCTTCTGAAATACCTGAAATAACAGTTTGCATCATGGTTATATAAGCTTCTGTGTCTTAAGTGCTCTTCCTGAACGTTTTGCCTGCCCTCCAAGCTCTGCCAGTCATTTCCAGAGAAGGATTTTAAAAAATAGAATATATTTTTTTCTATTTTCTATTATGGTGGGAGCCTCAGACCTCCAGGTCATGGTTGGGCTTGCTTCTGCGTCGTGTCTGTAATTGCAGGGGTGGACCTTGCCATACCCGAACCTCCCCTGTGCCTCCAGGAGCTGGTAATAACAACATCGCAAGATGGGAGGCCACAATTTGTGGATGGCTGCATTCGTGGGGTTAATTAAATCCCTTGTCATGGATGCCCGACTATGCATCCCCGCGGTCCTCGGGCGGGAGAAGAGGCACCACGCCCTCACCCAAAGCCATCACTTTTGGTGGACTGTTTCATGATAGTTAGTCATCATTTTACACTGCCAAGATAATCAGGTGGCAATAAGGATTAAATAATTATTGTGTGGTTAAATATTTAATTGTTCCAGAGCAGAGAGCAAACAGGCTGGACTACCTCAGTCACAGACCATTAAGATTCTGCATACCGATTTGTTAATTTAATATTACTGGCTGCTGCTGATTGTCTTTATGTCGACAATTGTTTGCCGCCGTGGGCAAACTGACAGCAAAAGGGCTTTTAAACACTTTCCAAGTGTTGCACCACCATCCTTTCTCCCATAAAAAGGCAAAGGTGAAACACTGTTTCAAGTCCTGTAGCCTTGAGATATTAGAAACAAGACAGCAGAGGGATAATACTGTATCTGTTTCCCTGGCAACTGCTTGCTCCATCTCCCTTTCGCCTCACCTAGACTCCAGGGGGCGGAGGCACCGTGTGTGTGTGTGTTGTTCGTGAGAGTTTATAATACTGTCAATGCTTGTTTCAATGTTAGGTCCAAACATACATTTTTATTCAATATTTAACAGTGGTAGATGAGCTCATGCCTGAATTGGTGTCATTGCTTCAATATTTAATAAAGTGCAAAAATGCCCCATGAAATTTAAGTGAAGACATTTTAGATCTGATTATTTTTGGCTTGAAATTAGCAAATTTGGCTGCTAGTGCTAGAAGAGTTTTTCCATTATTTTCAACATTTCTTTGTATTGTCGGTTTCTCCAGCCACCACAAGTCATTTCAAGGTATTGCTAATTAATTTGCAAGACATTCAATAATCAGTATTAGAGGATTAAATTACTTCAAATGAATTAATGCTATTCTTGTTTCAAGATATTCAAACTCCACAGAGACAAATGTATTTATAGATTCTGGCCAACCTATAACCTTCAAGTTTGGTTGCTTGTGAAACACCATCTTGGTCTGTGGGTCTGCCACTAGGTCAAGGCTGAAATATGTCATCAACTATTTGAGAGATTACTTTGAAATTTGGTTCAGACAGATTCAGGTCCCATCTCTTTCCTTCAAATGCCATCATAAAAGTTGACATGAAATGTTTTGCTAACTATTGGATGTATTACTCTGAAATTTTATACCAATATTCATGTTTCCCACTTAATGAATCTTATTGACTTTGTTGTTCACCAGAAACTTTTTCTGTACCGTCTACAGAAGGAGTTGAATTTATCTGATAAAATAGCCAGATCCACAAGATTAACTGGGACAACATTTGGTTTAAATGGTGCGGAGAGGATGAAGGTTAAAGATTTTAACACTCCCCTGAGTATATTTAGTGCCATCATCAGTTTTAATTTTCTATTTGCCCAGTAGACACAGAAATCACCATCAGTGTGTGTTGCAGCTTTGGTTTAGTACTATTAAGCAAATGCTGGCATGCCAACTAAGATGGTGAACATTCTAAATATTAACAGCTAAACATCAGCACTGTCATTGTGAGAACAGCATGGCAGTAATATTGGTAAAATGTCAATACATTTTTTTTGTCTGGTCCCAGTAATCATTGCTGTAGATGTACAATTTGTGCTATTCTGGTTGAATATAAGATAATCACACTTGTTAGAAATGTAGTACTTGCAGTGAATTGTATTTTCCTCAGATTTTACAATTTCCCAGGTAGAATTCTTTCCTTCTCCACCTCTGTACTTGGGTTCATATTTTTCACCCAAGAGCTGTAATGAGTCTTCAGACTGGTGAGCAAAGATGTTCATTTGTACACCCTGACTAGTCAAAAAAAGAAATACACACTGAAACTCTACTTGAATTTGAAAGCACAAACTTGTCTCTTGAATGTCAGAGAAAATGTTGCTGTGATGCTCTTTAACTCTGTCAGTTGGAGAGGAAGTCCCTGCCTTTAGTATAAAGGCCAGTCCTCCCCAGCAATTCACAATCCATTTTCACTGTCAAGTGTTTGATGCACACCGGCTGTGACTAAACACCAAACAGCAGAGCTGTCTTTGTGTTTAGGACCAGAGAACAGGAAACGATTATTGAGAACAACAGTTGTCTAATGGGAGATTTGCCCTAAAAAAATTGAGCTCAACAGAGTCGAAGAATACTTCAGAAACAAAGTAAAAAATCTTTATTTTGCTTTCCTTTGACATTTTCACCACTAGACTGTGTCATTTACATTTGTCTTCACAGAAACACTCCAGAGCACAGACCCTGATGGACATGGTGTGTGAGCACCTCAACTTGTTGGAGAAGGACTACTATGGCCTGACCTTTGCCGACACAGACACACAGAAGGTCAGTGAACTGTGTTCCTCAATAACCTTGTGGGACTTTTCTGTACATAAACCCACCGCTCACAGAACGATCTGTATTCCTCTCACTTGTGGGCCGGGTCGGCTCTCTGATGGGCGCACTATCCATCGTTCAAAGATGAATGAAAGATGGAAATATTTATGCTAAGTCTTGGTCTGGACAAAGGCAATTGAAAATACTTGTGCAGTAGGAGAGGAGATGAAAAAAAATTCTCATCTACTCTCTGCAAGATGCATATATGAAATTTAGTTATAGAAATATTTCTCAGAGGAAGAGCTGTTCTGGAAAGAGAAATTAATCTGCCTCAAGAGGTTGAATCAAACGTCCACGGACAGAAGCCAAGTGCCAGAGTTTATCAGGAGAATTTGAATAGATAAGAACAAAAGTTTGGTCAAAATGACTTTACTGACTTCTTTTTGTCTTTCTCATATGGCAATTTGGACTAGTGGTACTGTAGGCCAGCTAACTAGTTGAGATATAGCCTCTATAGACAAGGCTTTAAGATCAGCCAGAGCTAAATATGCTTCAGTATGGCCTTTTTAATTTGTTGTGGAATTGTTTGTTTTCTCAAGAAATGGCACATTTAATGTTGCTGGTATCTTGCATGGATTCTTGCTAGGGATGCGTGGGATTTCCCCTTTCATGGTCTTCATATCACTACCTCTGCTGAATTGTTTTTATTCCCGTGGGGGACAAATTTACCCCCCCCCCCCCTCACTCAAAGTGATCAATGCTACTTCACCAATAGATCATACAAATGACCTAAAATAGAAATTAAACTCAGTAAAGCGCTGTAACGTGACAATATCAGTCTACAGTGTGATAGAACGAAAAAATCTGTCAGCGCTCGATCCTGGTTCCATTAGCCTTGATCAAGCATGGATATTTGGAAGGTGGATTTAATTCTTGCAGGTGTTTTTTTGTTGTGCACGTGTAGCGGTGGTCCTGCCAGTCGAGTGCGGGCAGTGCAGTGTATGTAGACCTCACTCGCGGACACGTTAAGAGACGTGCTAGCGGCTTATGCTAAAGCTCATGAAATTGAGCTCCCTTAGTAGAGCGCCCATCTCCCATGTGGAGGTCGGATGTTCGAAGCCACCCCGTGCGACATGATAGTCTCCCCCCCCCCTGCTTTTTTCACAAATCGCACCCTGAATGTGTGCATGTTTATTCTACTACCTATCAGCTTACTTCAAAAAGTAGGTCTGAGCATGTCCCCCCCCTGATTTGTCATAAGGTGCACAGACCATGTTTATGATCATATAATCATGTATCTGACACTGAACCGATGGGTCCAGGCTGTCGGTGCACACAAGCACTCTGTAGTGGCCGTCGCCGTCGGTTTAGGCTTTTGATTGATGTGAGCCTCCCTAAGGGCAGGTAGGGTTGCAGGCTACAGAGGAACCTCCTGCCGTTTGAAGACAGGAAAGATGACAAGACTAAGTCTCCTTTAACATTTGGTGCATAAACTCTGTCATCATAGTCAGCTCAGCGCAGGCTTTGTCAGCTCACATGTTGTGACTTGGTGAGTGTCTGACGGCTGCGGCTTTGGATCGTGCGTAATCTCGGCCCATATGGACAGGTTGGCTGGTGTTTTTTGCGAGGCGAATGCTCTTCAAATATTTTCCTCTCTGAGTAAGGTTACAGCTCGATCAATGCGACGGACTCAGCCCGCTGTCTTGGGTCATCGCTGATTGGTAGACCAAGAAAGCCAGAGAATTGAAATGTAATTTCAGATGCCCTTTCTCTGTGTCAGCTGGGGGAAACGAGGATTTCAGATTTTTTCTCTTCAGGAGAACATTCATTCTGTGTGATTGCTGTATGAACCGATGCTGCAAAAGCAGGAGTGAAGCCTTGATCAGTCAGTGATTTAAAGCTGCTTTCTGAAGCAGCAGAGAGAGGGCCTCACTAATTGAGTGCTCTTTTGGCCTTGGCTGATATAAGGCTTGGGGGGGGGTAAATGCCTGCGGCTCATTACAGTCTTTAGCAGCATGATTAAACACTGAAGGTGTGTGTGTTTGTGCTTGTGTACGTGAGTGAGTGTGTGTGTGTGTGTGTGTTTGTGTGTGTGTGTGTGTGTGAGTGAGTGTACATGAAGGCACAATCCAATATTGCCAGAGATGCTTGAAGTTTGCCCAGCAAGGCCGCAGGAGTGCACTGCGCTGTATCAACCTTTCATGCTCCTGATTCCACTCTGACTGATGCGATCCCAGCTGGCAAAACTACTGTCAGCATTAATAAGCAGCTGCCATGTGGTATTCAGGCTGGTGAGGATCACTGTCAGCTCTCTGCGCCACTGGCAGCACACTGCTATGTTGCATGCTGCAAAACACCTGTTTATGTGTGTGGGCAAGGATCAAAGTGGCAAATCTCCCATCACTGTGTGTAACCTTCTTTGTCTGCCTATACATTTATGTTTTTAATTAGATTCATGTCTGAAGATGTCCTGTCCGTGTCTGTTGGCCCGGTCCACCACTTTGGTCCTGAATGAAATATCCAAAGCTCGGCATACACTGTGCAATTTTTAGAAATGCTGTTATTTTAACTCTAACCTCACACTGTCCGAGTAAATCGTCCACAATGTGAAGCCAAAGCTCAGGATCTATGTGTTCACACTGTGCGGTCCGACTGTCAGCCACGACTTGACTGCTCACACTGTGCGTGTGAAATGCCCGTAGGCTCCTGCGGAGTAGTTTGTGTTTACCATAGAAGAAGAACGCTGACAAGCTAGAAACGTGTGGAATCTGTGTGCCGAAACCTTAAAAAAAAGAGGCGCCAGCTCACGCACGCACTATATGTCCAATCAACATTATAATTTAGGATATTACAACAATAATCCTTCAGCAACAAAGGGACTCCCAACCTGTAAGGATACACTCCTACACAGTGACTTTTTATCATATTTAATATACTATTTATTTCTTATTCCACTTCACGAAGGCGCAGTCAGACAAAAAGGCACAGAGTTTGAGTATTCAACTCGTGGCTCTGCTCCAACTGTGCAAGAGGTGGTAGTCGGCCAACCCCGACATGTCACAGTAAAACGCACGATAATGCTGAAAATCGGAACTCAGAAATCCGGGCAAAAACAAGTTTACCCGCACAGTGTATGCCTGGCTTAAGCGACTCCTGCTCACTCATGGAGACCAGACAACAGTGACTGCTGCCTTTTGTGGTCCACTGATTTTAAATCCAGTGTGTTTTCACATACCAGTGACATATTTCCACATCTTCCAGATGAATTGGCACATCATTTTACATAATCTGGCGACATCCATGTTTCCCTAGAAATGTATCCCTGTGACTTTGGTGACACCCTGGCATCTTCTCCGCCACAACCATGAAGTTGACATTTGTTACCACATTTATTGGACTGCTGGCAATGAATGAATTTAAGTCACTGGTGTTCTATATAAAACACGTGTTGCTGGAGTTGTGTTAACCTTCAAATATGATCCAATGACACTTACTGACGAGCCATGTATTAATTTGGGAACGTTAATAAGGAATTATATCAAATCTTTGGATTAATTTACAATTATTGTGACTGGGGTGTATTACAGATAAAAGTGCATTTGAAGTATCAGAGGGAATGGATAGTGTAATAGGATGATGAAAAAGTAAGATTCAATGGAAACCCATAAATGTTCAAAGATGTAAAAGAGGTATGATGAACCTGGTAAAGTTTAAGATGGATGATTAATGGCGTCTTGTACACCAAAATATATTTTTCATCCAATATTTTTACACTTGAGGGAAAAAAAATGTACGGCCTCCGTTGCTGTCTGTGAGTTGCTGAGCCTCCAAAAAAGCACGAGTGACAGCTGCTGTTACGAGAGAATCAATGTCCACTGAACCACTGATGAGACGCTCTCATAGCCAAATCAGAAATTGGGTCCCTGTAGGTGAAGTGGTTCACCGCCTGATTGGATGGGATGAGATCAGATAGGTAAACTGGCGGCCTGCGATTTTGCGACACAATGAAGATGACAGATGCTTGAATTAAATCTGCTCGCTGCACGTTTGAACGGGCTCTGCTGCAGAGGGCTCACTTTCTTTATTAAAACCATATGGAGAGGCTTTCATTAGGAACACTGACAGCAATTAGAGCAAAATGTGACAACGGGTTGTGCATTAGCCATGTTCACAGCCTGCACTGTGTGAATTCTGCTTTCTGTCGTTCAGAACTGGTTGGACCCCTCCAAGGAGATCAAGAAGCAGATGCGAAGTAAGTGCATTTTCCAACTTACTGAGTTGATAAATATTCTAAAATTCAATCGTTTAAGTGGTAAATTACTTGTTGGCATATGAAGCGGTGCAGATTCGTGTCAACCTTTAAGATACAATTTCATTATTGACTTTTAATTATAATTTTGTATAATTCTTCCTTAGACAAACAAGTTTTGTAGCTCTCGTACTCTCTCTTCAGACTCTCCGTGGCACTTTGCCTTTGCAGTCAAGTTCTACCCTCCAGACCCCTCCCAGCTCACCGAGGATATCACCAGGTAGAATTCACACGCACATGCACACAGGCACATGCACGCACGCACGCACGTACACACTACTCCTCCTACAGTATCAACAGTTTTACCTCCCCTGGCTGTGCTGCCAGATGCTCTTCAGAGTCAATGAAAGCAGAAATTGCCTACATATGTCAGTTTCACAGATGATTTGCCCTTTTTTATTTTCCTAAATGTAAGTGTTTACATGAAAGCATTGTAACAATATACATGGCATATTTCCCCTGCTGTCAAAGCAGCCCAAATCCCTCTCTCCTTTTTCAGGATTAGACCTGGAATGCTACTAACTGCCATGGATTAACTATGCTGAATACTTGTTGGAGCTTGCCTTGGCTCAGGCTCGTATGAGGGTAACACCCCTTCTCTCCTTTTGTCTCGTCTGACAGATACTACCTGTGTCTGCAGCTGAGGGATGACATGCTGTCAGGTCGACTGCCCTGCTCGTTTGTCACTCATGCCCTCCTGGGCTCCTACAGCGTTCAAGCCGAGCTGGGCGACTATGACCAGGACGACCACGGCCCTGACTACGTCAGTGATTTCCGCTTCGCCCCCAATCAGACCCGCGAGCTGGAGGAGAGGGTGATGGAGCTCCATCGAAACTACAAGTACCGGACATACTGTTTCAATCAGACTTTCATCTCTGTGTACAAATCTCCTGGGTTTATGAGCTGATGAGTTTTCCACTGTGTCAAAATACTCCCTCGTGCACGTAGTTGATAGACGCCGCCACATTACTGCACAATCTGTCATTGAGACGGCGAGGTTTGACAGTGTGAGAACACTTCCTCAGTTGGAGGGCCTTCACCACGCTCTTGTTTAGCATCGCTTTTTGGCATGCGGCCAAATATAATGCTTTGGGGGGACGGATGCAACGAATTAAGATGTGAATATATCAAGCATATTACCAAGATAATTCTGCTCCCACTGTGTGAGATTATGGGCTTATTATTTGAGAAGGCCTGTTGATGTTGGTTACAGATATTATTGTTACTCTGTCTGCAGGGGGATGACTCCAGCAGAGGCTGAAATTAACTTCTTGGAGAATGCGAAGAAACTGTCCATGTACGGCGTGGACCTCCACCACGCGAAGGTTGACTCTTCCTCGAGTTATTTCATGACATTTTTATTTGCATAAAATTCAGTAGGTTTCAAGAATGCCCAGCAGTGTTTCTTATTAACAATTTCTGCCTGTGTTGTGCCCCTTGTTTGCTGCAGGATTCTGAAGGGATTGACATAATGCTGGGCGTCTGTGCCAACGGTCTGCTGATTTACCGGGATAGGCTGAGAATCAACCGCTTTGCCTGGCCAAAGATCCTAAAGATCTCTTACAAGAGGAGCAACTTTTACATCAAGATACGACCAGGAGAGGTATGCAGTGTGGTGAAAGATGATTAAAGGGGCACTCTATCGATTTGACACATTCAAATTAATTTACTATTTATAAGTGCTGCTCAATAACATAAAAAACAAGTTGTTCAATGCTATCTGTAGCTTTGAATGAGATTTGTCAAATTTGGGATAATAACCGGGTTGATCGTAGCGATGTCTTCTTGGTTATCTGGACTTACGTTTGAAGACTGCAAATTTATAACACCTTACGGAACCAAATGTGAGCTTTAGAACTGCTAGTACCTATATTTTGTTACCTTTGGACTGGCTAGCTGTTTCCCCCTGTTTCTAGTCTATATGCTAAGCTAACCATCTCCTTGATCCAGCTACAAATTTAAGATTGGTACTGTATCAATCTTCTCATCTAGCTCTGAAAATGAGAGGGACTAAGCATGTTTCCCAAAGATTTCAAACTATTCCTTTTTGGCCATTACCTCACATTTAAAATACAACAATAGCTATTGTCCTGTCACAGCAGTTACTCTCAAAAGCCACAACGGAAATTAATGTGTGGTCAGTTATGTGGAGCAGAAGACATGCAAATCCTCCGTCGGATTCCTCCAGGCTTGCTCCTCTGCATTGTCACATCTATAGTCTCGCCCCCTCCCTCATTCTGCTGTGCAGCACTCCAGCTTATCCTCCATGCCGAGCCTCAGTGCGACAGGCTGTCTGGGCCAGACCGAGTCGAGTGGCAGAGCCCGCACAGGGAGCCGCCTGTGACGGAGCCAAATAAAGAGTCCCTTTACCAGAGCTGCTGCAGCAACAGTCCAGAGTAGAGGGATAAGGAATGTAGAATATGGAGCCATGAAACATTTTTCCTCCCAATTGCTCCCAGTGTCTGAATATTGCATGCTAACACTCTACTGACTTTACTGACTCCAAATTACAAAATACAAATGAGTGTTTATGGACGTATGGGTTGTAGTAAATATCTCACAAGTTTTATGAATATATTGTGTTAACCTAAACTTTAGTCCACTGATAAGTCCTATAGGTGCCCTTCAGTAAAACAGAGTAAACACACCTGGTGTTGTAGTCACCCCCCATCCCCCCACCCCCTCCCCAACTTTTTCTTCACATTTTTCTCTGTCTGCCTGTTCTCTCTCCCCTCTAGTACGAGCAGTTTGAAAGTACAATTGGTTTTAAGCTTCCCCACCACAGAGCTGCCAAGAGGCTGTGGAAGGTCTGCATTGAGCATCACACCTTCTTCCGGTGAGAATCGATCTTCCCTCATGGTCGGGAGGTTTCCAGTTCAATGTGTATCCAGGCAAACAAAACATTTCCGCGTGCACAGCTTCATCAGGCGCAGCCGCACTCGTGTTCATTGTACGATGCTCTGTTAAACAGGCAGTAGCTTCTCTACAGTGATTCTCATTCAGCTCTACAGGGGTGCACAGGAGCTAAAAGATGACATGTCACACAGACACACAAAGATTTTTGTTGCTAGCATACAAAAGGCACTCAGCTTGAAGGTGACAAGATTTTGAACAAATCTTCTTTATTCCACAAATTCAATGATTACATATCATGTGGCCAAGAAACAGTTTGTCAAAGAAAGAAACATGGAAAACGTACCCATAGAAGTTAATTTGAAATCCACATTCAATAATACATTTGAAAATATTCCCAATTCCAGTGCTCACCGCAGTCTTTTTTGTTCATCATTTCCGGTTTTGTTTCCACAGGTTGGTTTCTCCGGAGCCTCCACCTAAGGGCTTCTTGGTGATGGGTTCAAAGTTTCGATACAGTGGAAGGACACAGGCTCAAACCCGACAGGCCAGCGCGCTCATAGATCGGCCTGCTCCCCACTTTGAGCGCTCCGCCAGCAAGAGGTACCTGCTGTCCAGGAGCTTGGACGGAGGTGAGAGCCACAGTGGAGCTGCAGATCTGCATATGGAGGGTCTAAAGATCGGATGGTCAAACGTGTATTCAGTTCCAGAGCTGCTACTTTAAGGACATTTAAAGAAATAGTTGATACTTTTCGGAAAAATGCTTTCTTGCAGACAGTTGGTTGCAGCCAGGAGACGGTTAGCTTAGCTTAGCATAAAGACTGCAACCCGGGGGGGCGGGGGGGGGGGGGGAGCTAGTTTGGGTCTGGACAATCAGCATCTCTAAAGATCAATAATTTAGGTCATGTGCCCTTTGTTTAATCCATGCAAAAACCAAAGAGGAAAAGATGACAGTCGTGGTTTTATGGGGGGGCTTAGGTTACAGATGATTTAATGGTACAAGAAGTCACAGCTCACGGCCGATAAATGGTCCTGCAGGTACATTTTTACATTTACTATTGGACATGCTTTTCCACCTTTCGACTATTTCCACTTCTTCCATCATCTAAGCTTAGCTAAGCTTACCATCTGAAGCTTCATATTGAAGAGCCAGATATGAGAATGTTGTCAATATTGTCATATGAAAGACCATGAGCTTATTTCCCAAAATGTCAAATTATGACTTTCAAAATCCCAAATCAGGTCAAGTCAGCCCTTGGAATAATTCAACTCTTGCTACCTGCAGAGTTCTCACGGCCAGTCTCGGCCATGTGCGAGAACCACGATGGCCTGTCCCGCCGCAGCATCAGTGAACAGCGCCACCTCCACAGCCCCTCTGTGGACGAGCAGGAGACAGAGCTGGAGCCCAGCTTGGAGCAGGATGAGGAGGACCATGACCTGGAACAGGACCAGGAGTCAGAGCAGGACAAAGACGATGACGGCAACGTCACTCCAAGCCGAAAGAAAGAGATCATGGTAGTAACGCTTTCATGACAAACAAAAGGCCTTTTTACAAATTACCATTTTGCTAAAGTTTGTGAAAATTACAGAAGGTTTTTATATATATATATAAAGCTTCAGTCTACTTGAGGACAACTCGACCTTGGTACAGGGAAATCAGGGACTGCAGTGGTGCTGATGTAAACAGGTGCTGTGCAAGCTTCTTAGGCCAATTGAAGCTTATCCATCAGGGGCATAACGCTGTGATGGCTTTGGTGGATTTAGCCTTTACTAACTCTTCTCCTTTCACTCCTGTTCACTCAGGCTTATTTGCTTATACTGCACTGCTCATAAATCCTGCTAACAGATTTACAGTTTTTTAACCCTTTCTCATTATGCTGAGGGATGCAAACTCAAGCCTAGCCCTCGGTTGCTAACATGCTTTCTTTTGTTTTGTTTTAACTCTTGCTGGCAATAAGGAGGAGGCTGGGTCACCAGTTGACAGTAAACAGGAGGTATTTGCTGTCTGGTGATTGGTCTCTGTCTGTCTGTCTGTCTGTCTGTCTGTCATTCTCTCTGTCTAATTGTTTTTCTCTCTCTCTGCCTGTCCTGCACTGGGTTTTGTTTCATTTACTCTCGCTGTCAACTCCGTTATCGTCAAAACAGCTGTGCTGCATTGCACCACATAAACAAGTGATACTGCGAAGGTTGTGTCTGGACTCATTTGTCACAGTTAAGCATCCCAGCAAACATTTGACAGGCAGTGATTATTACAGTGGGGACAGGGTTGAAGCGCTGATAAAAGGGAAACAAATCTGTACAAAGACATAGAAATGGGTTTTGAAATGACAAATGCAGACATTCCAACTTTTATTTTGACAGTTTATTTGCATTCCTTATCAAGTCCAAAATGTCCACTGGGATGTGTTTTCAGATAATTTCCAAAGTTGCCTCAGCATGGTATAAAATCACCAAATATAGCCTTGCATTCTGTCTGTCTGCCTGCCTGCCTGCCTGCCTTACTGACTTGCCTTCTACCATCCTGTCTCTGCGTCTTACCTTGTTCGGCTGACCCTGCATTTATCACACCTGACCCCTCTTGTGCTCGCCGTACTCCTGTCCCAACTCAGCTCTCTCAGTTGGACCAGGAGGCCTCTCCTCGGCACAAACAGGAGGTACCGGTTCCTGTCTTCAGCTCTTGTGCTTTTCTTTGTGTGTGTTGCTGCTCCTCTGTACTTCTACAGTTTTTTGGTTTTTTTTTACAGATTGAGATGTGACTGCATAGTGGTTTTTCTACAGGCATTTTTTTTCTGTGAAATGTCATGAAAATTTGTCAGATTTCCTTATCATCCGTCAGCCATGAAGTTTTGAAAGTCTCCAGTGAAATTCCTCCCTGTCGTAGATTAGAGCCCTGTTCCTCTTTGAAGTGCCTGTAAAGCATCAGCGCATGTTCTTCACATTCTGCTCTGGCCACCACTGGCCAGAAACACTCAGATCATTTAGTTACTACAAATAAAAGTATAGGTCAAATCAATATGAAAATAATACATTATAAGTTAACGTCCTTACTTCAAGTATTTTACTCAATTCAAATTTACTTGAAGTATCAAAATTCAAAATACATGTACCAGTGTTTCCCCTATATGCATTCACTAGCTGTGGTGCGCAGCTGCTGGATTTTGACTGCCGCT
Organism: Scophthalmus maximus; assembly: GCF_022379125.1. Taxonomy (NCBI): domain Eukaryota; kingdom Metazoa; phylum Chordata; class Actinopteri; order Pleuronectiformes; family Scophthalmidae; genus Scophthalmus; species Scophthalmus maximus. Next base: position 22,840,555 of record NC_061520.1, on the reverse strand, counting down.
CCTGAAATATTATTATTTATTAACTATTTTAACGAGAGGAGATTGGGCTCCATCTTATCTACAGAAACCCGGTATTAAACGGGCTCCGGGGATAAATTATTAAAAGACCATAGTATCAATAAGCTTCAACGTTATTGGTGCTGCTAACGGTATTGAAGAAATTCATGCATTCGTGTATGACGAACCTTCGCTTTTCCTAATTCTGAGTCTCTGTGTCGGAGCCTGCGCTGTGCAGGGGGCGTGATCAGCTCTCACTGCACGACAAGTATGCAGCACAGACAGAGACACATGCTGTGTCTGCGTGTGACGATCGAGGGGAGTGAACGTCTAGTTGTACTCACCAAAATGTTTTGCAAGTAAAGGCAGTAACACGAGCGATCGGTGAAATATTTTGTAAAAGTGACGACAGCTGCAGCTAGTGGGATGAGGACTGAGGAGAGGGTGAATGAGTAAAATACCTAAAACCCTATACAACAGTAGAGTCCGAGGGCTTTTAGGTAACTGTCTGTCTGTACATATTGAGTTGTGTTACTTTTTTCCTCTGACGGGCTTTATGTTAGTCCCATCACTCAACACACATCATGTACTTTATATTAGTTATTTTTTCAAAATAGTGCTGTGTGTTCAACAATTTACTGAGTACAGTGCTAAAAAACAAAACATTTGTCCGAGATCCATTGCGTGGAAAGGAAATAAGAGTATAAGAGTACCGGCTCAATTTTTTTTCCCCTGCGCGCGCGCTTCACCTCCGCTGCTACAAGTCCATCCCAGGGGAAACGCTACAGAAAAAGTGGACACTGTGCTAGAAGACAATATTCTGAATCTGTCTCCCTGGAGTTGTCTCCTTCTATCCACTTAACTTTCAGGCAACTTTCAATTGCCACACGATAATGAAAATGCAAAATGTAGATTTAAAATCCATAGTTAATAAGGCCTATAAGGCTTTTCTCCTTAAATTTGTAATAATTATTTGATATTATTATACTTCATTTGATTTAATTTGATTTTTAACCATGTTTTTTGAGGCTTTACCTTATTATAAACGTTATAACACTATTAGATGTTACTGCTGATGAATCAAACCTTGAGCCACATTTAACTGTTGTAGCTGGTTGAAGCGGAGCTAGTTGTACTTTATACTATATACTCTTAATTAGGTCAGTGGTTCCTACGCTTCAAAAGGTTCACGATATGAACAAAACTTTTTTGTACTTGTCCTGTGATATATTGAATTATTTGATTTATTTGGGTCTTGAACAGAAACCCAGCTGAGAAGCTTAGAGAGGAATATGTTAAAAGTCATAGACATAAAAAATGTGACAACAAATATACACTTCAATTTGTTTTAGGATAGGAGCCATTGGTTAATTTTTTAGCAATGAGTTGCATCATATAACCTTATTAAATCTTTTAAATCTTAACTCTTTTTGTAAGCTATAGCTGTCAGATTATTGAACAAAAAGTACAATATTTATCTTTGATTTGTGTGGAGTATAAAGTAGCGGAAAAATACAATCACCACAAACTAGTACAGAAGTACTGTACTTGAGCCAATCTACTTTCCACCCCTGATCATTACAAAAACAAATTTTGTGCACACTTTGTGTTCATATGTGTAAAAAACTAAAGTAACGACAGGTCTCCCTTGGCATCATGTCCAGTGTATGTGCAGTATTACTGTACTGTATCTTACATCTTTGTTCAGTTGTGCGTATGAGAGGAAAATGTGTGAAATGCTGATGAAGAAGATGTTGATGTCCTGCTTAAGCGAGTGGTTTTCCTCTTCCGCCTCTCCTCCCCAGTTTTTGGACAAATCTAAGGACGTCTTGCTGAAGCACCAGGCCAGCATCAACGAGTTGAAGAGAGCCCTGAGGGAACCGAACAGCAAGCTGGTGAACCGTGAGAAGCGTCTGTCCGGAACCTCCCCGACCGGCACACCAGAGAAGAAGGCTGTGAGTCGGGGCTGAGTGTGAAGGGGGGGGGTCTTATGTCCACTAGGGTCAATATCTCAAATCTAGAAACCTGTAATACTTGACATTCCATCAGAGGACATGAATGTTCCCGTCTGGCCACTGTCTCAGGGAGTTCCTCTTTTTGCTTCTTGACTTGAGGCGAAGCAGGGCATTTTATTTGTTACACAGAGACTCTTATTTTGCAAGGTTTTTGTTTTTTGTATTCTCTAACCATCGCCTTGAAATATTTCAAGCCTGAAGTTATACTGTACTGGTGTGACTGTGAAAAATGGCAGATGAGCATTAGTGAAGTTAGTAGTGTTTCTAAGGAGTTGAAAAAGATATCTCTTGTGCAAACATAATACGGCTCACAGGAACAAACATGAAAAAACGTAGAGTTTATTTTAGGTTTTGTGTATAATGAAATACAATCTGCGCGTCCCTGGTGCACCAGAATAATTCTGAAATTATCCCAGAGGTACTTGATGACTGACAAGTAGCACAGAAGGAAACATCTTGATGAGATTACTTTCAGGATGGTTTTCAAATTCACTCAGACTAGGGTTCTTGTGGAATAATTAGGAGTCATCTTTTTTTCTTCTTCATTTCCTTGATTACTTAATAGTGTTTTTTTAATGAATGCTCTCGACCTATGCTCACATTATGCTTATTAGGATATTGAAAATACAGCACATTCAAGAGATTGTAGTCTTCAGATAGAGTGAGTCAAGTATTTGCCAGTGCCCAAGTTGTCTTCAGACAATCTCTCACCTCCTGTCTGGGATGATCAGATTATGTCCGCAGAGCATTAAACATTTGTCTGCGTGAGTACATACAACATGCTGTGTGTCTCAATCCAGAGAGGCCTTTGACTGTCAGTCAAAAGCTTGTGGCTATTTCAAAGGAATTCATACAAACCCAGCTCTTTGATGCAGTCACAGAACAAAGTATTTGCATTGCAAATGTGTGCTGATTTGGTTCCGTGGATTTGGTGGCTGTCAGGTACTTGGGCCTGCGTGAAGTTCATTAAATAGTTTTTATAGGATGATTCAGTTAAGTCCTGTCAGCACTGGATCCTTCTGCCTTTCCCATTTTCTCATCTTTGCATGAAGTTGTTCGTCTTACTAATTTCCACTCCTTTAGTTGGACTCTGAGCTCTAACAGCTGTTCTTCCTTCTCTTTTAAAACTCTCTCCTCTGCCTCATGTCGGCCAGTCTGTGGGCCGAGCAGTTGGAAAGGACCCTATTAACAGCCTGTCTGTTGAGGGTCTCGTCCAGAAGACTGTGGTGACTTCACCTGAGGTTGCACATCTCTCACTCTTCCTCTTTTGTGATACATTTTTGGTATTTGTAGCATTTGTGGTTTGGTGAAATGCACTGCCTACTCTTTTTTTTTTTTTTTAAGTAAAAAGAAAAAAACACATATCGTGCAATTACCTTGTGTGTCAAAAGGCCACTGTGTACCAGTTGTACATTTTATTCCCTTTTTCTGTGAGTCAAATGATTGTGTAGATTTCATTATCTGCAGCAGCTGTGCTTGGCATGTCTAACTGTGTCTAATCTATACCAACCTGTAGGGTTCTGAGGAGTGGGTATTGATTGAAAAACAAGAAAATGATCAACCAGACCATGACTGGAAGGCAGAAGAAAGGAACAAATGTGTCACATTGGATTCCTCGTGGGAGAAAAAAGAGCTGGAAAAAGAGATAGATCTTACCAAGATGATACACAAAGAGGTAACAGGGTATGACAGAAAAGGAATGAAAAGCCATATCGATGACACAAAATTGTCCAGTGAGGCAGATGTATGCTCTGAATCTTGGTCGACCAACAAAGGTCGTTTTGTGATCCAATTATCTGAGAACGCGGACTTGTTTCAAGACAAATCTCCAAGTAAACCTTCTCATGCCTCGGACCCTGAGGCAAACAGCGATGTGGCCCCAGGCTCCTACCAAACGAAGGACTGCACACCTTCTAAACAAAGGAAAAAGAGGAGACCCCAGAGCCTTAACCTGGGGATGCCTGCAGAGCTTGTGTACAGGAAAGGAGGCAGTGATTCTACTGGAGAGGAAAATGAAGACTCAGACTCGGACATTAGTCCAGAAAATTTGTTTCAAACGGGACATAAGTGTGAGTCATCCCCGTTGGTAGTGAAGAAAGATGATAAGGGATCAGAAAACAATCAGTCTGTCAGGGTCTATACAGACACCAAAAAGGACGAAATTTCAGTAGGAGAAACCAGAGAGGTCTCCACTCAAAGCACAGAGCAGGTGAAGACAAAAAGAGTGAGTCAGGTTGGAGCAACGGAAATTGATTTAGGGTCAGTGAATGGACCCAGAAAGATAGAACATGATGGTTCATTAGCAGGTGTTAAAGGAGAATGTGTGATGAAGGTGCGCGGCAAAGGCCTCATTGACAATAAGGAGCTAGCAGAGGTAAAACTACGACAGGTCAGGACACACGAGAGGAAGATCAGTAGTTCTGGGCCAGAGGATATTGAAGGTTTCTTGGGAGAGAGAGGTCAGCGGACCTCTCTCAACCGTCTGTCGGGCAGCAGCTGCCAGTCGGAAATCACCAGGATTGTTCCTCTGAAGCCAGAGCGGTCTAAGAGCGTCGCGGGTAAGGATGAAAGTGACAGGACAGGACTGGACGAGCCCACTCGTGTCACTAGAAGAGAATACCGATGGTCAGTCGGCTCTCCGGAGGGATCCTCAGACCTCAACTGGACCGATGTTTCCGCCTTCCACGCAGCATTTGCAGCAGATCTGGAGGGCACTGCTACAAAAGAGCAACCTGACGACAGCTATCAGTCTGGTAGAGGACCTGCAGAAAGTCAGTCATTTGGCTCAAAGATTTCAGCGCTACACAAAATAACTCCCCCAGCCCCGCCAGTGAAAACACAGAAGGCCAGGGAGTCCGGACTGATACTGCGGAACAGTCGAAATGTCGGAAGGGAGCCGAGCCTGGATACAGCGAAGAAGAGACACTCGGTAACTCTGCTTGGCATCCGCTATACAGTCATTGGAAGTAAAGCATCGCATGAGCTTCAGACAGACTCGCACGCCATTATCTTTTTTTCTACGTTTTCAGTGACTTGAAACACTCCATTCATCTTGCCTGTTCGTGCCTGTGTGAAGAGCAGACGGAGCGGCACTTTTGCTCCGTCTTGTGGCAAAAAAATCTATCCAAAAAAGTTTGGACATTTCCCCATAATGGCAACCCAATCTCTTCCTATTGTCCTTAACGTGCATCACACTTGTCCTGCAAATCTTTACAGCTCAACACTGGCTGTGAAAGTAAAAAAAAGAGAAAAAAGACAGAATTCTATATCTCCTTTTTTGGCTGTTAGTTTGTCTTCACCTTGTCTAACCTGTGAGCCCCAAATTTCCTTCCAGCTCACGTTGCTCTCCGTCATAGTGTGGCAAGGAAAGAAAGGCTCACATATCATCATCGCTCTGATGATTTTTTTTGCAAAGTCTCCATGCCATTCTCAAACTGGAAACACGAATCAAGCGATTTATTGCATGCTAATGGTACAAATAAAATCACTCATCTGAGGAAGAAAGGGTGAACTGACATCCATTACTGTGTTTGACAGACGGCCATTATCTTCCAAAATTAGAGATAAATGGAGTATAGAATTGGTTGGCACGCAAATGATTAAGAAACTACAGTAAACTGATCAACATTTTCATCGACAGAATTTACAAAATGTCACTCGATTCTTCAGATTGGTGATAATGAATCATAAACCAGATGCATTGTTCTCCCCAATCCCACCTGGATAGAAAGGTTTCTTTAACTTTGAAGCCCCCATCAGGCAATGGGTAGCCCGACACCACAGCTCAGTGCCTGACAGTAAGATTTGCTGCTTTCATTTCACTCTTGGCATCATTTGGAGCTTGGCACTGGAATGAAGTCAAGTCTCATGCATATATTGGATCAAACAGACATGAGAACGGGAGTAAAAGAGCTCTCTGTGTGCGAATGTGCGTGTAACACCATGATCTGATTGAACTTGGGGAGTGTGGGAAAATGTTATGTCCTCCAAACATGTGGACACACTAGCTCATTTGAGGGCAGGCCTTTTATTGGACGTTCGACAATGTTATTTGACAACATTTGGACGCTTTCTTGTTGAAATTCAAGGTGCGTAGCGTTGCAACCCATCCTCAGTTGGTCAAAGAGTGGCTGCTGCTATATGCTGAAAACCAGCATCATACAAACTGCATGATCCTCTTGCCCTGCCTCTGCTAATTCTAACAAATGAACCTGGCTTTGTATGTTGTTTTTGTTGAAGTATGCTCGCCTCTTTTGTCCTCTAAACTCAATTGTTGTATTCTGTTATACTGAAGAGTAGTGCATGAAATTTGGGCCTGATTCCATTGGGACCTGATTGGATCTCAACAAACCCAGTGGCCTTAAATTGTACCTGCCATTGGAAACACAGATTCATGGGGCTAATTTCATCAAATTGTGAGCAAACTGAGCAATTGATCTCATATTTCTAGGCCTGTTTCAAGCTCTGCTGCTAGGATTTCTGCCTGTGCGATTTGCCTGTTAGTCCAACAGCAACTTCAGCTCTTGCTAACCTTCAAATGCTCTTTCTGCTCTCTCCTCTGCTTCCCTCTGCAGGAGCCTGTCTCCACTCCTGCCATTTATGAAGAGCCGTTTGCTGATTTCAAGGTTATTCGTTTGCATTTAAACGCACCTTCCTAATCTCCATACCATACTCTCTTTTTTTCCTTTCTGCAACCCTCACAGGTATGGTCGAGGGGTTTGGGGGTTCAGGGGTTTGGGTTAGAGTCATTTGTCGTTTTCAAGGTTATTCATTTGTATGTTAACCCACCTTCATTCTCTCCACACCATCATCTCTTTTCCTCTCGGCACCCCTCATGGGTGAGCAGCATGCCTCCTAAGTGACTGCACCCGTTTCTCTGATAAAGTATATGAAGAAGTAGCCAAAAGCCAGAAAGGATGGAGTGTGGTGCTTTTTACTGGCTGCTGAGCTGCCCTCATCCATCACCATGATGAATTTGAATTGAATGTGTGGGTTGAAAACAGAATCCCTTGTGCGTGGCTGTTGCTGGCATGATCCAGTTTTTGCTGTGATCTAATTAGCAAGTGTACTTGTAATTAATGTAAGTGGTTTTTACTGGGGGATTGGAGGTCTCTGGGGCTTCATTGCAATTCAATGGTTCCTTGAGCGACTTTTTTGGCTCATGGCCCTTTACACCAGAGCTACATCTATCAAACGGTGTTCCTTCAGACGCAGAAGTGATCACAAGAGCAAGGAAGTTGAGTTGAATGATTTCAAGTTTTCAGGCTGGCCGGTGACAGCGTTACAGATAGAAAGATTGTGATGCCGTCATTCTATGTTTTTAAAGGTTGATTGTTCCCCTATTTATACCCACAGTCATTCAACTTTTCATCTCTCACGTGACTGCATGCCCATTTTTTATTTTTGACAAATTGCATGTATGATACACTGGCTTTCATTTTGGATCGCAATGAACCCCAGCGAGCACACCACCTTTAAACAAACGGATGATGATTCCATCCCATTCCATGTCATCCTCATCATCCGTCCATCTACGGTTACGTTAGACGTGTGACCCTGTGTCTGTACCCAGAAGGAATTTGGGGACAGGAGGCCCCAGCCGAACGTAGCTCCAGAGGAAGAGCAGGAGCGGGACACCGTGGCTTGCATGAGGGAATCCCACCTGGGCATCGAGCGGAAGTGCTCCAGCATGACCGTCAGCTCCACGTCCAGCCTGGAAGCTGAGGTTGACTTCACAATCATAACAGATCTCCACTCTGGCATGGAGGACTTCTCTAGAGGCATGTCGGAGCTGGGGGAGAGGGAGCGGCAGCCAGAGGTGGGCCGGGATGACTTTGAGGAGACCTCCAGGTTCTACTCTGCCCGCCTGATGGGCTCTCGGGACAAGTCACCCATAGAAGAGAAGTTCCTTGAGGAGGGAACACAACACGAGGTAGACAGATGAATGCCTTCGTCCTTCATCATCATCACCCACTGGATTCACCCCGCTTGGTTGGACTACCATTGCCATAACTACCCGCTCTTTATTTATTTATTTATTTATTTATTTTTGTTGGACCATTTCCCATTGTTTGAATTCAGTTGCATTTTGTTCATGTTTAATTTCGTTCACATGTATTATTCTTTTTGTTGATGCATAAATTATAGTTTTTCACCAGCTTTATATTTGTCAGTTGCATCAGTGTTTCTTTGAATTCGCCTGCCGCTGCCAGACTATTTGCATTTTGTCATTAACTTGAAAAAATCCAATAAAAAATGTATTTCAGTATTTGTTTCTTTTAAGTTACCAGTGTTGCAATGCTTTTGTTTTGAAAAATATGCTGCTCATAAACGACACTTCTAGGTCTTCAGAGGGCCTGCTGTTAAAAAAAATAGCGTGGTACTGTTTGACTTTATTGTGCTGCTTGTGTTTCACACAGCCTCCTGTGGCAAAGAAAGACGCCAGTGCTGTGAATGTGGCCCACATGATGAAGAGGGCCGACAGCAAGACTGAGACGCATACCAATGGATCAGAGGTCCACCACATCATCATCGATGAGACACCGCAGGTAGACAAGAACAATATAATATATTGTGAAAATGTTTTACTGTCATTTAGGCTAAAGTCCATAGTTCTGTGGTCACTTACTGCAAGTATCATCATATTCTTAACAATATCTTTACTATTTCAGTCTAAAACATACAAACACGAAGAACGATTACCATAACCATTGCTATTTTTAATAGTGGAATTATTTAATTTTGTAATTGTCAGCTCCATATCAATACCACTCTTGTGTCTGTTCAGGAAAACACTACAGCCAACAACTGGTTAGCTTAGCATAAAGAAAGATAACAAGAAAATAGTTGGCCGGTTTCTGTTCGAAGGGAACAAATTTCCCCACTCCCGCAACTCTGAAACTCACTTATCAAGATATGTTTTTTTGTTTGGTCTTTACAAGTATTGTTGTCATTTTTATGCTGAATTTTTTTTAAGTTTAAGTTTTTAAGCAGATTTAACAGACAAGATACGACAGGATAATTATTGAGATTTAGAGGTGGTGGTGAGTGAATTGTGCTACCCCTTGGACAGAGACTGGCTAGCTGTTTCCCCCTGTTCTCACTCTTTATGTCAAGCTAAGTTAGCTAGCTGCTGGCTATAGCTCCACATTTATCCCACTCATATAAGGGAAGTATTATTCTATTTGTATAACTTTCACAAAAAGTCCAACTTCTGTAGTATATTTTATTCATATATTATATTCAATATAGTTGCTTGTTTGCTATTTCTTCATGTCTTTTAGTTTATATACAGTATGAATCCGTCAGGTTACATTTTTACCTGGAAGTGTTGGTAGAAAAGGCAAATGAGGACAATACTCATCATAGGATCAGCTTCCATCAGTCGCCCAACAAATGGACTTGTAAAATAATTTAATATTTTGCCAGAGCTCTGGATTTAGTCTTGATTAGTGGTGAAAAGCGTTTCCTTTTAGCTTCAGGGACACGAAGGCCATATTCCCCAGACACGAATGACATAATTGCATCATTATGGAGTGGTTTAGGTATTGACAGTGTATTAATGAGGAGGTTGAAAACACGTGCGAATCCCATTCATTTTCGGAGGCAACGAGTTGAGTGCTGGCTGGCTGTCCCACAGGTGCCTTATTAAAATGTAATCATCGCCGGGTTCTGGAGCCATTCAGCTAATGGTGGACTAACTCAATCAATGATGTAGAGGCGGGACTTTGAAGTGCCAGATCAGTGTTTAGTGTGTGTGTGTGTGTGTGTGTGTGTGTGTGTGTGTGTGTGTGTGTGTGTGTGTGACCGTCCGTCTGTCTGTGTGGTCTAGTAAGACATGTGGTATTACTAGTGTTACTGTTATTAAGACTTGTCTTCCGTCCTCAAAATCCTGTTCTTGCATTATGTAACTTTGGAGAGAGGGTAAAATTTCCTGCTAGAAGTGTGTAATTTAATTATTTTTTAAATCGCCGGAATCAGGCCAAGCAAATCCAAGAATCATGTCAAACTAGAGGTCAGTTAAAAATACTAAGAAGTTAATAAAAAAAACTGCGTTTTCTCCAATACACATATCGAGGAAACCTTTAAAATGTCAAGAATTGTAAACAGAGTTTGTTACAGTGGCAGCGTCTTGTTCAGGAAGCCGGGGATAATGACGAGTATCCACAATGTTAAGTTGTGTTTCAGTTCAGTGAGTGGGACTATGCAGTCAGAGCTCCGGTCAAGAGATTGATAGGGTCTGTTTTTCCTCCAACCATTTAATCGCCCAGCCCAACAGAATTGATCACCCTGTGTGGCTGCAGAGGGCGTGAAAATTAAAAACTTGGACAAAGTCGCGGGCCAGATTTCATATTTATTGAAAAAAAAGCATGTTTTCCCTTCTTTCTAGATATAATAATGCACCTTTTCATATGGGAACAAACTTAAGTTTTACTTAAACACTGAATCTGGAACAAGCAAAGCTTAATACTATAAACACCTGAGAATCAATTTCAAATAAAGGACACATCAGTGGCATTCATTTCTTAAATATCTCTTTCTCCACCTGTAGCCTTTTCAGTCAATTTTCAATGGAATCATTTTTGTCAAAGGCCAACAACAACAAAAATAATAATAACAACGATGATAATTTCCTTCAATGAAAATCCAACCTTTCAAGTCCATGCCCTGGAGTAGCAAGGAAAAGTGCATAAAGAAAAAACATTCATTAAAGGTTTGTTTGCTACACTCTGATTCACCCTGATGCACATTGGTCCAAGCCACATACCTGGCATCTCTTCAGGCTCTGAGCTGAGGAGATCCTCAGGATTGAGTGGAGGTGTTCGTCAGTGACGTGACTCCTGTGTGACGTTTTGTTCATCTTCATCAAAGAGAACAGTTGTTCACATAGATGTGTGCTGCCGGACATAGAGAGCATTTGAGCAGCTTGGGTACGGAGGTGGGGCATTGTGTCAGGGATGAAACATGGAATAATGTGCAGTGCCCACGGTGTCATATTTTGACTTGAGCGTGTCACTGCACTGGAGTTCAATCAGCTCCATTTGGAGGTTGGCTGGTGCGCTTTCTACGTCGACTGCAAACGGATTACTGAGCAGTTCAAGTCTACATTTCTGCGCTTCAACGTCGGCAAATCGCCGGGCAAACCCGGCTCTGAGTACGCTCGGGTTTTTCAGCAAACTGTGCACTTGGGAACGCGGCGGCAGAAATCTGCGTTTTTATGGTTTGGCAGCACGCAAAATGGCCCAGGTTTCCTTGCAGCATCTGAGTCTCCCACGGGCACAACTTGGTTGTAAAAGCCCTCACGGCAGCGCTCATGTCTGGGATGACGTGGCCCCGCCCCCGAAGCTGCAGGTTCAGCGCATCGAGATGGCTCGGGACGTCTCACATAAATGCAAGCTCACGGAAAAAAACTTTGTGTCACGGAGCTCTGCTATGTCTTTCCCTCTTCTGTCTAGAAACTGACACATTTCCTCACGCAGCTGGAAACATCTGTTCGGTACTTTTCCTCGCCTAAGCCGTCTCACCTCAGTGTGATAGGGTACATCTCTGTATTCCGAACCGATCTCCTCTAGAAAAGACTTGGCCTGGCTCTTGTTAAGTCAACTACTCGTGTTATGGTGCACATAACATGTTCCATTTTCAGGGCTATGCCACACAGCGATTGCCGGCGTATGATGCAGTGACAAACTGTTAGCTCACCTGCACGGTTTTCCAGCATCGTCTTTTCCACCCTTTTGACCGCACATCGCTGGTGCACCATCTGTAGTCGGTCCCACAAGTTTATCCCAAGGCAGCCTCATTTCAGTCACACATTTGGAGACCTCTTCAAAGATTTATTTTCCCGTGGTTGTGCCATGCATTGATTTTATCCCAAGAGTTCCTCTGCAACGCACAGATTTGAGTCCCCTCCACGGATGAAGATTGACAGCTGGGCTGTGTCAGATGTGTCGCCGCTCTCATCCACAGCAAGCGAGAATGCAACAAATTCTTCTCCCTTTTCCATCAGCCGTTCGTGTAGATTGGTGGCAAGCTCACATGTACGATCAAGCAACGGCGTTTCTGCTCAAGCTCACGTTTAAAAATGCTTGCCTTTTATCTGGGCACACAACGTCGCGAACTTTGATCGTGCAGTTTTTGACAAACTCTCCCTCAGTAAAGGGTCGGGCTGATTTAGCGATCTCTACTTCTTCTCATCTCCTCTACCTTCTGGCGCTTCTGCTTAATGTCCAGGTCCTTGTACTTGTCGTGGTGTTTCGTTTCATAGTGTCTTCTTATGTTATATTTCTTTCGTTACAGCCACGTCGGCTCCGAACACAAAACAAACAGGTCTGTCCTTTACGGTCGTGAACAGATATTCTGTCTCCCACCCGTCTAGAAAGCTCCTGTTTTCCACCTTCCGTTTGGCCATTTTTTGGGAGGGGTGTCTGACATCTGCCCGAGGTGACTGGTAGCATGAGGTTGCGAATGAATGAAAACAGAGGAGGGGATGCTTGCGGGTCTTGACGCGCCGAGGCACTAGCAGAGCATTCTGGGATTTGTATTATTAGCGGTGCATGCGTTACCAGCGGGCCAGCTCAAATAGAAGTTTGATATTATCTCTCGGGCCAAATATAATTACACTACGGGCCAGATTTGGCCCGCGGTCCAGAGTTTGACACCCCCGGGTTAAGGGTTAGGGCCAAGGTCAGAGTAAGTCTCCGGAAAATGAATGCAAGTCAATGTAATGTCCTCTAAAGTCATGGAGTCACAATTTGTGTGCGTGTGTGTGTGTGTGTGTGTGTGTGTGTGTGCGTGTGTGTGTGTATGTGTGCGTGTGTGCGTGCGTGTGTGTGTGTGTGTGTGTGTGTGTGTGTGCATGTGCATGGGAAATTGAGGATGACATCATCTATAGGCAGACAAAGCTCTACAGCAGCCACCTTGTTCGTCCAGCAGAGGGAGACATGTCACGTCCGTTGAGTTCCTTAGCAGCAGCACAAAGGCTGAGCTGCTTCTCTCTGTGTGCATGTCACTGACAGGCTGTGAACTTTGGTAGCATTGCCACCGGAATTTATCATGCCAACTAAATCATCACGTATACAACACTTGTTATGAGCTTCATAGTCACTCATGGCTATTAAACGTGTTGTCAATACAAAACTATTTAAAACTCAGTGAGGTAAATTGTCACTGAATTGTAAATGATGAGCAAAAGTCATCGTCCGATCATCCTAACTTTTGAGGGATCTGACTCTTTAGTTGATAATTGCCTCACTATTTTCCCCAGCTAGTCTTTTCCCTTTAAAAATCCTCACCTGCTACTTACTGTACTTGGAATAAGGTTGATGGCTGATTTCATCAGGGTTGGCTGAGCTCAGGCCCGGACATTAACAAGAGATGTACAAACTTGGGATGTGAAGTTTTTTTTAGATGTAGGCATTTCCTTTGCAGGAAGAAAATCATATTGGTTGCATTATGGGGAAATCACGATGGTGACAACTGTGGCCAGAGGCATAATGCTTTGGGGTTATCCATCCATCCATCCTATTCTTGTGAACGTGACATATCAGGAAGGATTGACGGAGGTTGGTCATCTTTGGCACGCAGCATTAATACGCTAAGTTTGACAAAATACACCAAATCCTTTTTCTTTGATTCCTTCAAAGTCTCCACTACATACAGTATATAACATGAGTCTGGGTAGACATGGAAGTAAACTGCAACTTGACTGGTTGGTGGAGGCAGAGAACCTGGAGCTTGACGTCTATTGGGGGCTGAAATTTCAAACAATCGATTTTTTTTCTTTAATCTTTTCTTCAATTTTTCTCTTGTGTCTCCCAAAGAAATCTTTCTGTATTATTACCTGGTTGATCCTTTTAACATACACATACTTCATATTATGAAACTATCAACGACACTGCACACAAACCTCAATAATGTTTCTCGCCCTCTCCTTCAGAACTTTGGAGTCGTCAGCCCGACTGAGGCTCCTGCTGCCCTTAAAGAAAATGGCTCCCCTGTAAGTGTCTTTATAGAGGGAATACATCAGAGTGTGTGTGTGTGTGTGTGTGTGTGTGTGGTGGTAGAATACAAAGCTTCTGCCATTGTGCTGTCCCTTGTCAACTTTTCAAGCCTCGACCTTTACCTGACATCCCTCTGGAAAAGCGTGAAAACGAATCTCGTTTGAGAGGAAACGTGTCTGCAGTCTGATCCATGTGCACGAGCCAAAGAATTCAATCACCACAACACTAGTTTTTTTGTGTCGTATTAATGATTTGTAGGAGGTATGAGTGGATTAATTCTTTGTTGTTTATATTTAGATGGAATTCATTTGTTTAAAGGAAAGGTTCACATTACATTAATGGGCCAGGCCCCCGTCATTCTAGAGCTGCCCCACTATGGCTGTGTGTGAAATCCTTTACACAGAGCCATGTGTACAATTAATTCTATTGTCCAGGCCCTTGGGTGAAGACGGACCCGAAATAACAGCCAGAGCTGTGAGCTTGAGACTCCTGGCTGAGACCAAAGTACATGTTGTGTCAATTCATGTCTGTGTGACTCCCCTCTAATAATTGGGCTGCAGGTTAAAGCCAGCATCCAGGGGAGGGAGTCTGTCGTGTCCCCGCTGACCATCACCGCTGAGAGCGTCACCTCGGCAACCACAACACAAGTTACCAAGGTAACACCTTAACCGTTCCCCTGCTTACAGTTTAATAACTGGGGCTTTGAGTCCGCCCACCACACCTGTGTCTCATGGTACACTCTTCAATATTTCTCGGTCAAATAAAAGGGGCAGATATAAATGATAAGGCAAAAATAAAAGTAACTTTTTATTTGCCACGCAGTGTAATGCAACAGTGGTAGAAATCCCAGTACGCAGTGATACCAATACCATCTTGTTAATATAGTGCACCTGGTTATGTACAGTATCTCTATCTCTGAGTTCAGAATTATACACTGTGAAACAATAAAGATTGAAAGCTTTTTTAATTTTTGGTATTAGACAAATGATCTGGCGCACCACAGATGAACTTGATGTTTCTGAAGTAGACAAACACCATAGCTACAAGTTTTTTTGTTAGAAATAAAAAATACAATAAAATCAATTGTGAAAATGACTTTTGTCGTCCCTAAAGCAGGCTGGTTAATCGTAGTTAATGAGGTTCTGATTCATTCAGTTCATCTCGTTCTGTGTCTGCTCTGCAGACTGTCAAAGGTGGCTACTCGGAGACCAGAATCGAGAAGAGGATTATCATCACAGGGGACGATGATGTGGACCAACACCAGGTGAGAGGAGCAGTGCAGAAAGTTCAGTGAGTCACGAGGCACTGGAAGCTAATGTGTGAGGTTCATGAGCCGTGTGCTGGTGCCCCGTGTCCCCAGGCCCTCGCCATGGCGATCCAAGAGGCCAAGCAGCAGCACCCCGACATGCTGGTGACGAAAGCAGTGGTTATCAGGGAAACGGAGTCTCCCACTGAAGACGTGCAGCAGCGGGCAGAGGTATGTGGCTGTGAGAGCGTTAATACTGTGCTCACGTGATGAGGTGGTGGTTACAGGAGTACTAAGCCTGTGCATCATTTGACCGGGCACAGAGTTTCTGTGAAGCTTCACAGTCTTTGTGGGAAAGTAAATCTTGTGGCAAAGAGGCACAAACACAACTACAGAGATTTGAAACTACCAACGAAGACACAAAAGAAGCAAGAAGCAAAACTACCGGGATTAAATCATTATCTCATAATCCGTCCACGTTCGAATGTGATGACAGATCCCTATGTTGTCTCGTTGCAGTCCTGATCGGTCATGCTTGCCCCCTGAGACAGGGAGACACGAGAGGGATCCACCCTGCAGTGCGCCACCAAGAGGACTATCTACCCCCACTGTGGACACACCGACACAAGAACAGACTGCGTTCCATGAAGTGGTCAGCAGACCCTTCTCTCCTGTCCCTTTAGACAATCCAGCTGTGACCCGACCTCCTCGCCCTCGTCCCGTCCCGACCTGTCCCAGCCCCTCCATCTTACAGGACGTGAAACGACTTCACCACCCGGAGTGACGCAAGACTGAAAGAATCAACCCAGTCACTGCTGTTACTATTTGAATTCGCCCCTATTAAGAATGATTTGTTTGAAACTTTACTTGCGTATTATTTTAATCTTACACAGGATCCTTTTTAGATCCCAAACTGCCCATGGCCTCACCTTTCCCTCAAAAATCTATTTTAAAGTCAAATATCTCCTCCGTGCTACTGTCATATATGAAATGTACTTAAGAGCAGAGAATGGTTGGGTGAAAGTATGGGCGCGGTGCTGGTGATTGGGGGGCTGCTGAGGTTGGTGCCAAGTGGCAAAAGGCAGCCTTTCAGCTCATTGCTGCCACCTCTTGGCTGTGACGCCCACAGTATAATCAACTGCTGTCTTATTAGCTTTTTACATTTTTATCCATAGAGAATCTAATTTATGTCCAGTGTTTGCTTGTTTAAGAAATATGTATGATATCAGATGATTATAATCTGCATGTTTCAATAAAGGAAAATGATGAATAGCTGAGGGAATGAGAAAAAACAACAACAACACGGACACAGTTGAAATCCACAAGAAGCTCCGACATGATGAGACTGAGCACACATGGAGAAACTGTAAAGAGAAAAAAATGAAAATACAGAAAACATGCTGGTGGACAACTAATGTAGACGAACTCTACGGAGGAACAGGAGGAAAGTTCAGTGGCAGCTGAAACTCTGCTTTGGTACCAGTCTCCAACACGCCAACATCACTGTCCCATTTTCCCGCCTCCTCACTGTAATATTTTCCATCTGGTGTCTGCTCACCATCAACATAAAGAAACGCCGGGCACACGTTTTGGGCACAGTCATAAAGATTTGTAGAGACATTTTAATATGAAAAACGTTTCATTGTCAAGTTTCAGAACTGTGATGACATGTTTCTACCGTTTTTTCCTACTTGATTTCACTGACTTCCACCATGAAACAGAGTTATAGTTATCCTTGTGGTTTGTCTTGGACGTTTCGGTCTTCAGTTGTGAACCTGCTGACATCGCTCTTCAAATCATTTTTTTTTTTATCCTTCTACTTTGAAAAATACTGAAGTGAAACGTAAGCAAAGTCATTTAGAGACATGGCGCCCAACTCCAAACAGCAAGTCTGCTTAGTTGGGATACTGTTATGCATTTAAGAGAAATACAGTGAATCAGGGAGCTGACGTTTTGCTGTGCCTGAATTATCTTGAATCTTGTACCTACCTTTTCATTCCATATTCAAAATCAGAACTGACATCCTTGTCAATAATCAACTGTCATATTTTATTCTTTCAACCTGCTATAGTAGATTTGTTGGGGTCACTTAGAGGCAGCGCAGCGAGATGTGAACGCAACATTGACGTATCATTTGTTAAACAGCAGATTTTCCAATTTTTGATTCAACGTGCATGTTCACAAACACTTCCTGAAACGTTCAAAACCACAAGACTAACCCGGGTTATTTTTGTTGTTGTTATTGTTGTTGTTTTCTGACGGATTAACCTTAAACCTTAAGTTATGGTGTATGAGTTTGTGTTTGTATTTATAGGAGTGGCGAGTGTGAGGCCTGTGCTTTCCCCCCCCCCTCGTTTCCCTCGCGGACAAAGCCGAGACCCGTAGTGCGACACACATGATTATCCACAGGACCGTGACTTATATATCCCGGGTGACCTTTAATACTATACTATGCATCACTTATCATCCACGAGAATCCCCCCTGATGGACCCCGACCTGTGTTAGCCACGTTGCCGTCATTGTTGGACTTTGTGCTGTGAGGCACACTGCTTAGTGAGCATCGCAATAAGCAGCCGTTCGTTCTTATCCTCTGTCCTCTAAAGGGAGAACACTGTGAGCTCTCATGTGCACCGAAGGTGTAACCAAAACCTAAAACAGACTTAGTGATATTTAAAGGAGCTTTTCCAACACTTGGCTTTCCATGGCTTTGTCCCCCCCTTGTCTAATCCCCCCCATTTCCTCGACTTGAAACTGACTACCTGCTGTTGATGTGTCCGTGGAAACTACAGATTCCCACACTGATGTATATTCTAATTTTGCTCTATTTTATTTGATCTGGTCATGTGACACTGGACTGTTGTGAATGCACTAGCTTGCCATGATAGCAGCACATATACTGTAAACTGTCGGGGAAACAATTAGACTGACTGTCCTCTCTGCAGTAGTGGACACTGCTGTTGGAAGAGAAACACCTGTAGGCGTCAGGAGAGGAGTTGTGAGTGAGTGAGTGAGTGAGTTGAAAGATGGAGGGAGGGCCTTATATAAATATTAATATATGAATATCCATACTCGTGTGTATTGTCCCGTAAACCCCTGTAGAAATGGACCGGTGCAGGGACGTGTTGGTAGGCTCAAGGGACGAGGCGGTTAAGTAAAACCCAAAAGGACAGCAGATAAAATAGAAATGTCACATGGACGGACGGGTGCCTTATGTTCGGAGTGCTGGTTGTGGGAGTGGCAGTTCTCAGTGCTCAGCTGAAAGTGCTGTTGATCACCATGAGGCCGATGTAGAAACGACCTCTGCTGTCAGACCAAGGTGAGGAGGAGCCGTGCTGAAAGTGAATTAGTGTCTAGTAAAAGAAAGTGACACTGTGTGTGCAGTGAAGAACTAGAGTCTCTGAATCTGGACTGTTAATCCACAATGAAAAATTATAAATATATATATGGGCCCCATTGACGTAGAAAACCAGCACAGTGCAGATTATGGATATGAGTTTAATTTATTTATTTTGTAGAGTTTTTTTTTTATATTTTTGTTTTATTACAATTTTTTTCTGTGAAGAGCATCAACCTGCTCCGCTTTTTTAGCCTCCACCTTCAATCCTCCACTGCCTTTTGCTCTACATTCCCCTCGTGCTTGGTGGTGTGTATTTGCTGTATTTGCATTCAGCCTAAATGAAAAAACATACATAAATAAATGTCTCAGTATGATTCAAACACTGTCTCTGATTCTGAAAAAAGGGGAGTGGGATTTTTACGTTGGGTGGTAATGAAGGAGTGAAACTTGGGTAAATGTTGTTACTGGTTTTTTGTTCTTTTTTTTTTTTTACATCAATGTGGCTTCAACATTTTCATGCATTAATAATTCCCCATATGAAATAAAGGACTTCAGTAATATCAGTCATGGAAGACAGTGTTGTGTTGCCATCTTGTGGCGAAATTCAATACACCACTGAGGTGCAGACTCAAGGTATTTGTGAGCTCTTAGTGCCACCTGGTACATTTCCAACAAACTGAGGCAACAGTTCAACTCGACATATCATAATACTTCACTCTGAAATTCTTATTTAACTCCAAATGACAATTGGGTGTTTTCCAAGCACAGATGATCTAATGGTATCAAGTTGAATTATGGGAAGTATAGGATCAGTGTTGAAAATATGGGCTAAACGTCAGGAGAGCTCAGCCTCTGCTGCTTCTGTTTGAACCATTCTTTTTTCGCCCCACAAGTTCAGTACTATCATGATTTGATTATATTATTGAAAATATAAAATTGACACTTTAATTGGCCCACATGCTAAATCTTAATCAATCCAGTACAAGAGTTCAGGCCTAGATTCCTCCTACAAAGATAAAAATGTGATGTGGAATTCATTTGAATCCATATGTATTATTGAGGTTTGCAGTGGTGTGGAGCTGGACACTGAACTGGCCTATTCCCTTCAAAATATAGAATCGATGGCAGATCTGTTGTACTTAATTAAGTAGCCAATGGTTGTATTTTGAATCCTTTATTTATGGAACCTCTGCCATTGTTGGGAAAGAACGACAGAGCTTGACGTCGCTGTATAAATCAATAAACTTTATTAACACAGTATAAACAACAAACAGCAACAGAGGAAACCCTCATGTAAGAGCGTATACGGACAGTAGGCCTAGTGCATAGGCTGACAGTGACAGAAGCAAGACACGGGGCTGATCATGGTTCAGTTTTCATGGTACACACACAGTATACAGGGACCTATCAGATGTACAGTATGAACCTGGCACGTTTCCCGGAAGCCATTCAGTTGGTTTGCAGATGAACAAGAGGAGAGAAGACAAAGTATAGTCATGCTGAGTAACAGTTACGGCTACTGTATGAAACTGAGTTTTTACATAAAAACCAAGTAAATCATCTCTTAAGAAAGGTTTCTTTTTATATAAATGATTTGAAGTGTACAAAACAGTATATTACACGTTTCTTGATGCATGGTTCCGAGCAAGACCCAGTAGCCTACAGTACACTTCCCTTCAAAGTACTACAAACTACTACAGCAGTCCCACATGGCATCAGGACACGATGGAGAAAGCAAAAGATCAGCAGCATCGTCTTTTTATTAAGAACACACACACACCTAGAAAAATGCTCCAGGCCTTATATATTGCCAGTATCCCATGCGAACAGCAGAATGCCATTTGGACAAACCTCAGTAACTTCGGCATTGCACAAAGGATGCTGCCCCAACCCCCCCCCCCCCCCCCCCCCACCCCACCCCCATCCGATCCTGACCACACACAGCTTCTATCAACTCAGCAGCATGTAAACTTCACCGCGGCTGCTTCATAATCCTATGCTTCTAATGTTTTTTTGATATACATGTGATAAGTTAAGGCTCTTGAAGGACCTGAGGATTTTGAACATATGATGAGGCACACAGAAGGCAAAGAATAGCTCTAGACACAGGGCTAACCGAAAACAATGAGGGGCACGAGGCGGCCACCAGCGCAGTTCCATGGCCAAGGTAGAAGGAACGCATGGGGAGATACTCTCCAACAGCAGCATGGAGCCATTTCTGGTTTACAGGTCAGCAACGATCACACTTGTGGCTTTAAGGACAACTTTTCTCCGCCATCGTTACCCAAGAGGACTGGCGGCAAAAAAAGGCATGATAACGCGTTATGTTAGTTAAAACGCATATGGTTATTATTGTGTTTTGTGTAGCTCCATGACATTAAAGTAACAAAATTCGTCCACCTCTTAATATTAATTAATGAAAAATCCACTTGGCTAACCAACATTAGCATGTGCTGTCTCATCATAATCCTCTCTCCGCATAAGACGGCCGAGAAAAACTCTTTGAGTGAAATATTGCAGGAACAGAAATGCAGAGATGTAACAGGGAACAGTTAATAGTTAATTTACTTGGAGAAGAAAAAGAAAAAAAACCTATCTGGTCTTTTACGAACAAAGTCACAAGTCTTAACTTACTTTAGTAGACAACAGGTACACTGTCAAATCACATTCTTATGCTCCCGACTGGAAAAGTTGATGATTTTGTTTGCCATGCACCTAGTTGTCCCGATAGGCCCCGACTGACTTAAGAAAACAAAAATCTATAAAAGCTCAACATGTCATACAAAAAGATGCATATAAGACATTTTTCTCTTTCCCCTTTTTTTTATGAAAGCTGCTTTGGTAACAACGTAGTCACAACAACGGCCGACTTCCTTTACTTAGCCTGGGTGCTGAAGGGGACTCCTTCCCTGACATCTCAGTGGCAAATTTTCATTTTTTTTGAATTTTTTTTTTATTTCCATCAGCGTCTTCCTTCTGCCTCTAAAATCTAAATGAAAAGATCCAGTTACACCAAAGTGGGCTGTGTTTGCGTTCCGCTGTCAAGCTGTCCCAAAATCAGAGGCAACGTCTGCTGGGAGCCGTTTGTCATAAAGAAGTCCGAGCTGTGAAAGACAGTGCTATTGTGCTGAGCGCCGACAGAGTGGAGACCTTGGACGCTGAGCCGACTGCGTTGGGGCCTGAAAAGTTATTGAAGGGGACAAGGCAGTTAATCTGATTGCTGTGAAAAGATAGAAATAATAAAAATAAAACCGCGACTTTGGCATTTCATTTCTTTGATCGACCTCTCCAGCCTGCTTTAGTAATCACAAGCTGAAGACGTGCATTTCAAAAAATATTTGAGCGATATTACTCAAGCAGTGGTATGAAAGAGTATGAAAAGTATCTTAAATAAACTGTTCAACTTTTCATGTATTGCCTATATACTGTATGTATATGTATATATATATAGCACATATTCCCGCTCTCCCTGTTCCCTTGGAGATGATGATAGCTAATCTGTTCTGGCAAGACAGCAGCATGGGAGTGGATTATTCAGCTCAGCCTTGAGGGAGGCGCTAACTAGACCTCCACTGACCTGGTATCCTTGGGATGGTGATCTGCCTGCTACTGCTGCCTTCCCCTCCCTCCCCGAATGGTTTTATCTGGATGATGTAATCCTCATCGGTGGGCAGAGCTAGCTCCACAGAAGTGGTGTTGGTTTCCATGACATTGGGGCGGCTGTGTGGGTTCTTCTTGTAGAGCACCTGAGGACCAAATGTTGCAAGTTAAAGTCAAGAGTCAGGCACAGAAGGCAGCGGCAACAAGGGCAATTTTTCCGGATAAAGCCTGGCGATTCGGTGTTTACTTTGTAACCGGTGACCTCTGACTCGTTCTCCAGGGCTCTGACCTTCTCCCAGTTCAATATAATCTTGGAGTTCGATGTGTTCCACATCACTTTAACTGGTGGCTGACTGGGCGCTAAGAGAGGAGAAAAGACATTATTCACCTCAAACAAAGGCTGAACATTGTCAGAGAGCAACTGCTAGAAAATCAGATCTGACACTTACGTGGCTTTTTGGTGGTAACATTGACAGTGGCGCTGGGAGGCCCTGTTCCAGCGGTGTTATACGCCCTCACTGAGATGTAATATGTGGTGCTGCCTTTCACCCCATGGATAATAGTAGACGTTTGATTTCCTACCGTCCTTTGCACGCTGGCCGTGTCTTCCCTTTCACTTCTACTCCAGTACCTCAGCTGGAAGGCAACAGGGCAGAATCGCAGACGTGAGAGCAGAAAACACGACAAACACCTTAAAAGCTTTACACCCCTGTCGATGAAGTGCCAACTGGAAAGCGGGAGATGTGAACTCAACTGGATGGAAGATGTGAACTGGTCTGAAAACAAGCTCCAGCGAAATGTCACCTCATGTATCTTTCGCTCACTGGGAGCTACCTTATCTGTGTCATGGTTTAAGTGTGGTGGTTAAGAGGAAGGTAAAATATGCATGAGAGGAAATAAATAAAAAACAAAAACGGACAACAAAGAACGGGAAGAACAGAATCCTCAAAAAAATCCCCTGCCATCAACTTCCACTGATAACAGATTTATTTCTTTTGTCACCTTGCTTGTCAGCGCTGAAATGGCTGGCATGCTTGACAGCACAAATATAATTTGTCTATTTATAATTCTGGCACTTTTGCGCCGTCCAAGGATGAAAACTGGCCTTTGTTAACATCTTGGATTTCGATAATGAGTGGAATTAACTGAGTGCAAAGCCACTGTCTCAAACTGCTTTACCGTGTGGATTAGAAGCTAAATGCCCCATCCCTTGGAGTATTGCATCAGTAATCAGGGTGGTTACAGTACTTAGGTAAGCAACAAGAGAAACACAACTAAACCCACAGGCAAGGGACTATGCCGGGCCATTATGCATGCAGTAAGCTATTATCTCCTATGCCCAAGGTGCGTAAGCCTGAAAAACCCATCAATAATAGAGGAGAACAAGATTCAACAGCATTAGTTGCCATGTGCTTGCGCGCACGCACACGCTGATTTGCATCCAATGGAGGCGCAACAGACAAGCTATTTCACTGTCGCTCACCTCATAGCCCAGCACTCTTCTCTTGCTGGCATTCCAGGGCAGAGCTTTCCACAAAACTTCAATCTCGGATGCAGAGAGGCTCTTGGCACGAACCCTGGTGGGCCCCCGGCCAGGCTCTGGAGTTAATGTATAAAGATTTTAGAAGTAACACGGAGCTTTGACGACCCCCTCAAAGTAGGAACAGCAAAACAGTTTCAAAGCCGTTTCTTTCATCTCAACAACAGAGGGAGGGGAAGACATCTGCAAGTTATGATGGATGACGGCCTTCAAGATGACTACTAATGTTCAGGATCTAGTCTTGTGTAGCTTATCCTAGTGTACGTGGAGAGCTACTCCATAACGTGCTTTGTCATGATATGAAACCCCACTCACCTTCCTCTGCAGAGTAGATGGTGGTAACAGGTCCAAAGGGCCCCTCCCCCTCATTGTTGTAAACCCCGACCTTCACATGGAAAGGCGAGAAGGGCTGTATGCTCTCATTTTTGAAGACGTATCTGGACGCCTCCGCAGAAGGTACCGCCGCCTGCATCCACCCCGTGGCACCGCGGGGTCGAAAAGCCACTACGTAGCCGAAACCAGGTCCGTTCTGCAGCTCCTCTGGCACAGGCTGCGGGACAACACAAGACCGGTTTAAAGAAACACACTCTACTGTCGCTCTCAGAGCAAAAGTTACATTTCCAGCCCCGCTACAGATCACACACACTAATCAGGTTAAGACTTTGTGTCTTGTTGTCACCTTGGTTTTTGAGCTCCAGAAATGGTCTGCATATAATTAACCTTCTTGTTTAAGCCAAATTAAAAATCCATCCTTACTTCTACGTCCAAAGGACAATGCCTCGTGAATTTTCAACATTGATTCTCTGAAACTATTCACAGCAGGGTCTGATGATTTTGAGCAGCCCCGAATTAATGTAAACGTTTCCAGCTGGACTAATACGCAGTGGCTTTGTGGAGTGGAATGGGAGGAAAGAAAGAAAGAAAGAAAGAAAGAAAGAAAGATCGGAAAAAAAAGTTGGGACTTCGAAGGAGCCATTGAGTTTAATTATATTATTGAAACCTCAAAGAATTTTTCTCTCCCCCAGGGTGACAGCAGCAGTTATTGCCTCTCTGTTCTTAAAAATGAAATGCCATACATTAAGCCGTTCAGCTGTTATTAATGAAACAGGGGCCCAGATCCACAGAGGATAATGACGTCTGGCTCCCTCCTCCGTGGGGGAGGGGGGTCCTGAGCGAGCTTGCTTACCTCCCATGTGATGACTAATTCGGAGCGACTGCCACCGCCTCCACTCACATTAGCTGGTGTGATCTTCGGAGCTGGAGGAAGAAGACAGATCGGCTTAGCCTTGTTCACTTCACACAGCGCCGAGGAGGCACATGTGATCACTTTCCACGTAGCTCCCCCCAAATGGCAGAGGCAAAAACTTTCTTTTGACACGTTTGAACACTTCAGCATCCAGAAATCCTGTGCGATATCAGCAAAGCGCTCACAGCTGAGTCAGGTGTGACCAAAAGATGCTGAAGGTACGAGACACACGAATGATCTAACGTTGGGGGATCCTGCCGCCTCCGGTTAGACGCCGGGTTGCAGCTTTTTCGAGAGAGTTTGTATGTTTCTCCGTTGGTTCAAATTGAAAATAACTTTACCGAGAACCCAACACCAAATGTGTATCAACATTTTGTGAATACTTCCCTTAGGGTTAGGGTTAACCCTTGTGACAATAATTATATGAGACGATTGATACCACTCTCATGTCTCTACAGTCTACACTTAAATTTGAAGCTATACTTAACCAAGACTATTAGCCAGGCAAGCTGTCTTGTCCCATTTTCCAGTATATACAAATGCAAAGTGTTAAAACAACAAGTTGTGGGTTTACAGGTGGGTGTTATAAATACTTTATTAAATAACAGCCTTAAAGGGGGTGCCAAGCTATCCTCTTCAGGCTGTAGCGTCACAAGAGAGTGAATCCAAATCTGTCCTCCAAATCTCTGAAAGCAACCTAACAAACCTATTTCTTGAAAATTTCAAAAACAATTCCTTTAAAAAAAAAAAGAAGACGAAGAAAATACGTGAATTATGTTTTTTCTTGAAAGGAAAGACCAAACAAACAATGTGTTGCATGTTTTGCAAGAGGCATATTAGGTAGAATTTTCCTGCTCATGCAGTACGTACAGGTCCCCTTCGTCCTTGCTTGTTTGGATGGCTTGCTGGGCTCGCCGGTCCCGATGGTGTTGCTTGCCAGAACTCGAAACTCATACTCCACCCAGGGGCTCAGGTCTATTACTGTAGCTGTCAGCCGGTTGCCCCCCACCACCTCAGAAACTGGCATAAAACACACAGTGCCCCCTTCAGTATGAAGAAAATATTGAAGGGTGTGTGTGTGTGTGTGTGTGTGTGTGTGTGTAAGCTTAGCATCAGCAGCAGACTGTCCTTCAGGCTGACAGGCCTGGCAGGACTACACCACAGGTACATGGCACAGGTGTAATCCCTCACAAGGACACATAATCCACACAATACAGAGGAAGTACACCTAAAGGAATACCATGACTTTCCATTTACCAATTTGGCAATATCTTTTTAAAATATAATAAATCATGCATTCCATTGCACATTGTGCATGTTGACTGTTTTACCAAATCAAAATATGAGGGAGAAAGAGAGACAATTTCCTCCTTTGAGGCAGGAGTTTACCTACGAGGTCGCCATGTATTTCTGTTTCAAATATATGATCCCGGCATGGTAAATCAATGAGACCAGTAAAACTATCTCACATCAACCTGTCCTTAATTCACAAAAATATCAATAGAACAGGGTATACAGTACGGGATAAAAGCACATTATACCAATCACGCATGAATGCTAAGGGCCCCATTAAAGAGGATGTGGGGACAAATTACACCGGTGCTACCACTTAACTGCACTATCAAATTACAGCCCTGACAACAGGCCTCATCATCAGGACGGGATCCATGTTTCAGGATTCCCCGGAGTCCGATAAAATGGCGGTCAATGGTCACGCTGCAATTGCGTACCATGTGGTGCTGGGGTAAAAAATGACATCTCCAATATTCTCACAGGCGAGGCAGAATGAAGAGTGGCCCCCCTCCGTGTGATTGGAGGACGCCACGGCTGGTTGGAGAGAGCTTACCTGTGGTGACAGCCTGCCACCCGAGGGAAAAGGGTGTCCTGGCCTGGATGGTATATGCCGTAATTGGACTGTGATTATCGGGACCAGGCCTCCAGGACAGGGAGGCTGTGGTATCGCTGATTTCTTCTACATGGATGCTGGTGGGAGGCCCCGGGGGACCTGATAGATGGCATAGACATAGGCAGGAAAGACGAGAGACAGATAGAGAGACAGACGGAGGAGGAAAGAAAAGGAGGGAGGGAGGGAGAGTTGTGTTGTGTATGTTAATCTGGAAGAGAAGGAAATATAATGGGGAGTGTGGCGCTGGTTTTAGCACCTACGGCTAATCTAGTCAGTTCAGTATGAAACCTTTGGGAGCTTTTTGGTCTAATTAGACACTAAATTTCCCTTAAACTTTGGAGAGACTCATTTTCTATTCGCCTCCCTTTTCGTTCTACTCCTTTAGTTCTTCATTAGCGTGGCCTAACCATGTCACAGTAAACATGAAGCACTAACAGACTCCCACCGTCTTCAGCAGTCAATTATTAATAGAGTATCTAACTGTACAGAAAGATGAAACATTGGTAGGCTCAAATATATGCGCTCAGAGATTTTGATTGTATTTTGAACTGAAGTATACGTCCGCTTACCTCTGACAACCAAGTCAACGGCAATGGAAATGCTGTCCACCTTCGTTTGCACGGCACACGTGTACTTCCCAGCATGCCTCAGC
Source organism: Scophthalmus maximus (assembly GCF_022379125.1). NCBI lineage: Eukaryota > Metazoa > Chordata > Actinopteri > Pleuronectiformes > Scophthalmidae > Scophthalmus > Scophthalmus maximus. The sequence continues at coordinate 22,813,016 of NC_061520.1, read as the reverse complement.
TGGATGTTTCGAATCATAATGTCTCCCGCTGAATGCTGCTGTCATTCAACACATGCATGGTCATACACACACAGGCACACACACACGCACGCGCACACACGCGCACAGAGTTCCATAAGCAACATGGTAAGCCTCCAGCTATTGTAATTCAAGAACAATACTGACTTTCCAGCCACATGGGAACAAAACCAGCAGAACAGAAAGCCCATTTTCTTGTATGTGTGTGTGTGTGTGTGTGTTGAAAAAATAAATCCATATTTCCCCATGCAGCCTTTTTTTTCTATAATCTAAAAAGAATACAGAAATGTCTCTCCGTATTGGGCCCACTCCATGCTTTTATGTTGTCCCTGTAAGTAGAGAAATGTGCTTACTGAAGCAGCTTGCTTCTGATTGTGGTATGGAGCTGTATCAGATGTAAGCACAGCCTAATGTAAGGTATTCTTTTTCCAAAGCAGTCTCTTTTTTTCAATTCCCACTCCAACATTATCATTCCATCAGAGTAGAGCACAGCAGGCTCTTTAATAAATTGGACTTGGCGGAAAGCTGTGGCACAATGGCAGGAGGAATTCTGTGGAGTGGCTGGTAGCTCAATCAATGTGATTGTAGATGTACAGCAATTCATTTGGAAGATGAGACAGTAAATTATGGCACAAGAAGCACCTAAATTGTTTTTCTTTTTCTTTGTCTTTATGTCGGCAGTTCTTGAAGATTTCTCTTGAAAACTATGCCTGCATATCACATGCTGAGGAGTAAGCTGTGAAACCCTTTAAAGTATACGGTGGCTGACTGAGACTGGTTCCAGGGTATGTAAATTCCATTTTAAAATAAACCACAGGCAGCAATTTTCTGGCCATAAATAATACACTTGTTACAAATATCCCCTCTGCACTGCGGCTGAATTTATTATGACCCTGCTAAAAGAAGAAGTATAACACTGACGTATCAATGAATCTTCAGAGTCACCTCTTGACCTTTATTCAATAAAACCTCTGAAGGGGGCTGCAAAATAAATCAATGTCTAAAGAGCACTGTGGCGCCCATAAAATGAGCCTTCTACTACATACTGTAATGGAGCTTGTTTCTTAATTACTTATTATGTAATACAGGTCATCTGAAAAATATGGCGATGTGAAAGCCGCTCACCGGTTTCCTGAATAACAACACAGTGAAATGAGCACACGTGCTGGAGACAATCTGCACCGAGTGAAAAATGTAGGGGGAAATCAATATGAGGTGGGCATTGCAAAAGTAATGCATGAAACTGCTCAACATTCCCAGAAGGAGATTTCATTGGCTCAGAGTGCAGAGTTAGTCTTTAATCTAGCACTTAGATTTTAATACGGTGGTGAACAATGTTTATATAGGAACTGAGAAGAGGAAGAAACAACAGTTTTTAATGCTGCTCACACTGTTATGTGTTCAGCAGGAATACTGCAAAAGTTAGTCCAGCTGTATGATCAATGATAAGGTGATCATGTAGATCAGTGTGGGAGTTGGCGCGGTGGTGGTATATGATGAGAGATGCAGACTGACTAACTCTGGATGGGAAGTTCTTCAAGTTATTACAACTGTAATATTTCATTGAGAAAAAACCCCACAAACAGGCATCTATCAATGATCCTGTGTGGCTGATGAGTAATAATTACTACAATTACATGAATAGTTTCCTATGAGTGAAGCTTTGTCTCTATATACTAAGATAAGATATACCTTTATTTGTCCCACAATGGGGAAATTCGGGAAGTGTCTAATGAGGTTTTACATTAATGTAACTTCTCTGGCATTAATCTAGTGCATTATATTGTGATGGTAAAGAGCAGGAAGTTCATACAAGGTTACTATATCAGGGAACATCATTCATTATGATGTTATAATAATAATTTCATCATAATGTTAATGTTACCCTTTTACGTTAACCAGCACAACATATTGTTGGTTTCAGGTGGTTCATTTCTCACTCCCTGTAGATCTCACTTTGTGCTGTCTCAGTCAGAGGTCTCACTGTAATTTTCTGGTATTTGTCATTGCAAATGTACGTTTCATGTCAGGAATCAAATTTATTATCATATTAGATTCAAGATGTAGAAATTTACTTTTTAATGTCACATACAAATCAACTGCTAAACAACAGTAGTTTTATTTTTCACAGCAAGTTGCTTAGTTTCTAAATAGAGAAAATGTCTGTATATATATAAAATCAATACATTGAGATGTGTTTTCTGACACTCCAGTCGTGAGAACATCTCTAATTGTTTGTCAGTGGGAAACCTGTACAGCTCTCACAACATGACAGCTGGTTTTAAAAATCAGGGGCCTGATTAGGGAAACCTGGGGGATTATAATTATTATGTACTTACGCCTCCCACTTTTTCAAAAAATCCCCCGTGGCTCCCGAAGTGGATGAGCTGCTCGTTGAAGAACCAGGTGAACTTGAGCTCCAGAGACGGGTCGTGGTTCACTTGGCAGGGCAGGACCACGCTCTCCCCCACGGTGACGTCCAGCGTGGACGGCTGGGTGGTGATGATGGTCGGCTCTGAGACACACATTCCCAAACCCATCCACATTTGATCAAACACACTGTTCGCAGGCATTGTTCATGGGCATTATGATTCAGTACAGGAAAAGACTTTTGCGAAAAAAGCCAAGCCCTTCCATCATCCTTATGGATATGTCAGACTCAGTTAATAGAAGGATATGCGGGACAGAGCACACAGCAAACTAGGGCACACGGCTACAATAACTGGTATTAGTTTCGGCCTGAGCTCGTCTCTGTGGGGACTCTGAGACGTGTCTCTCCTGCATCCTGTGAAGCCTCCATGTGTCATTGTCAGCTCTGCCATCAGCCCGGAACTCGCACCGATTGGCCTAAAATTCCCAAAACGCACACCGCTAGGAAAACAGTAAACAGCAGTGAGCACTTCTTCCAGTTACTACTCAAGCCTGAAGCTCATCGCAATTGCATCACACAGAAATAAGGCGAGCGTCCCTTATCTCCACTTGGGCGTGAGCGGCAGAGGAAATAAGGGCGCGGGGACATGAGAGAGGCGAAAATAAGAGGCAGAGGCTTTGTTCTCAGAGTGTGCAACACCTATCTCCCTCTTGGGGGTGCTGTGATTACTTGGTTGGAATTGCCTCTCTCCGAGCACACAGACTAAATTAACCATGGCAAATGATTCCTGGACGGGCATAGATTCATGTGGAAAGTGCCGGCAGTGCAGTCTTCATCCACAGTGAATTCGATACCGTCACTGTATTGGCCCCTTCACTCCGACTCACACACACACAAACACAATGCTTCTACTACTACCATCAAAAACGCTGACAGTGTGATTTATCTAGTCGTTTTTTCTGATATCAGGCCAGAATGCTATCAGCTGCTTGTTTTTGTCACGTACACAATGAAAGCGTGTTTGAAAGGTCCATTCCTCTGTTGCTGAGGTTAAATGGTTTGCAATCACCTCGCAGTAACAACGTCGTCACACCACACAGGAGGTGTTCGACGGTCTGCGTCAACTCTACCTGCGCACTTTCGTAAGGCTGGCTACACCTTGTAGAGTGAGTGCAGGAGCCAAAAAAGGAAACCTGAAAAATTTTAAAGGATAAAAAAACACCCCCTCTTCACTATAGAATTTGTCAAAGCTGTTTTGCAGAGGTTTTCATGGCGAGACAGTCACTCTAAATGATGTGAGGAGAAGGAAGAAGGAGAAAACAAATGGACGAGAAAGGCTCTACAGGGGAATACTTACATGGACCCACAGTCAAAAATATTTACTCCCGTATCCCTGCAAGATGGAAACAGACTATAAACATTTATTTCCGTTCTTATTTCTCGAGCAGGATTGGTGTATTTGCCTCTTCTCTAACGTGAGCTCCCCTCCTTGCGGTCTCCTGCTGCCTCCAGGGATTCACTGGAACAATGACTGCGGGAACACGCTCCCTTATTACCCTCCTCTGTCATCATTTGTGACAGATTATATGGACAAGCAAGGTTGGTTACACCACCACAAACTGGGCTCTTGACCATAATTTGATTGCTTTCCATCTTGTCGAAAGCCTTGTTACCTACTGCCACTGTAAATAAGAAGATAGTAACCCACTCACTTAGCGGGGTCAATCAGAGACAAGATGGAGCGCGTGCAAACGTGCTCAGACGTACTGGGTGGCATCTGAGTGAGCGCTGCTGAGGTGGGTCAAACCCGCATTGGCATTTTTCAGTCAGTACTTAGGAGAAAGCGTTCTCTCCACAGACACCATACATGTCAGTGTTTAACATCAATAAATCAAACATGTCAAACAAATCTGTTGTGAACTAAATAAATGTGATGTGTGTGTGACACGATAATGAATAACTCACTAATCGAGGCTGTACATGTTTTTACTCTCTAAAGTCCTTTTACCCAAAGATGAAGTGATTAAAAAAAGCAGTTTTTACAACTGAGGGACAAAAATGGAGAACCAATTTTTTGTGTAAGTGATTGCCCTTCATTGTATTTCCTTTTTGTACACATTTTCACAAGGAGAAAATAATATGGTCTGTCTGTGTGAACCCATCATGAACCTGTTTGTACAGTCATTACTTTACTTCATGTGAGACTTAAACAACCACATGAGAACAAGCCCCCTTTCAAGTTCTAGTTTAGGCAACTAAAATGTTAAAGATCATGGTGAAAGTTAAACGACATGACAAACCTCTTGTGTCTATTGAATGGTGTTGCCATGTGGCATCAATGTACCAACTACCTCCCTTTAATATTTCCATTATTTAAGCAATTTTAAGTAAGTAAAGCTCATCGTGGCATGGAACTACAAGATGCTGAGTTTTTTTTCTATTTGTTTTTTTAATGATGGTGGTGGAGAGAGCTGTGAGACACAAGACCAAGTATGAAATGGTGACTGAAACACTGCCCATTAAGACTTGATAACCAGTAGTCAAATTCAAGCCATTTCCAAGCTGCTGCTCTGCACTGAAAAAAACCTTGAATTTCTATGGAGGTTTTTTAAGCTGGAGAACCAGGATGAAGATTTAATTTAAGCAGCATGTAGTGGAACCACTGCTGTAAACAGCAGCAACAATCACAGCACTACATACCCTGTTAGAGCAAAGGAACTGAAGGAGGTGTTGGACCACAGAGCCCTAATGAAGCCAAACGGAGGACTTACTGACACAGGTTTTATAGTAGGAACGCTCAGAGAAGCTGTGTACCAGTAACATATGGGTGATCAGAAAGGAGAGCGGGATAACATTTACCCAATGGCTCCCTCGTCCTTTCCGAGGCATACTGTCATGCCTCACATGGCCAGTTCCACCATACAACAAACATCAGGCCTCATGAATAATGATTCCCCCCGTCATCCCCCCAATTCCCAGCGGACAATCCCTCCCATTTTTAATGGTCTAAAGCTGTAATGTGTAAGCGTGTATTCTCCTTGAGTGTATATACACTATAGATTTTCACACAAGGTGAGTGATGGGAGCTTGAATAATGCATAAAGCAGGGCAAGGAACAGCTACAGGCCACGTGATCCAGGAATTTTGAAAAAACAAATTTAACAGAGAAATGTCACGATCGAAGTCCTCCAAACTGAGCCTCCTGGATCCGGAGGCATGCAGGTTCAAGCCAAACACAAACTTCTAAAGGAAAGGCTTTTTCTCCAGCAGGTCAAAAGCCTTTTCTAAAAAGGATCCACACAATCTGACGGTACACACTGGGCTAAAGTTCACGCCATTTATCTGAAGGTAACCCACTGTAACATCAACCATCTCATTCCACGTTGCAGACAAGAGCCCTTCAATTCTCTGTGCAATCTTTCAGGTCATTTTGTAACAAAAATGTGGTGACTGTTATGAAAAGAAATCATTCCACTCCCAATTTCACCATCCCCTGCTTTCAAATCAACAAACCAAGAAGAATGATTTCATCATCTTTTTTTAAGTCACTTATTTTCTGAAAGACCAATCATAGGTCTCACAAGGACAAACTTCAATAGCAGGAAAACCTTGTTTACATCGCTCAACAGATATATACAACAAGCTTTCAATACTGCATTCATACGCTGTGCAGTAGCGCATCTGTAGCAACCTGCTAGTGATCGCTGACAGATGGCCTTCTCATTATTTTTTCTATATGACTTCACATTGTCGCTGGCATTTGACATGGACAGAGGGGTTTTGTTGGAAAATGACTTCCCGCAGCTCAGCATAGTACTGGAAAGATTCTCATGTCTATTTCTCGCCCTCAGTGTGTAAAACAGCAGTGAGTGAACACCTCCAAAAGCCAAAAACTGTCAAAAAGCATTGATCTTTGCTGACTTACTCCAAATCTCATATGATCGTTCAGAATCCTTTTCATTTAACAAAGCTGAGTCTACAGCCAAGCCAGTGACTCTGTGAGGCATTACATAGACTGTGTTGCTCCAAGCTAACATGCTAAAATTAGCATGCTAGACACGATCGCCATGCCAATGCTAACATGCAGATTCCTCATCAAGTGTGTTTACTTTGTTCAACATCTTAAGACACAGACAACAACAGCTAGTGTGTGTTAATTTATTGTTTATTGAGTCCTCATATGCAGGCTGTGATTTATGAAAAGGAGGGGGGGGGGAGTGTTTTATGGGAGTGGCCTTGAATTTAATTGAAACGACCTCTGGCATGTGAGACGGACACGCTAGCAAGGACGCTAAACCCATGGGCGCTAGCAACCCTTGCAAGTACGTCACTTATGGTATTGGCGAGTGAATTTTACACATTGCACAGCACAGCACTCGGCTGGTCTATTGGTGAAGTAGCATTGATCACTTTGAGGGGGGGACACATTTTGTCCCCAACGGGAATATAAAAATAATTAAGCGGAGTTTGGGATATGTAGACCAGAAAGGGGGAAAACCCACGCGTTCCCCACGGCAAATTGCACACTGCTCATATGTGGTAGTTTGTACAATATCAATATGTGTTTGAAATGTCTGATTTCGTGGTTAATACCTGACAAATTGCAGCTCAGTGAGGTAAATAGTGTGTGCCTTATTTATTTGTGTCCTGGCCAAAGCACTTTTACTTTGTGTGTTGTAGATGTGTACATGTGGCGAAGCAGCAGTGACACTGTTGCAAATTTGTTCCCAGGATTCAGAATTTTCCTGCTTTATAGTGACTGTTGTATCTAGGATCATTGTTTTGGTCTGAAGAAGAACAATTTTGCCGCATAGCTCACACAGTTGTCAAATTTTTTCGCCAGGCACGCCAAAATCCCAGTGTACAGGGGCCTATCATTTGCTAATTAGCACTAAACCGAAAGTACGTCTGAGGCTTGTGGGAATGTCATTACATTTGCCGGTGTGTGATCATAAACCAAATTTAAATTTTGACCTGATAATGGCGCTAAAAAAGTTAAGGGATCATCCACGTTATTACAATTCATCCTCTGGCTGATCATTAATGCCTGAACAAAATGTCATGGCAGTCTGTCCAATCGTTGCTCAGATATTTCAGGCTGGCCCAAAGTGGAGGACAAAGGCTTTTTTCATCTCTAGAGTCATGCTGCTATTGTAGCACGGATAAAAAGTGTCAAAACCTTAAATGCCAGAGGAAGCACGATGATTCAAAGGGGTCTTAGACTAAATGCTTCTTTCTTGTGTTCCAAACACCTCCAAAGCAGAGGGCTGCAGTGATGTGTCGCAGTGCTGGAAGATGAATTGCCCTCAGGGTTTGCAGAGGCAACCAGAAGTGTACGCAGCATGATGTCAGAAGTTTCGAGTTTGCTGACCATCTGTAATGATCGGAGGCAACCTTAATTGCAACGGCTCATCTCCAGTGTAATCAAAATTCAGGGAGCACGTCCATAATCAAGTGTAATTAATCTCGTAATATCCCCCCAATGTTGGAATAATGGAGACATTAACAGGGCTCATCTGTTGTGACTGCTCCTCCGCTGTTTGCTAGGTGGCTTTCCACACAGCAGGAGATGCTCAATGCGTTTTGACAGGTATTTTTCAGCATTCATATCACCAAAGTCAATTTGAATAAACTACTGTCATCTCCCATAAGGGCTGCTCACGCAACACAAATTTCTCCCCGCTAAACAGGCTTCCAATCCTCAATGAGATAGTACATGTAAATTACCCCATCCCATTTTCCAAACAGTATTGACTGTGACAAAAAGGCACAAGATCATACACGTGAACATTTGTACATCAGCTCCAGAAAACAGCTTTAACTTATGATGATGGAAAGGACGCAAGTGAGAGTGGGTGTCAAATAAAACCTGTATTCCCTTTCACAAGAATAATAAGTGGATACCGGAGCCTTCTATTTATGCTGAGGGAAGATATGAGGGTGTGTTTCCTTGCAGCTTGATTGGAAAATCACATACAGGCCATCGACACGAAACTACAGTGAGAGCTGCAGGTTCCACCAGCCCCCCACCCCCCTCTCTCAAATGCTGATTGGCTGGGGGAAGTCGGGGTACCATTTTCCTTTCACAGTGTGTGATAAATGGGTGAAAGGAGGGGCTAGACTGGCAGAGAGTGGAGATTCTGTGCTATTCGTTATGTCTTAGAGTCAAGCTTAAATTCAACACAAGTGCAAAAATAGAAAATGCAAAGGCTACTGATTATCTTGGTAGAAAGCCAGAGATGTCAATGGGAGGCAGAGTGAGGATTCAGCCTAAATCAGCACCGAGGTGCACTTTGAGCCCTCCGCACATTCTTGACTGCTGCTGACATTCAAGGATTCATAATAGATGAAATCTGTCTTTTAAAATTCAACAGGAAAAGGAAACATGCCTTGATAGTGATTTACAGCAGACAGAGCTCGTCCAGAGCTTCTTTTTTTTTTTTTAAATACCATTATGTGATATGTTTACTTGCAGAGAGGGAATTACTGTGTAGGTACAGCATAGGACATTTCTTCTCTTTTTCTTGCTACTATTCACATTGACATTAATCAATGTTTTTCAAAGTATTCAATCAGAAGCCCGCCTGCAGTGGCTAAACAAAAGTCAATTAATCCATGTTTCTATAGCAACCACTGTTCTGAGACATTTCAAGGGATTTTATAGATCGCTACTTTGTAGAAGAAAGACAATTGAATGGATTGAACTTTTGAGAAAAATACATAAACTGGAGAAGAAGAAGGAGAAGCTCTGTCTTCCAGACTTTATGAAAAAATGATTTAACTTCAGAGAGTCGGGGGGAACATACAGCATTTCCCATCACAAGGGGAATTGGAAAGATTTTGGCGCTACTTCATTATTTTTTTTCCCCTTTTGACCTAGTTCCTTCCCTACCAGGTGAACGATTCACACCAGCGCAGGCAAATGATTGCCGTGCTCTGCATGGTCACATGTGGCTACACTGAACAGGATCTACTCTGAGGCAGGTGAATACAAGATCTGGGTGAATTTGAACAGCACGACTCTGCACACAGGGTTTGCCTTAAAAATCTCAGTATATGCCGCCTGAAGTGAATCTGGAGAAATTCAATGGCAGGTGATTTTATTAGTCTAAAAATTCGATGTGATGGCTCCAACAATCTGTTGAAATATACTGCACATGTAAATCTATACCAAACCGTGTGAGATATGAGGCATGAACTTTTTCTCCTTAAGGCTAATACTGGAGATCAATAATTCCATAAATCTTTGCAAGCCAGCCAACAGGAATGATCAAGGCAGAATAAATAACAATGGCACAAATGAGCCATGCAACCTCTGTGAAAAAAAAAGGGAGGGGGGATGGGGGGTCACAGTGAGGGTATAGTTCGCTGAATATGTCAGCAAATACAGCAGGAAGGTGGTGAGAACACTATCCCCCTATGGAAACAGGACAGAAAAAACAGCAGTGTGCACAGAATAAAGCCACTCAATGCACAGCAATTTATACCCAGCTCACATTCATTTTTAATGAAGTATAATAAGTCACAGCACCAGAGCTGAAATGCAATCCCCAGCCCAGATGATCTAACAACACGAGGCCTTTTTCACTGAGCATATTCTCTGACAGTATTGGAAGCACTGAGGCAGTGAGCGGAGTGTTTTCAACACCTCAGAAAACCTGCATTTGAAAAAAGTGTCCAGAACTTCTGTCCAGAGCAAAACCGAGTTGCGAAGGAGGCTGTGATGAAATGTAAAGAGGGAACATGAAATACCTTTAACTGTGACGCTTCCTTTGCTGTTTGCCACACCAAACTGGTTTGTTGCCAAGCAGGTATAGAGGCCTGCATCGGATTTGGTTGCGTTCCATATCCGAAGGTTCCCGTTGTCCAGAATGGAGACCCTGTGGTTAAAAAAGCAAATCACTTATTGTTTGTAACAAATGCTTGTGTGCAAACTTTACTAAAAGTTTGACTAGTTGTCATGGGACTGATCTAGCAGCAAAGATAATACAGAGCAGAGAACATTTCTCAGTGTGTCCAATTAAGTTATGCGTCTTTGCAGATAGAAACAATGAGAAAGAGGATTGTATTTTCAGGAATGATTAATTCAGCACATGACTTACAAGATATCTAGAACAACAGTGGATTCGTGCCCTTTATACAATGGCCACAAGTGCTTCAAAAAAAGGTCAAAAGGCCTAAACAAACCTTGACATTTTCTAATAACAAGCAAAAATGGAAATTTTGCCCTTGAAACCAAGGTACTGGGGGAAATCAAGAGTGGACCACGCATCGAAGTATGCTGAATTTTAATTATCTGGAATGCTCTGCTGAATCCGCAGACTGTAAATATGAAACAGCGTCAGCCTGATTGTGAGGAAGGGGGGGTAAATTGCTCTGTTCTTCTATATGGATGACTTCACCACTGAGTCAAAGGAGTCGCAGTGAGCAGTTTCATCCACTGTTAGATGGCACAGTTTGTCTTGTGAGAGATTATTTTTCTTTAATTTCAGTTCTTTATTTGCACACATTAACACAAGCGTTATTGCAGACATAAGTGAGAGCATGCACAAACACTTAATGGCTACGTGGAATGTGGAAGGATAGAACCAACAGATAATAATAACCCAACTCTACAGTCCCCCCCTCAGCTCCACGGGGAGTTTTAGGATCATTCAGATGATTATCTTGGTTTTAAGGCCCTGAACTGTGTTGAAACATTTTCACTGCTCTCGTCAGGCAGAGGCAGTGACAAGCTCATGAACATTTGGGGCATTTAAAAGCTAAAGAGCAAATCTTTTCCTTAGAAGTTGGTAGAGACCAAAACAGAGCTAAAATGGATACTACACTAAATGTGAACAGACATGCCACTGCAAATAAGCGCCATTGTCCACGTCGGCAGCATGCATTAATATTGGAGGTAACTGCTTGCTAACTTGTTCTTCCTATCGCACTTAATAATTAACACTCAAAAGTAAAAGTGAGTGTAAGATTTACAGCTATACAGCTGGAAGACAATCAGCTTCTTCTTTCTGTTCTCACTGTAAAGGGTAAACAGTGTGCATTTGTTTGTTCCAGACAGATGTAACTCCCTCACATCACCTGGGGCGTCCTCTCCAGCTTTGGATTGGTCTAAATGACTTGTGGCACATAAAACAGAAAAAAAAACATTGTTAGGTGAGCAGGGCGTTTTCCTGTTTGCACCAGTATTGCATTTAACCGGGTCTTCTTGCAAAATGCGGCTGATACAGACTGACACAGTGTTGTAGTTGCCCATTGCTTCACTGTCTTCATTGAGTCTTTTTCAAGTGGCGGCTGTGATAAGGAAGCGCAGAGACAGTTAGTAAATGGGAATCTACTTCCAAAACCGCATGGTGCCGCGGAGTGGAGAATTCTTGGTTTATATGAGCCTGAGATTTTTAAAAGAAGTAAAGAAAAAAAAGTGCTGAATGCGAAGTAGCCAACAACGACCATCAGTTACACAAGGACTTTTAGGAAAATGGCCCATTTAATGGCACAACAGTCATACGACAGACCATAACCCTGAGCAGAGTAAGCACAATTAAAATAACTGTTATACAATAATTACATTACAATGCTAGTGGTCTGTGTATTTTGTTTAATATTAATATTTTTGTTTGATCATGTTTTATCATATGCATTTTTTATCTACAAGAATGGCACTCAGTAGAGGGCACACCTCTGCCAAGGTCAAGCAATCCTGGAAACTCTGGTATATTATTTGGGTCTGCAGCAAATTGCACAATGACAGGGCCCATGCCCTTTTTGCGTGACCCAGCTGACAAATAAAACAAACAGGCAAAGAGACAAAGGCGGCAAAAGAACCTACTTGGCGGATGTAATCAAGTAGTATAATCAGTGAGAAAGAGAAAAAACAAATGGGAAAACCTGTTATTTCAACTAGAACAAGCTCTGACCCAGTTCAAGTCAGACAGCACAAGCCTCACAGCAATACCTCAACATAACTAAAGACCTGCGTTTGTGCGCTGCGTTCTGTGCATCCCCAATCCCCTTATCCTCAGGGAGAAAATAGATATCATGCGACTTGTACAACATGCATCTTGTACGAGGAGGCTCTGCGGAGAGCAAACAAGGGGTGCTGCACGTGAGCACAAGAGCTGTAAGAGAGAGTTAAATCGTCCGTAGCCCTGCTGCGGAGCCAACACTGCTCTTGTCCATTCACTGCACCGTCTACCTCCTTTGTACGTCCATACGAAGGCTGCGGAGGTACTTCCCTTTCACCGACCGTACAGTAAGAGGAGCAGACTGGGTGTCTGCGTAAGTGTTCATCATTTTCATCCGAACCCTAATGGAAGAGCAGACGAGGTCGGACACAGCAGAAGTAAACTCAGGCCTGGCAGTAGTGAATAAGTGATGGAGGCTTACTATTAACACATTTCAGTTTTGCTCCCGTCTTCCCTCTTCCCTGCCACAGCCCAGACAACGTGTCTGCACGCGGTGCCCATTATGTGAGGAGACATCTTCCACCTCCATCTCGAGAGAAGCCAGCGGAGGGGCAGGTATCAATAATTCACAGGTGAGATGAACACAAGTGCCACTCCTTTCATCCGTGCCTCACCCGGCTTTAATGGACATGGCAATAATTCTTGTAAAAGGGAGCAATTATTTGGAACACAGCGATATGGCCAAATGCACTCGTGTAATCCTAAAAGACACAGGTGTGTATTTTGGTTGAGCTCAAGCCTCTGAGGACGGGGTGCTGTGCAGTGTTGATCCTCCCCGCTCTGTGACAAGATGAAAGGGACAAATAACATCAGTCACAGAGCAGCTATCACGGGCACTGTGAAGTGGAAATCGCAGGGAAAGAGCCTAGTCCAAAGTAAAAGCCTGTTTTTTGTTACTTCCTTACATTCTCTTTGAGACACTGTTAACAGATGCAGACGTTGCTTTTTGTAAACTTCCTCACAATCAAAAAGGCACATGAAAGCCTTGTTTTGATGTTTCATTCAGACATATTTTGTCTTTGATCTGTTTGATAAATTCTACATTGTGAAAGGAAACTGTCACAATCCAAATAATGAGACACGGGGAGAAAGGCAAGAGAATTGTGTGTGGAGAGCAGTGGCTTTGAGCTGAATGTGTGGGCCCAGGATGTGGAGCGACTTTCTAATGGCAGCAGCGGGAGCCTCACGCTCAAATAGTGGAATCCTGTTAGCTCTCTTTTTTACACAAACACACTAACTGGCTGTTGCCGTCGAAGAATGGGAGGGTCCTCATAAAAATGTAACATGCAATCAATGTGTGTAATCACAGATCGGATTCTGATTTGAGTTCCAAAGGGGTTCATGAATACTCAGTGACTGTGAGTTGGCCGATTGGCAGCGTGACTGTAAGGTGGAGGCCTGTACGCGTCTCTACTTAATTAATAGGGTAAATAAAACAGCTTGTGAAAACAGGGGTTAAGATTCTATCAGTGGAAGTACTCAGCCATGAGACCACAGGAATAGAGATCGTGACAAGCTTATGGTGATTTCACCAAATAATTAGACTCAGCTAAGGCCTTCTATACACAAAGATTATCGCCTCAGTGCGCAGACAGCTTGCTTTCAACCCACCACTGCAGCAGACACTCGCTTCAGATACCAGTTAACTAAATGGGGAAGGCAAGTATGAAAAAAGTCCTGCAGGGGATGTGTTTGATATTGTGTTTGCCCGCCGCGGTAAGCTCACAGATAAGGTAGTGTGTGTGTGTGTGTTACTATTTCCGATCCACACTGACCATCATCGACCTACCTGCAGGGGATGTTTCTAATCATAATTGTATCAAAAATGTCAGTGTTGCTCACAGTGCCGGAGGCAAGAGGCCGTAACGTGGCGAGTGTGTGGAGAAAAGAGGCGAGGTCACCACATCCTCTGAGTCGGGACAAGGGGTGGGACCCAACTTCAGGTGTTGATCTATGCTCTTGACTGCTTTAAAAAACCCTGAAGTGCTGAGGGGGAGGGGCTGGCTGAGATAAATTGAAAGGCTGTCCCTCCTGAGGTTCCCCACCCTGTGCTGTGCTGGAGAGAAACGGCCTTGTCAGCGGCATAAATCAAGTGCAGCTGGGCAGCGTAGACCCATGACGCTAAGACCTGCCAGGCGCGATGCAGCCGCAGTACAACTTCTCTGCCTTTATGCAGCATCAAGACCGAACGAATGTGCCTTCTATTTCCTTGTGAAGTTGTGAACGCCAAGGGTAACAGGCGATTAGAGACTACAAAGCAGGCACAGTCTTTTGTTGTTGTTTCTTCAGACAATAATGTGATTGGCTGACACCGGTGAAATATGGACACCTGGGCATTTACTTTTTGACAATTCTCCAATAGAGGTGTAATTGATATTGATTTTTGCTCTGCTCAGACCTGTACCATTCACTCTCACCATGTCACACGGTTCATTAGCTGCAGCAAATGATCAGAGTTATACCGCATGGTCTTATGATAGGAGATGATTAAATGATTCAAAAATCTAAAGTCGGGTTAAACTAAATTTGCATGCTTTTACAGAGTTAATCGACTCAAACCCCTCATAAAACTCTCAGTATATCACACTATCCAGCTATAGTAAGTTTGCTAAATGCAGATGTTGCTTGAATGACAACTTAGCTCATGGGTATATTCAGCCTATTCCTTATTTTCCCTTTAATGTTAACTTAAGTTAATCCACCACTTAAAAACATTGACGATTCCCTAACATCTACATCTACTGCTAATGGTCAAAATGTCCGTAGAAAACCTAATGACCCTAGCCTTAGCTGTGCTTTTTGGTTAATGCTATTTAACAAATTTTAACTAGTATGTTCACAATGAACATGGTACACATGCCTAAACACCATGTTGATATTGTTCTGTCATTGTGCTCATGTCAGAATATTAGTAAACTGACCTTACTGTAGTATTAAGCTCAAATACAACACCGAAAAAATGTATAAGACACTTTATGACAAGATGGTTTACATCTGACTCCTGATGTCTTATTGCAGTGTGAGCAACAAATGCGATGATGCAACTGAGGTTTAAGGTTTTTGCAGAAACAGGATATATAAAAAAAAGCATCATGAGTTTTGCTTTAAATATGCCAGTGAGTGAGTGCTATGTGTGATCAAATTGAAAAATCCTGGCAACCACAATAAGGAGCACATATCAATGCCTCAGTGTTAGAAGTTATTGAGCAGCTCAATAACAGTTTACCCGACCTGTCTTTGAGTCGTGAGAAAGCAGTGTACCTAGTAGATAATTACCATCAATCGTGTAGAAAATGCCAGTCTGACAGGGATCTTCGGGAGGCCTCAATCAAAGCTCAACAACAACATAACAAGTGCCCTCGCGAAGGCTGTTGCAGAGAGCTCTTGCTTTAAGACCACATAAACGATTAGAAATGATTGACACAAAATATGCTCTCTTCTCCAGGTCTCAACAAAGGCAACCTTATGCAGCTCGAAGCAGGTTTCTGTCTGTTTGGCCACAGTACCAGTGGAGTCAGTCGCAGGCAATAGATGAAATGACTTTCCTTTTGGTTCATTGTGTATTGACACTTGTCTCCAGGGCACCAGCAAGCATTAAAGCCTCTTTGGCAATATGGTTGTTTTATGAAATCACGGCCAGGGGACAGGGGTGCTGGGCTGCGATGCAAGTATTAATCTCTTTCTCTATGAAATGCACACTACCACTACTGCTCCAGTGTGTATTACCATAATGTAGGCAGTGAAATGGCAAGTTTTCTTCATCGTAGCCCTAACAGCTAGAATGTATTGCTTTTTTTGTATTACTTTTTGGATGGATACAGCAGGAATTATACACTTGTGTACTGCATTATAATACTAACAGTCCTGAGAGCAGTTTGTTAGACCATATGAATATTGGATTTTCCAGTCCAGGAATTGGGCGGTGCATTTATTTTCTAAATAACAAAAAAGGTTGAGCCTCAATATTCATAATGCTTAGATAAATGAAATTAAATGTGCAACACAGTTTGGTATCTGGTCTCACTTCAACAATAAAGTGAAAAAGTGCTCTGGATGACATAATGTCCTCAGGCATGAAAATATTGTTATGCCTATAATGGGAAAATAAGCATAAAAATCTGTTTTTCTCCCTCGCTCTCTCTCACAAACGCACTCAAGCACTCACACGCGCACACACACACACACACACACACACACACACACACACACACACACACACACACACACACACACACACACACACACACACACACACACACACACACACACACACACACACACACACACACACACACACACACACACACACACACACACACACACACACACTGCTGTCCAAGGACGTTGGTGCAAATGAACCCACAGAAATTAATGTTATGTAAATGTGGAATTTTTTTTATTGGAAGGTGTCTTAATGAAGCTGGCTGATTGAGCACATCTTAACTCCCTCATCTGTGGAACATGATGTGATTGTGTCGGTAATTGCATTGCGAGTGGAGGGAATCTATTGGCCAGGACTGCACAGCGGCTTGGGTATGTACTTCCAGAGGATTCCTTTAATCACAAATTGCTCTCCTGGTCTATTCCCCTTCTAGAGATATTTATCTCTTCCCATGTGCTGAGGTATCCCTTCAGGAATAAAGAGCACACACATGTTCCACAGGAAATTGTCAGAGGAACCAAGATGGATTACTCATGCTGCGCTGGCGGATTCTCACTTTGAAAAACGATATCAGCCACAGTCTTTCAGATAAAAATAATCCTGGCCAGCAGTATGTGGATGGGTAAAGAGGGTTCTGACCTAATCTCAGCAAACATCACAGACTTCACTTTATCTCTGGTCTGAGATTTATTTGAGTTGAGTCAGTCAGCACTAGATTCTTGAAGTTTTACAATCCCCCTTCCTCCTGCTCCAGAAAAGGAAAAAAAAAACATATAATTAAGCAAATGTAGAGTCTGACTGATTGAACATTTATTGCGGCACGTGATCTGAAGTCTTAATGGATTGAAGGATATACTGTGTCTGAGTGATGCACTGGGATGTGAGAGGATACGGCGAAAAGAGCAGGAGTGAATTGATCTGCTGATCAGTTTGATGGTCTCTAAATGCAACAACAAAATCAATGCATGCCTGTGATTGTGACCTAACAAGCAAAGGTCAATGTACTGTAAAGTCTGTCCATCAGCAATGTGTCCTTCAACATGGAGCACTCTGACCAGAAAGCGGAGAGAAATCTGACACGTTACACTGTTAACACTTTTGACCTCTTGAAAAAGGAAGAGGACACATGTACATACACCCCTTTAGGCTATACCATTTGAAAATAAGTAACTACATTCTGTCTGCCACATGCTTACCATTAATAATCAACTCCTCTGCCCCTCGTATCTGTCAATCCATCTTTCAGTTCTTGCACGGTTTACCGTTTGAAATTCTGTTGCCAGCACAATGTATCACCAGTAGCCAGCTAGCCAATTAAGCTATGTTAGCACCATGCCCCTGGTTGACTTTTAACAATTCATAGGAACTAATACAAAAAAGCACCCTATGACCGTGATATTCTGTTCAAAAAACGGAGGCTTTAGCTGGTCTCGCATCAACACCGGCTAAGAATTGTAGAAGACAGAAATACATTTGCATGGTTCTTGCACAGTATAGAGCTAGTTAAAAAGGCTGTGAGCGATTAAAGAGAGAGCAACTACAGCGTTGCCGTGACAACCGCTAGCAAGTCTCGCTGTCGACGAGTGATGTCTACAAACTGCACAGTGTGGTGCAGTGTGCCATTTGTTTTATTTGGCCTTTTCAGAACCTGGGCTGACCCGAAAACCCGGATATTTTTTCGGCGCGCACACATAACCGACAGCTTTTCCTCATAACCGTGAGGAAATATTCGCTGATTTTAGTTTTGCTTTAGAATCGCTCACTGCCTCTTTAATCCCAGTATCATAAGAATGATGAGGTAAACTGTCACATTGGATTTTGTCCTAACATTTTACTGCCTTTGTGTTCACACCTGTCCACTCGTGATCAGATAACCTGAGATGGATGATAATGCCTAGTCTGAACATGGACATGAATGAAATTGTGACTCAACAAACCCTTAAGTCTCTCAATCCTCTCGATCAAATCTTCCGTATAGTATACATAAAATTCCATTTTGGTGACTGGGATTCATTCTAACATCTGGGAGAAATTGTCATGTCTCCATTTGTACATGACATGAAATGTCTCTAAAGTTCACAGTGAGCAAATCGAGTCATGGGCTACTTATTTTTCTGATCTAAATTTATCTGATGATCACATCATGTCAAACACATGGCGCAGCCCCCTTCTGTGCTTAGAGCTGCAAATATCAAATGAGTGATTCAAATTCATCTGAAGTGAAGTGACATTCCGGGCACAAATGGCCAAGGCTTGGACAGTCACTGAAAAAACAGGGAAGGAGGAAGGCTAGTATTATGAATCCTTGGAATATAGTCAAACCATCTTTAGTCATCTTAAGTGAGCCATTTAGTTGAAGGAGCTGCCCTGTTATATTGAAATGAGTCGTACTTGGCAATAAAGCCTACACTCAGTCCTGCTGACCTTGGTAATATCATTAATGTCATGCACAGTCAAGAATGAATACGCTTTTCCTCCATTCAAATGCTCAATTACTTTGATTTCTAATAAATGAATAAATGTAAATACAACATTTAATCTGATATATGCAGATGTGTGAGCTTGTAGGCACCTCTGAACAGTGTTTGCCGGGTGATCCTGTCTGCATCTGCCAGGATCAGCAGAGCACTAATCCTCAGTTTGCTTTCACTCCTGGGGACGGGGGACTCCTTAATTTTTTTAAGCAACGGCCTGGGTGTAGAGTTGCAGGCAAAGACAAAAGGAAAACTACCAGTCAGCTGTTCACGGTAGCCTTGTCAGGTCGTAAACCTTTCCTCGGAGCAGAGTAATGAAATAAGCCCTTCTGGGCACATAAGCTTTCAGTATTCAGGCTTGGCACTGCACGTTCACACCGCTAACCTCCACAAAGAGTCAGAACTCCACTTCAAAAGCAGGTGTTCAACTAGAGGCAAATGAGGTAAGTAGAGATCTGATGAGAAAAAAATGTGATGTGACATTTACACATGATAAACAACGTTTTTAATAAGTTTAACATAGCATGCAGCCCAAGAACGGGGTGAGGGAAATAGCAATGCTGGGCCATCCGTTCGCGCAGATCATTTAATCACCACCTTTATTAATACACCTGTTTCCATAGAGAGCTTATTAATTCCAAGTCCTCATAAAATTAAGCCCAGAGACATTTGATGAGACTCTTATTAAAATCCCCTTGAAACAGAACAAAGGCATCATAGACAGATAGGAAGATACGCGATAAGTAAATTAATGCAAAGTTCGCTGCTATGCCTCCTCTGCAGTTTTGGTGTTCTCCTGACACTGATTCTTTCTGGGGTGCGTCTGGCAGAGCAGATGGGGCTATAAATGGAGATCACTCTGCGAAACATCTCTTCATTTACGTGACAGCCATGCTTATTTGCTCTGCCAGCGTGGGCGGGATGTGTAACGGGCAAGAGGGACAGTTGTACCAGTGGGTCATGACGACGGACAGAATCTGGCCAATCCATGCTACATAACTTGTTGCTCTCTCTCTACAGACTAATAGACTAATCAACATCCAGGCTACATACAGCAAGCCTCCTGCGTCTTCTTGTGAGCCACTCAAAAGCCTGTCGTGTTAAGCTCGCACCTACAGCTCCAATTTTAACAGACACCACTTACGGATGTAAACATACCTAGCAGATGATTTCAAAAGTGCCCCAGGCAAATGAGTCAGTCACATCCCGCGATATAGATTTCTTACGCTGACTGATTCACGCGACACACTCGCTACTTCAATGTCCGTGTCAATGCGTTGGCAAAAGTAAAATTAGCAGAATTAAAGTGGCCTCAAAGTGTGCGTCTAAGCTCAATTTGTGATGAGTGATGAAATGAGAAATATTGGAGGAGGCAGGGGCTGACATTTGGGCCACTTCCCCCCCCCAGCTTCTGATTTCTCAAAGTAAATGCTGCTGACTTTGAAACCACAGGCCCATTAGTGTGTCAAGTTGCACGGATGTGGCCATTTTGAGATGTGATACTATTTACTTCATGACAGGGGTAAGTGCAGTTTTGACATATTAAAACATGGAATAATTGCGCAATATGGAATAAAGCTCAAATAACAAAGGCTGTTATCATTTCATCTGCTTCAGGAGGAATGGACACCTTTTTTTGTTTCAGCCAGATTTACAAAGACTAAGAAGATTAAGACATAATGTTTTTCTATGACAAAGTGCACATCCAACATCATTCCTGAATCATTTCCTTAGGACGTATTCTCAATAAATCCTATTCTCAGGGTTTTTCCCCCCTGGAGAGTACCCTATTGTAACACTGGGTTTATGCCAGGCTTTTACAGCGGATTGCATTTTGGCTTTTTTGGAGCATTGTTATTAATATATACATATATATATATATATATACAGAAAATATAATTTGTGTATATGGTAGCTTATGGAATGGGTCAACCCTAAAAGTGTTCAGTTAGGTGTGACCTGCAGCAGTTTCTGATAGTCCCTTTGACGTATTTTGGAGGAAATGAATTACTGATGATTGGAAATCATCGGCTGACATCTTTACTACAGGAACAGGCCAGGGACAAACTCATCTGTCAGCCAAGAATCTCTAGAGTCACAAATGATGAGAGCCCCAGAAAAAAAAGAAAAGAAAAAAAAGACAACTTCCAGAAAAATGGACTCGGACCACGTCCAAGAGCTTGTAAGTATCAGACTGATAAAAAAAAAGCTACATGATTTATACTCTGCTAAAATTTTTCATGTTACACTTTTTTATGGGAGAAAAGGCTTCAAGGATAAGGGCGGTCTGCTCTTCGGACTAATGGTATTTCAACAGAGGTATGTAATTGTTCAAGAAGTCTTTCTACAAAAAAAAAGTGGGAAATATGAGGTCGTCTTTAGAGTCAGGGTCATATTTTATCAGGGCCTTATTTATGAGTGTATATGTGTAGAAAGGACACATTCCACATTGTCTGACAAATGAAAAGTATGGATAGAATAGCTATAGTTGGGATAACCTCATAAGATGTGGTCAAATAACTTCACTGTTAAGTGTCGAAAGAAATGTTACACTTATGTCGACTGTGGCCACATTCAATGTAGATGGCATCATAGATATACTTATCTTCATTTATATTAACCTTTATAATTTAACCATATACACACTCGCCAGGATTTTTTTTTCATGGAGGTATGCTGTCCAACCTGCAGCCACCATTCTGGCCTGGAATGCAAAAAAAAAGCTGAAAAAAATCGTTTTCAGCTGGTTTTAAAGACTTCCAAAAAGACTGCAGATCTTATATATGTGGGAAGGGCGTTCCTTCAAATGCATGATCGCCTTTCGTTTTTAGTCGAGTACGTGGACGACCAGGAAGCCCTGGTCAGCAGACCTACTGTAAGTGACCTGCTGGTGATAGAAGGTAAGCGCGATCAGAGATGCCTGACCCTCGAGTGCTCTATATGTTAGAATGATTTATCCTGAATTTAATGGGATGCCAATGTAAAGATTATAGGATGGGTGTGATGTGGGTCATCTCACTGCATGCGGTCAGCAGCCTTGCAGCAGCCTTCTGGACCGTCCGGAGACGACTTGCTGAGGCAGGTGAAAAGGAAATTACAAATGTGTGAACGATCATCTCCAGCTCAGCTTGTGATAAAACGGACTAACGTTTTTTTCATTTTTTTTTTTTTAAATGGAACAAACAAGGACGGGTTAAGCATTTAGTGTTTTGCTCGAAAATGACACAGAGACTTCTAAGAATAGATCCCTTAGCCGGAGAAAGAGACCCAGTATAGTAAGAAGCGTGCAGATAGTGTTACTATCTGGAGCTATGGTAAGAACCTCAGTCTTATCTGCATTTAACTGTAAAAAAAACCCCCAAAAAACGTTAGCCATGATAGTTGAATTAGATTCTTTAAACCACTGAAGAGGGAAGCGTTTTCCAACAAGATTAGCATTTCTGTCTTATCATTTCACAACCGATAAAGGCTATTTCTGATCAGGGGCCGAGCAGGACACTGAGCCGCTATTTGCAGTGAGATGTTTTGGCAGCAATGGGCTTTTTTTTTTTCTGCAAGATTTTTTTAGTAGATGTAAATCCACCAAGACATAACCTTGCCTGCTTAATAAAAAAGGTGATAATATATTTAACTGTAATTCATTAAAAACCACACAACAGCGCCACATAAAGTTCTGACTTAAAAACAAAAGGGAACAAACCGTCATAAATTAAAATGTGTGAATTTCAACCATTTTACACTACTTTTCAATTACTATCCTTCCTCTATGTCTTTCCTCAGTGTGCCATAGGACTGCACTGCTGTGGCTGTTTGAAACCACTAATCTGGGGTAAAAGGGAGGTGAAAAAACTTTGAACATGATGTTACCTTGGCAACGAGCCTCTTGTACTTGTTCAAAGATGTCACTCAAACGGTTTCCCTCCCAAGTGCACAATGACTGCTACGGCTAACACCGGGTGTGAAACTTTTCACACAGGTCAGTTTCAGGGGGTGTGCAACAGCAATATCGAGTAGGAGTTTCTGGCTTTAAATCCGTGGGGGAAATACAGAATGTTTGAAACATTAAAGCATTCACATCTATTTTAAATCACCTGCTAAGATACATAAAAATAAACACTGAAGATCAATAGATCCTGTTTGTGTTGCCACATAAACCATTACAGTATATGTTAAATAATCCTCAGCTCCGTTTCAGAACCTTTACAGCCGTAACAAGTGACAATGATCACCAGGAGCAGGCTGTCAGCAGTGATTTACTAATATGCCGTTTTTTAGACAAATAACTTTTCCATTTTAAACCTAAAACGACATTATAGTTAGTAGAATTCTCCACTCGCCACAAACGCTATTATCATGAGTTGGTTCTGTTCAGAGTTCAGATTATGTTCATTTTATTTAACCTTTAACCTAAAGGGCAACTTTAGACCAAATTAAAAACAAGGAAAAATCAAGCATTAAGCAGCAACTCATGAAAGCCCCTTTTCATTTTCAGTGCAGTCATTTGGGACAGACAGGAAAAAGCTCTGAGGACGCAGAGTATACCGTTCAGTACTTTTTCTGTGTGATGTGGACTCACAGGTTGCAGAACCAGACTTGCCTAATATATAAGATGGTAAATGAGAGAGGCTATGGGTGACCATTCATGATAAATATCCTTTAATAAATGTTGTTAAACTATTAAAATTAGCAACTATTTTTGATTAGGGGAGGTATTTTTTCGATTCTGAAGAAATAAATCAATACTTAAAAAAACATTAAATAGATTGTATGTTCCTGTTCTGCACTTTTTGGCACAGCTGGAGCCCAAATTACATTTTGACTGGGCAGCGGTTTGCCAGTTTCATTTTGTTCTTGGACTACAGTCTCTTCTCAGCAATTATAAAGCACATGAAGGACTCAATTGTGCTTTCCCATGAATCCAGCCAACAGCAGGGCACATATTTTCCCCTTTTCTTAATACCTTATTGGAAAAATATGATGCATAACCCAGGGAGGAAAAAAACCCTGTCACTCATTACAATAAAATAAAATAAACATTTGCATTTTTAGCATTCCTTTATTCCAGCTGTGTGACCTTGTAGATTGCGCTTACTAAAAGGAATTGCCATGGATACCTGGGGCATGCTGAACTTGTAACTGTCATCCACAAAAAACAAAAAAACAACGCACAACACACTCTTTTTGTTTTTAGTACAGTATGTACCAAAACAAATGACAATGCAACATGTATCCACTGTGCAGTCAAGGAAAAACAGATCAGAGCGTCTGAATACCGAAGTGGGGGGATTTGTCGCAGCCACACCCAAACACCTTCTTCAAGGGATTGGCAAGATCCAGCACAAATATTTGCATGACTGCCAGAGCCGATAGAGATAAATACTGAGGGTCCTGAGCATTTGACTGAGGAGGGAACAACATCAGGACGTCAGCACATCCTGCCGCGGCTCGTGAGGGGACAGCTGATTGAGTGCGTCTGGCGTGAGCGGCCTAACAAACTTGATTTCTTCCTGCCAGTGACATATTGAAATGGCATGTTTTATTATTATTTATTTTTTTAGGCTGCTCTCCGTGGCTGGCACAGCACACTTACACTCCCATCAGCAAGACCTGCTCTGCTCTGCGCTCTCAGCTGCTTTGTTCCAGCTGATGTCATCTAAACCTCGTCCCTGCAGGGTTGTCTGGGGTAGATAAGACATCCCCTCCCCTCCACTGGTCTCCTGCAGGAAAAAAAAGGGGGGCTGCTGCTATGAAGATGGATTATACAGCTGGTGACACTGGTTCCCTTTCTGCTGAAGCCACTGTGGAGTACTAACGCAATTAAGGCAATTAATCTTCGACAAAAGGGGTTCACAGCTACCTCTTATGAGTTTGCACCGTCCCGTACAGGTGCTTAACAAAACAGACGTGCTCCGACATGCATGCATACGCAGTGTGCACACGCACATATATTAATAAGCCAAGCAAAAATTGTACCTTGTGTGCTTTTTAGATGTTATTTTTTTCCCAACGTCTGCACTCACTCGTTTGCATCAGTGCTGTCACCGAAGTGTCCAGCAGGACAAGACTAAAGGCTGCCGTCGAACTACGGGCAGGGCAGCTATTAGAGGGTGGGCGTTTAAAGACAACTGCTCTAATGATTACCACAACAGATGCTGACTATTTTTATTGTGTGGCCTACACACTATGTGCCAGTGTCACAGATGAGAAAAATGGAGATAATAGAAAATAGAGTAAAAGGGGGGGAGCTGTAATCAGCACATCTGAAGGCTTTGGCATGTGTTTTCAAGCTCTGTAAACAGTCAAACCACTAAGTAGCTGGCAATCCTCTTAATTCTGGAGAAGTAGCACAGATGGCCAGAGCCAAATATTACTTATTCAGTTCAAGTAAAAACATTTAAACATATTTCTGACTTTCACAACTACTACCAAAATAAAGGCAGTTGAAAAAGTGAATTATTCATTATTTATCACAGCAGCTGGTCATTTTGTGATTCATAATTAGGAATAAGTGAGAACACTGCAGTAAAAGTACATGCGATGATAGGATTTCAGGGGAAACAAAGCGTCACAAAGCAGCTACTTAACATTGGTAAAGACACAATCAAATCATTGTCACACCCAAGACAAATGTAAAACATCAATCTGAGTTACAAATTCAAAACAACCGGGTCAAAATGATCCGGCCGCTGCGAGGTTGAAGAGTGTGATGGGAGTGGCACAGGGCGAGTGAAGGGCACCAGCAGCGAAACCACTATGCAAATTTCCCCGCCACTCTGTTTGACAAGCAACAACACTGCTTTGTATATATGCAAAGGCTGGCAAGACACCGTGCACACAGGCCTGCTGTCAGAGCGGAGTGATGCTAGAGTGGTGACACCCACTGGGTGACCCCTGTCTGCAATGAGGCCACTTGGCCAGACGTCACACGCAAGCAAACAGACACACGCAAACGCTGGCATAAGTGGCCCACATGTGGCACGCGCTCCCATCTCAGGGGTCAAACGATGCAGGGTCTTGCGATCGCCCTCTGTTTCTTTAGAAACTTGTTTCCGAAGTTGAATAATTCCATTTCTGAGGTCTTCATCATCCATGCTGAGGTGAAAACTACTTCATTAGCACTTTGGATTTGCCGAGTCTCTTTGGCCACCACTAAACTGCAGGAGATGAAATGTGGCAGAGCCCATTAACCATTACTCAGTTAGACGTCATGCTGCTTTTCCTCTTAGCTGTTCAGTCAGTGTTCTCACCACATCTGAGGATTGCGTCACGAAAATCTCTCTTAAGACATACAGAAATAAACTGTGCCACAGCGGCAGGGGCCCTCTGGTGTACCTTGATACAGTGTTTTTGAACTCACATTACTTTGACTATAGAACACCTTGCATCTCATTACAAACACAATATACCGAGACAAATTCTGGAAGTAGAGAAGTAACTTACTTTTTATTTGTGACAACTCTGATGGTAGATCAAAACAATTGCCCCCTGTGCACAATTAATTTTGCAGCGGAGCGCGCACACACCCACACCCACTCCCACACACACACACACACACACACACACACACACACACAAATCTCACTATGCGGCTGCTTCAGGACTGTTGTCAGTCCAAGCTCTAACTGTTATATCTTGCTGCAGTTAGCATAACATTTGACTTACTGATTTTAAGTAAACTTATATGAAATACTAACTTAAAAACAAGTGTCAAATGTGTGTTTTATAGTGGCACTCTATAGTGTCAATTTACACTTCCATCAAGTTTTGGACCCTCAGGAGAGATTAAAAAAGGAAATGGTTGAATCGGAATAGAGGCCGAGTTATCTGGACTTTCAGTTTCTTATATGGGTCAAGCCCCCAAAACTCTACATACTACATTCCCCATAATGCAGTCTGATTGTGACTTACATTAAATTCTCCCTGCCCTCGTTTTTCAAAACACACTTTGTTATTATTGAATCAATACAGTTTGAGCCTCAAGCTTAAGCTAAGCTAAGTGATCATTGCTGCCATTTTTCAAATGCATTAATCACATGTGCCTATTGTCCAATATTGCAACCAGCTGAGGGCAACATCACATCAGCGATGACTTGTACAAAATGCTACATATTCAAATGTGGACAAGATGCTACATTCGGAAGGAGGAGGCGTTACTCAGCATAAAGACGTGTCTGTATTGCATATTTAAACATGAACACGACCTCTGGGGATCTGTATCTGGCCAAAAGCAATCAGAGAACATGCAGGGAAAAGTCTGGCTGGGCTCACAGTGTGGCAAAAATCTGAACAAAATGTATTGAAGTAGCGTTACCTGTTACTCTCTCGAAGTGGTTCGCTGCCCTTCTGCCACGAGATCACACCCCAAGGAGACATCTTTGGCTTGCACTCGACGAGCACATCTCCTCCTACCTTCACCAGCGTCTGGCTCCTCAGTTGATTGTGAGAGAAATCTGGGGCAACAGCTGAGACAAGAGCAGCATATTAAAGGCTGTGTCTGTAAAAGACTCACATCTCCTTCCCTTTTCTCCAAACTATCCAAATTACCTCTGATCCTTTATCTGATATAAAATGTATCTCCTTTTGCAAACATAAAAAAATGCAAAATGGGATCATAAATACTGCACACTCCAATATTGCCATGGATCATTAAAAGAGGCGAGATTACATTCCTCACTCTGAATAATTAGTGATGAGTAAGCTAAATAGTAATGACCGCAGTTGATGAGTAGCTGAACAGATCAATGTAACTTCTAGTTGTTCCCGGTAAGGCTGCATGTGATTCTTTGTCACATTTTCACGACTGTGATATTTTGCTCTTTGGTGCTTCACCAAGTGATTATTCCAGCATAATAACTTTCCCTGACTTGAGGCCACTCGCTCTTTTCAAAAAGGTAGGTGACTGTCTGATTCTGTAACCAGACGTTCTTTTTGAATCCCCCCCCCCCTTGAGTTTGAGTTGTCGGTACCCTCAGCTGCACTGAGCCTGACTCCAATCAGCAACGTGATCAGGACGAGACATGGAAGCTGAGCGGCGAGAGCTGCTGCCGGCCCAGAGGGGAGAGTGACAGGCTCGACAGGGCAGATGGGCGAGGCTGGTGAGCAAAGCAGCTCTGGCATACATCAATGTCATCCGGACACATTCCTCTCATAATTAATGCCTTTCAATTAGTGGCCAATAACAGAGAGGCCGGAGGTCATCAGTTGCAATCGAGCGGAGGAAGAAGATGGAAGACAAATATGGACAGATCTCCATGCCAACGTGCCAGTGTCTTACCTATGACTCGGAGCTCAGTGTTGGAGTAAACCTCTCCATGCTTGTTCCCCGCCACACACTGGTACATTCCCGTGTCGGACAGGGTCAGGCGACTGATTGACAGCACCCCGTTGGCGACCTGTATGCGCTCCTGTGGACATAGAGACGCATGCCCTTAATATGCCTTATTCCCGGCGCTCATCTGCATGAAAAACAGCACAGCCAGTGGGCAAGTGAATTATGGTCTGGAAGTGACAGATGTGGCAATAAATCTCGGTTTTCATCACTAATGGAGGGAAAGGCTTGGGTGGATGGAGGCAGGCTAGCAGAAAATGACCCTAATCAATCTGCATGTTTATGAGAGTGAAATAAAACCATGGCCTATTTATATCTCTAACTGCACCACGGGGCCTGTTTCCCCTTCAGCAGGAGGAGGGGATAAGGAGGGGGGAAGGAATATCATAACATCTGAGGTATACTGCATTGTGAAAATTACTTTTCTGATAGGTATGCCCTACACATACTAAGTGGTGTGTACACGGTCATGCTGTGCCGCCTCTTCATCTGTTCGGACTATCGTTTTTTTGTTTTTTTTCTGCCTGCGCGGGACGTGTTGCTTGTCCCTGTGCCATCAAATTAAGATCTATTTAAGGACAGCTGGGCAGAATGTACAGAACAAAAAAACTCAGTTGGATCAGTGCATGTGTTGGACTTTTAATCCTCAATATACGTTTATCTCTCTGAACTCGGGTTTTCGCTCAACTACCGTCACTACAGCATTAAAATCCTTGAGCGGTTTTATACATCTCCATGCAGCTGTGTCGGGCTCTGCCACCTCGCGCCCTTCATCTCCTGTGTTCTCCTCAGGCTCACCCATAATGTCATTAGAGCCCATTTCCATAGGGGTGTCTCAGCGGCCTGAACTCCACTCACAGGGGGATTAAGGTAGAGTCACGTGAAAAAAGAGAGACTGTCCTCAGTGAAAGATCACACACTAATCCTGTGTTTGAGCAGGTTGTGCCAGAATTTCCATAATGCTTGGAAGCTTGTGGATGTGCAGGGACAAATATCCCTGCTGGCAAGGGAGGCAAGTGGTGGCATATATCAGTCTGCTGTGCATGGAGAGCTCTCCTGTTTACGGCTGCCATTAATTAAACGTGACGTTCCTCTCAAATCAGCAGTTTTTCACGCAGGGACCTGGGGGGACCATCTGCACGCCTTATGCTGAAAGAGAATGATTGGCAATGTCATTTCCCAGCCACACTGGTCCGATTCGTTTGATATAAAACTGTGAAAAGCATGTAAAGCACAGGGTGGCATAAAGGAGATGACTTTAATGGTCTAGAAAAGTGAGCCTCTTGAATTTGATTGCTGTGAAATTTGATCCTCAGAAATACTAATTACTGGAAGCCTTTGTGAGGATGATGTGAAACCGCTGGAAAATGTAAAACTCGCTTCATATTTTAACTTGGCCACATAACAATTCCAATACAAAAAACAGTGGTGGAAAATAATCGTGTTGTTTCAACTCTTTCAAACTGAAATTAACATTGGCTGGATTTTTTTTGAATCTCAAAAGTTTGATATCATAAACAATGGAAGCTTAATCTCACTACAGGGTAAAACAACGAGTAATTATTGCTGCTCACCGGGGTAGAACTGTGAAAGAAATATGTGAATTCTATTGATAGAAATTTGATTGATTAATGTACATTCCTGGGCAAGAAAAACGACAAGTAAATATGGACTCCGCTTTGCAACAGCGAGAATGAAAGCCGCAGCCTCTTTGCTCTACTTGAGCTTGAATAGGTAGGGAAGGCAAATAAATTCATGCCACCTCCCCTCCTCTCATCACAGAAATGACATCATTCATTCTCGAAGTTCATGAATGGCTGTGACATTAGAGTCCCACTGGGGGGTAACCTCAATTCAAGTACACTAGAGAAAGCCCTCAGTATGGTGGTCCCATATGCCTTTAAATGGACTAAATCCTGTTTCACGCTAGAGTTTCCCTCTAATTGCACAGCCACTTAATCCCGAAGCCAATGTCAATAAAGTAGCAGAGAGAAGATGAAAACAGCCAGAAACAAAGCATTCCAATGAACCATCGCTTTTAGAGTGGTAGTAAAGAAGCAAAAACATAAGCCTCATAATCTGTGAGGTCTGCCTCGCTAAACAGTCACACTGTCCAACAAAGATGCCAGTGACTGTAAAATCAGTTTTAAAGTTGGGCGCTAATTAATGCAACCACACTCAGCTAAGTATATCGTTATATTATTTTTACCTACAACAGATACGTCCTATAACTTATGTTTTGTTGTTTTCACAGATTGATCGCCTTATTTCTGTTACTCAAAGTTGGAAAACCGTCAGCAGGAATAAGTTCAACTGAACTGCGGTTTGAGAAAGGTTTCAATTGATTCAGTGTAATAAATAACAACAAATGGCCCATCCTCTACCCCACCGCTCCTTTACATCACTGACCTTTCCCTCCTCCACTCATTAAGCCACTGTGGTTAATGGTGACATTTCAGACAATGCAGCACCTTTGCTGATTAATCCATTCACCCAGGCATGCTGAATATATCCATTTATTATGTCTATCTTAAGGGGAAATCTGCTGCACAGAAATCAACAGGACTCATTGTTCCAATAAATCATAAATCTTTATGAATCCAGATGGCTGAGTGGTGATGAGGTGTGTTAGTCAGTTTCAGAAGAAGCAACACTTTGATTTGAATTTATTCAGTTGACATTGGAATGAGGAAGGAGTAGGTGTAAGGTACGATTATCAAGACAAATAAATATAATGCCTCTGATATCTAATATGCTTCATTAAATACACATGAAAACAGCTGTGTTGACTTGTTTGGTAGCCAACAAACTTGAGTGTTACCTTAAAAAAGTTCATCATTGGCCAAACAGATTGTTCTTCCCTGATACCAAGCCAAATCTATATTTTTGTGTTTTTTATTTTACGAGACAGAGGCTTTGCTGTGCAGAGTCTGGCCTCCACTAATATAACGACAGACTGGGCTCATTCCAACGACATGTATTTTAAAGTACTGATTGATAACCCCCGGTGTGTTTGTCACCTTTTTTGCATAATGAAGCAAATTAACATAAAGCCTGTTTATTTATCAGGTGCAAGCTGTGCCCGAGTGTCCCATCAATCTTTTCCAAACAACCTGGCTAAAGCATCTAAAATAATAATCCATTAAAATGAGGGAATGAGACAGAACCGGGGTCCAGTAAATGTTACACGTGCACGTAGGATGTTTGGAGCTGTGATATACTCAGGACAGTGCTCAAATCGTTGATTCAGAGGGGACAGGAAACTAAACAAAAGTCGGATACACAGTGTGTATATAGAGAATCTTACTTTTTCGCTCTTGCTGGCACAGGATGAATACTAGCACTTGGCGAGGAGAGATTCAACAGAAGATTAGAGCAGCTCTTACATCACTGTGCTTTCCAGACTAGCATGAAATACTTGGCACGTTTACAGTTAGGTCTGTTAGCACAGCAAAGCACAGCAGACACAGTCCGATTCCTTTGAAATAAATGCTGTCGTGCAGAATTGAACAGCATAATGTATTGCTCCGCGGGAGGCACTGTGCTGTAATGAAAAAAACGATAATGCGCTGTAATTAGTCAGTAAAGCTTGAACAGGCAGCACAATAAAGCTTTTCGAAATACAGTACATGGTTTGCTCGCATTCATCTCTGCCAAAGCTGCTGTCACCAGTCTAACCTTGGAGGCAGAACTTTATCTTCAGTTCAAAAGACATGCAAGTGCTTGGCAGGTCTCACCTCAGCAAAATCCAGGTTCTCCCCATTTTTCATCCACCTGAAGGAAGGCTTTGGCTTCCCGGTGGCTTTGCACTCCCACGCCAAGGAGTCGTCGATGAGCTTCTGCACATCCTGGGGTTTCTCTATCAGATGAGGAGGCGCTGGAAACATTGAAAAAGCAAGAGTGAAAGGGCTGTAAGGAAATGACAAATTAGCAAAGGGCATCATTTTGACTGGAATACAAAAATCTGATTAAGTCACTAAACCTTGATCGCCGTCAGTTCCCAGATTATAGAGACAAATTGGTGAAAATATCTAAATGCTTATTTAGGTTACGTTCAGTTTTTACAGGTTACTTACAGGCAGCACTATCTTGTTGTTTCTTGTGGCCCGCCCTCCCCAAAAGATGCTAGAATTGAATATCGATCAAAGATGAAGCAGTAAAGGACAGTGATCGTGATGAAGTGAGGTATGATTTATTAATTACTTATATACTTCTAATTATTTAAGTATGAGTTGTCTACAAAGAGAAGCAAACAGTATAAAATAGGATTCATTTAATAAATCAGCAAGAGAGATTACTTCTCACACTGTTTTTGTGGAAAACACAATTGACTAAGTAATCAATGTGTGTTATTTGGTATATACTCTATATATTTTTTGGGATGAATGTAAAAAATGCTTTCATGGTTTCTTTAAGTTTCCCAGTGCACACTTAGTAGTACAAAAAACAATGAAAACCAGATTCATATGCTTTAGGGTGGCTACTGGTGCCATAAAAACCCCTCCCTTCAATACGATCTGAGTAAATGATGGTATAATTATACGGGGGGGGGGGGGGGGGGGTTGATTCTCGCTGTGTCATGCAAGTAACTCAACGCTAGTTATTGATGAAGCCAAAAAAAGAAAAAAAACTGGAACATAAAACTGTGTAAAGCTCTCTCTGTCTATGTAATGACTCTGGATGGTGTGTAGGTCAAGCTACTATCATCCTATATCACACAAGGCCAGTGGCAGGACAAGAGTAATGGCTGACCACACTTTTCCATTCCACAGAGCTCACCTAATGCCACTCTCAAGGAATGACCTTTGTGAGGGGCCTTTCAGTACCAGTACAAATCCGGCTTTTAATTGGCCTCTGCTCTACACTATTTTGCCTTTGAGTAAAGAAGGATAACGCAACGAGAAATTCAATACCTGCAAATGTATCCCCACGCTATCTCTGTGCATTATGACTTCGGCGTGTAGCCGATGTGTGATCAAGTGCGAGTGTGGGTGTTCAGAAACACAGAGGAAAGAGTGATAAATCGAGAGGAAGGACAAGGCCGGGAAGGTGGGTATTTGTGTGGTTTTGTGCATTTATGTCAGAGCCCTGGACCGTGGCCTGTGCTGTTGTCGTCTGTATAAAGAGGGTTAAAATGTCCATTTCCTTTTGAATGTTCCAGAAAGGTCTGCCATTTATCCTGCTGAGGAGAAGAAACATTTATTCTCTTATCTGTGTTGTGAAACATTTACACTAGTCTGACTCACAGTATAGTCTGTAGGTATAAGCCTGCCGCTGGGTTCTCATTTCCAGGCGACACCATCTGATCCTGCCAGTATACATGGTGAAAATGGCATCTTTGGGCGAATATTCAGATTGTGTAATCACACACATCGATGTGCTTTGTGTAAATGTTGCACTGAAAACAAGTTGAATTATTTTGCTGGGGTTGTCGTGGCTGCATCCTCGGCTTCGTTCATGGAAATGCAAACAAGCCAGAGTGTTTTATTTCCATACGGCAAAGTGACAATAGGTGCAGTGAGATTCTCCAGCGCTGTGGAGAAAGGTCTGGACGTGCGAGACTCAATCTACAGCAGACCTTTTTTTGCTGTATTCTCTACAACAAGGCCACTGTTAATCAATGTAAGCTTTGCAATCAGTGGCTACACTTCTGTGGTATGTGCCTTTATGTGTGTGTTTGGAGAAAGATGGCAGAGAGTAACTCAAGAAGACCCATCACATCTACTCATGCTACTGCAGTCCTCCATCAGAGCTGGCCCACCCACAGCACCTTCCAAAAAACGCATTTGTTGTCGCTGTGTTTTTTTTTCTTTCCCTTCTCACTATCAGGGTCCCTCACTCCATCCCTCACCCACTGCGGACGTATCGACTCTCAGTCAACGCGTACCAAATTAAAGCAGGCAGCCCATCTCTGCTTGCACTGGGCCGAGCATGTGTACAATCAGGCCAAGCGTCAAGTGGCTCAAGGAGAGGAAAGATGGGAATTTGCCTTATCAGTGAAATCACGGGCGAGATAATGCCGCAGTAAGTCTGCAGGAGCACAAATGTGAAATAAAACAGGGAAACTAACCTGTCACAGCTGTGCATTTACTCTCCCTCTGAGTGATATCAACATCAACGAGCAGGCACACGGCCGTTTCTTTTCAAAGCGTCTCTCTCAGGGATGGAAATTTAACAACTTGTCTTTGGCTTGAATTTATTCGAGTTAAAAGTGGTTTTGTTGGTAGTAGAGAAAGCCTCCAACACAGAGATTAATGACAGGTAGGGAGAAAGATGGTGGCTAAATAACCCAAGAAGTTGTTTTGCATTACGATATAATGATAACTAATTTCAACCTGAACTCAAAACCAAAAATATGATTCTAAGGCCTCAGTGCAGTTAATTAATTACCATTTCGGGTTGTTGCTTGTCGTTTTATGAATATTATTTTAGGTACATGTAGACAGGATGAAAAAATCTGAATTTTGAAAACACTATTTAAATGATAATACGGCTCCTTCGTATCCAGAGCAATCAAAATAAATCTATATAACAGGGACATCAGACTGGCATATTGGAATCACAGCTTCATCTCTTCCTGTCTGACACAAAGCCTCTCTCCACTGTCGCTTGCTTGGATGTACAAGAGATACCCTTATCGATCCCTCCATTGGCTTACACTGCCTTCGAATGTCTCAAAGGCTTAATTCAAAAGGGAGCTCAAAATAAGATTACTGATTATTATCACTTGGCTGCAGACAGCAGGAGAGAGACAGAGAAGGAGAGCGAGTGACAAAACACATCAAAAATGAGAGAGGACCAGGGCCTCAAAAGGACAAATCAAGCCTCGGCAGATCACCGCGTGCTCCTCTGCTGTTACAGTGAATTAAGCTAAGAGGGCTGTTGTATATAATGGCAAATTGTTTAATGCCACAAATGAGTTATTTGTGAGAGCTGACACAGCGCGGCTCAGGAGGGAAATCAGGGAGAGCGGCAGAGGTGGGAGGAAAATCCATCCAGATTGTTCAAACACAAGTTAACAGCTTGACAAATCTGAACAGAAAAAAAAAAATCCTTGTCACAATTATCATTAAAATGGAATATGTATCCAATAATGCATTCCCATATAATGAATGCACTTTTTAGTATAATGTATACTGTAAGCGTTTAAAACTTTGATTATTTATTGGGTAGATTCATAATATAAGCCTCAATGTAGTGTTGAACAGTTAATTTCAACTGGTCTGTGACAGTTCCGTACTACAAATTCACTCATTTGCAATACATCCAGTTAGTTTACAAATGGTATAATGCCTGTGCTGTCTGATATCAATCAATCAACGACTTCACACAGACTAGCTACAGCAAAGCGACTCCTCCAAAACATGAAAGTTAGTTTAGTTTTCCAAGAAGTTCCTGGAGCTGTTCCACTTTTGAGCATCACACTGTGAGAGAAGAGTACACAGTGACAGCACACCTTTGGCCTTGATGACTGTTTTGAGTATACAATGTTTTGTCTCTTTTCTACACACACACACACACACACACACACACATGGACGCACGCATAGGCCTGTCACACACACAGCACTTTTTGTTGCACAATATATTGTCCCAGAAATGTTTGCGATAAACGATATTATCGTCATTTTTAGACCATTTATTGATACTGAATCATCTGAGCTTGAAGTATAGGCCTATTGGTTGTTGAGTTTGCAAGTCCAACAAGAAATGTGTTACTGAGAGAAATGTTATCCAAAGTTTAGACTTGGATAACCGGGATATGCTACCTTTGGAAAAATACTAAGAAATCCCAGTTTTATGACATTTAATAGACCAAACCAGTAATTGATTGATCATACAACGAGAACAGATGAGAGGATAGAAGCAGCAAGACTTATCAAACTGTTGCTGCCATTCATTCATATGTCAACGATCACGCATGTAGACACAATGGCTGTTTTTGAGGTCAATAAAATTATTGAGTTCATTTTCATGTATCGTACGATAAGTCGATACCGTACTTATCGTGTCAGGCCTGAACACGCATACACCACATTTGCAAAAGCTGCTTAGAATTGATATGTGGCATGAACTGAGAGACATGGTCTAACCAAACGACACATGTACTATAAATTCTATTTATATGTATGTTTATATATTGCCCTGTGTTTCTTTCATATCTTGTCTTTTAATGTCTTATGTCTAGCTTTGCTTTTGCAAAAGAACCAGAACCTATTCAAGCTTAATGCTGCTGTGGCCAAATCCTGTTGATATATATTATATACATATATAAAGCATATATGGAGCATAAATTATACCAGCATAAATTAAGTATTGAAGATCTGGAATTAGGTTGATTCGTCTACTCATAAAACTTAGGCTGGTCTCTTTATCTACAATAGACTTCTGCTCAGCGAGTGACAAAAGATGGGAATTTAGAAGATAAAAATAAAGAAAATCAGTCATGGGACAGACACAAATCTCTGAGATCTGAGGGCCCTACAAGGTCTTCTTGAAGGGGAGTCTCTATGAACAAGTCCCTCGCATAAATTTGCAACAAATTATTTCTAAATTTGAAAAAAATATTGAATTGCAAAAATATCAGACCTCTACAGAAGAAAGCTGCTCATTGAAATTCTGATTATCTGCTTTCTTACAGCAAGTGTAATTTAAATGTCAAATACACACGTGTTCACCAGTGTTGGTTGTTTCCGTCCAAAATTTCAAATAGTTGGCTGTAAAAAATCTTTTTCATGCTGGAATAGACAGATAGTTTATAAAATC
This sequence comes from Scophthalmus maximus, assembly GCF_022379125.1. Lineage (NCBI taxonomy): Eukaryota > Metazoa > Chordata > Actinopteri > Pleuronectiformes > Scophthalmidae > Scophthalmus > Scophthalmus maximus. The sequence continues at coordinate 22,775,933 of NC_061520.1, read as the reverse complement.
CCCTTGTGTGTAATGTATTTTAATATGTATTACCTGTCATTTTGTAGGATGCAAACTTACTCCTGTATGAAGTGGACTGCTCATTCCAGTCAGTGGTTATTGGGACTTGTAGTACCTGAACGTAGTAGGTGGGACTCAAACCACTGCACGAACATCAACAATGAATCAGTCTACTTGCCGCCATCCTGCCCATCCAGATGCTGCCGTGCAGATTATGTCCCTGACATATGTGCCTATGGGTCTATGTATAGTGCATTTAACAGCTTTGATCTCCACTCAAGTTGGATGTCAATCATGATGCCATCTGGTGGAACCCAACACAAGGCTCACTAACAAGGTCGAATCCAAGGGCTCAGCCTCATCCGCATCACTCCTTTAATCTGGATCAAAATATTAGAGGAATCATGGCTGACAGCCTTTAATCATTTTGATGTGCCGTTAAAACGAGCCTCCCTCCTCATGTACGCCACGTGAGCCGGCGCTGATCTCCGCTGACGGCTTTATGGGACCAGTTGTGTCTGCTTTTTCCGCCTCTCAGTCTGAGCAGCTCTGACAGATGTGGTGCACGCTGGTCAAATATTCATGCACGACAGAAACACCTACCGTAGAAGGAGAGCTTTCCTTTCACCGTGTTCATTCCCCGGGAGTTCTCGGCCACACACTCGTATGTGCCGGCGTCCTCCTGCTGGAAATATGGGATTTCCAGGACGCCGCTGGCTTTCCTCATGTCCACTTTCCTGGGGAAGGGTATGCCGTCCACTCTCCTCCAGTTTATGGAGGGCACTGGGCTGTGAAAGCACAAAAAATTAACCCCCTTTTGTGAATGCAAATAAACTGTGCCAAGCTAAAAAAATTGCAGTCATCTTTTCAAAATTAGGTCCAGAGACTGTTAAGTTAATACAAACTCAAATACACAAGACAAAATGCCAAAATTTAACTTTCCATACATATACCAGACATGTATTCAAATTAATGCTGAATATGCCCAGCAAAAGTTTTTGGATGATGAAACATGCCAAATCCAGTATATTGTCCTTCAAATGACATAAAATCCCTTACTTACCCCACTATGAATATACATATGAACACATACACACACACACGTATAGTGGCGTATACGTAGGTGCTCATATAACTTTAATTATGTGACTGAGATTCGTAGGTATATAAAATAGTATATAAGTATAGTGATGGAGTATATAAAGTATATAAAATAAAAAGAATAGCAAATATGAAAAAAAAACAGCTGCATAAACTGTACATAGACATTTACACATGCGGCCCCTCTATGTAATGCACATTTGGCATATCTAAAGTAAATCATTACATTACATTACAATATATATTTCAGCACTCTGCTTTCACAGACTCCCTTATACTATTTGTATCCCTGTTTTCAGGAAGTCGGATCATACAGTACAGTATGTCACCATTTGCTCTGATTGAAGTAGGAGTGTTAAGAAGCTGATAACATGGGAAATTAAATGGTTTAATTCTCTGGTGAATTTTAAAACTGCCCCTCAGTACAACTGCTCAGTAGTCTAACTTTCCGCATGTTATCTGATCTGCATTGTGGGCTTCGGAACACTGTGTCACAAAACCAGATATCTAAACTGAAGATTCTTGCACCACAAAATGTGCCCTATGATTTCTCGGATGTGCAGCATAGCTTGAAACACATGAGGATTGCCGCAGAGCGGGGAAATACATGAAAGTAAAAAAATACCCCAGCGCTTTTCGAGGAATATTTATTCTTTTAAATGCTATTCAGCATGTTGAGCCTGATTAATAGTGGGCTTACTTTCCCAGAGCAAAGCATTCCAGCTTCACAGTGGATCCTTTGGCGACGGGAACAACCTCTGGAAACTGAACTTCAATCTTTGGCTCATATTCACCCATCACACCTGAAAATGAAATGCAAATGAGCCTCGGTATTAGTGCAAAAGAAATTCTAATTCTGATTCAAGTTAAACAACTCAAACTCACATTACAAAATAAAGAAATAGTTGTGGATATTGCTGTTGCGACACAACTACAAAAACCTTTTTCAAGTACAGCCGTCTTTTTACCATAAGCTGACATGGTTTTAAACTTCCAACGCTGTGCAATCTGAGCAGCAGAAACTGGCTCCACTCTCAATGCCGTCACAGAACGCTCTGCCATTGAAAACAATGTGCAAAAGAAGCCCAAAAAACCCACAGAGTATGGTCTCCAGTGGAAATGCAACGCACATGTCGAATGGAAAAAATAAATGACAAAAACAACTTCAAGAATTCATAGAAGGTTTTAACTTTTCGATCGAAATGAGTTTCATCTTGTTGTAGTGCTAACAGCTGTGAACCAGAAAATGGGCCTATAAAATCCCCCCAGGTGCTGCCACTGTGTCTACAAAGCGTCCCATTCACTGTCGGTGAAGCAGCTCTGGTGGATTATAATATTGCTGCTGTGCATGTTGAAATCCTCTGGATAAACGAGAAGATGAGAATGTGGGCTCCCTGGTATTCTAGCCTTGGGAGAACCTAATTCATAAATCAAGATTTGTACTGTGTTCTTCTCCTCCAATTACAGTAAGGTCAGTCAAATCAGTGAATTTTGTAATTTGGTGTACTTTCATTTTGTCCTAGCTGTGCCAGTTCTGAGTCTGGGTGCACAATATGGTATTTTAAGCTACTCTCATTCACGGGTGTAACAATAGCCCCCCCCCCCCCCCCCCCCCATTGCTATAATTCAGGGCTGTGTTGCACAAATAGCTCTGGAGATGGAGGAAACAGGCCAATTTCATCTCGTTGATTTGGTGAGGCATGTGTTATCAGGATGGCTCCCTGAGTGACTGTGAAAGCTAATTCAGATCCTTATCACAACTGTCTCATATTGGAATGTAACCACGGCACTATCACCCATGTTAGCAGACAGGTGGAAGTGGACAGGTAATTGTCTCATACCACAACCTTTTGTAATGTGCCCATCTGCCCCCCTCCCAACCCACATCCCCCTGTCTATGACCGTGAGGTAGGGCTGATATTTTGTGGGCTTCACCGTTGCGTCGGTGAAATAAAGGTATACTGAAAATACAGAGAAAGGAAGCAGGGAGGACAAGCGTTCTAAAATCAAAACACAACAGGTTTTCACAATCCTGTCTCCTTGAGAATTTATTTTCAGAGAACTCACAAATCTAAAGGATATTTTATTATTACTTTATTTATTAATAGTTTATCTATTTTATTTATTTATAGTTATCCCTTGAACATTCAGTCAAGTGGCTGCTGTCCTAATGATGAATACATATGCTTTAATTTAAAGTACTGTATGCCAGCTAGTTCCTCTGAAAACGGCCTTTTGCTGTCTTTGTATAACAATGGTCCCCACACCTGAAGCTGAGCCCCTCATATCACTACAGCTGAGCTACACAATTACATGTCAAACTTAAATGAGGAAAAGCTGTGATTCTAGCAAAGTGTTTAGCAATATTTTGTAAAGGTTCTAACATTTTGACTCCTCATGTATACATGAAACATTCTTTATACCACTACCACCACTAGTATGAATGCAAACACTAGTACTAATTTGTTAACCTTTAACATTAAAGTAATCTATAACCAGTATAGGAATTATTACAACAATATAATGAGGTTGCAGATTTTGTTTGGCATTTATCAATTTGTCAAAAAATATAACTCCTTCCTAGTAGATTATTCAATTACAAAGACTAAATGAAGGCTGAGTAACATATTATAGTATATTTGTAATTATAGTCCAAACAATAAATGAGCTAAGAATGAAAAGGATTTTTGGCCAATTAGCTCGTCACAGATATAGTGGTACTGTTGTATATTCTGGCAGAATAAAGAATGATGGGGAAAAAAAGTTTCTCCATTTATGTGTTAATGTAAAAAATATATATTTCCTAATTCACTGTTATCAGATTTTTTAAGATTAGATACAGTAACTTATACATTCTACTGAATTCTAAGTATTTGTCATAATCTAAACAGGTTTGTTTTTCTGTTTCAAACATTCAACATTTGACAGGAGTTAGGCAGACATGCTGTTATGAAACCAACCAAAGGTGCGACTTATCCTGAACAGGGAGTGGGGCATCGTGTTGCCAAGTACCTGTCAGACTGCTACAATGAATGAACATTGTGGGAGTCTAATTGTCACTTTCCCCAGTGTCACTTCATTCTGTTGGAGTATTTCAAAACGAGAAAAACACACATTTTGAGGACTTCAGATCCAGGTACCAAGGGATTCTTTCTTTAATTCAGTCTTTTCTTCTTCATTTCTAAATTTGAAATGTTTTAAAACTGTAGTTTTGGTTCCACGCAACCTCATAAGGTAACCTAACCCTAGCTCATTTTAATTGTTAACCACTTCAGTTTTGGTAAGAAAACACAAAAGACTTTGTTCATTCAGTTACCAGGATCGTTAGGCTTCCAGTTTGTTTAACATCTTTAGATGCTTTGATACAGAGAGAAGTAATCATAAAAATAAATGACCTTGAGGATTATTGATGATTTGATAAGGTGATAACAATAATGTCATTACTATATAATAATCCTTAATGATTTACTGTTAAAGTAGATGAAATTAAGTAATCATGAGACTAACAAACCGTTCAGCTTTCCTTGTTCAGAAATCCAAAATCACCCAGATTATAGATATGATAGTAAATTATATTGTCGTGAGTTCCTTAAAAATTAAATAAACCAACTCTGAGAGATTTGAACAAATGTGTAAAGAATTAATTAATCATTATAACACAATGTGAGGACTGGTATTCATTTGGAAATTATGTTTAATAACAGGGGCTATCATTGTTGGTTACTCATAAGCATTTAGTAAGTGTGTATAACTGCTTTTAATTATTAAATAGGGGTTCAAATAAGGTATTGCCACTAACACTAATATTTCATAGTTTTAAATAAAAAACGTTGATAAGAGGTATAGTATCTGGTTCCACAAGTGCAGCTAAAATGAATGGTAATAACCCACATAAATGTCATAAAGGACATTTCATTTAGATTCATATTTCTTCTACTGCATCAAATTAGAAACTGTAAGGAACACGCTTCTGGGAGAAAAACTTACAATTGGATTACTCGCTGACAATGACCTTTCCTCTATAGCGCCTTGATAAGGCCAGCCTAAAGCATCAGATCCCCATGTTAAAGGACATGCTGAAATTAGCAGAGAATGGGATAATTAACCTTTACATTTCATTTGAATCCCCTTAAAACCACTTGTCCTACTTTCAGGTACCATTGAAACAAGTTGGGCTTTTTGTTTGTCATGACCAGGAGTGGTACTTATATTTTCAGCACAGCTGCAATAATCATTCCAACAGATCTTATCACAGAGGAACTGGCAGTTTGCAAATACAGATTTGTGTACTGTAACATTCCCATTTGGAAAAAGCAAACCATCTGGAAAAGCATTAATTTAATCAGGCCTATTCAGTACAATTAAGAAGCAACGTTTGCATTCAAAGAAGCAGTGCAATGACAGCATCTTGCAGATTAATTTATGATGATTACGAGTATGATATGCAGCCAAGTTCCCTGAACAGACACGGACTAGCCGGCCGTCTTCTACACTGTGGTTGATAATTTGTTTACATGCTGGTAGTGCATTAGTATTTTCAAAAGCAGGTCTCACCGTCACTGCGGAGCACCAGCGGAGTGGGTGGACCCTGGACTTGGGTCTTTGTGACGGAATTGGTCACCACACAGGTGTAGTTGCCAACATCGGATGGCTCCACTTTGGCAATGTACAGATTACCCGTCTCCTGTGAGATGAAGCGACGGGTATCCTGCTTCACATATGTCGGGTATTCGTTAAAGATCCAGGAAAAGATCAGATCTGTGGATGAAGAGGAGAAAGATAATCCTTAATTTAAATGAACCCAAAACAGTTATTTCCCCCCGTTTGTTTTGCTTTTTGGATGGATCACAACATGGTGGAGGGAAGCCAGATACTTTGGTCGTATGGTGCATTTGGTTCTGGCTCAAAGATATTAAAGGACTTTGTTTTTGTGTTCCCTCAGACAACATTATGGCAACATACATACAAAAATAGTGAGCGTTCTCAAAGACTGAAACACACAACAATCAAATAAATTAATAGCACATTTACGCGACTAATTATTGGTATCATATATTTACCTAAATGCCATACTACATGCTAGCCAACTAAATGGTTCACTCAGAATTTTACTGTGGCAAATGCTAAGCTAAAGCAAGTTAAGCTCCATCACACAGAGATGACATGATGCTCCAAACATCATGAATAACTAACATTTGTCAAAGGCTTTCACCTTTTTTAACATTGAGTAAGTGTGTGGTCCAGTAGCGAACCGTGGGGTCTGGCACTGGTGGCAAAGTCGGAATGTTTTTTGGGGTATTTTTTAACGATGTAAACAGCTCTAACACGCTGCACAACAAGCTCTGACACACAGCTCCAACACACACGCGCACGCACTTTCATCATCACACCACAAGGTAAAAAGTTGCGACACAGCACACAACAGCACCGACACAGCGCACCAACACACACACACAGGCACATATACGCACACACAATCATCGCCAGCAAGCCATTGCCTCAAACTCCACTGATATAAAAAAATTGTAAAACATGACACGGCATTATGGTGTGAGTACACATGCATTTGATAGAACTTCTAAATGATTCACCAGATGCTTTAGCTTCTGAAAGTCATTACTACGGTGGCCCTCACACTTCGCGCTCACTGACCTGTCTAGATGTCAGTGGCCTTCTGGAAGGTGTAGGGCAATTGGGTTTTTTCCCCGCCCACTGCGATAGCAAAATCTGATTGGCTGATTTACGCGTCACTCACTAAAGGAACACACAAGCTCGAGACTTCTGTCCCGATCATGAAGTCCATGATAACCAATGAGTGAGCAAGCTGTAACCTCTTTTCTGCCTAGAGACAATTTAAACAACAACCAAATCTGATTGGATGACTATATTTTCAAGGTTTCAGGTTGCTTATACTGTCATTTCTGAAGCAAACTTGATTTAAAATCAGCCAAAAATTTGAATTAAAAGAGATGATTATTATTAATTGAAATATGTTAAATATGACATTTAAAATGCTGATATGTTGGTTCTTCTCTGTAGTCCTAGTAGTCCCTAAGGGTTCCCCTCTGGTGTGATCCTAGTAATGTAAAACTACCTTAACTTAGCACTAAGCTAATGCTACTCACATTCAAAGCTTACGCTGTGGGAAAAAAAATATGGCTGTTATATATGGACTATTTTTGGGATTTTTTTTGTTGCAGCTGTACAGAATAATCTTCCAGTAATCTGTTTTCTCAGAAATGTTTGATTAGACAATCACTGTCTGTTTTGTCTTTGTTTATAATTTAAAGGTAATAAAGAGGTAATGGTAGGTTTGCCCCTAGTAACATTTGCAACATATATACACACACACAAACTTACAAAGTAATCATCAGTTAGCCTATTGCTGATGTAGCACACAGCTGATTAGGACTTAATCAGGAATAATTTCAGATATATCACAGATACCTATAATCAGATAAGCCTACTGCACATTGAAATAAGCTTTTTTCCAACTAACTTCACCTTACCTGTTATCTAATCCCCTTTTCAGAATGATTAAGGAAGCAATTCGTTGCTTGAATCTTAGCATTATGTTAATTGCAAAACATTTATTATCTATTACATGTATTATAATACATGTAATAGATATTAATGTGCATGGCAATAGTAATGTGCACGGTGAGCACATGGTGTATGATGTATAAAAAGAAAGGTACACATGTATCATTCATCCATGATTCTCTATCACTGTGGCTGATACACATTCTAGTGAATTCTAAGTAGAAGAAGTACTTCTCATAATCGAAACAGGTTTGATTTTCTGTTTCAAACATTCAACATTTGACAGGAGTTAGGCAGACGTGCTGTTATGAAACCAACCAAAGGTGCGACTTATCCAGAACAGGAAGTGGGGCATCGTGTTGCCAAGTACCTGTCAGACTGCTACAATGAATGAACATTGTGGGAGTCTAAATGTCACTTTCCCCAGTGTCACTTCATTGTGTTGGAGTATTTCAAAATGAGAAGAACACACGTTTCGAAGACTTCAGATCCAGGTATCAAAAGATTCTTATGAACAATCTTATGAACCTAAGCTCATTTTATTTATCAACCACTTCTTACAGTTTTGGTAAGAAACTCAAAATACTTTGTTCGTTCAGTTATCAGGATCATTAGACTTCCAGTTTGACACCATGAGATGCTTTTAACACAGATAAGTAATCATAAAAATAAATGACATATAAATTATGAATTATTGATGATTTGATAAAGTGGTTACAATCATGTATAATAATAATAATTAATGAGAGATGGAATTAAGTGATCATGAGACTTCATTAACCTGGCCAATAATCCAATTTGCAAGTGAACCAATGCTTAAAATTGTGAACAATGAGGGTCTTTAACAACACCATGTGATTAATACAAATCCCCCTTTAAATCACTACATCATCACAGACAGCAGTACCAGTGTCATAATTCAACCACAGATGTCAGCTCTACCATACGTTTCACAGAGAAATCGGATATGACATGCAGTAATAAATGCAGCATTACTACAGCATATAAAAAAATGTTTAACATTTATAATATTTTTCATGCCTCCATATATCTTGCAGTTGCTGTGTTGAATTAATTGTATAAAGTGTCTCAGTAATAGTCCTCTACTGTACAGTACAGTATGTCAGGCCCGTTCAAATGAGGTCTACTCCAGAGGCCTGTATTAGAAGGCAGAATTTGGGGTTATCGGGGTAACTTCTGCTGCTTCTCTACTCACCGGGGTAAATCACCATTGTAACTTACATTGAATGGATAAACTGCTCCGGAGTAGGTTAAGTTTGAGATAAGAGATTTAAACCTGTCAACAGCCCAACTACTGACCAATCAGATCACTGGAATACCAGAGACATCATTCTACAGGATCCAGACTGGGACAAAAGAGTTTAGAGTAACGTGACACATAATGGAGTGCAACAGATATTTATAGATAAGTGGAATCGTGTTGCTGTCCTCCTCTGCTTCAGCAACATAATCAGTCTGGTCACTTCAGCTTCTGGTCATCATAGCTTGTTCTCATCAGACAAAAAGGCAAAAATAATCACTCAAGAGTAAACATATTTTAGAGCTGACATTAAATTTGAAAAACTATTTCTAGTGGTTCTTTTCTGTTTGAGTTGTTTGATCATATTATTTACATTTCACTTCGTAGAATATCCCCTTTACATGTTGCTTCAAATGAATTCACCTGCAGTTCTCAGTGTTTATTTTCGTATCATATTAAAAAATGTCTTCATGGGTCTGGCAATGTTGCTTATAATTAACGATTCTGTATCTTCCACATGAACGAGGAACAGGAAAACCCAGTGTTAAGAGAGTTGATATCCAGCTTCATAGTATTCAGTAAGTTATCTGGTTGTCCAATTTTAGGTTTAGTTGAGCCAAATAATGAAAACAAATCTATGTTGAACTTGCTTCGTAGTACAAACCCCTGGGTGAGTTCCTCACATTATTGCAGTCAACTCATCAAATCTGAATGTTGTGATGCATTATGCTTCTCTGGAGTTTTGCAGCCTCTCTAACTGACAGGCATGTGTTATGTTCCTGCGGAGCGTAATCAAACCCTAGCACTTGTTAGCAGACTAGCAATTACACAAAACAGTCCGTCCGCCATTCCCCTCTCCTAGCTGCTTGGCCATTTATCACAGCATGATTCCATCCTCCCGCTGGCTTAGAGGAGCAGGTACTGTACCGATCAGCACCATTTGGGGCTCAGAGTTTGGCTGCTGTATGTGTGGAGCTAAACACAGAGTAATGGCACAGCAGAGGTCCGTGGGGAATAGGGACACTTCAAGGCAGGATAAGGCATGTTGTTTGTGTTTGTTTCCTCTCCAGTGCTTTTGGACTATGGCTGCACCTGCTCTCGTTCTATGTTTAAAATCCATATGCCTACACGGCACGACTAGAGCTGCAGAATACCACAGAGAGCAAAAACATAATGAGATGTCTCACACAGCTGGCCAAACGGTCTTTGCAAAATCATCCAGGGCATTGATTTTATGGGTTACACAATCCTCTCATGTATAAAACCAGGACATCTCTATGACAAATTGAAGAAGAAATCCAGCTGCCCTGCGAGGCAGCATTACAGTCACTGCCATGGCATCACCCTTATTTGTATCAGGACAACAGCCTTTCCACACAACCTCTAGATGCAACTGCAATTGTATGAGACAGAAATCTGAAAAAAATCAAAGAAGCTGCAGTGGCAAAGGTGAAAACTTACAGTAATCTCTACATTTAAAAATTCTTTGGCTCGTTACGGCCTGTTAAAAAAAACCATTATTTCCAAAAGGTGATCTATTGAAGAGAGCTTTTGAGAAGTCCCAGAAGAGCTTTTTGTGGCTTCCATCTACGTTAAAGATCACTTTGCAGAAGTCACAATGAATGAAGCTGCTTCACTCACAGAAGGAGACAGAGGGGCAGCATCAAAGGACGGGCCTCACTGAATATTCAAAGGCTGAACAAGACGTGCAAGTCAAACATGACCGTCCCCTCACACAGCTAAGACCACGGCCAGACTCAATTGTATTAAAGTAAAGATAGAGAACGGAGATGAAGAAAGTGAGCTGTAATCCCAAAAAAAGGGTCTCATTCTTTATGACAACCTAAAGAGGAAGGTCTTTAGCAACTTGGGAAACCTGTGGAAGGACACTCATACAAATATGTATGAATACTCCAAATAGAAATATTGCTCCACAGAGGGAGCAGTAGTTTCATGAAGACAAACAAAAAACTATAGTACATTACATTAATTATTAAAATAAAGCTTTTTACTATGGACTATTTGATTTAGGCTCAACACCAACTTTTGCTGTAATTTTCAATTTCATTATATTCAAGCAGTCTGTCTTTCGTGCACCGGCACGAGTGCGCATAAGACGCTTATGATGCTCCTGTCTCGTCTGCAGGTTGACTAGAGATGTTACAGGCTAATTTGAATTAATTTTAGGTAGGCGATGTAAAAATGGTTTGCACGGTGACAATAAGCAACTATGACTACGACATGCCAACTGCCAAAGATGTGCGCTTCCCTGGCAATTGCGCAACAATGTTAAAACGTTCTATAGATGACAGAATAATGTTAACATAATGAGGTAAAAAAAATATATATATATTTATCTCAAATCTATATATATCAAATCTATATATATACCAAAATCACTCGTATGCACGGTTTAAGAACAAAATTGTGCGCAATTGACTATACATGCTCACATTAAGACACACACTTACACACTTACACTTACACACACACACACACACACACGCACACACACACACACACACACACACACACACACACACACACACACACACACACACACACACACACACACACACACACACACACACACACTTAATCAGAAGGTATTTGTTTCATTTCTTCCATTTTTTCTATTTGCATTTGTGTCCATAGTGAAAGAATGTTTTAATTCAACTTTTAACTCTTATATAGTACGATTTTTTATGATTACCAAAAAGGTTTTGTGTTCTGGGGTTGAATCTTTTCATGTGTATGTGTACTCTATTACAATGACAATGTTTCATCAGAATTTTTAAAAAAAGAAAAAAAGGCCTTCTCCAGAATTAATATAGTTTTTCCAAAATACCTACTGTAAGTATAATTTAGTTTACATCACAAAGTAGTGAGTATCCAGCATGCTCTTTTAGCAAAAAACCAACATTCAGACTCAATAGCACAAAACCTCTACTAAACTAACACCTGTGTTTGCTGGTGTGTAAATCAAATCAATACACACCTAAAGAGCAGAGGTGGAGGGTGCTTGTACTTTTTCTCAAAGGAATACAACAGCAGCTTGGTACTCTTGGGAGACTTGTGTGGGGAGAAAAAAAAAACCCAGAATGGTCAAAATAGGTGTAGGAGAGGCCAAAATAACTTTCGTTTTCTAAAATATGGGCCAGCCAAGTGCTGGATCAAGCTTTCTCCAAAATGCTACTTGCTGGCATAATTTGTTACACCCTCCCTGTCTGGTAAATACTCCGCATTTTTCAAAAACTTCGTAACTACACTTTGTAAGACAGACATCCTGTTGCCGTATGCACAGTGATATAAACAAACCTGACGGCTTCATCCACACAGGACATCCATTAGAGGATGTATGCAAGGTGAACGCTGCCACTCGGGCTCTGCAAACACTGCATCATCCAAGTCAACAATGGAAAGATGAGCACTGCATATTCAGCTGAAGAGCTGATTTGAAGTGCTGTGTATAAACAAAAGCGCAGCAAATTGTAGAGAGGAGCAAAAATGACTGCAAATGTGTAGACGGGCAGCCCTCATGTATCTGTTATAGTCACTGACACCAGCCAGCAGTTGGAAAACCGGACATGATTTTTTTTTTCCTGTATAATGTGATTCATTTCTGTAACAACACAGGCCCTGGCCTGCTTTTCATCCTCCTGCTGAAGCCTCACAGCAGAGCCAGACACTGACACTGTCCCTCGGGGGCGCAGGCCCCTACTGCTTGAAGCAATACATATTCATTTAGACACAGACAACATTTATGACAAGGATTAACAACAACAGCAAAAATATATATTTTTTTGCCGATAAACAAAGAAGCCACCTGTCAATACAAGAGAACGTCTGCAGTTTTCGCTGGGATGGTCTGGCATCATAATATACTATCAGCATCAGCTGCCTCATCACACTTGGTATTAATAATACATTTAAGAGCGCACTGTGACAACAATATGCATTTTTAATCACCCAATTATAAAACAGTAGGATGTTGGAATGCTGCAAATTGCACACATTTACAACAAAATCGCCCTTTTGTGGCCTCAATAATTCTCTGATCACAGCTGTTGGTCGTGTCAAACAGGGCAAAGCGCATTGATGTGGCGCAATGCGAGCTACGGGAACGTTTCACAGACAAGCAACATGGGCGCAGACTCAAAATTTGGTCCTATTAGAATCTACACATTCACTGATTTAGGGGAGCATCTTCAAAAGGGTGCCTCTTTGCACAAAAGCAAACAAACAGAGAAAGAATCTCTGAAAAGCCCTCCTCAGTTTAACATTGTTACACATTGTGTTACCAACTATACTTCACTCCCATATGTGCTCGCGGCTGCAGGGAGCCTCTGCTCTACTGTTTCCTTCACAGAGGAGGACAGGATGCACATGCTCCGTTCTCTCGGAGCCTCGGGTGGGGGCACAAACAAGGTCAACACAGTGGAGACGCACACAAGCGATTTCAGTCTTGAGTGCCCCTTAAAGGTCTCTCCCCATTACAAAATAGAGGTCAGCAGCATTAGGTCCACAACTCAACACAGTAATCGTGTAGTGCAAAGAGTGTGGCTGGGTCACATTGGCAGCCCATTAATGCCGTTGGTTTTGAAAAAGACAGAAACTGACAGCCACTCGGCTCCTCTCACTGCCTCCGATCCGCAAAGATACGGGAGGGGAACTGCACAAACATTTCTGAGGCAGCTTGGATTCAAAAAATACTTCTCATGTTGTAACCAGGTTGCATTAATCCATTCCTCTTCCTCGGACTCAGCAGATAGTAATAACCATATATTTCTGGCATGCCCTGACATTGGCCTGTCAGCTGGATAGTGAGTGTGTGGATGCAGCAGGGAGGCAGCACCCCCCTCAACCTTTGTGGTGGGATCTGTCCTGGCAGGGTGCGTCATTCCGGATCTGCACTCAGCCTCTTCCCCCTGTCCCTTATGTGCCCGACTGTAAGAGCAGGTATACAACTCTCTGACGACACAGAGGCACATTTGGAGACATTAGCAGTGTAGGCCAGCAGGTTCACTGGCAGATGTGTCACTTTGAGCAAATATTCATTGTCTTTACAGTTGATTGCTATGGTCTGACAATTTGTGCAAAGAAATAAAAAAGCTGAGGAAATAATTCCAAGTAAATTTTCTAAGGTTAATCAATAAACTTTCTTTCATTTAATTGAACCTGAACTTTCTAAGTCAAAACAAATCATTTGACCAGTGTTATGTAACTATATTATGTTAACTCTTTTTAAAAGAGTCTGACCACATGTCAAGAAACAATATTGTATTTTCACATTACCATGTTTTAAATGCTGAGGTCAATTCACCAAGAACAATTTGGAGGGTCAATGCCCTGACTGAAGACAATAGAAAGAGTCAAGATGCTGCCATAAAGTATAGAGACAGCAGCACTGCTGAGTTAACCTGAATGCTCAAAGGGGCAGGCAACTTTTACTGCACATTGCACTATACTGTTGTTAATCCTGAGCACCCTAAGTCTGTTAAACTGGTTAATTTGTGCAGTTATAATGTGTAACTGGAGACAGAGAACAGGAAAGGAGTGGTTCAAGGAAACATCTTGAAGACCATTTTTTTGGCACAACAAAGTTTTTTTTTTCCAGTGGTCAAAAAGACACAATATAAATGAGATGCTGTATTAGAGAAACAAATATCTGATGTTAACTGAATTTTTGATTTGAAGTACAAAAAAAGGAAAATCAATCTATACCACCGTGAATTTCATTGCACCATACTATTTTGCATTGAATAGTTTCATGTTAAATCAATTTGTGTCAAGGTGCAGTAGCATCACAATAGGGGTATATTGTATAGTAGCTCATTAGCAGTTGTTTCACATGTTTTTCTAATGTAGTGCATTGTTGGAATTGAATCAAGATGCACCTCCTTTGAGAGGCTACAATATAAACCATAATCCAAGTAAGAAATTAGCTTTTTGTCTTTGGGAACCAATAAATAAATAAATGATTATAAATGGAATCACAAAATTTAAATTTAATGAACGTTTTGCATGAATGCTAAAATCACATTGAATTCAACACAAAGGGGATGTAGACTGTATTAAAATAGTTTATACGAGGAATGGTATGTTGTGGTGCTCTTTAATACGTTAAGGTAGGTCGTATTTGCACTCTTTACAAACTTGTGTTTAGGTCGTCTCAATATTTCTTTTTGCACGAGCCACTTTTTTGCTTCTCTTGCTCACTGGTGTACTGTATCAATAATGGATGATACTCGCAGCTGTAGAGGGGACTGTGCATATGTAGCCATACGATCAAAACAGGTTAGTGCTTTACATGTCGTAAACAGTGTGTCATTGACTGACAGAAAAGGTATGATACATCCATTCCCTATTTTTTGTGATCCACACAGTACAGAGGTGTGTCTGGTCTGAACTGCTTGTTTTGACATATCTCTGCCTTATTTTTCTTGGGCTTTGTCATCCCGGCACTGATATTTCACTCTAATCTGTGATATGTGTCATAGTCAGTGCTAGGTGATACAGTATGTGTGTTCATGTGTATATTTCGTTTTTGTGTGAATAAAGATTCCAGTTTTTAATCCTGAGCAAACATAAAAAAATTAGGGTTGATATGAGAGAATTAAAAGATTCTGCAACAGTATTTTGGCAAAAAGGAGAGAAAAAAATTATAGCATATATTATTTAATCTAAATCATGCGGGGAGTCTTTTTTAATGCATTAAATTAACCATCTTTGCACTTGCGTAAAAATGGATAAGTGATCAGCGAATGAGCTCAAAAGAAACACAATTACTGTAAGTGAATTATAATCTGCCTATCACTGGGACATTAACCTTCTGGCTTCTAACCTTCTAACCTCTTGTCTGGCACCAACTGTAACTTGACTGAAAAATAAGCATCTAAAAAAGGGACAACTGTTTACCTGCTTATTCATGTTATTATCCAACCAGCAACATGCTCACATTAAACATCATAATAGGGGGGGGGGAAGGGATCTTAGTGACTTTAATGGCATGGTGGATGGGCTAGTTTGAGTATTTCTGAAAGAACTGATCTCCTGGGATCTTCACACACTATAGTCGCTACAATTTACTCGGAATAGTGTGAAAAACAAAATGCATCCAGTGAGCAGGAGTTTGGAAGGGGAGCAGGAATGAAATGCCTTCACAATGGTAGAGGTCAGAGGCGAATGGCCAGCCTGGCTGAACAGCATGAATCCATGGAACCAATGTGCCTCATGTAAACAGCTCAGGCTGCTGTTGGTGATGGTGTGATGGTATGGGGAATGTCCAATCAATCATGGTTTAAATCCCACAGTATATCTGGGTAAAGTTGATGAGCATGTACATCTAATCATTGCCAAAGTTTTCCATCTTCTAATGGCTACTTCCAGCAGGAAAATGCTCCATGTCACAAAGCAAAAGCATCAAACTGGCTTCATGACAGTTTCGTGAACTCTCGAGTCACCAGATGGGAATACAGTAGAACACCTTTGGGATGTGGTAGAACAGGAGATTGGCAGCATAAATGTGCAGCTGACAAAATTGCAAAAATTATGTACAATCATGTCAACATCTCAGAGGAAAGTCTCCAATGTCTCATGGAATCCAAGCCAAGAAGAACTACGGCAGTGTTAGCACGACTACTAAAGTTCAGAGTATGTCTCGATAACAAAAAACACAATAGACACACACGGCAATGACAATTCCAAAATGTTATGACTGTTACTTCTGTTCCCTGGAGGAGAGCAACAAGATTGCAACATACGATCTGATGCAGCTTTGGCACAGCCTCTGGCTTGCATCATTCTTTCAACAGCTAAAACTCAGCGCCCTGGGATGTGTGGGACAACACAAATCCTCATAGGTCCTGCAAACATGAGACAGCTGGTTGCTGTGATACAGCCACACAAACACGGAAGGTCAAGTCAATGAAATCATCTTAACGGGAGTAAAAATTATCTAAACAAAATAAATATGATGAGCCACAATTAACAGCGTCAATTGTTAAGAAGAACCAGGGAAAATTCCTTTTAATTCACAACTCACAACTTCCAAGATACCCGGTGCCTACAGTATCTGCAATGCAACACTGATAGTTTAGTCAAAGATTTGGGGATGTTATGCCTCCAGCTGCTAATGTAGCCTCGAGCCGCAAAAGCCTCAAGCAGCAATGAGGAGTGGGCTACAGAGGTCTGGTGAGCCTCCTTCTTCCTGACTCCCTTACCCCCCACCCAGATTTTTATTTTATTTTCCAACTTCTAGTCTGCAGCACCAAACCGATGCTGACTCAAGTGATAACACTTGAGTCAGCATCGGAAATCTCAACTACACACAGCTCCCTCTGGAGCCACAAAAGGTTTTATGCACCTTTTTGTGTTTATGTCGCAGCACCGGGAAGCCTAAGGACATGACGTGTGACTGTAGCCCAGCAGAGAGGATGCAGGAGCTAACACACCACCAACCACAAATACAAGGCTGCAGGAAAGCATCGACTGTACACTGTTCATGTGAACTTAGTATACTTCACCTCCTTTGATAACTGCCTCCTTTTTTTGTCCTTCATACCCCACAAACAGTCATACACACTTCAATTGCCACTATAGCAACAGCTGTGTGTACTGCAAGGTTTAAGGAGCTTAAAAGGAGATTTAGGAAGCATGTCATTCAAAAATGTCTTCTGGGAAATGTGCGCGCTACACTCAGACTACTCAGTGACCTTTTCATACGTGATTAGAAAGTCCAATCAACTCAGAGTGTCACTCTCGGCAAATGCAGCATATCTCATTTCATGCTGCTGTCATGTTGGTGGCTGCTTCTCACTGAAGTTTGTCTTCACTGTAAGGTAACTGCTACATTGTCAAATCTGGAAGGCAGGGTCTGGAGAAAAGGCTCTGTGAGCTTGCTGTGGATTTTTGTGACAGTGACATGTGATATTATTTCAGAGAGCTGAAGTCCTCAGACCGATGAAGGGGGGGCTGAATACGGGATTATGAAAGGAGATTACTCATGGAGATTGTAAAATGTGTCATCTGCTAATCAGATTAAGAGCAGAATAATCTGATGAAAGAACTACTAAATATGAGTCATGTACAGTATCATCAGCAAATACTGCTGGAAAAATCATGTTCTTAATCATACCATGGAGAGATTAGACCTTGAAAACTAAATGTGATGCTTATTCAAAAGGAACTCTAAGCTTTTATTTGACATTGAAAGTCATTGAAAGACATTTTACAGAATAAGCAAGTGGTCATATTGTAAACATAGACGGTATATTCAATTGGACGTGGACTCCACATTGGGAAGCTAATGTGGAAGTGCCAGAAACGTTTATTCTCTGGCATGACCAGCAGAGGGAAACTCCACAACTCTTATTTAGTATGCATTGGGGTGTGGATACCGTGTGACTGACAGCTAGAACTGTCAAATGGGTGTAAGTGGCAGGTGTAGGGTGACGAGCAGTGGACAAGCCCTGGGTCAGGTCCGCCCCCTGCTATGCAATCCAAATATGAGGACTTCTTTTTTAATAAAACCGCTGTACAAAATGCTAGACTTGAGGCTTCGAAACAGAAGTTCACAAACCAATGTGTGACATCACAGTGGGTTGCCACTTGATTGCAAACAGGTGATAGACAACAAAAAGGACTGTTCCCTATCTTTTGTAAGAACAAACAATTGAGCTTTCTTTGATTTCTACATTGTCTAGATATTCTAAACGATGGTGAGTAACAAAATTTACTTTAGAGTAGTAAATACCACATCCATTTGCTGTAAAAAATGTCGGTATGAATTTCAGCCACCTTCACTACAACAACAATGTCCATATGGACATTTGCATAACTCCATTAAATGAATGGGGAATCATTTTAGATGCATGAGGATGTAAACACGAAATGGTTTGATGAGTATGGAGGTAGTCCGTCCCACAGTCTCAACCCAGTTTATTACATATTTAAAATTTTGGAGCATCGAGTCACTGTAGACCACCCATCCATAATCACTCTAAAGAATGTTGAATTGTCCGTTGACTCAAGCTGAAAAAAAGCACATTACTCCTGGAGTTTCACAGTGCTATGTTCTGACAAAAACATTGTGTAATTCATGTATCTCATCACACTTACACACAAACTACATCTGCAATTCAAACAGATCTATCAAACAAATATTTCTATATTTATCTTGAAATCCAGAAATGTGTCAACCATGCTGATGGCTTAATTACTCAAATTCCAAATAACAAGCCCAAACTTGGCATGTGTTATTGATTATCTAATACCTAATATATTTCCTGAATGTGAGATGGCGTGCTATGCTATTATTCAGAAGGACTGAATAAAAAATAAAGATGGGATGCCGTTGAGGAAACACTAATGACAAGTACTGAACAAGAAAGACAGAGGCGTGCTAGTTGACTTGCTTTATATTTTTAGACACTGTATAATGTTCCTATAATATCTCTATTGTGATTTAAAACATATCAGATAGGGTTAACTCTTTTAAAGTAACCTAACATGCTTAGATTGATAAAAATCCTAAAAACAATATCTTGCTGTGATATACCTGTATATTGTATTTCCAAATTTGTCTGTTTTAATTTGAACAACTAAGTAACTTTGCATTGTTGAAGCTAGACAACTAACAACATTAAACATTAAACAAGTATTGAGAGAGAATTTTTTTTTTTAATAATATGTAATTCGAAGCTGCAAAGTAGGGGCTGGACCAGTTATGCTTCTGCTTCTTTCAGTCCCTTTTCGAACACAAATAATGTATGTACAAGATATATGTTGACTGGAGATTTATGTCATGGAAAATATTTTGTTTTTCTATTTTGTTATTGATCTATTGTGATTGGTTCTAGATAAATAAAGATCAAATCAAACTGTGAATACATTTTTTTTTCTATAATATTAATAATATCAATGATCCCCAGGCAATGGAGACTAGGAGCTATATGCATGACATGGCACTACCACCTGTTCACTACTCTGAAATTAAAGGAGCACTGTGTTGTCTTTTTTCCTCCAATGTGTTACCCATCTGTATGTTGCATACCTTACATTTTTTTTTTGGTCCCTTTTTATTTCTATAAGGCAACTGGTTTTACTTCATTATCGTATATGAAAATCAATAATCGGGCTCTTAAAACTTTCTTGAACTGTGTAATCCATTAAAGTGAATATAAGGGTCTGCATTAATCATTAGGTAACATAACTTTTTATCAGATAAAGCAATGCAGACGTTTTAAAACAATATGTAATTAAACTGCATTTCGAAGCAATACGAGTAGAGGGTGCTTGATCTTTCAGCTGATTTTCATAATGCACAGAATTTAATAGAAGTTAAGAGATGTTTGTACAAGAATAAATTGCATTTCTGCAAACCCAGCGGCATGGTCAGCATGGCTAAATGGTCAGCTATATGTACGCATGGTTTGTAATTGTTTGAAACCGAAACAGTGCTTTACCAGTGAACACTCATACTCTTTATGTATTAGCTATACATTAAACATTAGTTATACATTAGTTTGATGAATTTCACTGGGGACCGTAGTAAAAAAGGATGTGGTACCTCAGTGAAAATATTTTTACGCACCTTTTTAAGCTCTCAGTTATCAACCTCAGCTATGTTATTATTTTATTGCAAATCTGGTATGCCCATTGTGTATGTGTGTCACATAAATTGATGGAAACAGGATAACTAATGAGGAACAGCCAGCTTCCGCACCATGATACATGAGGATGCGCCCAGGATGTGAGGAAATATAAAAATCTCCAGGAGTTCCAAATGGGGGGTGAGCAGTGATAATGAAAACTGAACAAAATTTATATTCATGAAATGCATGAATACACACACATGTATATATATATATATATATATATTTGTGATTCTGAGGGCTATTTGACCTGGAGAGAATACTCCTCTGCCCTGACAATTTATAATTGATCAAAACAAATCTGAAAGTTTTTGTTTTTAAGTTTATTTGCGTCGGTGCCTCTGTCCTAAAATGGGTCATTACAAGGTCATGTTCCACACCGAATCTCCCTGCTTCTGAATAGAGAGAATATTTGACAGTTACATGTTGCATCAGGTTGCTTTGACCAAGTATGATACATTACAAAGACCCTGCCTCTAACTACATATGAGAAAATAAAACATGAAAAAAGATGATGATACATACAGTGCTCAATTGCCTGCTCAGACTTGGAGAAAATCTTTCATAGGTTCGGTCCTGCGCAGTCATATTTCATGACATTCCTTTGGCGTAGAGGGGGATGTATCTCAGTGTGACATCAGCAGCCTGACAGTCAATAACAAGACAATAATGACTGTCGGGCCACCTTACCCACCTTCCCTCTCTCACAAGGACCTCATTGCATTTTAATCAAATCCTGCATGTGGGTGGCACATTCAAGGGAAAGCTCGGCACATCCCTATTCAGTGCCATATGTTTGTAGACCTTCCTGTAGTGGTGGGACCCCTTGGTGCATGCACAAGGTGCTGGTGGTTTTCCACCTGCCAGAGGGGGCTCTCAGAGGACACATTATGCATGGCAGACAGCTGTCGCTGCCCGCTGTATGCAGCATGAGCTCATCCATGCCGAAAGACGCACTGGACAGAAGAAAGTGCATGAGCAAATGGGTGGGGATGGTGATGGAGGGAGAGACATTTCAAGGGAATATGGAAGCATGAGAGTGTGTTAGTGTCTTGCTGGTAGAGAGAGCACTTTTCCCAATAGACTATATCTATCATATGTTGTGGCAGCGCTCAGTGCATGTTTATGAGTTCAAATCATTCATACATTGTTGCTGACCATCTCTGTAAACCACCTTGCTGTGAAATGCAACAAACTTCTTTTAACTTCAAACATCTCTAGACTTCCATGTACTTCTGTACAGCGGCAATTAGTAAATCTAGCACACTGATTATTGGTTTTCCTATACAGCAATTAAGACAAACCTGTGGAAAAAAAGAGAACGAAAAAACATCCAAAATACTAAAAATAGCTTAGCATATAGCATATATGAATAAACTTTTCAGCTACAATACTATTATACATAATTAGTTTGTAGTTAAGGGATAGAGCAGGTATTTTAACACATCCCAAGAAAAGAGCAACAAGGCTAATTCATACCAACAGAAGACATAAATCTTTTAAAAACAGGTCACACATTTTTGGTTTCATTTTTCAAAAAAGGCTAAGTAATTATCTAAAGCAGTGGGGCACCGTAACTTTAAGTGAACTTCACTCAAACATGAGTAAATGGTGAATTTATAAGAGACTATTTTCAGCAGCAGATTTATCCACATTTGGTGCCTAATAGAGTATTTACGGCAGTAGGACAGTGAATGTGGGACTGGTTCAGAACAAAAACTACAGCGTGTGCTCATAGGAATTAAAGAGCATGCCATCCATTTCAACAGAATGGGTCATTGATGCATCTTTAATATATCAGGACAAACATTGAGCTCTGTCACACAATAAGATATACCAGGTTCTGATTACGAATTTTGAGTAGTATGCATTTATTGTAATTTTTTTTACATTTTGATTCGACTTGACTGAGCTAAAACTGTCAAATACAAAAATCAAGCATTTTCAAAAGACTCATCAAAAGTCCTGGAACATCCTCTTGAAATGACCCACTCAAAATAATATACGGTACCAAATGTACCCTGATAACACACTAA
This sequence comes from Scophthalmus maximus, assembly GCF_022379125.1. NCBI lineage: Eukaryota > Metazoa > Chordata > Actinopteri > Pleuronectiformes > Scophthalmidae > Scophthalmus > Scophthalmus maximus. Next base: position 22,753,338 of record NC_061520.1, on the reverse strand, counting down.
TATCTAATGACAAGTCATAGCCTAATAACCACAATCAGTAAAAACAGCATTGACTATTTTCTCAGAGTGAATGATCACCAAGTGTAATTTAGTTCAATAATTACACATTTTAATTAAATGTGTTTGATGCCACTAGTTTCCTTTCCAGGCCAATTGAATTTACACATGAAACAAACATGAGAATACAAAATGAAACCGTATTCGGCTGATAAATGACCAAGATTTTTCTTTTAAACTGACATTCTCCTTCAAAATGCCCGGTTTCAGCCTGACATGGAAGAAACAAATCTATGTTGCCAGATTACTGGCAGTATTTCCTGCGTCTAGCAAAGGCACGGGCCATTTAAGATGTAACAAAAGCAACATATCAGGTCAACAAAGGAAACTGGTACTGGCAAAAAAACACTTAGCTCTGTGCCTACTAACTGATTGCTTTTCATTGTTGCCAGTTTGAATACTCTGATGCCCCGGCAGCTTGGCTGAACGCGTGCGTGTGTGTGTGTGTGAGTGTGTGTGTGTGTGTGTATTTAGTGCCAACAGGATTTGTTGGGAAGCGTGTTGAACATGGTGTTTGTTGTTTAATATTTCATTCTGAATGAGTGAATGTTGCAATGATAATATGTTGATGGTACGTAACTGTAGCTGAATACATTGCTGTGTGCTTTTACTATTTACCTGCCAACTTACACTGGTTGTCTATTACATTCTGCATTGATTTCAAAATTATTTCTACTATTTTACTATCACTTTTAAAGCAATAAATGGCCTTGCTCCAAACTGCATAAAAAACATGTTATCCCCCTATGTGCCAAGGTGTTCTCTTAGATGTGTGAATAGAGCTCTGCTGGTTATTTCTAGATCACAGCTTGTGACTAAGGGTCACTGGGGCTTTGCTGTGCAGCCCCCAAACTGTAGAACAGTTTACCTATTGGGATCAGTCAGGCAACATCCTTTGTGTTTTCCAAATATCTTGTTAAAACATTTTTTTTTAAATCAGAAAGCTATTTATCAATATATTTTATATATGTTGTTTTTTGTAACTTTTTTGTTTATTCACTGATTACCTTTTTTTATTCTGTTCTTTTAATTTCCATTTTTAAATATTATATGTATTACAGGGAATACTGCAAGAGAGATGTAAATGATTTATCTTTATTTGGTTAGTTGTTCTTCATGCACAATACCCATTAACGGGCTAAAACATGGACGCAAACATGTATGTTTAACATATTTCAAAGCTACATTTTCACCATTATACATTTGGGTTGTAAGGCATATAAATTGAAGTCACAATAACACTCAGTTTACTGAATCTGCTTAATGCAAAAAGGAGCACACGACAACCACCAAGTGACAAGTGATGGTAGCCTCTGTTTCACCTGAGAAATATAACTCTGTAAAATGGACTTCTAATTGACAGCTTGTATTGGCTCTGTATATTAGTGAGGAGACAAGTGTCTTGAGGGGGCTTTCATGTGCCTGAAGAAGCCTGACATGTTGGAATTATTTCCCCGTTGGTCTTAAAAACCAAACCTTAATTGGATTACTTCAGCACAAATTGGCAGATATAAAAAGAGTCCGAGGAGCGACTGTATCGAGGGCAATCAAATGCAGACATGCCAGCTGAACTATTTGCGATAAATCTAAAACTCCAGATTGCCACAGAGCTTGCCAAGCTTTTGCCAGATCCCCCCCCCCCAAAAGGATACAAGCTCCAAACAATTACAATCCATTCCAGACAAGCATCGTTTTCAACAGCGGCAGACCAGTGCATGAATCAGTGATATCTATTAGGTGGATGTCAGCTGGGGGAATGTAATCGGAGCAGCTGTCGCATTCCCGGTAAGAGAAGAGAAAAAGCTATGAAAGGACACATCTGCTGCAATTAGACAGAAAATATGAAGAACCTTGCTTGGAGTTTTAATGCAGGAATTCGTACATGCCATTTGGCACATCCAATTCATGCCACATGTTCCTCAGATATCAGTGGAGTGTGTATCAGCTGAGGAAAAAAATTGTCCCTCTCTGCACAGCACCAACTTCGCGCTCTGTAAGAATAGTTTGGCACTTTGGGAAATATGTTCATTCAGTTTCTTGCTGATAGTTGGATGAGAACACTGACACCATAATCGCCCCTTTATGCTAAACATAAAGCAAAGCTAGGAGACGTTCGGCTAGCCTTGGCACAAAGACTGGAAGCAAGAGGAAACCCCTAGCCTGGCTTACATGGCTAGGGGTTTCATTGTTTAAGTTCATTTCTAAACTTTACTTTTTGTGTTTTTCCTGTGTTTTTTATAAAAAAAATGTAAATACTTTTGAGGACTCCTCTTGAAGTCAGCCGTATGACGTGGGATTTTGTGCAAATAACTAATCGCAGAAATAAAACAACACTTGACCTCTAGCTTCTGGGTCCAAGTAGCTAGCTGAGCGATATCATAAGTGCAGGGTGTTTTAGGTATGGATATCAGTCGGCAAAAACGCTACTTAAAAAGGTGCTTGAGTCTGATCATTTCTCCATCATCCTCTGCCTCCTGATCTTACAGTGCTGGTGTGGGAGGTGAAGGTTATCATTCGGCTCTGCTTCTCCAGATTTGATTCAAATGCTCCTCGTAACTATATGCCCACATTTCACTCTGAAATATGTCACATCACAGAGGAAAAGGACTATCCTGTCTTACAACGTATACAATTCATCAAGGTCTATGTTTTTGCCTCCAACTTCTGAAATGATTAATACATTTTGCTGCACAACAGTTGAACTCAGCTGACATCAAAATTAAGCAGCAAATGAAGGCTTGAACCAATCACTTGGAAATCTTTCAGTGCCCCACAGCAACAGATGTAAGTTGTTGATTACCAAGTCAAGGGTGCGACTGGGACAGCTGGTTCCTAAACAGCACAGGCCCAACCAAACACTAAGAGCTTCAAACTACAAATACCCATCTGAAAACATGTCAGACATTACGATCTCATTCACATTTTGTGTCTCAGTCAGCCAGCTCCTAATCACCAGTTTAAAACAGACATCTGTTTGCTCGCTTGCCAACAGAGATTAAGAGAAAAATAGACAAAATGAGAATGCAGTGGTTTACCCCCAGAATGTGGCGGAGGGCCGCACAGCAGGACCACTCCTTGACCTTCACGAACTGATACCGAGCTTCTTCTGTGAGTCTTGAAGTTTTCCAAGTCTGAAAAAAAAGAAGGAGCTGTAAGCAAAACATCCCCACATGTCTGAGCCTGATACATAAATGCTGCCCCGAACAAATGACTATTCTCTTCATTGTTTTTTCTTGCTTCATATTCTATTCAAGGTCCCAGCCTATGGTGCCTAAAGCAGCGCGCAGCAGGCAGGCAAATACTCACATCAGGTTGCCAGTTTATTATAGAGCTCACACTCACACTTTCCTAGGAAGTTGCTGGCCTGTATAGTTCTTTGTACTTTAAACTCCAAACCACTTCAAACCCACATTTTGTGTGAGGTAGCAATCGCCACCAATCCACTGCACCTCCCTCATCAATTACATACAAATACATAATTATCCTCTTCGTGTCTAGCGTGAGGAACATTTCCAAGAGTGAAAAAATCTTAGTGCGTGTCTGACCCTTCTGCAGCAAAAAACGGAACATTCGTGGGTGGTAAACAGCCTTTAGCTTTGCCTCAGGCTAAATCACCTGTGTCTGTATATATTGTGGAGATCCAAGGCTCGTCGTGTGATTGCTGGACTGTATTAACTGGTTCACAGGTTTCTCAGGATTTCATGTGGAGGAGAACTGGGACATTGAGTAAATATGAAAAAAGATGCAAAACCCCCTCAAGTGTTGAGCTCAAAGAAGCTAAAGAAATGTGCTATTAAAGCAAAACAAATACATTTAATGTATTACTATCAGCTAATGTCCAAAGAAAATCATCCTGTAAAACTTTGAATTCATGATGCTAATGTGGTACTATAGGCTAGAGGCTTCATTATGAACATGAATGCAAATAAAAACGAATTTATCTGTACATGCTTTTTGATCACAGAACTTTTTCACATATTCAGATAAGGTTAAGATGATGTCGGCTTTTTTAAATTCTTGGAGTTAAAAGCATGACAAGTTATTGTTGTTTAATCACTTTAAGAAATCCCTTTGGGGGATGAGCATTTGCATTGCTTGCCACCTTTCCCTTCCTATTGTTAAAATAATTTCTTGGAGTATCAGCATAGCCTTATTTGCTGTAAACTGCAGGGGATTGTGTCTTCTTTAGGAAATTAAATGCATTTCAGATGCACAGGGACATCAAATCTGGGAGAAAACCAATTCAAACAGATCTGCTTTTGAAACATTTTATTGGAGAAAGACTATATAGATGATGTGCCTTGTGAGCGTTTCAATGAGCTGAGGCAGCAAGCAAGCCTCTGCATTTTAAAATGGGACTCCATAAGAGAACAGAGGCAACTTATTGACAGCATTTTGTGTTTTTAATGTGTACGAGAGACTGAATGAAATCCAAATCTTTAATTTTGGACATATCAAGTCAAGTTTCTGTACAAATGTCATGCAAATTTTAACCAAATTTCCAGAAAATCTGTGGGAGGAAATGCAAATTGATTTCCATTTCCATTTACTATTGATCTGTGACTATTAGAGGAGGTTCATTGAGATAGTTGGTGTAGCTAACTCTCAAAATCAATGACTATTAAACCACTGAAGAAGAAAAGAAATCACAATGAGATTAACATCATTACACGTGTCTGTCAGTGAAAACTAATTTGGAAAACATGGCTCAAATTTGACATTCATGGCACTGACTCGGAGTGCATCATGAGCTCCTGCTTTGTGCCACATAGCTGTCAGATCCAGGTGCGTCCTGTGTGTGTTAATATTGAAAGGCATGTAACATGTAGCATGCTAGTAAATGTAATATAAATATGCGAAATGATTGCGTGCCTGAGTTAAGACTATTACTGTACCCTGTACAGTCGTACATGTATGTAGTGAATTATTAGCGGAAGTCCTGCATGAGCTGAATGCATTAATTCAATTCAACTCAATTTTATTTGTATAGGGCCATTTCACAACACACATTGTCTCAAGGCACTTTACAAAGTGAGGTCAATATTACAATACTGACCTCTAAGAGGGGGAAACAAGAGGGGGAGAAAAAGATTTCAAATCAATGGGGTCAAACATCCACTAATATGTGTAGAAGAGCAATGTGCAGCCCCGCTGCTAAGCACAGAAGGTTGCCGTGGCAGTCACACATGAGGGATTTTAGTGTCTCCAGTGGTATTTAGGTTACCTTTCATTCATCATGCCCACTACCACTGAACATTAGAAAATCATTGCTGGTATTGTTTTGACAACACAGTACTATTAAAGTGAGCTAATTTTCGTTTGACAGTTGATGGAAACAATAGCAGGTCATAACCACTTCCAATGATTGGCTACACTAATGGTGTATATCCTGGTGGAGCTCTGTAAATGTAATTCATACATCACATGGGGGGCTTTGAGTCTGCACTAATAACTGAGTCACTGGGTGGGAAGGGATAAATGTGTTACAATTGGAACTACTTATACCTGAAAACGGCTTGATAGACAGTTTAAAAAAAATGCAGAACAGATAGACACAGCAAAAAAACAAACAAATATCAAATGTTTTAAATTCTCACCGTTATTTTTTTGAGTGTATTATTGTTCTTTTGTAATTTTTGAAAATATCAATATCTTTCAAACTAAATAAAATGTTATATAGTGGATTAATATATGTAGAGGGGAGATTTGGTCCCAAATTGGATTAATTAACCTTTTAACCATTTTAATCATCCAACATTTTAACCATTTAACCGCGAACTATAACATGCAGCGTACTCGAGTTGGCGGTGAGGACACGAGTGCTCTCTCTGCAAACCTGCACACTACAAAACTGCAACCAATCCACTTTCAAATGTGATTACTGATTAGTTCAGCTCCAAGTGATCTAAATGTAAAATTACTGGGCTCACTGATTTATGAAGAGGACTATAAGGTCAGTTAATATATGTCATATTGGCTGCTGCATGAGTCAATTAAGAAGCAGCCTTTAATTATTTCGTTAAAAATAAATCTTTTAACCCACCAGCACAGTTAGACTAATAGATATTTAAGACCCTTAAGAGCTATTAAGGAGGCCATTCCTGATTTTTTTTTTAAAGATTACTGCCAGATTTGGATGAGTTGGCTAAAACTCTTGTTTAAGCTATATGGATGTGTACACTGTTTCATTTATATTAAATCATTTTATTAGGGCATTTCAAGAAAGACCATCATCCCCCCCGCCTCACGTTGCCTCTGCTCTGACTGGACGGTAGCACAACTGGCTGTGTCAGTGGAGTGTGAGCCCCAGGAGCTGATCGTACATGGCAGTGTTTGTGCTCCAGTTGCTGCCCACCTGCTGCAGCAGAAACAGAGTCGCTGTGCTGCAGCGGGTTTCATCCGGGATTGTTGTTGTGTTTGTGTGGAACGAGCACAGGTGTGTGACGGTGAAGGGCTCCAACCTCTATGAGATAAACTGAGAGATGGCATGAGAGAGAAACACTTTCTGTGATTTCTGAAGTTTTGAAAGTTTATCTATCATGCAACTCTTGACCTCTAAAAACTAGCTTATAGCTTCAGTCAACCTTTAACAATTGTTTGAGCCTTGGTTGCTCATTTTCAGGTTCCTATTTTGAATTTGGGTTTTAACTTGAAAATGTTTACATTCTATAATGTTCAGTAAGTTGAGACTAAAGTCCGGTTTGTACTACTACGTAAAGTGCTGTACGGAGACATGGAGAGCCTTCTCCGTTGCCGGAGATGGCAAGGGCTGTCATTGGTCCTCTTAACAACATCATTTCCGGAATCACTTTTCCGGTTTGACTCCTCTCACGACAACAACACCGCCATTTTCAAAAGAGTTGGTTCTTTAAACCGGTTGTGTTTTTGAGAAGAGAGATGGATCAAAAGTATCTGCGTTTCAATGCTTATCAGCTCCAACTCGCAAAGCAGTCTTTCTCTCTCGGACGCCATTGTTCACTGTGAGCCGGAAGCACAACAATCAACGACGTAACCGACCTTGGGCGTCATGGGATTAGGCCAGCGAATTGCACTGTGTATTCAACAGGCCGACAGAGAACTGCGAATGCTTGAGGGGTCTCCGTGGTTACGGAGTCGGCTTACGGATTACGTAGCCGGACTAGTATACTGCAGCCTTAACCGCTAGGCATTCCTCATGCACTTCCGTAACATTTTGATATCATGGAAGCATCAGCCAGACTACTGACGAGGTGCGGGAGCTTCGGGAGCAGTGTTTTCTGTCGCAGGAAGGAGCTCCCTTTACTGCGGACTTTGGGCTTTTTTATCTTTGCAGACCTTTAACACACACACACACACACACACACACACAAAAATACATTATACTAGATGAAAGGGAAAAATTGACAAAGCATAATGTCTCCTTTAAACTTTATTTTTCTAAAAAACAAACAAAAAACATGATCGTGATGTAGGTTTTGGGACATTAAAGACAACATTAATGTCGAGAGCACGGTTATAGTCAGTACTTTTTATGTGTTTAAAATTACGATGATGATGAAAGGTGAGAGCGCACGATTGAGAAAGTTTAGAAATGAGGAATCAATATAAATATAAAATTAGTCACATTCTTGATTCAGCACAAGGCCTCCACAAATAGTTTTACATGAATAAATCGGCTTTTACTAGTGCAAACATGTTAGAAACAATGCAGCCCGGGCTCATCCCAATTTGTATCGGGTGCACACTTTTTGTATCGGGTCTCTTAACTTTATGCCGGTGCACCGGTGCATCTGGTTCTTATGTCCAGCATCTCAAGTGTAAACTATTTCCACAACCACTCATAAAATTTAAAACCCACTCATTCATTTATGTTCTTGTTTTTCTCTGCTCCTCATTTGTAAAAAAAAAACACCAAATATGTCGTCTCCACGCCAGGATAATTGAGCATCTGAGTGCAGTCCATAGATGTGATGAAAAATTTGCTGTCTAAAGTCATTTTTACTCTGCAAATCACTGTCCCTCCAAATGATGTTCTCTGGGCTGTGAAAAAGTCGCTCCACACTGGCGGGCTGGTGACCGCGCTATCGAAGTGCTTAAAACGGACAGACAGAGCAAAGAAGTCTGAATTTAAGATGCTTTCTTTGAGCTTGATGATGTGTGCGGAATTCAATCTGTTCTCTGTGCTCAAATTACTGTAGGTGAATTATTTTTTATAGCTTGTCATATTTTATAAATTGCTACTTTTTGGAGGCTTTTCCAGTGTGGCTGGCCGTCTGGTTATCTCTTAACTGTCCGTCAAAGGTGATTAATGTCACAGCGCGGCTAATTGACTTCCCTGTTGTCGATGAGCTTTATCTCTGACTGGTGAGGCAGCAGAGATCCCTGATGACTGCTTGTAGCTCAAATATCAGCTCTTCTTTTTCTTCAAATTTTCTTTTAGTTAAAGGAATTATTTTGTCTGCATGTTAGTCCCTTTTCCATTTGGATATACACCAAGCAACAACAAAGAGGAAGAATGCCTTTTCTGAATCACACATCTTGAATTGATGGAAAAATATACAGGATTTTTTGACTAAAATAATATGGCTATTCCAAAATGGCGATAGAAGCTTTTTTTTTTTTTCAAAGTAGCCCCACCACTTACTTTCATCTGAATGCACGATAGAAGGTTAGATAAAAGCTCCCAAGCCTCCCCAAAATACGAGCCCAGAACAAAGTGGACAGGAGCAAGAGACATCTGAGGTACTGAATTTATTCCCCCAAAAATCTTTTTGACACTACTTTTGACTGAGATCAAAGCTGTTGTGATTTGTGAAGTGGATATATCTACAACACTAAAACCACTGATTGTCCCTGTCCACGTCCACAGACATGGGCCTGCCCATGCTGAAAGCATACTGCAATAGTGGTAAAATCAGACCCTCCCGCCCTCACCATATCCCTCCACATTTATCTACACTGAACAGCCCCCCAAAAAGAGCAAAGGAAGGATTGTTGTGAAAGGGGCACAAGGACAGCAACGAAAAGCATAATTTACAATATGATACAGCCGATGCCTTCAGCTGCGGTGGGGACATCTAGGGCTGGGGAGGGGGTGCTTTACCAAAGGCATGCTTTTCTGAGCGCACACAGCTGTGCAGATATTCACTTTGAGTTCATATGAAAGCAAGAAAGCACACAGTGTGCCTGTGAGGGATATTTCAAATAAAACATCTATTAAACCAGTCACACAAAGGGACAGTAACTGTGAATGTAACTGCTTTCAAATTTCCATTATAAAATTTGAAAAAATAAATGGTGCTAATGTTTTCGACACTGAAAAGCACATGAGCCTCAGTGTCGTTTTCAAAGGGAAGCGGCTAACAATGATTAATAGCCTCAGAACAAGTAAACGTGACGTCCCATCTAGAAGCATTAGCATCACTTATTACAAACCTGGGCTGGCATTACGAAAAAATTATCTAGATTAGGCTGGTGGTCACATCCCAGGCATATGAGCTTCCATAATGCCAGCATAACTTTATCATACTTCGAAGCGCCTGTCCCAACATCACCATCACAACCTGCGACTCCTTAAGGATGCTCTTTGTCTTCAAGTGGATGGTGGGTAATGTGTGTGTCACAGCTCCTTTTGTACGGTTTGTTAGAGTATATCATCTTATGTAAGTATTTAAAGGTAATGTTTGCTTTTTATTGAAAATGTAGCTGTTGAGTATATTTTATCTACACTCAGCGACATACACAAAATGTTATAAAACCTCTAAGTATGAAGCATCACAAATCACAGACTCCAATAAATTTCAACGAAAACTCAACACGAGAACCTTGATGAAGGGAGGATTTATTGCAGGACTATTGTATTGGACTGCATTAGTTTGAGTCGGATTATCAAATGGTAAGCGTGTAATTCTTACTTCTCCCTCTCTATATGCACCAAACAACAGCAGTTAATGAGGTGTATATAGCAGTTTTCAGTATTTAGTTGAATATACTAATAAAATACTTTATGTGTTCCTCAAGGGCCCGTTTGAGATATGCTGGTGTAGACAACTAGGGGTTCAGTTAAGAACGTAAAAATAATGAAAAAATATTAAATATGTTCACGTAAGGATGAAGAAATGGAATATAAGCAACAATTTGAAAAATAAAAGTTTAAAAGGACATGATAGTTCAATTCAGGGTCAAAAACAAAATCCATTTCACAATCTACACACAGAATAACCTGATCATTTCTTTTACCTTGGCATTGTTACAGCTCCTAGCCCCTGGAATAAAACCAAACACCTATTTAATGTAAGTACAAGCGATCTGAAATTAACTGTTATTAAAGCGGTGCTCTACAAAGTATTAAGTAATGCACCTCGATAAAGTTGGGAGGCTGTATTAAAAAAAAAAGGAAGCAAAGGGAGGGCAAAAAAAGCATGACTCAAGCTATAAAAGCCATTCAATCAATTGACTCAATGCCACCATACTGGCTCCTCCCTGCCTGGCAAATGCACACATGGCCAGATCACCCTTGTGATGTCATGAGGGTTGTTTCATCATACATATCAATGCACCACCGGAGCCACACAAGACAACATGCGGCATACCCAAAATCCCAACAAATGCACTTTGGTTAAAGTAAGTGAAAGATCGTGGCTTTGGTTCAGTGTTAATAATGTGAACTCATTGTGGGTTGTGCCTCAAGTCATTGTTGACTCTTTCCAGTATCGAGGAAAGATGGCAATATTATATAATATAATAATATATCTAGATGTAACCATAAAAAATGTACATCATGCCTTAGTTGTTATTAGTGGATATTGAGTGGGGACAGAATACAGTCAGCGAACAATTTTGTGACTTGACATAGATTACAGTCTAATTTACCAATGGAACTATGTAATGTCTAGGAAACAGGGCTGAATCATGATAAGTGAACTGAACTTCATAGTTTTTAGGGATGTATAGTAAACCAGTGAAAAAAGGAAAAAGTTAAAATACTTTTAATAAAAGGGGTGAAACAAAATGATAATACTGTACCATCTTCTCCTAAGGTGTTTAGCTTACATTACAGATAATGCTGATACTTCTTTTTCCTTTTTTAACCATCATCTGTATTTTCACCCTTCCACCTTTTTTCCAAGAGATACGTCCCATTCATCTATAGGCCTGGATGGTTCTCAGAAAGCGGTAAACAGTAAATCCTGAGAATGTTATGGCACCTTATAGGAGGTTCTGAAGACTGATAGCTTGATAGTGTACCGCAGATAAAAAGTAAAAGCCAGAGTACACCCATTAGCTATTTACACCTCATTAACTAAGTCAATAGACTCACTCCACATTATCACAACAGATGATAGGAGTCTAGAGGATTTATTTGCATTTAAATGAGGTATTCATGTTTCCCCTCAAGGCTTCAGGGCCTAGTCTGGTGACATCAGGAATTTTTTTCCCCTTATCGATTAGCAAAATATTGCTTTATCTAACAATGATTTGAGACTGCATCAGCAGCTGAATATAAACTCCCACACGATACAGGATATGTTTTGAGGCAAGCGCTGTTTTCAAAATCTTTTTTCTCTCCTTGTCTTGGACCTTCTTGACATCTCTGGTCATGCAGTGGCATTGTCGAAACTTCAACACTGAATAAGCTGCACATTGCATTCAAAGCACAGCCCCCCTTAGTTCCACCCATATAAGGGGCCCACGCAATAATTCCGATATTGAATGTACAGCCTTTTCATCAGTATGAATTATGGGTGTACATCTTTTACATAATCACTGATACAGAATCAATAGACGTTCTAATCAAGGGCAGCGAGTATTGAGTTGGGGCGCCCACTGCCCATCAGTTATCCTTGCCTCAGGAGCTAGACAGCCACAACCCCTGTGAAGAGTAGCATCATCCATCAAAAGTTTGTGACACAGGGAGAGGAATGCTGAAGTATTCGGAGTCCGGCCAATTTAAAAGAATAACCTTGAGGGCATTGTGGAGCAAGTAGTCTAATGAATGTTAAGCGAAAGATAGAATTTTTCAGAATGAACTGCATTTCATTTTACAGTGTGTTGACCACAGAATACATAGTTTAATATGTAAAAGTTCAGGAAGCAGAGCACATGTGGAGATACGCCCTTATTGTGTTGTAAAAATGTATTGTGACTTCAGCAACAACAATAATGTGTTTTAGAAAGATTACTCGCCAGGAACACCATTAAGACACCACTGAAGCCCATTTAATTAAAGAATAGGGAGAAATCCCTCACAACAATCACTAAATGACTAAATTAGAAGGCAGAGCATGTTTACTGAGCAACAACCTGGAAGCTCCTGCTCCCAGTGACTCACTAGCAGTTTCTTCAAGATGAGTCACAAAAGAATTAACTACATCACTGATTTGTACGGTTTCTGAGACACTAGCACCCAAAGAGGATGAAAGTTCGAAAAACTTGGACTTTGGATTTTGCATTATAAATATGCCACAACATTAAAAAGAAAAAATGCTAAGTTCAACACTCATCCTTTGCATGTACATGTAATATATTATTGAAGTAACACAACAACTCTTCAACGATTCCATTTAATGCACAAGTGATTTATGATTCTGACACAACAAGGGAGGCTGTGTTGTTGAATGCCACTGGTTTTGGATTTGGGTGTTTAATTGCTACTATACATCCCCAAATACACTTTTCAATACTGTCATCGAGTATATTGCTGAGAATACATGCTACTTGTACAATATTTTCTGAGTACTGTATATTTTTTTCATTTTTTAATAAAATGTAGTGTTTAAACTGTGTGTAGTTACATTTCCTTCTTTTTTGTGGTGGATGTTTGGTTTTGGGCCACTTGGGAGCAGAATTCCACACAAGATGATCATTCCACTAAATTTTGATTATATATGTCAAACATGTGTTCACATATTACAGCTCACAGGGCTGTGTAGTAGAAATTTCACATGAAGTATACTTTGGTATTTAATTCAACAAAATAAGGGAGATATTTCAAATGAAAAAAAACAGCAATTATTATAATACACAAATAGTTTGTGTGTTCACATATTACAGCTCACAGGGCTAACATAATGGTTGTGTAGTAGAAATTTCACATGAAGTATACTTTGGTATTTAATTCAACAAAATAGGGGAGATATTTCAAATGAAAAAAAATTGCAATTATTATAATACACAAATAGTTTGGACAAATCTTCCACAATCCTGTGCACGCACCCCACATGCTGTGTCACCCATGTGTGGTCCTGACCCCTTTAAACAGACTTGGGCTGATGCCAGCCCCAAAATAGGAACTCCGCTCATTTTTATTTGATTTCTGATACTGCCAGCCAGTCGTGTAGTTAGGAACAGCAGGTTCATGGAGTCCATCTTTCAAGATAGCTGAGACTGACTCATGCTGGAGCATGGAGGAAAATAATAACTGTAAGCGCCACCGCTGATATGAGAAGCATTTTATCCTCTGTCACTGTGCTGTGACACAAAAAACCTTTTAAAAAACGTTTTCGAGTTTCAACTTGTGCGTGCAACATCACAATTTTTGACCCTCTCTTCAGAACACATGAAATAGTTTAAAAATGTATGTGTAGCAGCCTTAAATGAAGGTTGCTTGTTCTGGGTACCTCAAAGTTTGCTTTGACAGTAGCACTCATGTCAGCTGTATTGTTTTCTGTGATCTATAAACTGTAGCTCACTATATCGAATCTGCACAGTATCTACCTTATGGTGTTTCTCCTACAATTACAATTTACCATTTATAACACCTATGCCCTCTTTATATGTCCAGTATATGTGTTTTATTATCTTTGTCCCAATGCAGAGTTCTTGTAGGTGTGGGCTGTGCAGGATTGACCAAAAGACAAAGAGAGCTCATTTGTACAGAAGCAAAGTAGGGATATTGCATAGTTTACACCAACAAATTTAGACAACAAATATGTTCAAGTTGACCTTGTAAATCTGTATTTTTAAAAAAATATAATCATTCAGAATGACTGCTGTTGTATCTAAACTTGTACTAGCTAGCAGTCTTCATTTCATTGTCACCAAACCCCATGAAAAGGGCAAAAAATGACTTTACAACTTCCCTAAACTATGTAAATGGGCTGTATTTTTTTCTATTCATAGCCTATTATATTGTCTACCTCTTTTGGACTTTTTGCAGGTGTCACAAGTAAGTTTACACAACGTTGTATCAATAAAGTGTTATCTTATCTTAACTAAATATTTATACCTTAATTTAAAAAACAAAACAACAAACAGCAGCATTTCCTAAAGCAGCTAGACCCTGCAGTTTTATCAAGCCTTTGTCAAACAAGAGTAGATGGTGTATTTCTTTTGTTTTCATCTGTGCATTAATACACACTGTGTGCTAATAGAGCTCTATAGAGCTAATCTTTAGCAGGCTTTGGCTACACAGACAATATTTGCTAGCAGATCAAATTCACTGTTGCTTTCTGTCTTTTCGTGGGATTTGAAGAAAAATCACAGATCCTACTATAATAAGCCCAAATTTTGTTTTTCTTGTTCTGTTTTTACATCAAAAACATATGATTCTCAGGATAAGATGTAAATCACAAAAAAGTCCCCCAGTAAAGCGGAACCATCAGATATTTTAACAATCCCATCCTTTCATGCTTCAAAGAAATACACTCTAAGATGCTCTTTCCCTGCATAATGTCCCTCCAGATCTGACAGGAAGTGCATCAGTTACTCTTACGACAGTATAAAATTAGATCTAAGATTTAAGAATCTTTAGAAGTCTTAACTTTTGAACTGTCAGGTGTAGCAGATGTGCGTTTTTACAGCTTCAGGTGATTACTTCTATTCTGGCTCTGACAGCTGTGATTACCACTGGGCTTATTAGAGGTATGAATAGGCTCAAATTCTGCCTTGTGTTAAAATCACAGCCAAATTATGTGTAAAACTAATTGCCACCAAAAGGTCACAACCTTTACCAAAGAGAAAGAGAAAGATGTACACTTACACCTAAAGTGTGTATTGTGTGTATTTGACCAGTCTGCGTTACAGGAGCAGAATATCTCAGTCTGCCTCCCAGCAAGAGGAAAAATACTGCTGTACTTTATTTCCCTTAAATTTCTATGAAGAATTACATGACACTTTCCAGTAATACCAGCTGACCTTTAAATTATTCGCCTGAACCTCCACCATTCAATCATGCTGTGGAGTTAATTAAGCTACACCAAGAGTAATAAAGAAGATAGATGACACCCGGTCATACATGCACGTCCTGACTCTGTGACAACTGAAGTTTGGTAAGGTCAGAGCCTAACAATTGATTGAACTGTCATCTTATCATTGTGGAAATCCACCAGGAGAATCTGATTTGTGGATTGACTTCCGACTGGTCCAGAGGATCCGAACAAATGGCCTGAGACATATTGGTGGCCTTGTCTTCGAACGCTAAATCGCAGAATCTAATCTGTGCAACCGATCACTCACTTGCTGTTAATGTCATCATTTATGCCTGTCCGATAACTGGCTCATCCAGTGGGCTCTTATTGACTTCTTCCTGCTTTAGGAATACGAAATCTGTCGTAGACTGTCAGACTCATATTTCAAATAATCAATGATTATGATGGTCAGAAATCACTTTAAAAAGTCATTAATCTGTAAAACTGAATGTTTATGAAACTGTTGTCTAGCTTGCAGACTCAAACTGAATATCCAAAATTAATGCTAAATATAACAAAGAAACTCACGAAAAGCATTTGCTGATTCATACTTTTAGTGCAGAGGTGGAAGGCACAATTTTCAGGCACTTTTACTTTAAGTAGTTCAGTTTTATATTTTATACCTCTGGTGCATTACACTAAGTTGGCAGCTATTGTCAGAAGTTACACGGACTGAACTACCCAGCAGTGTAAAAAGAAGTTAAAATGAGCTCCATTTGAAAAAAAAGGCTTAAAGGGCTATAATGAATATTTTTCACTTTGAAATACTAAAGTACACTTTGCTGTTAAGACCTCTCTACCTCTGCTTAAAGCTGCACTAGCAGTGTTTTGGTCTCTTGGGGGCAGCATGGCAAGCTTAACTATTATCATCTTTGGCTAACATGTTAGCAAACGTTACGTATACCCATATAGCTTATAGTCATATTTGTGTGCTGAACTGCCAAATGCAAACCTAATATTCACTTTGTATTTAGGACAAAGTGTGTCCTCCACTTACTCCACTGGCTAAAAGCTCCTCTGTTTTATCAGCTAGCCGCTGACCCTGTCTGTGTGATGTCTGCTGTCTGGGCCATAAATCCTACACAATGAACTGAAAGGTGCTAAAATGCTCCATGGAGCTTAACGTTAGTGCAGATTGAGGCAATAATTCTCTGTTGGTTTGTGACTATGAGCAACACCTTTTTACAAAACACTTAGTTATTTGAACAGTTGTTGATGTCGCGAAATAATGACTAGTGCAGCTATGAGCAAAAATTTGAATTCAGTTGGGTTTTTTGTGAAATTAGGAATTTTACAATGTGGCAATTTTCTCTTTACTTACACTTCAAGTATGTCATTTTTTGGGGCCACCAGCAAGTCTAACAATCACTCACTTTCAGCTCTGCTTTTGGTCTCCACCAGTTCCTAATGAAATGCTCCACTGTGTTTACTATCCAGTTGCTAATTCAGTGTCTTTTATGCTCACTGTGGATGAAAAAAAAAGGACAGCGTGAAACAATGAGTTGTTGCCAGACTGTTGGACAAGATTCTGAAATACAATATGCAGCTCAGTAAAGCTGGGGGAAGCGGCAGATTCAGGTGAATATTCTCTGTAGCTTCATCACAGCAAGTGACCCCTTATACATTGCTTTCACATGGTCCTCTGATATGTTGTCAAGAAAAATACAGTTTGGTTAGTAAAAGATACATCTTCTACCACAGGCTTAATAGCAGACAGTTATTTAGCGTAAATAAGCCTTGATTTGAGTTTCACTTCAGTTGCACTTTTTTAATAGGTTCATGTTTGGTCTGCAGTGAGGACTCAGATCAAACTCTAGTCGCCACACACAGGGAGTAAATAACAACCCCAGAAAAGCAGAAGCCACAATGTCACCCTGGAAAACAACTGGTGTGTTTTTTACCAACTGCATCTGTTCTTCAGTGGAAGCTCAGGAGCATTGAATGTTCGCCAAAGAGAAAAAACAAAAAAAACAATGAGACTCACATGCAAAGGTAAGACTGGCCTCTCTGCTGACGATGGTCCCAAAAGAGTTGTAGGCGAGGCACTGATACGTTCCAGCATCTTGGTCTTTGTTTAGACGGTTGATTCTAAGGTTGCCTCCAGAGAGGCTGTAGTGAGATCCAGATTTGGGACTGATTTCTGTGCCATTCAGTTTCCACCTGAAGAAAAATAATAATGAAATAAATACATAAAATCTTAACAAATTATACATTGTTCAGTGTAGACTGGGGTGATGGAAGCATTCTAGACTGCAAGAACTCTTCTTCTTCTTGCAGACTGTGAACTAGGTTTGTTTTTCAACAGGAAAGAAATAAAATGTCGAGAGGGCCCAGAAATCGTGCCCTACGGCTTAGTGTTAATCTAAGCAACATTGAACCTCTGTGGTGCCAAGGACTTGACTCTCTGAGAATAGATAGCATTGCAGGCCATCCATCTTGCCAGGCCCCAGTCAAACCACATAAACATGCTGCTTAATCATGATGGTGAAACAATTAAAACAAAGGCCTGCAACCATGCCTTCACACTTGAACATTCCAGTCACATGATTATCGTTGGTGTTAGGGGTGATCGACGAAGGGTATAATTCACTTAAAATGGTAACAGACTCTCCAAATTTCTCCACACAGATGCAACTTATTAGAAGGAGGCACAGGTGGGAGGGAAATCAGAAAAATGCTTTCAAGCCATAACTTACTTTCAAGTCCAGACTGTTACTTGCTATCAATGATGTATAACAACAAAAGCAATAAAAGGCTCTGCACAGATAAACAAGCACAGAAGGAGAGTTTTATACCTCATTGGAAAATGGACAATGCCGATTTGATTAGAGCCCAAGCTGACTCTGCGGATGGTTATTTCTTTGAGTAGACGTTCTAAATTTCCTTCTGCTTTGATTTTCTAATTTTCACTGATTTCAACCTCAGCGGGAGTAAAACAGTGCATTGTTTCATTTGGAAAAGAAAGAAGCTTTGATGTGAAGAAAGGGGCTTTGCTTAAACTCTTTTGTACAGTAGACACAAGTTGTGCAAAGCTGTTTCGTGTAGTCCTATCTTAACTCTTCTTACTGTGCAAGACCCTTTTTGAGAAACAAACTGACTTTTTGTGTTATCATATTGGCATTTCCTTGCTATATTATATCTTTTTAGTATAATGCTGCATTTGACAGACTCATTTGCCCAATTTTGTTGCAGAAAACTGTCACATAATACACAAGTAGGAGCTGATTACATGAAAAAGAATGTCAGCCTGTGTTCCTTACCCGCCTACCCAGAGACTAAAGTGTCTCACAAACAGCAGGATATTTGTGGGTTGGACAGTGCAGCACTCACAACCTTCAGAGTTTCTCTTTTCCTTTTAATAGACAAAATGTGTAGCACAATGGTCTTTCATGGCCTTTCTCCAGTTCAGTCATAAGTAAGTGCACACTCTTGAGCCTTATTACTGCACACAATAGAGAAGAGCCTTGGGGGGGGGGGGGGGGGGGGGGGGGGGTCTTGCAGTCTCACAGGGCTACAGCAGCGATTCATTTGCAGCTGAATCATAAAAAAACAAAAATCAACATAAATATTTTACAGCCAAAGAGCATCTTTGACTTGAATGACAAAGGCAGAGTGGACCGGAGAGGGGGAATGGTGCTCCAAACCTCAGTATCAGGCTCAGAGACTGTCTTTTTCCTTTCTGAAAAGGAACCCCATCAATAATGAATGCAGGCTTTTCACCGTCGTAATTGCCCCGAGAAACTGTGGAAATCCAAATTGAAGCGGTTTAATCAGGTGACAGCTTGAATACATTGTTGCAAAAAGGTTTTCACTGACAGTTGTTGATCTGTTGCTTTATCTGCACCTTTCTGAAACATTACACCGAACAGCTAATTGAGCCTGGAAAATGTTTTGGTGCATTGGAGTCAGTAATCACGTCCCATGCTGAAAAGGAGAAAGAATTACCCCAGTTAGAGGAAGATATTAAGGAGCCCTAAATGTACCGCGTTGTGCATGTGTGTGGGGGTTGTTAAAACATAGTGGTACTTAAAGCTAACTACCCACCCACTGCTGCCATTGCTCTTTTGTGACAAATTGAATTCCCAGTGACAACTCTTGGTGCTTTAAGCCAATTAGATAACAACTTTAAAGCAGCTAAGTGACAGATATTCAAATTCAAACGAAACAACAGTGCGGGAGCAATGACAAGAGAGCAGCACGAGGGGAACTTTGGTCTCCTACATTGTGCGTATCCACGCATGGAGCAACAGATTATATAAAACACATGTAAACAAGATTATTTAATAATTCTATTTGCAGTGATTTATGCTGGCAAGCATGCCACAACAGCAGTTGCATTTGTTAGGCACATGCTTTATGCAATCATGTAACAACAGGCCGCATACACAGTGGCATAATACCACACCATCTGGCTCATGAGGCTGCGGATGTTAGGCGGTCTGTTCCTTTTCTTAAGCCTGGCACTTTAATGTGTTAAAATAAATACTAGGTTTGTGGGGGGATGCTTGCCCCCAACTCAGATAGTTACGGTTACAATTCTTTTGTTTTAAAGTGTAACAGCACCCATGTTGTCTACAATCTGGATTACCCTGTGCGTGTTCTTACTTTGGTCAAAGTGTTCATCCAATGGCCAGGCATTTAGCAGCAGCTGAGGGATGACCTCATTAGTATGTCGGCAAACAGGTTCTTAAAGGGCCCATATTATGCCCCCTTTTACGCAAGTTACATTGGTTTTCAGGTGTGTGAATTACATGTCTTTGCCATTCCATGTCAAAACACCTCAAGGATCAAGCCACACAGCACCCTCCTCTTTCTGTATAAACAGCCCTGTGAGACTATGGTCGATTCCAGCGCTTTCCTGCTCACTCCTCGCCCCCCTCCCTTCGTGTTCCGCAAAGCTCCGCCTCACTCCGCCTCGCTCCTCCCCGGGTTCGCTGCGCAACTACGGTGTTGCGCTGCCATGACAACAGTCGCACGTAACAAGACACATACACGACGTAGAGACCCGGGAGGCACAGCCAACACGTTCTCCATAATTAAACACAGAGCACAAGGGGCTGGGCGATAGAACGTTAAGGACATCCCGGCCGCGAGTCTAGCTACGCCGGCCGGTAGCTACGCTGGTAGCCGGTAGCTACGCCGGCCGTTAGCCGCGAGCTCCGCCGGCCAGTAGCCGCGAGCTCCGCCGGTAGCCGCGAGCTCCGCCGGTGGCCGCGGGCTCCGTCGGCCGGTAGCCGCGAGCAGCTGCTACCGGCCGGCGTAGCTCAAGGCTACCGGCCGGTGGAGCTCGCGGCTACCGGCCGGCGTAGCTGGACTCGCGGCCGGGATGTCCTTAACGTTCTATCGCCCAGCCCCTTGTGCTCTGTGCTCCGCCGGCTACCGGGTTGCAAGTCTGGCTTGGCCATGCCCGCGGTCGTCGTTCGCTTGCGGGGAGAAAATTATGGCGTAGACGCAATCTGTTTTTCCGCACTTCAAGGGGGGAGGTGCTGCTCAGGTTGGGGGCGTGGTTGCCCCAGTAGCAGGAGTCAACTTACGTCACTTGATGCCCGGGCTGTGAATGGCTCATTTACAGACCGTCTGCACGATCAACCCAAACCACGAATCAACCACTCATAGTTTTCTTTTCATTCTCCGTGGGCTGGCAGACACCCCAGATAACAAAATATACGTGGAGGCAGGCTGAAAAGGTGCCTGGAGCATAATATTGCCCCTTTAAGGTTTAATATCAGATGGTCAAACGCCTCAACAACAAAGAGGCATACTGCATCTAAAGTATCAAAGCTTCAAGTAATCCAGATCTGAATAAAGTAGTTGACCTCTCCCCCTCATAATAGGTGTCATTCAGTATTGTTACATGCGTGTTTTTAAAAACCCTTTGTCCATTTTTAAAGTGCCTTTAAGGTTGAGACACATTGTGAGCTGTGGTAATGCTAAGGTATTTAATGTAGGGTGTAGGATTTAGAAGGGATATATAGGCAGAAACGGAATATAAAATTCATTATCATGTTTTTATTACCCACCAAAAACTAACTGAAATAGAAACTAATTAGCACTTCGTATCTATAGCAGGAGCAGATCGTCTTTCACAGAGTCTGCCATGTTGCACCACCATGCTTCTACAGTATCCCTGAATGGACAAACCAAACACTGGCTCCACAGAGGACATTTTCTATATTACTTGAAGGCCACAGCAGGTGAGTGTCTGTGTCCTTGTTTCTACTACTCCCAGCTTCTGCCCGTCCTGACTTAAATGTTACCCCTGAGTTTTAAAACTAAAACATGGACAGCAGCATTTTCAAGGTCTCCATTTTAGGGGCTCAAAAACTCTGAAGTACAGTGGACACCAGATGTGACTATAGAAAAAGTGATGCATTTACACCATATGAAAGGAGATATATTATGCTCGTATTCAGGTTCATAGTTTTATTGCGGTTATACTTGAAAAGGTTTACATCCTATTATGTTCAGAAAATGCATCAGTTTCCTCAGACTGTCCATTCCTGCAGCTTCTGTCTGAAACACTTGGTTTTAGCTCCTGTCTCTTTAAGACCCCCCCCCCCCCCTTCTGATCAAGCCCAGTCTGCTCTGATTGGCCAGCTGGCCCACACTTTTATGACTGATCAACCATTCCCAGTGGATATAGGAAGTGTGGGTCTAAACCAGGTGTGCTTAATGCACTTCCAGAATATGGTCACTAATTTATGAAAGAATTGTGGTGAGGTGCTGATAGGAGGATTTGTTATCCTCTTCGGAAAGTGATGTCACTTTTTGCCACCTACCGACTAGACGCTAATACACTAACATGTTTCAATGCAGTGTGGATTCATGGAATCTGTAAAAACCACAGCCTATATGCTGAATCTTTATCAGTTATCTAGCCAGCTAGACTTATAGATGTTAGCCTTTAAAGCAGGGATGGGGAAGCTCTTTCCTATCAAGGGTTATGCCAGTTTTAATAACATCGCTTGAGGGCCTTACTCAATTATTGAACACATATCTCACACTAAACTCTTGAAAAGGATTTTGGCTGGAGCTGCTTCTCTTTGGCATCTTTGATATCAGATTGGATTGGTGGTGATGATGATGCAACTCATAGTTTGGGTTAGACAGTCTTGAGAGGAACTGAACCTTTTGCAAGAATGAGTTTTGATAAGAACTTCTCGCACTTAGTATTTGTCCCAAACAGAGATGTAAACTACAGTGCATGTCTCCTCAGAATGGGAAAATCCTCAGGACCTACTGTACACACAGGTTTTAGAGCTTGAGCTGAGCGAGATTACTGTACTTAACTTTTGACTTGTCGTTGGTTTGCGATGACTTTGTGTTGTCAGTTGTCAGGCACATCAGCTGGTTCCACATTAAATGGCTAAACAAAAATTTTCACTTCCTTTTGTTAACATTTAATGTCCTGAAACCTCTCGTAAAATGCCTGAAGGATTTTTGCAGACTCACCAGCAGCAGTCAGGCTTTTATCCTATCGCAGAGGAGGACAGTGCAAAGCGTTTGTACACAATGCACTTTTTCACCGGATTTAGTAGCTTCACGGCAGCAACAAGACACTGACTTCTCAAATTCTCATTTCTATATGAGGTTTCAGCTTCTTAGCTGTTAGTTGACCCACCATAAAACTTGAACACTTTACTGTACTGTCTCTTTTAGAATGAAGACTTGGTTAACCTTAATTTTGGACACCCATATTTATGATTCATTATTTTTTCTTCTTTTTTAGTTTCCTTTGTTGAATATATTATTTTTCTCATGGGATCGATCAAATTGTCCTGTGGGCTGTATGCGGCTCCCCTGCTTTAAAAGATCCTGCACCTTTCAACACAAGCGTCAAAATAAGAGTTCACATAAAAACACAACAGTCGCAGAGTTTTGAACTGTGCGAGCAGTTTTAAATTTTCACCGAGGTGTATCTGTTTATGGTTCGTTTTGTTGTGTACTTTTGAAGTCTGCGTTTCGAGGCAGAGCATCCTTTGACAATCTGTCTGGCTCTAATTGGATAAGTGATCCAGCCTTAACGGGATATGGGCTGTATTTTTCCACACATTCTGTAAATCACACTGATGAGGCAAGTGTTGCTGAGTTTTACTTTTCAATTTTGTCACCACATTTTTAACAGGCATATTTAAGAGTCTTATCCTCTCATCTGACTGTTGCGAAAAAGTTAAACTATTCCTCTGACACAGTTGTGCAGAATAAGACATGTCTATTGGTTTTTGGGGACATTGTGGGGAGCGAGTCTGCTGATGCACATTGGTGTATTCATATACAGTATAAACTGTATCAGTCCATATTTATTATATGGTATTTTCTAGCGACTTCAGTGCCCAGAACTGATTTCTGAATGTTACAACCTCCCCATGTTCTCCTCTTTTAGAATACACAAAATACCTATTGTTTTCCTACATTTGGTGCAGACAATACTTAACAATACTTTGGCTCGTGGCATTTAATGTAAACACTGCAGCTCGAGCGCTCACAGTTTACTGCTGTGTGATATGCCATTACTAATCTTTGGACATGACTTAGCTGTTGCCACGGATCTCTAGAAGGCGGCAGCTGCTCTGACAGGGCCGCACAGCGACCTTGACAGGAAATAGCAAATTAGGTCATCCTCTAAGCTGGCTCAATCCCAAGTATTAAATGTACCAATCCTTCCAAATCTTACCCCAGCAATTTCAGCAAGCAAACATGATTGATTTGAACTTTTACTTGCCAGAAATGCCGCTACACAAACCACACCCTTTCAATAGACTAATGGTCCATGCAAGGAGGAGTTAAAAAAAAAGGGGGATAAAAAACAACAACTGCTCTTTGAACTCTGCAGAAATAAAATAAGAGCTTAGCATGCGTTCCCAGGCTGCACATAGACAAGACGGGTTTCCAGCAGGGAGTTGAAGAGAAAATCCGCCACAAAATGGAAATCATGTAATACATTCTTGTGATCCTGATCAGCTCAGGCTTGATTTGTAAGGATGAACAAGTCTTCTTCTAAAGGAAGAAACAACGGAGCCAAGGCGTTCTTGTTAATGCATAAGGAGACAAATCCTGGAGCAGCTACATCCTGGTTGAATGGAAGTCTGAATCTGAGGACACAATTATAATACCCAGGGTTATATTATAAAATATGGACACTGTCTCTGCTTTGTAACCGTTAGCACTACAATGAAGTGAATCATATTTTGGAAGTAAGAGCCCTAAATACATCTGAGACAAAAACAGTCGAACTCGCTGTCAGCGAGGCAGCTTCGGGCTTTGTCAGATTAGAAACTTGCTGGTTTTAGAACAGAAGTGTCATGTAGAGTGTTTGGATTAAAATGTCTGGGATCAAAAGAGTTACATGTGATCGCTGTTGTACTGTTCATCGATTTGGCTCGTGACTGAGTTCGAACAACGAGAAAGCTGCAAATCCACAACCCTGTAATTACTTTGTAGTTTTTAGCATGTTATCATGAATCACACTGATTAAATATTCCTAAAGATTGTGAAGCTTTTAAGACAAACGTTTTTACTCATTCTTATTATAGATCTCTCAAAAAAGGCAAAAAAATCACATACTTGTGACGTGAACTTGATCTCTAAGAGGCAACAATTTAACTGAATAGTTTTATTTTGCTCTTTTTTTTCACAATTAATTTTTTTTAAATCTATCTACAGTATGTTCATGTGTATCCAACACAAACCACAGCTATCTTAAAATATACAGATAACAGAAAGTGTCAGAATTTCAGAAATTTAAAATCAATGGTGACACCCAATATTGTCAGAAATATTACTATTGTCAAACAAACAAACAAACAAAAAGGTAATTTTAAGTGGATCTTGTCACCCCTGTGTTATTTCTGTTGGTGATCATTATTTCCTGAGCTTTGTGCCTCATGTTTTGGGTGATGTGAACACGGAGTGTAATATTGCATTAAGTCATTGATTGATGTGAGGGCTATATATGATCCCTGCTTTTGTAGGCTTACATTTATTGACAGTTTGGTCAATCTGTGTTAGCTGATGGCAGTTTCTGTTTTCATTTCTATTCAGTTGAATGATAGTGACCCAGTATATAAGTATACTGTATCTTTATGTAATAGGTCAGCCATCATATAAATGTTTATTAGTTAAAGGATGAGTTTTAATATTCTAAACAAATCCCCCGAAAAGATTGTGTTAGTCTGTCTGTTGTCTGGCTCTAAATCCCAAGCCCATATATTCCTTCCAGAGATGTAAAGCTTCAGAAGCAGATCATGATACATTCATATTTATATAATTATACAATATTCTATACTTTATAAAAAAAATAAATAAAAAAAAATAAACAATGTATGCAATTTTAAGGCAAGTCTGAGAAGATCCTGAAACAGCTGGGCACTGTGGTAGTTAGAACATCTCGTTAATCAAATAGAGGCAAATTTGTTGAATTTGTTGGGGACAATTTTCAGTGGTGGATTAATATACATTCAGTTTACTCCTGCACATTTTCAGCAGCAGGAAAGTGTGTTTGGGATTTCCTCTGAATTAACTACAGTGCCCATGTTTATCATAATTAAGGAATGCTCATCATAATCAAGAGAATTACCCCGGTGCAACAGTGTGGTTCACTGATGTGTGTTCAGTAGATTTGGGACAACACTGGAGCTCAACAAGGAAACAATAAGGAAAGTATAGAATATTTCCTTTAACGATATAGCACATTTGGAATATATACCCTCTTAGTTGTGCTGATTTCAGCAGTATATGTACGGCATCTCTGTGTTCCACTTCGACAGAGTGATGAAAATTCACAATGTCACTCACATGCCATTGGGTGATGGGTGCAGATGAGTGTGTGGCCGCACTGGCCTGGTATAAAACATTACTTATTGTCTGAGATGGTAGAAAGTACATATCAGGATTTATGGGTAGTGAAGAGTTCTCTCTTATGGCCATGCAGTGCTGCCACAAAGTGACACTGTCGAAGACAAGACGGAGGCATTTGCCAGTGACGGGTTGTTTGAAGTTGAAGGATGTGGACATTGGCGGCTGTATAAAAAGCAAGCAAAGTGAGAGGAGAGGAGCAATGCGCAGAGATTGGTGGGGGTGACACTCACCGGTACATGGGCACTGGGCTTCCCTGGGCTTCGCAGCTGAACACCACCTCCCTGTTCCTCTCCAGCGTTTCCACAGGGTACACGATGCTGCCGGGCTGCTTGGTGAAGACAGGATTCTGTGGGACACTGCTCCCTGTAGGATGACAGAGCAAAGACGAAACGCAGCTGAGCACAAACCCTGACGAAAGGCGTGTTTGTAAAACGGCGAAATTAGTCAGCAGCAGAGATTGGGTGATGCTGCGTTAAGTGTTTCCAAGGAGCAAAACCACAAGCAGACAAAACATATCAATTCGAACGGCCTGTCATGACACCGCAGCACCGAGGAGACTGATTTCAAATGAGACGTGTCTTCGCCGGCTATTTAGGCGGTAATAGGATATAGAGCCTGAGTTATGTTCAGCAACTGTGCGAACAAATGCCTTAATTTACTTCTGTCAAGCTGCTTTTATTTGTTCCCATATTTATTTATTTATTTCTCCAGCTAGGGTGGGATCATGTGTCCAAGCAGAGGTGTAATCAGTTGGTTTCATGTGGTGAGAGCTCTTTGTTTTAAATGCCTCAACATAGTTTCAGTTACTCCATTAAAGCAGCCCATTCCTCGGGTGCTTCTTGTGCGCGGTATGAAGGGAGCTTAGGAGGCAAGGAAAAGCAACAGTTAATCACTCTCATTTCTTTGTCAAAGAAACCAGAAGTACCTTTCACCTCATTCAGATGCTTGTTTTGTGTGTCTGAGCCTTGTTTTTGTATTAAAAGTTATAACTCATTGATATTTAACATGGCTCCTAGATTTTCCTTTTTAAATCGGAAATTAAATTGCAATAGATTAATTTGCTAAAGCTTTTGTGCAAAGCGACTTACAATAATCTATTACACAGCAGGTAGCATTAAGGAACCACACTGGATTTTTAGTTCTGACCAGGAATTGAATCCCCATCTCTGTACCAAAGTCATTGGTGTAACCCACTAAGCTATAGCAGCTGCTAATCTTACACAAAACCTGTATGACCGCGCTTGCAGTTTTACTATTTGCTTCTTCCAATGAGTAAAGTTGTAGGCCACAATCACACCTTATTTTTCATCTTAATTATAGCTGGAAAAGTGTTTTTTTGCTAAATGGTATGATGACTCCATTTATCCTATTAGATATTTGTTTGAAATTAAGATATTGCCAATAATGTGTCCTTTAATCTTAGACCATCAAAATTTGAAGGGAAAAAAAAGAGCCATTCTTCAATGTCTTAAAGAAAGTGCAAAATTAATTTCCGTGTTCCAGAGTAAAATCTTAGTTCAATGTGACAATAAATGTGAAATATGATTTGGTCCTGCACATTCATTTAGCAGCCTGGATTATTCAACTAACCAATATTCAGAACATCCATTCTTTGACATAAAATGGTGGTGTGTCATGGTGTTTCAGCAGTTACAGTGAAATGGGGGATCAGACATTGTTTTGTGACATGAGTCTCAACCTACTGACTGTACTGTAGATAATGAGCTCTGTGGTGTACAGCTGAATCATGGTCTCAAAGTACAGTGTGTGTCTGGAGTTCCTCTGCTATCTTTATTCAAGAACGTGGTCTTCCATTATGAAAGGATTATTTCTTCATTTCACGTTCAGGTTTTGCAAAGCTTTCCATCAAACCCCTGTGATCACTCTCAAACAGCTCCTGCTCGTGTGCAAAACAATTTGCCTGCCTTTGGAAAATTAACAACAGAAAAAATATCTAACATATTGAGAACATAGAAGACATAAGTAACTTCAAATGTTATTTCCCATTTTTTGTTAAATCTACAGTGAGATTACCAGAGATTAAGATATGCATGTAAATGCTTGTATATTATATATGAAGCTTGATATTATTCATGAGTCAGGATCCTATGTTGACCCCACTACATTTGCTTCAGAAATGTGCACAAGGATTTTTTTTACATAAATTATGTAACATGAAACTCCATATACATCGATTAGCCACAACATTAAAACCTGTTACTGGTTTTAATGTTGTGGCTGATGATTTGAAGCCGGATGCTGACATTAATATATTATTACCAGGAAGCACTTTTTTTTTTGCCCTTCCCCTAAGTATGCATGCTAATCCAAGTGGTGCAGAACTCTCTTCATGAAGCTTCTCTCGTGTGTTTCTAGTGTTTCTTTACATTCTGAATTTTTTATTCAATAATAAATTCCAACCCATCCACCCATTCATTATCTATACCACTTATCCTGATCCAATCCAAGCTGGCATGGGGCGAAAGGCAGGGTACAACCAGGAAAAATAACTTTTCAATAATGAACTTATTATTACTACTATTTTCATTTTCCTTTTGGTAATACCACTACATACACATTCTTAATTCTATGCAGAAATATAAGCAAAATTACTTTACTGCACTTTTGCAGTCAAGTATATAAAAAATGATTCACTGTAGAAAGTATCGGAACACTTCTTTTAGCAGGACATATTTACGAGGGGTGGCAACCAATGTTTATTAGTACAATTCACACACCATGGTAATAACCTAGGACTACAGAACAGCGTTACACACATTGGAACCTCGATATTTGTAGCTTCAGGATCATAGCTTCTAATGATTCGGTTCACCCCGTGACCCTTCATATACACGTAACGCCGCTGTCAGATCGGAATTTCATTTTGACAAAGGCTTTGGTGCTTGACAAGATCTCTCTACAGCTAATGATAGGTTTCCTATGAAATTTGCAGTTGCTATTTAAATCCCCCTGGGGAGGAAACCTCACATTTAGATCCTCTGACCTTTTTCTTTATCACCTCCATCAGGCTAACGCTTCGACCTGCACACACTCGTTAAACTAAACACCCGATTGGACGACCCCTGCAAAATCCTCTCACACAAGCTTTACTGATTCTGCCTCTGCAATGCGATTGCAACCATTTATTTTGTTTTCAAACTAGTAGAGGAAGAGCTATGCGTAGCTGTACAGAACGGCATGTACTGGGTAATGCATAATTCAAAGAGCTGCTCAATAGGCAATCTAATTCAAGGAAATGTCTCCCTGCACACCTCACATTTTGAAAGCAATAGGGTATCCGTCCAATGCCCAAGTAGCATTCAAACCTCATGCTAATTTTAGTTTGGGGGGGTAAGCTATTCTCTTTTTATGCAAAGCTGAACACAAAATTTCAATGTCTCACCTCTGACATGCACACAATCTTTAAGAGTATGACGTATGATATTATGACAATAAAAGTTTAATTCCAAGGAGATTTCTCAGATGTATTTCCTAAATCGTGATTATGTCTACAAGTGCTCTGTGTAGAGGGAGCAGAATGCTGCTTAGTTCTACTCAGAAAAGCCTGTCAGGCATTCACCAACATCCCTCTCAAAAGAGGATTTGAAACAATACAGCAACACGCTCCCTCGTCTTTTTCCCTATTAATTATTTCTGGCATGAGTTAGTCGTTTCCTGATCATCCAGTAGTAATTACTTAGGTCGTTCAAGGACACAACAAGCCCTATCTGGCAAACAACTTTTCAATATTTAAGCTACAAACAGCCGAGTATATCTGCTGTAACCTCGTACATTCTTGGGCAAAATAGATTGACTGTGTGTTCATTGCCAACAGGCAACACTGCACCATTTGTAGCAAAAAAGATAATACAGACTGTCCCACAACAGCCGGCATGGTCGAATTGAATAGCCATTTTTTTGACTGCAATTGTAGCGTGAGTCAAGGGCTTTCCAACTGCGGTGGACTTAACCAACCTTAATGTGTATCTGCCGTCAGCTGGAATTACAAGAATAATTTAAAGGATAATTTATAGGAAGGAAATGGCAGAGGATGTTGCATGTTTATAATGTTTGCCTGTATCACACAACACCACTCACTAAAACATAAATGAGGCATAACTGGGGTCCAAAATGAATAACTAAATAAATAAAAATAAAAAAAGCAGCTGTGAAAAAGAAGATAATTTTCCCCGGAAGGCTACGATGTCTCCATTAATCCACACCTGTCACAGTAAAAAACAATGCTTTGTGTCAGTTGATAAAGTGACAGAAATTCCACATCACTCAATTTTATATTCCATGAAGATTAATATATTTATTACTCATAAATCATCACCGCCACTTTCAGTGGGGCCGCTGTGAAACTATCTGTGAAATAATCTGCACAGATATGGCAGCACTGTTTGTTGTGGTTATGTGCCAAATTGAAAACTTCTAAATAAATAAACGCAGTATATATCATTTTACACATGCAGTTTTCGACTGGGAGACACATCTATCTTAATCCAGCCTTCCTAAAGGCATTATGCTCATTTTTCCTCCTGTTGTTGCCATGCCATTCTCCACAGAGTCACAGCAGATGATATGTTGGCTGCATGTGGAGGTATAATGTAAACCTACCACCTGTTTGTTTCACAAAAATCTGTGTGGAATTAAATTAGAAATGGGTGTTTACCTGAGGCCATGCATGTTAACGCCCCTACGACGTAAAAGCAGTTGATGTCCAAGTCCTTCATAATGTTTAACATTATGTTATCCTTAAGACCAGAAATGTTTTTGATTATATCTCTACCTCAACCTTGTAAACTGTTGAGGGAACAAGATGTGTCGCAAACAAATTTAAACATGTAATTAAAAAGAGGCAAATATTCTGGATTGGCAGTAAACATATTCATAGACCTGATTAATATTGTTATGTTTTTTTTTACCAAAGACTAACCAAGTGTTACTCGTGCCTTAGCCTAACCAAACCTTTACCGTAGCGTTCTCAAATGATAACTAATACAAAGAATAGCATAATTCTTAAAATTGATACACCCAATTCTATAGAAACGTACAAGTCTACTAAGTATTAGCCAGAAGGGAAGTCAAGTTTTAGGAGACACATTTGTTATGCTATTTATAAATTAGTTTATGGTCATTTATTTTAAATGGCCGTTGAAGACTGTGCCGCCACTGTAGAGAGAGCAAGTTGAGGGGATAGTTGCAATGGCATGACTCTTTTCAGAGTTCCTTGCCTGTTCACACCACAGTCATGATGTCATTTTACATCCATAATACAAAGAGCACATACAAGCATGAACAATGTGTATGAGGCTAACTCCAGCCTCGTTTAAAATTCTTTGTGAACAGAAGTTACTGGAAACTTTCCTCTTATCCAGTTCAGATGAACTGCAGCGCCGAACAGAAATAGGTCAAATAAACCTATGTTTCTGAAACGTTCAGGTAGCGTCACAAGGCCTCCCAGTAGTCCTCCCACACCTGCGACAGGCCCCTCCTCTTCTCACTGTTGCAGCCTGATCCATCTGCATGCGACTCTATGGGAGAAACATGTCATCCCACAGCACCAGGTTACTGCCATGGGGAATTGCCCCAGTGCTCTGGAAATTTGCTGTTGCCTACATTATGGTGACATTCAGAGATTTTTTTAAAATTCAAATGGGATGAAAACTATGAACAGATGTAAGAGAAGTCTTTGATCTTTTCACTCCTCACTTTTTCCTGTTTTAGTATGAGAATTCTAAACATGTAACATGTACATGTTTGACTAAAAATGTAAACGGTGCATTTCTTCCTATGAGCATATTCTAAGTTCTCTACATTCCCTAAACATTTCAGGTCTCATAATATCTCTACCCGGACCAAGGTTAATTAAAATGTGATCACACACACACAAAATAAGACTAAATCTAAAACCTTTTTGTGCTGGTTACCATTATTACTCCTGCTTCTAGGAAAATGAATGGCCGGGACAAACTAAGCGGTCTCTGGTGTTTTGACTAATTAAGTTACCTGTCTCTATCTTGGGTCTGCTTTAATTCGGACTTGACTACCAAGTCTTCGGTTTTGAGTCCCGCTCCCTGAATGTGCCTGAACCTCTGCGTCAGTGTGCCCCTCCCGCCCGGCCGCTCCACTGTAAAAACTGTTGCTTTGTACACCATGGTCTGAAGCATGCTGCACATTTACTCCTCAAAACAATCACTAATATTATAACAAATATACAGGTGACCTTCCCAAAGACCTCTGCTCATTTACCAGGAAAATGTGGGCGGTGATGGTAAAGAAAATGGCCCCAAACTCTACCCAGATGAAGCTGAATCAAATGCAGAATCAGTTTTGAGTATTGTCTTATTAAAATGTAGCTATATTGTTTATTGGGATTGGAACCAAGTCTTATCAACCTGCTTAGGAAGCTGTATTTTTTTTTTTATTGTTCTAATCAACTGTTTTCAACCTTGACTCAGACTCTGATCTGCATAGACTTAAACTTAGACTTGGTCTTGACAGCAGCCTAACTTCATGTGCACCAGAAACTGATTGCCTCTTCTAATGTGAACAGAAAGAAATGGTATGCTCCCTGCAAAATTAAATTGTATAATTAGAGTTTGATGAGCGTGCTTATCAGCTGTGAATAAATAATGAACCAAAAGCACAAGCACTTAAAGAAAAAGAATATGTAAATTACATTATCAGAAAAAAAAATATATGCAACAACACATCTTTGTACTGAAATCAAATCAAACAGAGGAGCCTTGATAGCGAGGGGGGACGTTTCAGGTAACAGAACATCCGGAGAGAGATGAGGCGCAAAGTATTCTGGTAAAGGACAGGAAATTTCAGGAAGTAAAAAAGAAAAAAGTTCATCATGTGTGAAATGTGAAAAAGCTAGTTGGATGTGCTTTTATCATTCAAAATGGTTAGGCTGGCAAGAATGGGAGTGAATACTTGTCCCTAGAAAATGGTCAGTGGTCTATTGTCAATTGAAGCATTGTCATATTTTGTAGCCATGTGCTGCGCGTTGTGACCGAGCGAAAGGAAATACATTTTATTTGTACCGTTTGATTTTTTTTTAATCATCAGAAATATGTATTTGGCATTTACAGAGACACGATGAATGAATTATGAATTATTCCTGCAGCAGAATGAAATGGAATGGAAAAGAAACTCCTGACTCGTGGTTTTTTGGTCTAATCCCTAAGTACTGTTTGTGCTTTGGAACATAATGCAAAATGACAGACTTTTTGTTTGTTTTGTCCGCCACCATGCCAACACTATTAAGCATGCTATAAATTTATTGTGCGCGGTTAGTGAACAGCATTGGCACTCTGATGCAGCCATTTTAAAGCTTTACTGCACAGTCTGCAGTGCAAACACTGACCCCGTCAAAGATAAAGGTAAACACTTGACAGTCTTGAGAAATTCATTTTCCTCTAATTACAATACATCGGAACAGGATAATTGCTCTGATGTTTAGTTTTTTCCGCTTAGACAGAAACGCCGTCACAGTCCTCTCTAAGGTGACTGAATTCCCCAGGCAAGTGACAAATGAGTATACAAGCCTTAGCATGTATGATGTAACACTTGCACAGCAGCAAGGCCAGGGAGGAAACAACCTTACCTCCACAACAAGTCCTATTGAGCAATGACTGCTGGCGTCTAAAACTAACCCTAGAGTCTTAACCCTGACCCTGAGCTAAAAAAAATAAAACAGGTGTAATAGTCACATCAATCGTCTGATCCAACTCTTTGCAAAAACATCTCATGAAGGAACTTTCCAAAATGTCAGACTATCCGCTTCAGGTTAGGGGACCTGTGTCATCCTAGTTAAAATAAAAAAAAACACTTTGATAAAGTTAGAAAATGGCAACACTGACTGCCAGTAGGAAACGGGAATCGAAACAGTTTTGATGATCCATCTTTCCACCCAGACCTTGCCTCACTGCAGTGACACTACTTTCTCCTTTGCTATGGACAAACCATGTCACAAACCCTTGAGCTTGTTGTCACTCCGGTGTTAACCTCTCTGCAGGTACGTGTGTGGCCAGACTGGGAGATGTTTAAGCAGGCAGCCACCTACAACAACCACATAGACATTGAGGAGTAATCAGACACTGTCTACATTAGCAAATGCATTGCTAATGTAATCACCACCAGAACCATCACAACTCGGGCTAACCAAAAGCCATGGCTGACAGGAGAGGTCCACAGACTACTGAGGGCCAGGAACGCTGTCTTCAGAGATGGGGACGCAGCTGGTCTGAGAACTGCGAGGGCCAACCTGTCCCGTGGCATCAGGAAAGCCAAACTCAACTACACCAAAAAAATCAGAAGACAGCAGAGATGCACAGAGCCTGTGGCATGGTATCCAGACCATCACGGACTACAAACCCTTGCCACAGACCGGTGACAGCAACACCTCTCTGCTGAATGACCTCAACAGCTTCTTTGCCAGGTTTGAAGCACACAAAAGCATGCCCCCACAGAAGACCAACGCCCTCCCCACGACCAGGCTCTGTGCCTGACTTCAGCCAGTGTGAAGAGAACCCTCTCAAAGATCAACAACCCGCAAGGCTGCAGGTCCAGAAAACATTCCAGGTCGTGCGCTGAAGGACTGTGCAGAGGAGCTCAAAGATGTCTTCACGGCCATCTTCAATGCTTCTCTGAGTCAGGCTGTTGTTCCGTAATGCTTCAAAGCCACCACCATCATATCTGTTCCAAAGAAGCCCTCTCCATCCAATTTCATTGACTATCGCCCCGTTGCACTGATCCCCATCTTCATGAAGTGCTTTGAAAGGCTAGTCATGGCTCACATGAATTGATTTCACATTGATTTCCGGAGAGGCCACACTCATAAACCCCCACTGACCATCAACGGTGCTGCTGTGGAGAGAGTGAGCAGCACCAAATTTCTGGGGGTGCACATCAGTGAGGACCTCTCCTGGACTACAAACAGTGCAACACTGTCCAAGAAGTCCCAGCGGTGCCTCTTCCTCCACAAGCTGAAGAGGGCAAGAGCCCCCCCACCCATCATGTGCTCCTTTTACCGGGGCGCCATCAAGAGCATCCTGACCAGCTGCATCACTGTGTGGTATGGAAGCTGCACCGCCTCCAACCGTAAGACCCTGCAG
Organism: Scophthalmus maximus; assembly: GCF_022379125.1. Classification (NCBI taxonomy): domain Eukaryota; kingdom Metazoa; phylum Chordata; class Actinopteri; order Pleuronectiformes; family Scophthalmidae; genus Scophthalmus; species Scophthalmus maximus. Next base: position 22,718,129 of record NC_061520.1, on the reverse strand, counting down.
TGGATAGTGAAGACTGCTGGACGGATCATTGGTGTCCCACTCCCCTCACTCCTGGACATCTACAAAGCAACAAGCATTGTGGGTAACCCCAGCCACCCCTCACACAGCCTGTTCAGCCTCCTACCATCTGGGAGAAGGTTCCGGAGCCTGCACTACCTGACTGGCAAACAGCTCTATGCACCAGGCTGTCAAGAAGCTCAACACACTGCCCTCTCTCCCTCCCCTCCACACTGCCCCCAATAACTCTGGACATTGAATTTTGTTTTGAAGAAAACTACATAACAATAAAACTACTGCTTACAATTCATCGTAAGCAGTCCCTTTGAAATCTTCCTCTTCTTTTTGCCTGAAACGCGGTAAGAAAACCACTCACAAATGTGTTGGTAATGTGTCAGCCAACAACAAAAAGGTATCTTGTTTGAATCATTAATCGCTGGTCCTTGCCAAGTGCAAATGACATCAATAAAGTGTGTGGTTTGGTGGTGAAACAATGAATCAAACACAAAATATGTGTTTGTTTAGGTAGTTTGTTGTCTGTCTGTCCTGTTGGAATGAAACTAAGCATCACGAAACATCACAACTTATTTTGTCTGTTGTCTTTACTTTTTTTATTTGCTCTCGATATCAGCTGCAGCAGAAGCTGATGTTAGCCAGCAACAGGTATCTATACTAACAGTTCCATCCAGCACAGATATTCTTTGAAGAAATACTCTACACTGGAACAATTCAGAAAGACTCTATAAGGGAGCTTAACTGTTGTTTATGTTTACCTAACGTTAGCTTTCTGTGATTGTGTGTGTGTGTGTGTGTGTGTGTGTGTTTTCTTGTTGGAAATGTGATCATAAGGAGCATGTTGATCTTTTAGTGCTATGGAGTACTGGACTGTACCCCTGGTTGCCATCTCAAAAGCCAACTCTTACTACAGTCATTGATGATGTTCCTACGATATACACTGTCTTCTTTTCTATAGTGGGATAATTATTGATACAAAATAATCATAACCCCAGTTTTATTGTTGCATGTGTTACCCTGCCTATAGAGTCCCATTAGTGGCAAAAGCCTACATGAACCAGTATGTGCTCAATCAGATAGCAGCTTTTGGACAATCTGATAATCAGATAATCAGGCAGAATTTGAATTGGTTTGCATAATGCGCTGGAGCAGTCACACACATGCACTGATTTCACAGATATGGCCTCTACCGCGGTGGGATCCTGAGATTTAATAAATGCTGACATGATTGTAATGAAAGAAAGATTTTAATTAAACTTCACATATTTGGTATTAGGATTAACATGAGGTCTCAGCTGTGGTGAGACAAGTAATGTATGCATGTGTCAGTCGGGATGTGGGTAGCAAACCCCTCCAGCTTACCCTCTCTTCTCCTGGCCCAATAGTTTTCCAGCCACTCAATTAGCATCTTTGTCTTGTTAAAAAAAACAACCTACAAGCTGTTCCAAAAATTAAAAGAATGGAGTGGGATATACAGTCTCAGTCGTTCGGCACCCTCAAAGTGACAGTCACATAAATCATTCATTTCTTTGGGTTGAATGAGGGAAAGGCGGCGTCTCAAAATTGGCTTTGAAATGGCAAACCCATCCTTGTGGCAAACACTTCTTGTGCCTGTAACCGCACGGTGATCTCGACTGATTTTTCTGCAAAAAGCCATTAATAAAACATGTATTGATATGCATATCAAAAGGCGCAAGTTGACAAAGCAAAACAAAGCCAAACAAAGATGTAGGGGCAGCAAAGAGATAGGAGAGAGCTTTCCCTTGAACCTGCTCTGAATCCCTAACATGGCCAATTAGCAGGGGCTTGGCTGGGAGGCCATCTGGGGATGCCCCAACTCCCCCTCCTTCATCTTGACATAATTGCTCCTCCTGGGGAAGAGCAGGTGAGTGCACCTAGAGACGCCTGCTCCAGGTTAGCTAGACGCGCTCTTCAATTTTGTGAGCTGCGGCTGAGCTCTCACTAATACTGTCATCAAGCAGATCTCATCCCAAATGAAAGCTTAATAGACCAGAGAGCAGAGTTAAAAATGACGAAAGTCCTTAGTGAGTTAAATTGTGGAGTTCTGAGGTCATGCTACAAGGTACAAATTTGCAGTTTTTTGTTGTGAGGCAACGTTGCCTCCTTAGGCACCACTGCAGATTAGATGGTCAAACCCTCCTCACAGAGCAATCTACTGCTAATCAGCACATAATGAAGTGGGGACAGCTGGGCCGGTCTGGAGGTGTGCACGGCTGCAGACTCGGGGGGGCAAAGGGCCACGGAGTCTGCCCAGCAGCATGGCTCGGCTGGCACCGGCGGGCTGACCTCAGGTTGCTCGCTCAGTGGAATGACAAAGGTCAATGTTCATCCCATCACTGTGAAATGGCCTGGAGTGATCGGGCCAGCGCTACCAGGAAAGACCTTGACAAAAACTATAAGGCCATCTGACATGCACGTCAACCTAAGGAATGCCCTTCATGGCCATTGGGCACGATTATGGCGACACATTAGGAGTGCATCACGCTGGATGGCAGCTATTGCAGGGGCACTGCTGCGATGACAGATGCTACACACAGGCTTCAGTTAGTCAACAAACTTAAACCACATAACTGAGGGCACATCTTCAGTCAGGCTGAAAGGTTAACACTAGAAGAGAGGTTAGGACCAGTTGATTTTATTTGAAATGCAGTTACTTCTCATATTGATTTAAAACTCAGATTATGACTGATGCATGTATTGAATTAACCATAAGTATAAATTCAGTTTGTTCGAAGGATGCTGTAGTATTTAACATTTTTGAGAGTTTTCTTGCCACCTTACCATACAGTAATTGGTTTTCTTTCATATCAATATCTTTTCAAACTTAATTTGAGGGAATCTTAAACTTGCATGAGACATGTCATCCATCATAGCAAACATCCAGCCAGTTTTTGCTGGTGCCTCGGTTGATTTATGATTCCACAGTGATACAGTTATAAATGCAGAGTGATTTGTAAAGTCTTCACCGCATCAACACATAACAATAATTTCATATACTGTAAATAAAAAGCTGACATCACATTCATATGCAATGGATCACCTACAGCATCTCAAGCGAGTTTCCACATTTTTATATCATGGCATGACAAACAAGAGGAAACTAGTGGCAGCGCAAAAGACCTGTTTAAAAAGACACTCAGATATGTTAAATGTTTGGCAGGACACCAAATTATATGGAATTTGGAGTGAATGTCCTTTATATCACATTGTCCTTCATGGGGCTTCTGCGAGGCAGACACCTTCTCTGAGCCTGCCAACAGCAAACTAAAAAAGCGAGTCAGGGTCACTTAGTCACTTAACGGTTAAACATGTGGAGCTGTGCCACGTTTCCTTTGGAGCCATGTTCCCTAATGGCAGAAAGAGTTCAAAATATTAACTTGTATTTGTTTGATGCCAATGTGCATCATATCAGAGTCAGATTTTAAATGTAAATATAAAATGACCTATTGCCCAAAAGCCAACTACCAGGCGGCTTGTAGCTTATAGATACTATCAAGACTGGTTGGCGGCTCATAGCTTATAGCTACTATCGACACTGGTTAGTGGCTTTTGCACAGTTTAGATATTTCCTTGCAAAAAATGGTTTAATTTTTTCAAGATGATGATTGAGAAACATGTTTTATTTGTGAGGTAATAATCAAGAAAAAAAAGAGAGGCCACTTTACCACACCTACACAATTTAATGCAACACAATGCATCTGCTCTGCCATTAATTCCACTTTTATGACTTTTTGTTGACACCATGAGAGTAATGTAAATTCCACAATAAGTTTATTATTGAAGTTTGTGGTGGTTTTGTACTGGTCTGCATCATATGAAGAGATTTCACTGCTTTGTAATGCCTCCCTCATGTACATTAGAAGCACTTCCGAAACAAACCTGACCATTACAGGCTTTGTGTGAGGCACTTTTTAATGCAGAGATATTATATTGGATTGCATTACATTGTGCAGATGTACATTCAATTCTATTACCACTGGTTATTGCTGCCAAGTTTCAGCACACTTACTTCAGCCAACACTTTATGTAGCCGCACAACATACTGCTGTGTTTATCCCTCTGTGTGGGCCTGGGCTAGCAGCGAGAGCACAATTACTAACTCTTTCATCAAGAGGGGATTATAATGATAGATCACTGGCTCAGGAAACAAGGCACAGCGCCACATGGCTAATTGTGAAGTGAAAGTGGAGCTGATTAACTATTGGACAACTTATGGCACCAACAGACATGGCTTACAGTAAATCTACAAGATTGTTGAAATCTCACAAACTATGCGACATGCATCTGATAGACTTGGTATGATGTATGTAGACTACATGATGACGACGCCTACTGAATCATCACCTTCGGCGTAAGTCAGCATACAAGAATAAAATCTCATTGGCCTGTCCTTTGTCTTCTCCAAAACAGCGGTAAACAATGAAGCTAAACAAGAATTGAATCCTAGCAATAGTGGTAATTATGTGTATATAGAAAAGTAATCAGGACCCCAGTTGAAACAAGAGAAAAGACAATTTCTGACACTGTGACCATGACAAAGGCCAATATTCAATGCCAAGAAATTGCATTTAGTGATAAATAATGCTTTCCACATTCATCATTCTACACATTTTTGGTCTTTTTCAATTGTTTAACAAGCAAACTCCACTTTCTGTCACTTATGTACTCCCTCGTCTTGTTAGACCATTTCACATGTGCAATGCCTCATGTTCCATTTAAATGACACATTAAGACATGTAAATGATCAAGCATGCAACATGCACAAATGCCATTATTAATCCTTCAAATATAATCCTGAATCTCTATGTCCTTATGTCTGTCTGTCCTTTGAGACAGTCGCTCCTCTGATCAACTTCAAACTGTAAAAGTCTGCCATCGAAGATCCTTCTCTTCTCTTTCTTTACTTTGGGACACTTTGGGACATGAAATAATGAAATCACAGAGGAAATCACAGAGGAAATATAAATTCTACACACATTACATTACTGCAGAATAAACTGTTCATCTCCAACACAAACAAATAATAACTGAGCACACTGACAGAGGAGGGACTCTTTGATATGCTAAAGAGTTCCATCTGTTGCCATCAATAACTTAATGTATTGCGTAGATGGTATCATCTGACTTCATTACCTTCAAAGTACATTTTGAAGAACAGGTACCGATTCCTCCTCCTTCACCAACACAAACAGGATAAAAACGACTGTCTGTTACTGAACCTGTACATTCACATGTTTGATGATATCACATCAGATAGTTACCATCTTTGTGGGAGCGCGGCAGAAGTGTGAATCATGGTGCTATGCATCGATGCAATCCTGGAGCTGATCTTGTCAAATGTGACGCAGCCTCATAATTTACTTTCAGGCCAAATGGAGAAGCATTCTCACTGCACGCCTCAGCAAATCTGCCATAACGCCTCCACAGAGATCGCTTTAATGAAATGTTATAATTAGAGCTTAGTCATCTATCTGTCTGTGCCAATAACCCACTATGTAAATTCTAGCCATTAGCATAAGAGTTAACCTGACCTGAGAGTCTATAACCTTTTTACAATATCATTACAGTAAAAAAAAAAATGTCTTCCAAGTAGTCATTTCATTCAGAAAATAAAGTTGCTTTAAGATCTGAGCGGACCAATGCATGGGAAAACTGTTTTCTCTTTTATCATGTTACAGTTTGTCCTTTGCTAGGATGCCTGCGATCTCAACATGGATCACTCTAGGCAAGGTTGAGGGGTGCTACGTACTGTATTTGAGGAATATGGACGCATGAATGAATGTGACCACAGGACATGGATGTACCACAGTTTGCAGACATTTTCACAACAAAAGGGTTGAGTACAGTAATACTGCAGTTTAGAAATTTGATCACGAGTGGGAATCTTGTTCCTATAGCATACCAGTGATAGTAAAAAAAATGTTGTAACATTGTATTTTAAATGTCAGCATCTGCAGCCCTTTGTCATAGGTTCAACAGTTTGTCCAATTTTCCTATTTGCGATGGCAGTCGGCTCGCAGTGGTCAAAAGCATACTGTGTTGTGCTCAGGGCAAGCTATGATTCACTTAGTGAATCCAGTCTCGGGGTGACATATGGCTAAATGACTGCAGTCCCCCCAGCTATGTGTCTGTCACTGACTGGAGCTGCTGCTAAGCTGCTCACTGAGCATTTTTTCAAATGAATACTTGCGTTGGCTGCACTTCTGACACAGCCCTAGAAATAGTTGCCAAATACTAGAACAAGGTTTACAGGTTGCGGACACAAATGATGCCAGGAATCTGATTATAACAGGGCATGAAATTTTGACATATCTTAAATCTGGATCATTGTTAAATTTCACTTTGTTCAATAACCTTGATTCAAATTGGCTTTGGCGTAAAAGTAGTGATAGATGGATAGATCAGCCCGGCTGGTAAATTATGGCAAATATTTCCCAGTCTATGTACATGTCACAAAAAAATTGCAGAAATGCCAAAACTAGGAGTGGGGTAATTTAGGAAATGTCCCAATCTGTATGTATCTTGGTCACATAAAAAACAACAAAAGAAACTGTCAACAAAAAAGCGTACTTATGGGTGACCACACCCACCTCCATATCAAAATACTCACTAAAGTTCAAAGAAGCTTATTGTTTGTGTGCACGACAACTTTTCAGCCACAATCATATTGTGATGATGATATAAATGATTGTTATTTAACCGATTCTGACTACGTCCAAGGCAGGTTTACTGACAGCAGGAGAGTTGCAGCCACACCAGTACACTCCATCCCATGACCCATTAGTAATTAACATCGTCCTAAACTAAATTTGTTTATTTGTCATTTTGCTACAGACCCCTGAAATCCCAATAAGGAGCCCCCAGCGTAGAGCTCCAGCTAACCCAAACCCATTTACCACTTACCTACAGCGTTAAATCAGGTCAAATCAGTTAATCTGCATGTGCGACTCTGATCTATTTTACTGTGGTCTTTGTCAGAAAATCATCTAAAAATATCATATGCAGTAATCCAAAATGTGCCTAAACTGGCAGGCCAGGGTTAGAAATAAGAGGATATCAGCTTCCTCTATTCATCTCCCTGCTCCCACTCTCCAGCTGGTGTTCACAGCAGAGCTGCTTTGGTCTGTCAAAGAGCAGTTTTTGTGCTGACAAGTGAAATTTAAAAAGGACAACAACAAAATACATCTCTGGTCCAAATTCAGCATATGAATTTCTATATCATGGCTTGGCATAAAAAAATAAATAAAACTGGTTTGAGAATTACCTAAGTGAGACTGCTTTATCTTCATCAGTTGCCTCACACATTTCAACCTGTGCTCAAAAGACAGCATATCTTTTGTGGAGGCAGATCAAAAATGTTGTGCTGATGCTTTTTCTGAGCCTCTTTGTGGAATTAATTAGAGATTGTGTCCTCTGTGATTATTGAAGATAACACATGAGGCTCTGCTCAGCTCCTGAACAGACACAGCGGCAACACAGAACCTTGAAGATTGTGTGTGTGTGTGTGTGTGTTTGTGTGTCTGTCTGTCTGTCTGTCTGTCTGTGTGTGTCTGTGTGTGTGTGTGTGTGTGTGTGTGTGTGTGTGTGTGTGTGTGTGTGTGTGTGTGTGTGTGTGTGTGTGTGTGTGTGTGTGTGTGTGTGTGTGTGTGTGGGGGGGGGGGGGGGGGGGGGGGGGGGGGGGGGTTATCTGAACAAACCTGCATGGATTCATTCTCAGGGTGACGAGAACGGAGAGTATCTGCAATAATCTTTCATGCTTCCTTGTAACTATCAGAATAGATAGTCCTGTCACAGCACATAAGTAGTTCACTGGGCTGGAAATATTCATTTTGTTTAGTCAGGACACTGATATATGGGATGTGTTTTAACAGCAACGGTCCAGCTCACACCCACTGGTCTTGTTAAAGCAGAGAGAATGAAAACCAAACCTAATGGGATAATGATGCAGTTTAAACAAAAGATACTGCACTTATTTTTCTGTGGTTTTGGTTTAAAAAGAACATGATTTGACCTAAATCAGTTGGTTTCAGAACACATGGATTGTAGCTCCAGACAACATGTGGACATTGTCTCCGAGTATTTTAATTAATGAGCAACAAACATGTAATATGCATATATGTATTCTTAATTAAAAGTTGATTCCATTATGCTTATTTGTATTTTTTATAAATATGCACAGATTACTAACTCAAGCTCCCCATCTCCATGACCTACTTTGCCTTAGAACAACAATTAACAACTAGGATTCATATTTGTGTTATTACACTTTTTTACTCTTGTTTGACACTGCTCTTAAGTTTTTCACTTTTGATCAGAGTTCAGCAGCAACATTGAAATGGTCATCTTTTTGATTAATTCAATACATTTTATTTTATTTATTTAACCTGTGGTGATGTCTGTCTGTCGGATTTCTCCATAAAAAATTGTGTTATCTGGATAAATTTGCGGATCAATGAATTTTTGTTCATTGTCTAAATGCATGTTGTTTAAGCATTTAGACATTCAACGAAAATTGGTGATAGGGTGGGCAATCAGGCTGTATGCGGAGGTTTGCACTCTTCTAGAGTAGTTATATTTTGCTTTTTCCTAAAGTAGGAAGTGTGTTATTCTGCAAACCTATAGCCTACGTGACATTAATATTGCATGCTACCAAGATGCACAATAATGTAGTCATTACAATTCCTAATGGTTGGAGTCATCAGTTCTCTTGTTTGCGGTCACAGACAGTGGCTGACTGTGTGTGATAGCAAACGCAGCTCAAACATCCTCAGTTACGTGGAGCTCTGTCTAACTGCAAGGACAACGCATTTATGACAATGAACAATAACAATAGCACATCCGTGTGTGGGTTGACTGAAGGTCTTGGTAGAAAAAAGATATTGCGGAGGCCCTCTGATGAATTCAGTCAATGTGGTGCTCTCTAACATATACAATACAGCAAAGAATAGAACTTCTAGCAGCCTTCTGCTGCTCCCACTGACTTCAGAGGTTTTGAAATATCCATCAATAAGATTTCTTCCAACCCAATTTTGCATCGGGTGATGAACAAACTGAAAAATCACACTTGAAAAGACATCAACATTGTCTTTCCAGAAACAATGTCCTGGTTACATGGAATAATCCTCAGACCTCACTGTCAGTTGTTTTAATTGGCACAGCTTTATACCACAGAAACAAAACAGCACTTTATAGTGAGGTCTTTGGATTAAACAGGACGCTGTTTGGAAAGACTTATTGAGCTTTAGCAAATGTTGTTTATTCCAAATGTAATTTTGCAGTGTTTTGTGCAATATAAATGAATTCCCTTCTCCTCCTTAATGTTTAGGAGGGCGGCTAAGACTTTTCTCTGCAAAATACTTTCAAAAAGCATTAACATAATGTTTGTGTCAGATACAAAAAATAGCAAAATTCTTAGTGTGTTAGTTGTAAAATATATAGTACACTGAATTTTGTTTTAATTCATAAAGAAAGTGAAGGTAATATTATCCCCCTGGACAAGCATTTATGTTAGCCCTATGAAACCATATGAAGATTGTAAAACAAACGACAGAAAACATAAACCTTGTGCTGTGGACGACAATGGTATAGTGACTGATCTGCACCTGACCTAATAATGACTTCTAAAACATTTATAACACTATTCTTATATGTGGGTCACCATATACACGACAACAACCTAATATTTTCAGTTTTGTTAACATGTAAAAGTCTGAATTTGGATACTGTTTTATTGGGACTGCAACAAATATTTTTTTACAAAAGACTGAAGATAGAGTGCTTGTAACATATTTCTACCCATAAATCAACAGTACTGGTTCTCTCTTATGAGAAGTAGTTAAATCAACTGCAACACAAAGCTCATTTGCTTTTTATACTTTTGTGGTAGAAAAAGAAGAGATGCACCTCCGGCCTCGGGACCCAACTCTCTTCATGTGGGCTCACAGATCTGGGGTCCAGATAGATGAAATGTTTACATCGGTAAATTTCCCAGAACCACGCCACATTAAAAATGAAAACCATCTGCAGGATAATAACACTGCATATTTGAGAGCAAATTATTTTATTTAAAAGCAATATTTTTGTACTTGGGTGAACTGACCCTTTAATATAATGTATATAGTGTCATATCATTATGCATGTATACATATGATATGGATAATGTTTTAATTATTCATATTTAGACCTATATATAGCCATACTTATCATGATTAATATACATGATGCTAGTGGATTTCTTGAGCACAGTCTCTGAATGAAATCTCTAATTTCCCTTTTCATTTGTTTTGTTCAAATATAGTAGTTCTCATATGCTTGTGTATAATGTGAGTTTCCCAATGGGAATCAATAAAATCTTATTTTTATCTTATGTATTTGTCTTTTCTACTTATGTGGGTGACTGGACTGTTGGGTGTTTATTTTGTTGTTACCTCAGCCATAATTTCTTTCTTGGACTCCATAAAAACAATGTCTGTGATCTAGTGAATATCACAGATGGGAGATGTGTATCAGCGGATACTCTTACTTCAGCGGAAGATGGTTATGAACTGATTACACACACACACACACACACACACACACACACACACACACACACACACACACACACACACACACACACACACACACACACACACACACACACACACACACACACACACACACACACACACACACACACACACACACACAGATTTGATCATACTGGGCCGTTCCCAGGGGAGATTGTGAGTATGACCATAAATCATATAACAGTTAAAAAAAAAAAGAATCTCAGCAAATAGATGAATGAAAATTGTAATGAATATTTAATAATGTATAGCACAGTAGAGGGTTTATTATATTAGCATACTTATTCATACCAGCGGTGAAGAGTCTGACACGTTGAATCCTTAATTAGAACTAATGTAGATATAATCGGTTTAATTGCCATATTTGTTAGTCTTGTAACACACATTTGGGTAAATGATGTGTTACATGATTAATTCATTAAATGCGTACGTTAATACATAAAACAAAAGCTCCTCCTATGGAAACATGTGCAGTGCTTGTAACTGTTTTGTTCATTCATATATCTTTTGCATTATGTTTCAGGGAAATTATTTAATTAGCTGTGCATACATTGTTTAGACATATATACTGTCAAAGACTGTTTGCCTCTTGTCATCAACAGCATCTGCGATTGCTTCCATGAACTTAAATAGCATATGGCCAACCTCAGCCTTTATCATACACCCCCTGCTGCTCAGGAGGAGTGTACATAAGAAAATACAAATTAAGAATATGGCTCCTACACAGCATCCCCTAATTGCTTCTGGCAGAAGACAGCAATTCAAAAACAATAACACAAAAGGGAGCCATAAAATCCAAAATAACAACTATAAAATAAAAAAAACTGATCAAAACAACAGATATGCTTCTTAAACATAAGTATTAATAACTTGTGCAATTTTCCTACTTGTTCCATTGCATAATCTATTGTCAACACACAAATTTAAGAATAATGCATTACAGACTGTACAATACCTCAGGAAAGGTTTCCAATATTCTTTCAAACAACCATGATCCAAGTGGTGCTGTAGAATCAGGCAAATACAACAATATCTCCAGGCATGACGCTTCTTTTCTTCCTTGTAACTTCTTCTTGTTCTGTTTTTTTTTTTTTAGCCTTTTGCCTTCTTTTTCCTTTAGTTTATATGGAACACTTTTCATGTAGCTGGCATGTTTAGCTCTTCTAAGTAATTAGTAGTTCCTCCATAGCATTGGAACATTCACTTAGGTAAAATGCATATGCTTGGAGTCCTTTAATGTCCTCAGACTTTACACTTGGCCATCCAATGATCCTTTCCATGAAAGCTGCTGTTACCTTTAATCCACTTCCAAAATTCTCCTTTAACTGTTGCTTGGCCAAAACGTAACCTCTCTCTGGAGTCATATGAAGGCAGCTGCAAACAAGATCCCTTGGCTGCCCCCTAGTAAACTGCTCAAGTAGTGAACTGAGAAGTTTGCATTTGAACAAGGAGTGTTGATAGCTCATTCTGTCTTTGCATCAAACTGTAAAGATCTCCTGATGTTTCATTATTGCTTTGAGGAGGTGGAGTGGTTTGAATGACGTTTGACCTTGTATGCCTTTCGACAGGATCCAAAGTTGATCCTGAGATTTTGCATCATCTTCCTTATTGTGAGCTGTTTCCTTGATGTTGCGATATTCAGAAGCAGCTGCTTTTTCCACCAAAGATTGTGGATTGCTTTCCACTGAATGAATTTCTGCGTCTTCTTTAATGCGTGCAGCAAAAGAAGTTTTAAAAAATTCAAAAATGTTGAGTTATTTAAACACACACACACACACACACACACACACACACACACACACACACACACACACACACACACACACACACACACACACACACACACACACACACACACACACACACACACACACACACACACACACACACACACACACACACACACACACACACACACACCAAAAGAAACTTAAGACAGAGAAGTGAGAAACTAACAAATGACCAAAACATTTAACAGAGCAAACAGAGCACATTATATGAACGTGGTTTAAAATTGTATTTGTTTAAAAGATGATAAAGAATCACCCACCCCAATCTCATCAAATGGCAAAATCTTGACACCCTGATGTCAAAAATTAAAAATTGGGGGTTGGGTGGTTAAGATCTTGTCTTTAAAGCAAACTGCAGCCATGGGATTGACTTTTACAAGTAACAAAGAGGAACAGAAAGGCTTAGGGTGACAATTATTTTTTTTATGTTTTCAGATCGCTATGGGATTAAAAACTGTCATCTGTGTGGGTTTTTTTTAATTTTAAACCTGGGATCAGGAAAAGTTGAGCATTGCATTCTTTCCAGTGTTCATTAATGCACAAGCAGTGTGGTGGTGAACAATGACTATAGTAAACAATGCAAAAATAATAATGTAATTTGAGGGTAGCTCTTATTGCACAGGTTGTAAACAGTGTGTTTGGGTCTTCTTCTTTTTTTAAGTAATTGTTTAAGAGTACACTTCTGCGTAAAAGAAATTGCGGCTCATGCACTACTTTTCATTTCTTATGTGTAGCTGCTAAAAAGGTTTCAGATAAAGTGCGAGGACACAGCGGGGAAGCTGAATCAAGGTTAACACAGGAGTCCGGTATTTCTGATTGGACATATTGAAAAGGCAGCCTTGGTGGTACATTAGTGCCACAAGAATCCAAAAGAATTCACAACAGGTCGTTCTCTGCACAAACCTCAAATGTTAGGAAAGCTGTGAACGGCTACAGCAATGTCTCATAAGCAGCTGAGGTCACCTCACTCAGAGCACATGTTCTAGAGCACTATTCTTTTCACCACCATTTTCGTTATTGTAATTCAGAATAATCAGCACCAAGTGTTAAATGCAGATTATATTTGGAGAATACAAGTCAGTGAAACAGCCAGTATACTGACTGCAGAGATGACGGCTGTGAGTTGGATAGCAACACACATTCACTAACCGTGTGTGTGTGTGTGTGTGTGTGTGTGTGTGTGTGTGTGTGTGTGTGTGTGTGTGTGTGTGTGTGTGTGTGTGTGTGTGTGTGTGAAGCTCAGCCTCTAACTGAACTCATCTCACTATGAAACACAGCCTCTTTTTTTTATTTTCTACATTTACTCTCGTCTCTATGGTTTGGAAGGTAGATTAATGAAGCCCCTCTGTCCAAAGTTTAGAAAATCTGTCAAACCGCTGTGCTAAAACATCTTTTTATATTTTGTATTTGCCTTTTGTTTAATTTGCACACAGACAAAAACCTTTAAAAAATGACATTGACATTCCTTAGGCAGTTCAACATTAATTATGAGTCATGGGCAATTACCACAATATCTCGCACATGGAGTCAAGACCTGCAGAAATGGCCACAATCCACTGCACTGGCAAAATGGCAGCTGACAGCTAATATCTAAATGAGCTGTGTTTCCCAAAATGTCTAACTACTCCTTTAAAACTATGGCTCTGGCAGTTGAAGTAGAGAAAATTTCAGTAATATATTTTTTTACTCATCATCCCGGTATCTTTTTTTAATGAAGACGGTGCATTCAACCTGAACACAAGTCTTACTTGCTGCTGCTATTTCTGTGCTAAAATGACTTCCTGTTTCCTGGTTGTTGTTTCCTTGTCAGAATCCTTTTGTTGTGGGGAAACATGTTTCTCACTTTTCATGCACTAGGCCCAACTCCATTTGCATTTTACAACACACTGCCCATTTGAGACAAAGTGTCTGGAAACCATGCTCTTTTGCTCACGAAGCAAACATATGCCTGTGTCAAGTGTGTGTGTGTGTGTGTGTGTGTGTGTGTGTGTGTGTGTGTGTGTGTGTGTGTGTGTGTGTGTTCGCATATAAAATGCTGAGCCTGTCTGGAAAGACAGCCCCTTTAATCTGCTCCACTGGAACTCTCAGGGTGAAGAAATCAACCGGTTTTGTAACTGGTCCCAAAATCCCATACAGAAAAAAAAAAAACTGCTTGGTGAAAAATGTGCAAGAGGGCGTGAACGGAAAGGGCACTTGTCGCTATTATCATGCTGCAAAGAGCAGGGAATTAAGATTCCTGATGCATGGGGAACAAGGAGTGTGGTAGGGAGCAAGGAGAAGAGATTCACCGAGCTCATGGCGGCAAAAAGTAAGAAGAATAACCTTAAACATGTACAGGCACTAAGTCAACTCGCTATCAGCACAACCCCCCACCCACCTCATTTACTTCTTTGGGAGACTTTTGGCACACAAACAACACATAAATATCCTTAATAAGTAATGGTGGGGTAACAAAAGAAAGGCAACGTGCGGTCAGTAATGGCTTTTTTGAGTTTTAACATGCAATATTTCAGGTTTTAAATATTCTGATATGTCACCTGGAACCAGGGCAGTCAACCATTAACGCATAAGGCTGATGAGATCGTATGTTCTTGGTAATTGTTAACGAATCCAATGAAAAGACAGAACTCAACACGATAGTCTGTCGGTCATTATTAGTAAGTCCCTGTTTGATTTCAAAAGAAAATATCAATTTATGGAAACATCGTCCGGATATTTAGTTTCTGTTTCAGCAAAGGCTAGGAATACCCAAACGCAGACACACTCTAAGGCAGGCTTGGGTCTAGACAACTCAGGAACAGGTGGGTGCAGTGAAGGTGGGTGCAGTGAAGATGCTTTTTTTTTTTTTTTTTAAATCAGGAACACCCAAGGAATACCAGGAAACGTACCCAGGAACAAAACAGGTGAACCGACTATGAGCGAGGAGGAACACACATTTTAAAAGTGAGGTAAGGGAAATAGGGATTTCAAAATAAAACAAGAAATAACAATAATGTCATGGCGTTGAAAGCAAAAAAAATGTATGTGGGTCCTCCGCCTGTATGGGGGAAATGGAGTTTTATTTATATGGACTCAATGGGCAACTCAAGTGGAATGGATTTGGGGGGTGTCAGAATGCAGGAGCTTGGAAGGCAAGGGAGTTGCGAAAACATTTAACAGAGTCAAATATATTAGGGCATTTCATAAGCGGAATGGATTTGACTGACACCGCTCTGAGTGAATGGACAAATCCGCTGAATAAGAGACAGTAAAAGTGGGTGGGTCAAATATTATTGGTCTTAAAAAGTGGGTGGCTCTTGTACCACCCACGTACAATGGGTCCGATGCCCATGAGTATGCTTCAGGCATAAAGTCACTCAAGGTGCAGATGGGAAAGGTAAATCGTTTCTTAAAAAGTTGGACATTGTACTTTTACTGTATTTGTTAGGGACAGACAGAATACCTGTTACTAGGACTTAATCATCACATGCTTAATCGTAAATGGAACAAGTGTTGTCAACATGGTTAGTTTTGATCCTGATGCTCACCAACTCTGTGGCGGAACCTTTTGAAACTTGTTGCGGCTTTGGAAAAAAAGGAAAGAAAAAGAAAAAACATGAAGAAAGAAATATAAAATTCCACAAAAATCATATCTAAGACCTAGTACCCAGTCCCAGTAAGTACATAAAACGATACATTGCCTGCAGTCACTGGAGTGAACTGCTTAGCATAGTTCCTACAACCCATCTCCAGACTACAGGCACTGCACAACCGCATATTTCAGCTCTAGTCTTTTGGTGTTTTTGACTAAAGATGTAAGCTTGAAGTCAGTCACTTTTTAAATATTGGCTACGCACATCTTCCACAAAACTGCAGCTTTTCTTCTTTCTTTTTTGGAAAGCTGTAAGAGGTTTATGTTTCTTTCCTGGTCTTCATCTTTCTACCCCAAATCTGCATTTCGCATATCTCTGCAACAGAGGTGATGAGCAGAAAGGTATCGTGACCAAAATTGACAGTGTGTAAATGTGAAAATAACATTAGAAGCTTGATGAATACTGGAGTCTTCCTTTAATTTCTTTAAGATAATCCATGAGCCATTCTACAGAAAAGAGGCAACTCCCCTTGCCATCATTTTGCTGCCTGTTGTTGCAGTATAGTCCAGCAAGTGAACAGGCCGGTGTCTAATTTAAAAATATAATTTGATTTATAGTTTCAACTGGCACGTGTGTTATTAACAGGCCTTTTTTTATTCACTTCTGCATGAAAAACAAATCAACGTACAACACCCCAGGCCAAGGAGTGTGACTAAAACTGCAATAAACATCTGTAGGATTTCTTTCCACCACCTTTCCTTCCAACCCCCTACATGAGGTCTGCTCTACTTGCAAATCCATTCTTGAACTCTGCAGCAAATGGAAGCCATGCCAGGCTGCGTATTGTTCATCATTCTTGTTTCCACTAGTCACTTTTTTAAGCCACCTCTCCAATCAATATCAAGGTCATACCATCTATTGTAAAGTGACTTTTGTTCTAAACTAACATGTTGGAGGGTTACTGTTATAAAACCTGTGCTCAAGCTTAACGATGTAAAAAAAAAACAACAACTCTAAAATGTTAATTTCCAGCTCAGCTGAAATGCATTAGATGTGTAAAGGTCTGAGAACGGAATATGCTTTCCTCAAATAGATTGCTAAAAGCAGACGTTCATTTTTAGTAAATTTCACAAGGAGGATATAACCAATTTCAGACTAAGGCCGAGCCTTTTCACAGCTTCAGTTCATGGGTGTTCTCAGCGGGACTGTCTGCGCACACTGCTCTCACTCTGCACTTCAAAAATGTAGGAACGCTGTCCTCATTAACCCTGTTTTTTTATTTCCATGATGTAAATCTGCATACACTGCTCTCACTCTTACATCAAAGTTGTCTGGACATAAAAGGAGACAAATATTCATCATCAAACAATTATAGGGATCTATATCTTAAATGTCTCCAGATGGGCTTTGGTTCGTGCTCAGGATAGAAACTGAATCTGAGGCCTCGTGTTGCGTCAGCTGATGCCTGTGGCACACACAGGATGAAACATAGAGACAGAGGCAGTAGAAAGGGTACGGGAGCTGACGTGCCCATTGAATCCCTTGTCCAAGAAGGTGCTGTAGTTGATGCCTATTTGTCATGGAATTTAAACCAAGGAACACAAGATCAATATAAGTGATGCTCAGTGCAGTCTCTGCATGGAGTTACAGCAGGCTTTTAAACTTGGCATGAGCAAATATTAAAAAAAAAATAGTAATAATTTGAATAACAATAGGATGCTCATTAGAAAAAAAAAAGAATCCAGGGTTTTGTAATCTTCAGGCATTGACATGCTTTCAGGTGAAAGCTCAAATCAGCAGCAGGACACAATTTTGTGCAACATTAATTATGTTTATAGACACAAAACATGATCAGGGTCTTTTCATACTGAATATGGTGGAACCAGTGGGAGATGCTGGTGCAGTATATGTCTCAATCAGAAGAATCATATTCAAAAGGAAATTCAGCCATCAAACTAATTCTGTTAGCCTCAAACATAGCTTATTGTTTAGTGCTATTATATATTACACAACATATTTTTATATACATATATGAAATGATGTCATCACTGTTAGGACAAAGCATTTATGGGGAATTGTCAGTTGCCAATGGAAGTACACTTGCTCTCTGTGAATGTAATACAGAAAAAGGTTTTCTTCCTTAATTTTCACCCTTAATGCACTTCTCCATATAATGGGAATGGCCTCAATAATGTATCAACTCCATGAGGGTTCAGCTACACCACAAACTGTGCTGGTCAATCATCACCAGCTGTCGGCTGTGAGATTATGTAGGACTGTCAGACCATCCATAAGATGATGAAAAGAAAAAAAGTGAAGGCAGGCCAGTATCAGTGCAATATCCAGTAGTTCAGAGACGCCTCAAACGAATCTGATCATTCAATGTGCGGAGGAGGGCATGGGGTTCACAACAGGCCTAATGCGTTGAGTAATGAGACACAGTGCCTCACCAGGACGCAGACCTCGATAAAGCCTTTTCTTCATCTTGATGCGTATAATACCTGTTGATTAAACACTGAGTGATTCGGCCCGATGCTCTCTGGTGACCCCTCCTATTTGTAAAGGAGACAAATTAAAGCCCTCCATCAAAATGTGATCAATGCCACAGCGCCTCTGGCTGAAATGGGCACCACAGCATAATGAAGCTATAATTCAAGTTTACTGCACGGTAAATGAATGATGGACATTTGAAAGAACCCAGAGTGGATTTCCTGTTTACTTGTTGCCTGTGTTATACATCAATTTGAGAATTTTACCAAATTTTCACCTCGTTTACCTCATTTTCCACAATCTCCTCAACTCTGTATCAATCAGTGATTCAGGGAACCAACGAATGAATGAATATATAATTAATTTGTTGATTCGCTCAATCATTGATTTATTAACGGGTGGCTGTGACTCAGGACGTAGAGGCATTCGTCCACCAACCCGAATGGGTTGGTTGTTTGATCCCAGCTTCCGCCAGTCCACATACCATTGTGTCCTTGGGCAAGACACTTAACCCTAACTTGCCTCTGACGGCTCTTCCGACAGTATATGAATTTGACAGAAAAATGCGCGGTAGATAGCAGCGCTGTATTAATGTGTGTGAATGGGTGATTGTGACTTTCCTGTTAAGCGCTTTGAGTGGTTTATATGACTAGAAGAGCGCTATATAAATACAGTCCATTTAAGTCACTCATTCATTCATCCATACACCCATTCATTTGTTATCATTGTAATTTCATATTCAATTATTTATTAATTCATTCACTTACTAATATGAACTAGAATGCTCAACAAATTCTAACAGACTTAATGAATCCAGGTAACCTTTCTACCGTAGAATATGAACAAATATTTTTTCATGTGCAGCACTGAAAATAAAACTTCACTCCATACAATAATTCAATTTTTACAGAGATCAGATTTTCTTTAGTTAAACAGGCCGGCATCTATCAGAGCCAGTGAACCAAATATTTTGTTACATCTCTGAGCAGCTTCCAGCAGCAGCAGATGTTTACTGCAGCTCTCACTCCTGTTTACAACCACCAGCCACTCGTCTAACACCTGTGAGCCAAAGACACTTCCACCAACCACATCACTGCTGAGTGCCAATTGAGGTGGGTCCATTCATTCAAAGTTATCAAAATGACAAACGGCTAATGCAAAGTTACAAACAACAACATGATGTGACATGAAATGTTGCTCTACAGCGCCCCTAAAGGTCACAGACTCCACAGTGTACCTTTAATGTGTTTATATTTATTAGTTTTAGATACATACAATTATTTGTAGTTTTAAACTCATGATAAGATCTTAATGCTGAACTGAATATTTTCTTGACTTGGTGAATTCCCCTCATTCACATTCAAGTTGATATTGATATCCTTTTCTGAGCGCCCCACAGGGCATTACGGCAAAGCCGAAATGCAATATTGCCTGCGATAGTAAGTTTATAGCATACAATGCTTTATATTAACAATAATTTCTTTGATGAATGGATTTTACATTCTTATTATTTCATATCAATGGGTGACAAAACCATGTTTGCTCGCGAATAATCTACTTGAGATTGCTCCTTTTCAAACTTGGGTTTTCATTCTGCCCCAAATACATATGAATAAGGACTCAGACATCACAAAGGCAGCTTTGGCATGCATCAAAAGTTCTTAATAAGATACTTTACCTGCAAGGCACCCCATAAGTGACTGCAGCACCAGCAGTTTCCATAGCAACATCATCTTCAATTTTGGAGGGTCAAAGTAGTCTCACATTCATTCATGAATGTATGGAATCCGAATTGGAACTGTCTATGGAATCCGAACTGTCTGGTTTCCCAATCTGTGGAAAAGGGACACAATGCGGTGGTTAGTTTTCAATTAGTAACATGTTTCTTCTACTAGCTCAGTCTAATAATTATATTGATAATAGTAGCTATACCTTAACACAAAGCCGTGACTTCACCACCAATTACAGAATTCACAAAATACATTCACAACAATTCCAAGAATCCATGAACTCAAAATATATCAAAAACATTCCTTTCCATATCTCCAGCAACTCAAGGGACACTGAATATGAAAGAAAAAGTCATTCCTATGAGGTTTCATATAGCATTGTTCCTACGTGAAGCCGCATAGCTGGTGCAAAAAGATGAAAAAACCTTTAACATCTAGAAGAATTTGACAATGTGCTTCTCCCTCACTGCAGGCATTACCTCCCCGGAGTGAGAATTAAAACTTGGAAGTGTGTTTGAGTGTCAGGGAGGCAGGACTTCTCAGCGTCTTAAACCTCTGCGACAGGAAAGCAAGATGCTGAAGGTATGAACGAGGCTGAGTAAAAGTATCAGTAGGCTAGATACTTTATAATGTTGTTTTTTTGGCAAGAAAGCAGAGCCAAACATTCTGAAATTGTTGGGGACGTACTATTCACTGATACATGACAGTTTTTGACACATTCATTATCTTGATGCAATGCATGCTATACTGAGTACAAAAGAGGATTTACAGCGAGTCTTCTCCCTCGTCAGCTTTAAAAACGGATTGAGTTAAACAAAACTAACAAATTGGGTTTTGCGGAGTACTACAACAGTTAGTATTTATAATTTGAACTGTGTGCTGGTTTTGTTCAGTTTCCCCTTGCTTTATTTATGAATGTTTGGTGCAGTGACTACATACCTTATAGACATGCTTTTTTTTGTTAAGGATGAGTTAGGTTGCTCAGAAATATATAATATTGTTTAATCTCTAACAGAAGAATATTGATGTGATATTACCGCTGATAAATATACTGTATGTTTAATGGACACATTTTATAGAATTTTATGCCTTTTTTTAACTCTTTTGTAATGAATAAGAATATGAGTTTCAACACTGCATCATTCAATGCACTTCACTTTTACTTGTGTCCAATACGCTGTAATGTAGCCATGGAATCTGTGTGTGAGGTGAGGTCTACCCAGTTGAAACTGAACTTTTTTGGTGATTTTCTGCCATGTAAAGTAATAATTTTTCTTCTCAATTAACTTAATTGGAATGTTTCAGATCAGATTGTGAGGCTAGATCAAAGGTTTTCAAAACACCATTAAAAGAAGTCATGTTTGTATCATGTAGGGCCATTAATTAAGCGATATTAACTTAATTATTTAAATAGATCTTTTTGGGAGGCATCTGAAAAGGTTTGAGGTCCAAGACTTAAAAAATATTATAAATTACATTGTTCCCACTGTGCTAGATTACAGCAAAAGATAAGACTGTAATATTGAGCTTTTTAAATATAAATTTTACAAGATACGCATGAAGCAGACCACTTGTTAATGACACCAGCAAAAGCAGTAATGATTCAGGTGTTGGAACAACCAGCGAGCAGAATGTTAGAGCAAGCGGCCATGCTAAGTGGGTTAGCTTCCTCATTCCTGATCCAGAGAGTAACCCCGCTGGGGCTAGCGTTCATGATAGTAGGATTACTAACCTCACCTTTTCTTAGGCTCATATCGAGCCATTGCAGGCAATGGCAAGTGATCTAGAGTATAACTAATGCTGTACAACTTTACTGCACACCTTTGCTCAGGCAAAGAAAGGCCATATCTGCACTCCACAATACAATCGGTGAAGAAGTGAAATTTTCCTTTTACAGAACTCCTTAAGGAAACAAGAACTGTCAATCAAACGTCTCCTGGGTAAAATAAAAAATATTTAGAGCTGAGGCACGGTTAATCCAAACCTATGCAAAATTACAACTATTTGTGTAACATTGCCATTACAAAGCAACAGAGAAAAACTCTGTGATTCCACCCTGCTGTGATTCAGTACAAACAGCACAAAGTTTAAAAACACAGAAAGCAGGAGTGAGACAAAACTACTGAAAAACATAAAAAGGCACATGAAACTGTTTGAACAGGCCACGTTCTCATTAATCTCCAATTCTCAACCATCCAGCTCCGTCTCCTGTCTCCTTCCTAAAGAAAAGAGGCCTTTCATCTTCACACGTCATATGGAAGGTTGTCAGAGTCTGTATAAGATTCATCAATGGTGCACAGCTGGGCCTAGAGAGCCTTAGAGAGCTCTTTTATGTATATTAAAATATGTCTTGAGAGAGCAACAAGCTCTGTGCCACTTTTGTTTCCTTTTTGATTGTAGACTTTTCTTAATATGATAGAGGAAATTGTACAAAACATTTATGATGCACAGGAACGAGATCTGATAGTAGAATTTGTTTGGGAGACAAACCTTTTCACCTATTTTACAAGATATTCTCTCTAATGATGCCTCTTTTAACACTGGGGCAATAATCAACATAGTGATCTTAATGCATGAATTAGAACATGAACAATGCAACTTGCTTTGATTGCATTGACATCACTTTGGTTCCAAAGAACAACAGCTACCATTTCCCATTTTAATTACATGACAAGTTAAAGCTGCATTAATCAATGTCTTTAGACCAATAATAGAAAAAATAACAATGTAATATGAAAAGTGTTGCTAATAGTGATAAACCAACAGAGAACCATCACTTGACTACAGAGTTGCTCTCAGCTCGGTAGACCATTATAGTGTCTTTTCAACCTATCAGAAAAAGTTAGTGACTAACTGGTGAACATCTTGCTAAACAGCCATTTCCTTTCTTTAAGGAACTGGTAAATGGAACTGTTCATAGACCAACACAGATTTATATTGAAAATAAATATTGCACTTAAATTAATCAGATTGCCTCAAGGTGGTAAAAACTAAATCCTAAATTTTAATAACAGTCAGTAAACATGTTTTCTAATAACCCTTCTTTAATGTTGACCAAGTCATTTTAGTTGCTACTTGACAAAACCTTACACGTCTCATTCATCCTTTTATAACGAGTATATGAGTCATGCTTTTTGTCCTTAAGGTGTGAAGGCTCTTTGGACCCCAGTGTCCCCGTTGCATCCGCCCCTCAACACCAGCTGGCAAGTTCAAGGGGAGCTATAACTAGTTCCCAGTCTGATTTGGCAGTTGATTTTGTCAGTAATAATCTGTATTTATGTGTTATGATGGTGCCTCATCAGCTCTTACTCATAAAACTGTAGTTACTGTTGGTTAATATTTTTCATCCACTTTGCAAACGTCTGTTTTGTACAGAATCAGAGGCTTTGTTCCCTCCACTCCTTTCATCACGACTTGATAAAGTACCCCGGCAGCTAAAGATAACACACTACTGAGCAACTCACAGACTTGCTCTTGCTGCTGTGATCCATTTAGTTTACATGATGCCAGGAAAATGGAAGTTGACAAATGATCTGGCTGTGCAGAGCATATCCAGTTGTGCCTTCTTTACAAAGGCTCTGGCCAGGGTTTTAGGGTTTACAAGTGCATGTAATGTTATGACTATGTCACACAATATGACACATTGTAGAAACACCGCAAGCAAATGCAAAGGTCCCAAAAAGGAATATGTAAACACGGTTCACCCTCTGATACTTTGACCCACGAATAACTGAATGCATAATTGAAGTGCACATGAAAGTATGAGTGGTGATCTTAAATGCATTTCCAACCTATACCATTGCCACTGCAGTATTGAAATTAGAACAGTCCTAATACTGATATGATTCCCTGATTTCCTGCCATAATTCTCTCATTTGGAGCCCAGCTCAGTACCACTCAAGCATATAGATGCAATATACTGCAGATGCATTTGTTAAAAGGAAATGACTGATGAGGCTACGGGGCACAAGGGGAGATCTTCAATGTATTCAGTCAATAATAAATTACCAGAAAATTGAAAGGTTGTGCAAAAGAGGGAGGGGGGGGGGATTGAACCCAAGAGCAGTACACCACGGGGAGAGTAAGCAATGTCCTTTATTGCAGCAGACCAGCAGGTTGGCAGAGAAAACAGGCTAAAGGCAGCTTGTAGCATATACCAGGCGGAAGAGCAGGCACCCAGGAGCAGTCCAGACGACCGGGGCGTAACACAGCTTAGAGTCTGTAAGATGAGGCAACCCACCGCATTGATGGCTGGAAACTCACGACGAGGCCAGGCCGCCGAGGACACAGGCAGACAGTGCTCCAGAAACACACTGACAAAGCTCGTAGTCGGGGGCAGAAGGCAGAGGTGTTCACCGTGGCAGAGAGGAGGCAGGGAGGTCGGGGTGAAGCGGGGTCGAAGCGGGGAAATCAGTCCAAGCAGTGGAAAGTCTGTCATCGATTCAAAGAACAATCTGGCGATGAGTCTGTGAACTGGAGAGGCTTATATACTGGGTCTGATTGTGGATGAGATGCAGCTGAGAGACCAGGTGAGGGGAATGAACTAACGAGGTGGGTGTGGCTGGCTGGCAGATAAGAGCAGAGGTGGGGTGAATGGAAATTTACTGGAGCCAGTATGGAGGTGAACAGACTGTGACAGGTTGATAGATTTCCGTGTCATACAACTGTATGACGGGCTTACTTAAAATGTCCATGTATATAAAGGACAATACCCACAAGAATACACATTGGACCTTTTGGGAAATACAAAGTACAGTAGTTGAAAGGTAAGGCTGCCTGTTGCAGTCTGAGAAATGTTCCTATGGCCCTGAACAATTGCATGCGTGAACAAGTCTTCTATGATATGCTATTACGTTTTGAGCAACAGAAGTATGAATGTGTTTTGAAAGGACTTTTTCGTGTGTCTAAAAAAAGTTCCAACCACGACACTGCGGTGGCACAACCTGTTTAATTCCCATCAGTCAGTGCACTGTTTGCCTCCCCCGAAAATATGGTGATGCAGGGCACAGCCCAGAATCGATCCAATACTAAACCTTGTTCCAAGAAGAGACTGATGTCTTTGTGCAGAATCACAACTTGAATTAAATCAGCTTGGGAAGCGATAACAGGTTTGGTTAATGTACTGCGCTGGGGCTAAGAGATCCATCGTCCGGTGTTCTGTGTTATCGGGGCAGAGAGTCAGACAGAGGCTGCAGTGATGGAAGGGACAGTTCAAATTTAAGAAAGGTGTATCCTACACTCAGTTTTTAACATCTGTGGAGGATGCAGTCATTGTGACTCATGTTATTTAAGGAGTCTCAGTTATTTCAAGTCAAACTGGCCAACATTCAATAAAAATGTGTGGGATTTCTTATGAAATCTGTGTATGCACACATGCTGTGCAAATACCCTGACCTGAGAAAACTGACCAGGCGCATGTAAACTCCTACAGCCTTTCTGTCCCTGCTGGTCAAGATCATAAACCCAAAATTAAAATTGATAATTTAATTGATAAATTGATTTAATAACGGTACAAAAATGAAAGAAAGGAGATTCATGTTCATGAAACTGTTCCTGGAATATGGACAGCTCAACTTCACAGACATGATCGATAATCAACAAAGTCATTGATTATTTTCATGTTGATGAATAAATCTGTTAATATATTTTTCCATTGATCATTTCAGCTACGGAATTTAATTATTTTTTTTAACACGTCAGCTCCTATTTTTTTTGCTTCAATTCACCAAAACTGAGGACATTTACCTTACCTCCACCAAAGAGATAATGTTTATACTCCTGTCCATTTGTCTGTTTGTTTGTGGGTTTTTTCTGATGGTGGGTTAGGTTTTTATTTGGTTTGATTGTTTGTCACTGAATGGATTTTCTCCATAGACTGTATGTAAAAATGGATGTAGTCGATTCACTGTCTGGAAAGTGAAATCAATGAGGAAGTGCCTCAAACCTGTGTTCTCTCGATGACCAGCAGAGGGTGACTCACTGGGTCTGTAGTTCCAAGTCTTATTTGATACAGCATGATGTTCATTTAGTATATCAATGTCCCATTCAGAGTAAAATTGACGGTAAAGTATTGTAGCATGGAAAGCTTTTGATTGATAGATAGTACCGTCCAATGGTTGCAGGTCGCAGTTGTAGATGGACGTGCAGTGGACGAGCTCCTAGTCAGATCGACCCCGTGCTCGTGCAAATATGTTTAAGTCTGGGTACAGTTACAAAAAATCAAGATGGCGATGGCCAAAATGCTAAACTCGAGGCTTCTGATCGGCAGTTAACAAACCATCGGTGATGTCACGGTAGGTTACATTACATTACATTAATTTAGCTCATGCTTTTGTCCAAAGCTTCTTGCAGTAAGTGCATTCAACCATAACGTATATTACCCAAAAGAGCAAGAATCAAGAGAGTACATAAACATTTATCAAACAGGCAAAAACAGCTTCAAGTGCGCCATTTAAGATTTTCTTTTTTTAATTATTCAAGAACTAAGGTGCAATCTATGATCATGTTATCATTTAATAATGACTACTAAGTACTCAAGTAACAATTTAGTAATGACTACAGAGTACGCATTTAATAATGTAGTAATGACTACTGAGTATTATATAATAATGTAGCAACCCACTGTGTACTCATGTAACAATGTAGTGATGACTACTGTGTATCATATAATAATGTAGCAATGCCCACTGAGTACTCATATAATAATGTAGTAATCACAACTGAGTACTGATATGATAATGTAGTAATGTTACTCGTATAATAATGTAGTAATGACTACAGAGTACTCAAGTAATAACTTAGTAATGACTACTGAGTACCTATGGGTCACACTGCAAACATGTTGACATGTCGCTGCTAATGTGGTCTCAACATAAGAATGTGTCTAGTTTCTGTTTATTGTGTTTGTTATGAATAGCTGTATTTCCAGTCAGATGTAAACTTTTTCAGAGCATCGGTGGCTGACTCTTTGCAGCCATCTCATCAAGCGAAAATAACTGAATTTGATTGCCTTCTGCTGTCATTTCGATACGGTCGCTGTCCATGTCACCAGCTGTAGATTCACTCTGTAACAGGTCTCGCTGCAGTCGGGTTAGCATACATGGGCATCAGCACCTTTGTTGTGAAATAATTTACATATGCCACCGGCCTGAGGCTTAATTTTACACTCTGTGTACAGTTGTGTTGCTGGTAAAGCCAGGCTGTGACAGCCCTGTGAAACAGCTCACTGCTGTGCATTCACATCACTACTGATGTGGGTGGTTCCGAACTGGAAAATTACCCAAAATCTATCGCCCTGACACATCTCAAGTGACGGCCCAGAAAAACTGAAGTGAAGCCTGAGCTGATTTTAAGAGAGATTTTTTAAATCACTACATTATTTCTGCCAAATACATTTAAAACAGTAAATAAAGAAGTTGACCAGGGCCTTCCTGTACAGAGTTTGAATGCGTGGGTTTTCTCTGGGAACTCCAGCTTCCTCCCACAGTCCAAAGACATTCAGCTTAGGTTAACTGGAGACTCTAAATTGACCATCGGTATGAACGTGAATGTTTGCTTGCCTCTGTATGCTGGCCCTGGGATGGACTGGCAACCCGTCCAGCGTGTACCCTGCCCTGTCAACCTGGATTAGCTCCAGCCGGCCACCTTGACCCTTAAGGGAGAAGGGGTATAAATGATAGATGGATGGATGGATATCTCAACAAACAGGAGTTTGATGATCTTGGCCCATGATAAATCAGTTACAAAGACCTTAGACAGAATTAGTCCTCGCTCCTCTGGTGGGAGTTAGTGGGTAGGTACGTCATTGTCATATAATCTGATCAGGTCTTGCCTAAAGTAGAGTAATCAATATTATAAAAAGGTAAATTTGAGGCAAAATAAGAAGTGAGGTGTATCCAATAGCTGTTATTGTTTCCAGCGCAAACTATAGAAAAGAAATTACGTGATTTTCAAATATGGGCCATGAAGAGTGAACTTGATAGACCTTCTCTCAACACGTAGACCCACCTTGTTTGACACAAATTAACAACCATGTGAGGCTGAAAGGACCTGCAACCCCCCCCCCGACTCAAAACAGATAGTTCCATTCCAGCAGAGCCAAATAGGCATCATTTTGCTTTTTCTCTGCTTGTCCTTGGTTTAAATGGATGAACCAGCTAATTGCGCTCGGATACAATGACTACAAAATCTCATTTATCTGAATCACAGACCCACGAAATGCTCTGCTAAACAAACAGAGCCGTTTTTGGAATGCCTAATTATTTCATTTGAGAAATAGATGAGATTTTGAATACCTGCGCTTTGCATAGTCTGCAGTTTGTCCTGAAATATTTCACATGAACATGATGTCCTTCCTCGATGTGAAAATGTTCATTAGTGAATTTTTTATCCTCCGGATACAAAACTAAACTAAAAGAAAGCCTCTGAGGGACTTCACTCCGCAATAAAATCCAAGCAATGATAATACCAGAGGACGTCACATCATATTTTGCTCTTGCTTTAAACAATTTCACCCTGCAGCTGCAACATGTGTCCATTTACTAATGGGAATATCACAAAATGCAAATTAACAACCTTTTTTGCAGGAAGGAATTTAAAAAAACACAAAATTGTTTTTCAATGTATATGAAAAAGCCTCATCATGTAACCCCAACATTTATGTAAAAGTCATTCCATAAATGTCAAAACATACAAAAAAAAATGTGCCTGCTCAAGACCCTTCAGACTGTAGTTGTACTCAGCAGTTCATGTTCACGTGAGTATTTCTGACAAATGATAACAAACCAAACTAACCAACTAGTTACATTTTCCCAATTATGTTGCAATGGAAATCCTGTCTGGATTATGTTCATGGACAGAAGTTGCAGGGGTGGATATCAGGTGTATTCAATTCTATTCAGTTCAATTTTATTTGTATAGCGCCAATCACAACAAACATTATCTCAAGGAACTTGTCATAGTTAGGTTGATTATCTTCTTAAAAAAAAAATCTGTTTTGAATAATAAGTAATAATCAAACATGAAAAACGAAAGGCTTGCTTTAATGCCGTGGATAATATGTCCTTGCTTCCTTGCCTTAAAATTCCATGTCTTGTCTTGATTAACTCGTTTCACTCAAATGAATCCTCTTCTCTGGATACAATCAAGACACACTGTTTAGTCCGATGCTCCAGGTTTCAAATCGTAAACCCTTTTTTTTTAATGCAGCTCCTGACAAGGAAGATGCACAAAGACTTTGTAGCTTCAGAAGAAATTCAAGGATGAACAGTCCCTTTTATGTGTGTGTGTGTGTGTGTGTGTGTGTGTGTGTGTGTGTGTGTGTGTGTGTGTGTGTATTTGTCATTAGGCATTTTGATGCTCTTACGGAGAGCAAATCAAGGTATGATTTCACAATAGCCCACAAGTCTTCACGGGGCATTGTATGAGCTGAGAACACTTCTACCTGTTTTCCAAGCGTGGATTTCAAAGGAAGAAAAATCTGTTTCAGGAGAATATACCACTGAGTTCAAGAATTGCTAGATGCCACACCTGCGGTTTAACATAGCCCATTTATTTCATTTTTTTGTCAGCAATGCATGATTCCACCCTCAAGAGCGTGTGACAGGATCGGGTACAAAGAGGGAGGCTCCCTGTGTTTTATCGACAGTTAACAGGAAACGCAGCATTCAGTTTGTATTTAACACATTCTTTTGAGTCAACCCAGTTGCTCCGTTCAGTCCTTTAATCTTGACTCAGACAAAGAAAACAACAATGCCCTGTGGGGAACGCAGCTCTGTCGAGTGCTCATATTATGCTGGATGAGGGAGGAAAGATGGCTCTGACACAACAGCCACACCCAGAGGAGCACAATACACCTCTGGAAATGTGCTCTGGTGTATCTTCAGCAAATATAAATCCACTCAAGTGAAGTGTTTCATCAAGACACTGGCTTCATCCTGAGACCACTTGTATAAAAACATGTTTGCAGGCCTTATATAAGTACATTTAATAATGCAACAGTCCGAGTACTCAGAGCCCCCACTCAAACACACACACACACACACACACCTCTGAAGTTGGCTGCTGCCTGGTGTTGCCCTTACTAAGCATTCAATTAAAGCCATTCCCAAGGAGAGGCAGTGTGCAACACGGTTTGAATCAGGGAAATGTTGCGGGCGGAGACAGTCTGTGAGGTCTTACCCCAACGGATTGGGATGCCTCGAAAAACCAAAGGGCACGAAGTGACAGAGCATCACTTAGCATCATAAAGCATCTCTAAAGTGCGGATATTACTCCATTATTCCAATATAATTGGATTACAAATTGGAGATTTACGGAACCAGGGAGAGCAGATAAATAGAGCAGAAAATGGAACCGTGTTTCTGATCTTTTCCTCTCCATTCCAAATACCAAAAAGTGAACAGAGATGGGACGAGATGGACGGCAGTGAGGAGCTCTGCTACAGTATACGACACTGAAGTGTACTTGTTCCTGATAGTTGTGGGCCTCAATTCACAGCGGTGAGCACACAATCACTTTTCGATTGTGACGATGGGACTTTTGTGTGTGAACGACTCTCATTGGCGGCCTTGCTTTTACGTTGCAGTCGGTGGGAGACTTTCTATGCAGAACCACGCGATGAAATCCAGTGTGTGCTGTGCAGTAAAAGTAAAAGCAACTTGTTTCGATTTCTAAAGTGTTTTGAATTGTATTCTTTAAGAAAAGTTGATTTTTTTTTAAAAAGCACACAGAACTAAATAAGAGGTAGATACAGCGAGTATTTTACATTACTGTCACTTTCATTCGATTCTGACTCACAAACAGTGAAAAACAAAATCCATCCTTTCTATATCTGCTCAGTGGCCCTGAACACGACCCAATCACAACTATCACACCTGTTCCCAAATCACATTTTTTCAGGTACTTACAAGTACGCTGTTTAGTCAAAAATCACTTTTGGTTCTTCCCATCTCTACCATTAGAGGGTTGGATTTGAGAACTCTTAGATTGGGACCCTCTTGAACTGGGTTTGATATCTAAACTGTGCAGCACAATTCAAAGGGTGGCATCCTCTATACCTTGAGCCATCTCAGGGAGCAATGGGATAAGATTTTGGAGCTGAAATTTCAGACGATGTTTGGCAGTCTGCAATTGAACAGATCCGTTTAACATCAATCTGTGTGAGGCACAGTTTAATACAAATTCAAAATAATACAGAGACTTCAACTCACTAAAAGCAGACTTGCTAAAATGTTCACAGTAACAGACCCGACTTGCTCCCGTTGTCATCACTTTATCACATGTTTTGGACTTGCTCGATGCTGGCTCCATTCTGGACAGCCGTTTTTAAGAGCTATTCATATATAAGTGTAAAAAAGACATACAACCAAATCTAGCAACTGCAATATTTGGGGTAGCACCTAGGGAAGCTTCACTGTCAAATGCTCAGGTTGATGCACTTGTCTTTTTTTCATTATTAGCGCGGAAACTAATCTTGTTACAGTGGAAATCGAACAAACCCCCAACGCATCCCAAATGGGTAGCGAGAGCTGGAGAAAATTAAGTACGCTACAAGAAGCTCCATTAACAAATATTTTTAAATCTGGCAGCCATTTCTCCTGTACTTCGAACATGAATTTGCATCAAAGCAGCAGTAGGTCTCTCTGACCCCCCTGTTTATGCATGTATTCTTATTTTTACTCTTGTATTATTACTATTGTTATATTATCATAGTGTTTTTTGTATGAGCTCATACAATGTTGTGTATGTATGTTTCTATTCTATGGTGAGTGTAATTTATTTGGTGTTTTTTTTACTGAGCAGTGGGAAAGAAACCCAATCAGCAAGGGGTCATAATATTAACATACACCTGTCAGATATCACGTTGACTTGTAGAGTGTAAGGACGACAGAGACATGAGGTCAGAGACAAAGGATAGACAACAGATATCAGGGGCCTCGCACCTCGTGAGATGAATCTGAGGGTTGTCAAGAAGAAAACTCATGTTCTGCCACACAATATCATGTTTTCTTCTTTTTCTACTTTTGTCTTTTCTATGATTATTGTCATCATCCACTGATCCATTGAGTATTTGATTGATTAATTGTTGTTAATACACTTTAGAAAAAAATACAGCCCACCACAATTATCCCAGATAGAAAGATTCAAATTAGGGCTGAAAGGATTTGTTGATTAAACAAACTGTTTCATTGAAGGAAATTAAGCAGGAGCTGTTTTTTATATTGTATTAATTATATTAATTATTTATATAATCTCTGAAACATTGGATGGTTCCAGCATCTCAAATGTGACAGTACGTCACTTTGTTTGCCTACTTTAATACATTTAATGTTTATAATAAGTTACGTCAATAAAAACTGTGATGAAAAGTTGTTGTTTTTTCCCCCAGTTCTGTGACGTGTTATAGATGAGATAATCATATAATTAATTCTATTCATATATTTTCCAGCATTTTGTCCATCTGTGTGTGAATATGACTATCTTGCTAATGTGCCCATAAAATAACAATGAAACACTGAACCACTCACTTCCCGACCAGGTTGTTACGAATCCCTTTCAGCTGCCTCATGAGAGCAATGTGCCAACAACACTCCTGACCACACATCATTGTAAGACCCATAGGTGTCCAGATGAGCAAAGGGGCATTTACTATTCAAACACAGTGGGAACTGGATGGAAAAATGTCAACTTTGTCCATCGGAAACTAGACACTTGCATTGCACTTGACGCCACCTGTGCCAAGAAGACAGGGCCCAAATACATTCACTTCGTGCCAAGGGGGGAACAAGATACTGCTTTGATATAAAAGGTCACAAGCTGCAAAAAGTTTCTTAACAACTGCGCTATAGAAATTTGAAACCCATATTTTGCTTCAATTTAAAGTTATTTTCATTAGTAACAGTCCAATATGGAGACAAGGGGGTGTACAACAGGTGATGGCGAGGCAAAAGGGACAAAGCAACAAGTCTTACTACACCCTCCCTCCAATTCCCAGCCTGCCTCGGTGCTGCTTAAGCAGCTGACAGTTGGACGATGAAACGATCAGGATTAATGTATCGAGCCCATGTGGCTGTAATGGCAGGATATCCTGTGACAAAACAAGTCGATGTGAGGAGTGAAAGTGCAGCTCCGAATGCTATGAGGAGATGGAGGCGAACGAAGGAGATAGCCACGCACTGAATGCTCTCGGTCACATCTCTTTTACACGTTCACCAACACTTTGCACAGAGACCGCACGTTCTACATTTCTTCCGCTCCTTGAGCTAGTTTTCCTGGAGAGGCATGAAATAAAAAGGACCTTGATGACATTTCTTCGATACTTGCAATGACATTTTCATGGCGCGCCTCTAAATGCACCTGTCCCAGGGTATTTCTAACGTCACTTCTGTGCTCAGTCACTTCTGATAAGAGTTTTTTCTGGCTACCAGGATGTCGCCAGCCATTAAAAAAAGGGCGTTTTTCCCGTGAGGCTCCAATAGCACAGCCACCAGATAACATTAACGACAAAAAGCAACAACAACAACACAACCCAGATGCCTTTTGCAATTATCACTGACATTTATGTGACATGCGCTGAAGCCATCTTGCACATAATTAAGCTTCAAGTGTGTCTGCAGCATCTTCATTATACTTCTTTGCATCTTTGCTGTAGAATAACCTACCCGAACCCATCTAAGGTGAAGCCCCCCGTCTTGTTCCCCCCCCCCAGCTAACCCGCAGAATAAGTCCAGCTCTTGTCAGTGTCAGATGAGAAGTCTCTGAAACGGATCACACACACACAGAGTCACAGGGGCTGCTCCTCTGTCAGCCACAGACTTAATGCTGAATGAACAATTTATCATCAGACAGAGACTCGGTCCACGCATGGTCTGTTCTGACTGGACTCATCGTCCAGCTGACACTTTTTCTTTTTCCTGGCCAAGCTTTTTTTTATTTCATTTTCACGTCTACTGAGCAGAAAGATCCTACTTTTCACTTTGGTTTGAGGGAGCAGTTTTAGCACAAACTGCCACTTTAAGTGTGCTTCTGTCTATCATACACATGTACAAAATATAATGTATGGCTTGTGTGGCATTTCCTGGCCGTCATACTCCAGGCCAAACATGGAGGCTACCACTGACAGTTTACCCAGTGACTGACGGATGCACCGATTACCACAGTGAAAGCCGGTGATACAGTGACAAGCAGGCTGATTCATCCTAAACTCCACTGAGTGGCATCATATGGCAACCGGCTATCAACATGACTTGTTACACCCTGCTGGGGGTTTTGAATCCTAAATCAAGGTGGGTTCACTCTCCACTAACCAGGAGTCAATCTAAGACATGTGCACATTCTGTATTTGCGTTGCAGCTCAAGTTTGCCCCCCCCCCCCTGCATGCATCCAGGGCGAGACGGGTGGAGGCAGCAGCCTCGGCGACATAATCCACAAAGAGCCCGCAGGGATTATTCCAGGGAGGGTCACCGAACATCTGCGCCGATCCGAGAAACGCGCGCGCGCGCATTACTTTGCCTCCACCGCGATAGTCCCACAACAAAGTAGACTCAAAGCAAATGAGATCGGCAGAGGGGGGGATTCTGAGAAGCCAACCCCACGATGCAAACTTCCCTCCAAAGCCCGTCGTCAAGGTTTTAATGTCACCCGTGAAAAGTTCGGATGTAAGGTGCGTTGTTTTTTTTGGATCTGTGTCTGAGGAGCTTCCACTACTGCAGGACTGGAGGGTTTGGCGCGACAGGCGGTGGAGTTACTTAATCCAAAAGAATTAAATGTAGATTTATTATTAGTATTATTACCAATAGTGTTATTATTACAATAACAATAATCACAGTCTTACCTGTGCTGAGGGCGGTGATATCTCCGCGGAATTCACAGCCTCAGGATAATCCGTGTTTGTCACTTAAAAAGCGATTCTGCACACGGACATCACTGTGGAGACACGGCGACGCTCCCGGGCGAGACGACGATATCCGTCCCACTTGTGCGCAAAGACGCTGCTCCTTCTTTTGTGTGGCACCACATGCGTGCGTGCGCGGGCTGGGCTGTGCTGCGCGGAACGGCACCGCCACTACTGCCTCTCCATCACTGACCCTCCCTCTCTCTCTCTCTCTCTCTCTCTCCCTCTCTCTCTCTCTCTGTGTGTGTGTGTGTGTGTGTGTGTGTGAGTGTGTTACTAGCGCAAGTAGATGGCGGCGTGACGTCTCGCAGGTTGCATACTGGAAAGCGAAGCCTCCGTGTGCTCTCTCTCGCTCGGATGCGCCAAGCCCCCCCTCCTTCCCCCCTCTCTCTCTCTCTCTCTCTCTCTCTCTCTCTCTCTCTCCTTCACTCCCTCCTCGAACCGTAGCGGGACGCAAGCAAACGTGGAGGAAGACCGACAGAGAGAGAGAGAGAGAATCACCCCCACCCCCCTCGTCCCCCTCATCTTCACTGCTCCGGCCATCCAAGCGGAACAGACGCCCTCCTGCTCCTTCAACTACTCCTTCCTCACATCCTATCCGTCCCTACAGCTTCGGCTGCTGCCGGGATGTCCAAGGGTCTGGGGTGATGATGGAACAAAGACTTTTCGAGCTGACTTGAAGAAAACAACTGGTGTTACCAAAGAGAAAGCACACATTAATTATTATTATTATTATTCATAATGAGATCTTCCAAATGATCTTGATGAAACCATTTGGTTTTCTTGTTAACACTGATGTATTATTTGGGCAACTGGAGACCTCTTCAAAAGCTTTAAAAACGTACTCCAACAAATTTACAAATTTTCTGATGATTTGCCTCAAGTAATGTCACTCATCAATCTTCTTCTTTTTTTTTAAAGCCACTAATTAGCACAACAGACCATGGCAGAATGTCAAACAATACTGCTGATTGTCAAGCTGAAAGGTGGGTTGCACCCATTTATGTCTCAAAGAAAGTTTCTTTATTTACAACGGAACTTCTTTTTATTGGGGTAGCAATTTATAACAAACTCGATTAAGTTGATAGGCGGTGGTTGTGGTGGATGGTGGGTGTGCAAGGTTGTTACACCGGAGAGCGGGATTCAAGTGACAACCCAATGTGATGTCACCCATTGGTTTGTGAAGGGCCATTTTGAAGCTTTGATTTCATCATTTTAGCCAGCGCCCTCTTGTTGTTTGTTTGTTTTTTACCAGAAGTAACCATATATGGAATAACGGGAGGTGGGTCTAACTGAGAGCTCTAGAAAACTGCATGCCCACCTACACCTGCGACCTTCACAGATTGAACGGAACTTGCTGTCAATCACACGGTATCCACACTCCCAATGCATATCGTGCCGTATTGTCTATTTTCATCTAAATGGGACCATCATTTACTAAATTAACATCCTGTTGTATTTAAGAAGACTTTAGAGAGATTTAGACCATAAACACCGCAGGAAAATGTTTACTGAAGTTATAAATCAAGAGAAAAGTGGAGTCATTTTCTTATAGACTTCTGTAGAAACTGACTTCTTTTTGCAACCAGTGGAGTCGTCCTCTGCTGGTCATTCAAATACAGGTTTGAGGCACCTCCACATTGGCTCCACTCTCAGGACCCGGAGTATAAGTTCATATTTATACACAGACTAAGTTCATGGTTCACATCCACAGCCTTGTCTGTGGTAAGGTTTAGGCCAGGAAAGCACTTTTGGTTAGGGAGTCAGAAAGATCATGGTACTCCTGATTCAACACCCTTGTGGATAACTCTGACCTGGATGAACACAGACAATTATGTTTTTTCTGTCTAGAAATTTACATATGCTTTAAAAGTTTGCTCCAAACAGGTGTACTAGGATCCAGTTTTATCTCTCTCCACCCAAAGTTTTACTCTCTCCACTGTAGCTCTTTTTCTAGGTCATATCTAACAACACCTTCACAGATATGAAGTATGTGGGACAAAATGAGGCGGATCTGTAGCCCGATGTGTATCTGTTAGAACGTCCTAGAAGGAAGAAAAATGGAACTGTGTTTTTTCATTTGCAGACTTTAGTGACTAGAGAACAATTTCTCCTGCGCTCACATCAATTCAGACTCGGGAGTGAACTTTTTCCACCTGCAGTCATTCAAGTAAATTGCTCATACTTGGGTTTTTTTAACTTGGAGATCACCCACACAACCAAGAGAACATTTTGCATAGGCCAAGTTTAAGTTTCATTGAAGACACTTCAGCATTCCTTTAATAAATCAGAAATATAAGGGTGCACATATACTTGAAGAATAGCCAGAAAATATGGGGACTCTGTAGACTATTGATTTCATGAAACAGAACAGAATCTAATAATAATTTGGGTAAAAGTGACATAATGAAGTACAGTCAAATGACAATGACCTCACTTTTACAAGAAGTCCCTTCAGTGAAAACAGCAGAGACTCCGGACTTACCTTTTTTCTTTGAGTTCCTTCCTCCTGTTGGTGTGTGTGAGTGTGTGTGTGTGGCAGTGGGCGTGGCTTCTCTCTGGGCACCTGACGGGCTTCATTCACACCTGGGGTACAGTCGAATTGTCAAAGTGGCTTAGGACGTCTCCTAAATCTTGAAGAGAGAAGAATCTTGAAGTATTTGAACGGCACCCAGGATGGAGCTGTTCTGATTTCTAAATGCATAGGAAAGGAGCTTCAATGCTTTAGCATAGGGTACACTGGAGCTTCCTATGCAAAAGAAAAGGAGATATAGACACCCCACAATTCATTGTGGCAGCGATATTTAATTTGATGTACCATGCATGAATGTAAACGATCAAATCCAATCAAAGTAGAAGAAGAATAAGTAGAAAAGTAAACATTGTGACATGTGGGTTAGAAGAGACGCACGTCATGTAAGTTACTGTTGCATATGAATCATTTACATCTGATGTCACACTGTGGTAAAACACACTGAAAAATGCTGGATGAAGCCGCTGCATTCTTTGTATTCCATCTTTGGAAAATTGTAGTTTCACCATGGCAGACGCACTTCAATAGCATTTGCCTTCCCATAATGACGTAGCATAGTGAAAGTCGAGTCGGATTCTCTGAGCAGTGCTGTCAGCTTTTCCCATGTCCTATCAGTCCTCCTTTACACCTTTCCTCGCCGATCATCACCTGCCTCGCCCCTGCTCCTCTACCCATCTGTTCAGCGTCTCTACCCCTCAATTATCCTTTTCCCTTGGAATTATATCAAACACTTGTAGATCTCATTCTGAGTACAGTGACCTCCCTTCGGGTCCAGAACTCCTGGTCAGGTTTAGAAACACAAGCGACTTGGTTATGTTAAGGAAATGATCACGGTCTTGGTTAAAATAAGTACTTCCTTAAGGTCGGAACCCTCGTCATCATGGTATAACAATGATACAGGCAGTAAGGTCACAGGTCAGGTAACAATGAAATGCAACTGGGTTGTAATGGGCTGCTTGCACAGATAATAAGGCTTTTTTTTTTTATTCCAGATAGTTGATTAGCTGTTGGTGTTTGGGAGAAAACTACTGGCTGCATGGTCTTCATGTACCGTGCTGTGAATACTGGGTGTTGTCAGCCTGTTTCTCTCCTCATGTGGATAAAGTCGTCCTCACAATCATCAATTATTCATTTTTCTCCAACTTTTCACTTGGAAAAAAGGAGGCTCCCTTCAATTAAGCCAGATTGGCCTGGAAGAATCTATATTTTCCACTGATATCGACAGGGCATGCGGGGGCAGAAGGTCAAACAGGTCCATAACCTCCCCACATCTCCACCTAAATCAATAAACGGATTTCTACTGCTCGGGCTGAACGATTAATTGCATTTGTGATAATATCGCGATATGATAAAACGCGATTTTCTAACTGCAAGGGACGCGATTACAAGGGTGATGTGATACGCGAGCGAGTGGAGCACTCGGTTCCAAGAACAAGCGTCAGTCATGCTGCACTATAACCTGCTGCGCAATGGCCGGGGCAATACCACCAACCTGTATCAGCGCTTGACACAGCACCACAGCAGCTACATGACGAGTGTACGGCCAACAATCAGTGAAAGTAGTGACAAACACAGAACCACACAAGAGTTGTTTGAGACTGTTACTCCGTATGAAAATGTCTTGCGCGGCACCATGAGGTGACGAACACCACGACTATTCCCTTGTTAAAGAGACAGATTGCTAACAGAGAGAGAGCTCTCTCCCCTTCTCCTCTTCAACACATCTCGCTCTCTGTCAGTGTGTGTGTGTGTGCACGCGCGTGGGCTAATCGCAAATCAAATCCCAATCGCAATATCTGTTAGAGAAATCGCAATACGATATTTTCCCCAAATCGTTCGGTCGGAATTTCTACTAACACCTGTGAATCTGCCAGTATTCACTGATTTCAGTCCTCGATACATTGACTCTGTGTGTGTGTGTGTGTGTGAAAGCTGAGCCACAGATATTAACATAATCACACAGGCCGTCAGAGCTAAAAGTGCAGTGTAACAGCACGATAACTAAACGTCGGCAAAGGGGTGTCTCAGTGTAGTTCGGCCTAAAGTGTCTCAAAAGCTTTGAGGGATAATGCTCAGCAGCTTTGACAGGTCATTCATACAGTGCATCCTTCTTGCCTCAACAGTTCACACTGAAGGTCTGAAAAATCATTTAGCATTTTGGCTACACCATTGAAATATTTGGAATGTGTTTTTCATGTTGAATCAGAGCTTCCACAGGAGACAAGCATGTTTTGAACTTCAGATGTGGCATAAAACTATTTTTAAGAAGTTCTCTTTATATTCCAAGTATGTTTACACATTACACATTGACTTCTGCATCTAACCCATCCCATCCATCACACACACACACACACACACACACACAAACACACACACGCACCTACACACACAAACACACACACACACACACACACACACAAACACACACACACACGCACCTACACACACACACACACACACACACACACACACGGGGCACTTCAGCTGGGGACATTGGGAAAGGGTCCAGGGATTCGATTGGCAACTTTCCTTTACCAAGCCTGCTAGTCCAGCCTCTTGGTCACGGTTGTCCCCACATGATATCTTAATTTCTTATCTGCACACACATACACTGTTTGTTCACATCAGAGGGAACGCTTCATACATTTGCAAATTCATTCTATAAAGACTTTACAAAAGTTTTAGCTAAAGCTTAATGCAATTGCAGTAAAAATAGATGTCAACACCTTTTATATGTCCAATTAGATTCTATGTACAACTTTCAACTGGTTAGAGTCCAAAACTGGTCCCAAAATATGAGCACAGATCACATGCACAAAATAAGAAAAAACAAAAACATTTGGTTGTTCCATGCTGGTCTCAGTGCCATAATTTATTCCCCAAGGAAACTGTATTCATAATGATTTCACCCCCCTCATTTGCCTGAAATAAACATATTTACGACTCCCGGGGTTTTAAGGAGCGACATAGCACCAGCACATCATTATAAATGTTCAGCCTTTCAAAGAGGACGGTGATAATGTTTTTACATCAGATGGTTTGAAAAAAAACATTCATGAGGCGACTGGCCACTGCAGCCTCATCCACAGGTACCCAAAAGGAAAAGTGACAAACTGTCTCTCTAACTCTGGCCTCCGTTGGAATACCACCAACATTTCTGCAGTCAATAATATTGTGGTGAAGCTTCCCAAAAAAACTGTTATTTTTTTGGAAAGGAATAGGTATTTCCACCATTTACTTGCTTACTACACACATCTGTGCAGTAAATTTGAAGCTACAGTACAGCAAGAAACTGATTAGCTTAGCATACAGGTGAATCAACACCTTACTCATATAAAACTTCCAAATTGGATTTGAAATTAAATTCGCTAGTTGCTGATGTTTTTCATTCAAAAGCACAAATGTTAACCCCAGCGTGGTACTAGAGGAAGTACATCAACAAGTAAGTAGGATACATACCTTTTCATCAACAAATTTCATGGCAATATATCCAGTAGTTTGAGTTATTTTAGTTTTGACCAAAGTGGTATTTATGTCCGTATTATTATCTATAGAGTCAAAGAGTATTGGCGTGGCTAAACCATATGCTCTACATATGTGTATGTGTGCGTACTGCCGTGTGGGGAGGGACACCATGTGAGTTGTCACATTAACAAAATCTTAGATTTGGAAAATATATCTAAAAATATGTTTCTCCTTGTCAGATAGCTTGTGTGTATCTCAGGGTTTCTATCCTTGAAGCAAGTCCTCACTCTCAGGACCTGAATTACATTCTAAAATCTGCAATTAATTCAACCTTTGATCCACCATTTTCCCATTATCTGGATTTAAGCCTTAATTATAGTGAGAGGGATTTCAGAAGATCTACTCCATTAAAAGAAAAAAAAAATCAATTTATATGTGGGACTAGTTGTAATTAGAGAGAGAGAGAGTATGGTAGATATTCCTATTTGACGTACAAATGAGTGGAAAAAGAGGGATGATCGAGAATACGTCCTATTAACTGGGGAAATCTTACCACATGCTGGATTTAACAACAACTGATACTTACTGATGCTCTGGTTGGTCAGCAGGCTCAAAATTCACCTCCCACAGAATGATCACAGTCTCGAATCTGACTCTCCCTATGTACTCAATATCATCTCCACTCTCTTTCCTGTGCGTGCCATTCCCATGAAGTAGAAGAGCCATTAAGAACACGTTTCATGACACTCCATTGCCAGACAAAGGGCGTCAGCGTGGCTCTATTGTGTCCACTTAGATCCTTAGTTTGCTAATGACAGCTTAGCTAACCTCCACAAGATCTGCCTTTTCTCTAAAGGACAGTAAAGCGTCAGAACCCTGAAACAGATTATTTCTCAACGATAATTGAATTTTTCTTTCACAATGTAAGGCCTAAGAACAAAAATCAACTAATGAATTGATCAATTACAGCTGTAATTAGCTAAGCGAGTGGAAGATAAACTGAATTTGGAACACTGATGACATATTTTGATGAGGGGCATTGTGAACTACTCTCCAAAGATTCATCCCCGAAGACTGTATGTGAAAGATGGATGTGAGAGTTGCAAAGACGGAACAAGATGACTGAAAATGGAATTTGTCATTACTGTCTCTATGATATCTCAGGTTATTTTCTCTTTTCTATTTCTTCACAACTACTGTGTCTGAAAAGGCAGCCGCGAATGAGTAAGCTCACACCGAGGTTTCAAAGCCCCCCCCCCCGTCCTCCTCAAACTGCCACCCCAGAACCACAGAGCAGCATATGATATAGAGCAGAGCTGTCATCCTCGCCAGCCTGTGTCTCATTACTCATGCCGCATTTATCCTTCCATGCTCAGGAGGTCTGCGTTTATCAGGCCTTTTTATCGACGGCCATTGGGGTCATTACTAGGGATGGACAGTATTTC
The DNA here is from genome assembly GCF_022379125.1 of Scophthalmus maximus. Classification (NCBI taxonomy): domain Eukaryota; kingdom Metazoa; phylum Chordata; class Actinopteri; order Pleuronectiformes; family Scophthalmidae; genus Scophthalmus; species Scophthalmus maximus. The sequence goes on along the minus strand of NC_061520.1, from coordinate 22,675,609 downwards.
CTGTGCAGTCATAATTAAGTCATAGTGCTGCAGTCATTCATCAGTTAGGTTATAGTTTGACTGAAAATTGCAAACGCCCTTTTGGCCAGCTTTTCTAAACAGTGCAATGCAGAACTTCAAAATCACCGGTGCATCTTTTTTATGAGGCCTCATTGTAATATTTGAGTGGTCAGCACACACACACACACACACATACACACACACACACAACCACAAATTGTGAAATCCTGGTTTGTGTGTTTAACAAAACTCATTTGTCCAGTTATATATTAAAATCATGTTGTCATCTGGTAGACCTGCGTCATCACGTATCTGACCCCTGGGGTTAAAATACTTGGGATTGTGGTCGACATGCAGAATGCATCCGTTCCTTTCCTTGCATTTAAAGGGTAAAAAAAAAAAAAAAGAAGTAAAACATAGTAAACATCTGACAAAGTCAACAGAGACCCTCTTCAAGCAACGTGTAAATGATGCTGTTAGACGATAAACAGAAAAGACAGTTAAATCTCTATTCATCCCTTGATGGAGGAGAATAACCTTGTTTTATGGGCTGGGCTACAAAGCAGGAAATTAGTTCCTGAAAAAGTCATTAGCAACTTGGTTGTTTTATAGGGTGACATGCCCTCTTGTGACCAATACTGTGCATTTTTCTCTGTAGAAGCTTTTCCTTGTCAGATACTTGAACTCAGAAGAAAGCTCTTCGTGGAAAATACTTACAGACACTTTTATACAGTAAATTAGTTTGGCACTGGTCTGTGAAAGTATTTACTGTAAAAAAGAAAATTGTTGAACATAAGCATGCTGTTATTTACACAAATAAAGCAGAATATAGTGAGCAATTTAGAATAAATAACTTGGGGAATGATTACAATAAATATATACAGTAAATACACATCTAAAAATTCCTCAGATATACGCCATCAAACCATTGATGGTGACAGATTCTGTCAGTATATTAGTTTTTGTCACTATGGCTTCTAACATGATGTTTGATGTATCATATTCTGTCAGCCATCCAGCATGTTGATGAATGGCTCTCCAGTACATGGAAACTGAAATGCGACTTTTCTTTCTGTTAGAGAAATGACATTTAACAGACTCAATCTCAATCAATGTTTGTTATGGTACAAAATAATTGAAGCAATCTTAACTGTGAATGATTGTGAGTCACTGTCCTGGGCTAAAAAATAAGATAGATATTGTAATTAGATAGCTGAACTTTGTCCGCTTGCAGGCAGGCCAAATGGGTTTGAACACAACACTGACAGGCCTTTGAAATACCGTATATATGGTGAACTTATGGCAAACAGATGTACATATTCCAATCCAGGAACATTACTATTCAGTTGGACCACACTGTGAATGAGTGACAGTCAGCGTGTAAAGTGTCTGGCTGAAGCTCACTGTAAAGTGCTGTAATGCCAAGGGGAGCAGCAGGTTCAGGTAATGATTCTCTGTATGTACATCTCCGGGCAACCCATTTCATTTAGTTTCCAAACCGTCATCAGATAGTTTGTTAATATATAAAAGGGTGACTTTAAAAAACCCAAAGAGTAAAAAATGTAAATATAAAAAAAAAAAAATCTGTGTCTGAGACATCTTTCCCGTTTAAGCAAATGTTTGTCTTTATACAAATACATTTCTGTTAAGCTTAATAAATGCTGGTAGGTGAATTTTTTATTTATTTATTTATTTCGCCCGGAGCTCCAGTAGCCCCTGCTTCTAACCTTTATGCTAGGCTAAGCTAACTGTCTCCTGGATGTACAGTACCTTTATCGTATAGACACAGCTAGAACCTTAATTCTCAACATGCAGCAGCGAAAATATTATATCAAACTATCATGACACCCGCATTCATTTCCATGTTATCCTTAAATCAGATGCTTACATTTTCCCCAAATTGTGGCATGTCAGGTTTTTGTCTTTAATATCCAGGAAGGGAGACGTTTTGTCAAAATGCGAAAATATGAAGTCAGTGAAGACATGACACTCTCAGAAGTACTGACGCCTCAAGTGGATCTTGCAATAAACTGCTCAACTCCAAGTATGAAAAGTTGCTGTAATGTTCACTGCATGAACTGAACATGTACAGCAAGCAATTCAAGCAATTTTTTCTGTATAATCCTTATCCACCAAGAAAATGCAGGTGGAACAAGGTGTGACTGGCCTTGTCATCATGTGTTTTTCCAAATGAATGAGTATTTTGTCTTTAAAAATAAGCTTTTTTCCAGTTCCCATTTAAGTGGATATGACTACTTGTTAAGCTCTTGTGCTATATGCCCGATCATTGTTCATTAACCGTTAATGAACAGTGGCGGAATGAGCAGGGATATTACAGAAACAATTAGACAGGCACTCAAACAGAGGCTGCACGGGTCAAAGTGCAGAAGATTAATCACCTCTGTCGCGTACAAGCGAAAATTAAAATGGCAAGAGAAAGTACACTGGCAAAGCGGCGTAATCTTATCCCAAGTTATTTTCAGGCAAAACAAGAACATGACATGAAGATTAAAGCTTTTGAACAGAAGCCTGCAACATATATTATCCTGATACACCTATGTTGGTCCAGTGAAAGCAGATTTTTTTTTCTCTTTTCTTCCATACAGCAAAAAAGATAATAAACAGTGGTAGAGAGTAGGGAGACAGAGGGAGAAGCGTAGTGTTTTAAGGCGTGCCACCCCATCACCCACGAGTGACGCACTGATCTTCATTTCCCTGCTCACTGTAGCACATCTCATCTCATCACGCCTTTCCAGGTGCAGCCTTCTGAGCAGTTCCCTGGTGTCATCTGGGCCCACTGAGCTGCTAGAGGACATGCTAACAAGGATACGTGGAGGGTACTCTCTGCTCACAGCAGGGATATGTGATAATGTGAGACATAGCTAAACTCAGGACTCAACCTCAGTCACATACACTTGGAGTCTTCACCCATACAGATTATATGAAAAGATTACATTGTATGTCATTCTACTAAAATATGACTACTTTCATGCTATAATCTCCCCAACATCACTCATGGCTCCTTTTGTACTCAGCAAAGCGATTTCATGGACACATTATAATGCCCCCATGGCCATGCTGGGAGACTACCATTTAATTATATTACAAGTGCATGTACAGTCAGACTAATCTCTGTAAAAAAAACAACAACAACAAAAAAACACCGCATGTTTCTACTGGTTGGCTGCTCCTAAAAGGACAGATGGACCAATAGCAGGGAAGAGATAATTCTAGGCAAAAAAAACTTCATGATGGAAAAAAGAGGGATACATTCACAAAACTAGTGAGCTATTAACAGGTATGTCATACCCCTTTATATACCACATGGCTAATGTCAATGGGGCATTTTCCTCATCCACAGAGGGAAAAAACATTTCAGTGACTGCTGGCAGTGTCTCTGCTTTCATTGCTTCCCTATTAATTATAAGAGAAGTATCTAAGTTTAATGCTGTATTCACACCAAGCGTGAAGCAAATGTTGCGTTACTCGTGTGAATTTACCCACAGGGTCATTTGTGTTTATCCAACGACTATCTGCACGTTTTCTGTTGGACGCCTCCGTCAGTGATGCTTCTTCGCTGTATTCGCCCGGCTTTGCTTTAACTTTGTATGTAGTCTCATTGTGTGAAAATTACGCTGAGCATTTGCTGTGCAGTGTTCAATGAAGAATGAGACAGTTCTGTGACTATTATAAAAAAAAAAAATTGCCCCTAAACCTTTATTTAATTGTCGGGTGTCTTCAGGGAGCAAAACAACCTGTAAACCCAAGTGGCCACATCGAGCTGATATGGCAAACAGTTGCTTATTTACTTGTCTACTAGAAAAGGACCAACATGAGCATTCAATTAGAGTAGTCCTTCAGGCTACCTAATTAGTACAAGTTAAATATACACTTTTTTTCCAGCTCTTTTTAGTCTCTACCAACTCCTGTGGGGAAAATCACGTTAGATTATATAAATGTTCACCAGTTAGTAACTATAGAAACAAAGTGTGACACTGAGCCAAACAGTCAAGTTGCAGGCCATATAACCAAAACAATGAGCTAGAAGATTATACAATTTTCTGCAGAACTCCATAGAGAGCACTGCAGAGCCTGGTGCTAGTTCACGGTTACAAGTGACACCTTCCACATTACTCTACATCAGGATGCACTCCTTCTGAGGATAAAACAATTGAGATAATTGCCAGAGCTGACAACTCTAATGCATTGACCTTGAAACTCATGTAACTGCAACTTCTGCATGCACCTACAATGGAAGGTTGGATTATGGTGTTTATGTATTATGTTCAAAACCCCTTTCATAATAACAACTACATTCATATTCACTATGCTACACTGAGCAAAACTGAAAAAAAGACTAAATAAAAAATGACACTGGCTCGTCTCATTTGCTTTCCAACCATATCCACTAATGCACTAAATCATGACCACCACTTGACAATGAAATGTCTCTAAACCAGCCGCTCACTTGTGGCATCATCCTCCATTGCAGAGCAGCTGACAGTGTGTGATGGGTTGGTGGATTACAGCTTGACATTCCAGCAAAGTGAGCCTTATATGAAATGAAATTTGAAAGTGAAAAATATCAGTGGATTCCTTAGCAAATTTGATTTTAAGATTTCTGGTGGGTGTTTTGCTATGGTGAGGGAAAAAACTATCACCCACTCTTTAACTCAATCCAGCTTGTGGCTATGACATCATGTCAGACACATGATGTCTGTGCAGTAACAGTGTGACAAAATGGTTTCAGGATATATTGATTTGTGTGTGGGACAGTGTAAGTTTGGGCAACATACTGTATATAGACTTTTTGTATTTCATATTTCTGGAGAAATAAGACATGTATACATTTTTTTATAATACATGTTATTATGCTACTATAAGTTTTATAGTATTCATTTTTTAAAATCTATTTTAATATAACCATTATTAGCTAGTATTAGCACTGAAATATGATCAGCTTCATCTTTTGACAAAGTAAAGCAGTTATGGATGATTTTACTTTCCTGAAACATGATCTGTATTAAGAGCTAAAGACAGGGAATTCGTTGAGCATACTAGGATTACAAGCAGAGTGAAGGGGGGGAGCAGAGGAACTTGGTCCATTTGATGGGCAAACCGTATCCTAAAACTTGACTTTTCTCACACCTTTCATGGTTTTCTGCTTCCCTAGTCAGCTCAGTGGCAGAGATAAGAGGCGAAAAGCCTGTTTTGAACCTCAGCACAAAAAAGCTCTAATGGTCTTAGATCATGTTCCCTCGCTGACACACCATTAAGTGCTAAATGTTAGGAATTGCATTACTGCAGCTCCTAAGATTAAGAGTGATAAGGAAAAGCTGTTATTCCTATCCGCTGCGCTCGCCAGCACAGACCATAGCTTTCTGCAATGAATAATTCACACAGCCAAATCACTGGCCACAAAAGATAAAGGCCCTCCAACCACTCCTCAAGTGTATTGATTTTTGTTCTCTTTGTATGTTGGACTGAAGAGTGTCAAATGGATAATGGAAGCACAAACTGTAAAAAAAAATAAAAATAAAAAAAGGATAATAAAAAAAGATTCATAAGCACTTTCAATCAATATAATTCTTTCTGACACATCAAGGAAAGAAAAAAGTTGGAAAGGTTAATTACATGCCACCGTTCTGGCTGTCTGATGAAAGCACACCTTTCTGAACCCAGTTTGTTTATAACTGATTGCTGAAATATTTAAAACATATTTATAGTGCTACACACACACTTTGGAGAACACATTAACTCTAATCATAAAGAATTCTCCTCACCGTGAATAGTTCTGACTGGGTCTCACTGGATCTACATATACCTATGTTCATTATAATTTTTTTACTTGCATTATTTGAGTAAATGGAAATACAAACGACAGTATTCTCTGTCAGAACTCCTTGTTTCCTCACACCGGTCTGATACCAGACAGGGGGGGCTGTGTCTGATAATAACTGGAACTTTCCGACATTCACACTCTCCTCATTGCACTGATTGGCACACTAAACAGAGTGAGAAAGGAGCCATGTTAAAACAAATATTTGTGGTACCTTTTTCGTGTTAAAAACAAAGTGCTATTCACAATGAAGGCCTTCCAGGAGGGACTGTATGAAAATGTGCGCAGTTATCCCCTTAGTAAAATGAGAAACATGTCATATTTTCACAGCACCTTCACTTTTGCAGCACAGCACAATTTCCCATTTCCCTTTTTGTGGTTTAAGTGTCAGTGTCTATTCAAATCTGTGAAGGGAAATGCAGTTCCCTATGTAGACATCTGCATATAGCCCAAAATTTTTAACCACCAATACCAACTGCCTATGAAAAGTAAACTGGACGCTCGTTTCATAAACTGTATGCAAGTACTGTCTTCTTCATCCATGCTTCCTATTCTTTATGAGATATGTTTTTATCCATCTCTCTCTCTCCCTGCGCTTTGAGAAATTTAAAAAAAAAACTGGGATACACCGGAAACAAAATGGACACAGGCACTGCTTTTTGCAGTTGAGTTTAAAATGAAATGTTTTGATTAGCTACTTACACAGAGGTTCTCAAACAGATTTGGTAATCGTCTAAAAAGCTATGCAACATTCAGCTTCCAGAAAGTTTCATGAATGTTTAGCACAGTTTTTAAAAAAACTCTTCGATGGATAAAATTTGCTCTGGTGCAATTTGCTGTCGTCAGTGATTACAAAATATCAGTGGCTCCAAATCTGACACACAAAAATGCAACGAGCGAAAAAGCAGATGAAGTTGTTTGTCCTGCGCCTGGATCTACTCATTTTAAAAGACAATTATAATGTGATCCCGTTAACTCTGGCTCCAAGGCTAATAGCCAGCTTAATGAGACATGGATCGAATGGATGGCGGTGAAGAGACATCGGCCCCCTCTCTACGTCAATACACCTGCTCTGCCATTTGGTTCTTTTAAGCCCAATAAATACTTTGCTTATGTGACAGTTGATCACTGCTCGCCCCTGCACCTCTGTTAAAAATGTTCTAGATACCCCCTAGAAGCCCCTTTAGGAAGAAGGCGAAGTTTCATGGCATCTCTTTTCGGGGTGTAATGGGAATCGAGTTAGAGGGAAAAGTTTGACATTAAGAACTTTTCCTTTCAACTTCACGAAGAGTTTGCACAAGTCTGTACAGAGAGTGATGGAGCGACACATTGTAAGGGAGAGAGAAACCCTTAGTTGGCTTTGTCGAGAGCAATAAAATTCATCATTGATGGAGTAGTGCAGCTCTCCTAAATTTATTCGCTCATATGTATAGAAGAAGAACTCTTTGGAATGCTGACTCAAAGTACCAGTTCGGCAATTTCATATGACATAATACGTTAGATATTTTGAGCGATAGCAGCAGCGTACAGTAGTGTGGCATTTTGTTTAAGCCATTTGTCATTTGTAGTCTAGGCCTCATGTGAGATCATTTTTATATTACCCAAAATTTCACTATCATTTATACAGTGAGTTCATATGAGCATGCCACCGTGGATTCAGCTAAAGCTTCCGACCTCCGAAAAATGTAAATGACCTGTGTAAACATGACGAATGCCATGCTTGGGAACGTGCATGATGGAAGCAATTTTGCATAATTGTCATCCCAATAATACCATAAAAGGCTACGCTTCCTGCCCAATGTCAGGATGTGTTGAATGAATGAAAATCAAAAATGAATCAAAGAGTAAAAACTACGAGATCGGAGATTGAAGTCCTGGTTTCAGAAATTCAGAAATGAAAGTATCAGCAGTATCAGCGGGGGAAATACTGTGTCACCTGTGGGTCTCACTGTCACTGAAATAAAGAAGAAATAGTTCAATATGCAAATGCCACGGCAAGACCTATCGATGACTGCAAGGAGGTCAAATGTGCTGTTGCACCGGCATTTTTTCTGCTGGTGCTGGATCAGTACACCTTTATTCATTCCAATATTATACAATATGCAGCATGCTAAAGTAATAAAACATGTCTTTTCTGGCCTGTAGAGCAGCTTACCGCCAGCTGTGTGATCGCACATCCAACTGCCCTTCACAACAACTGTGCGCTTCACGGCACTAGTGCGCATATTATGCTTGTTGTATAAACACTTGTGTCTTGTTTGCGTGTTGACTAATAATGTAATGAGCCAGGGAATTTAGGCCTAACCTCAATCACAACCAGAAAATGGGGAATTACATGTAAATTATCTGAAAATATTAACAATTAACAATTGACAAGGCAAGCCAGCCTCTCCATTTGCGCCTTATCCAAGACGCACACCAACCGCATTTGTTTGCAGCAGAAAGGAGTTGTTGGGTGATGGGCCTGACACATAGCCTGTCAGAGGAAAAAAGTAAGACAGCTTATTGTACAGAAAGACTGTTACCTAAAGGCCCTGGACTCTACTGTTGTAAAGGGTTGTAGGTCTTTCAATATGAACCTGGTCACAGTGAGGTATCACTCATTCAACCTCTCCTCAGTGTTCCTCCCACTAGCTGCAGCTGTTGTCTCCGACTTGGACCAGCAGAAGTAGAGCTTGAAGCCTTTGTTTGCAGAAACATTTGTTACACTCGTGGCAACGAGCGTTGTCTCCGTCGATTTTTTGACTGGTTCACTCTCTGCACCATCGCCACACGGAGCAGATTTGACGGGCAGTGGGAGCTGGCCATATTTGTAGGCGCGGGGGGTGGGCCTGACTGAGAGTTCATCCACTGCATTTCCACCTACACCTATTGGACAGTACTAGCTCTCAATCAGGCAGTATCCACGCCCCAATGCATAACATGCTTTACTGTCCATTTTAATCTAAATGAGACCGTAATTTACAAATGGAACATCATGCTGGATTATAAAAGACTTAAGACTAGTGATTTGGACTATAAACTCCTCAGAAAAATGTTTACTGACATTATAAATCAAGGCTCCTTTTCTCACTTCTATAGACACTTCTATGGACACTTCTGTAGACACTGACTTCTTTTTGCAACCAGTGCGTTGCCATCTGCTGGTGATGCCAGAGAAGCAGGCTTCACGCACTTGACCTCAGTGAAAAACGTCATGAGGTCAAGGAAAGGTGTAAAGGAGGACTGAGAGGACTTAGGAAAAGCCGACAGCGCTGCTCAGAGAATCCGACTCAACTTTCACTATACTACAACATTATGCGACGGAGGATGTTATTGACATGCGTCGGCCGTGGTGAAACTACATGATTCGTAACGTAATTTACATGGTGACGGGCGTCACTTCTGGGTCGTATCATACTCTTCTACTTTGGATTGAATCGTTTACGTTACGTTACGTGCATAGGAAGGTCCAGTTTACCCTAGGCTAAAGGAGATAGGAAAGGAATCATTGGAGCACCTTTCTTTAGCAATTAGACAGTCCGAACAGCTCTTATCATGGCTGACGATGAAATGCTTCCGGGTCACGTCAAGATTTAGGAGCCAATTTGATAATTTGACAGTACCCAGTGACTACTTCTAGTTTTATATAGACTGTTTTAGCATATATAAGCCAAATTATTTTCTAGATAAGAAACAAGTTGCCCACAAACAATGCAGATGTTAATGTCACAGTAGTTAATGTCACAGTAAGTCATTATTTCTTCAGCCCAATTAAGGCAAATTAAAATGATTACTTAATCTCATATCATACGAGGTAATTTGATTGGGGAAATGTTTAACCCTCATGCAGTGATTGTGGGCCTATATAGCAATCACATATTCAAATGTATATAGTATACACATTCTTATTTAAATGTGCCAAGGGCATTAGTAGCACATTTGCTTTAGTGCCAACTAGTGAATGATAATGTGGTATATGTGAGCATTATTCTCAAAGCACCACTTTGAGAGAGAAATTACTTTTGTGCATATGCATGCATCATACACCTGGACCCTAGAAACAGGTAAGCAATCATTGCAATCTCAAGTTGAAAGACTCTTTATCAACTGGAAAATTAATAAACAAGTAAAACATAATTTTAGGAAAGTATGAAAGGGTGTAAACTTTCCAGACCTGAATGTGCACTTTGTTTTTCTTCCATGCAGCTTACACTACAATATTTCGGATGGGCCATACAGTATCTTCAGGGTATACAGAAGTGGTGCTGTGTTATCTCTACAAAATGCTTACTCAGAAAAGACAAACTCTCTTGTTTACTGGATCCCCATTTTAAACATATCACAAGTGTCTCCTGAGGATGATAAGTGACTATAATCATGGTCCATTAAGCACACGCCACTGAATGTTCCACGGAGACAATTTAGAGTACAAATCGTCCATACACCAAGATCCAATGTCTACCACAGAGTTTGGTAGACATTACAGTTGTTGAAGAGCAAATGGAATTGACTCCTGCCCTTGCCACATCCTAATCCATCTTTTTTTCTATTGTAACATGTATTATGAAAATGCAAGTACAGGAAGAGGAAAGAGGAAGGATACAATGAAACAGACTTGTAAATTGCAACTGTGCTGCCTCATTAGTTATTGTTTTGAAGAGGACTTTGTTTACTAAAACCAATATGAAGCTACCCTATTAAAAGAAATGAAAAAGTATCTGTCGCCAATAACAACATTTCCACATCACAGAATTTTCTCCTGCTGCACAGCTACTGTATCTTGACTGCAGTGATGCAGAGATCCAGGAAAACAATCAAACTCTGATATTAAAGAGGAGCTTGACAAGCAGCTTATGCTGCTATGTCCTGCTGTCCGTGTTAATTTGTTGGCGCCATTCACAATGAATGTTCTCCCTCTATTGTGTGCTTTTAGTTGGGGAAAGACTGGAACCAGTCCGTGATTATGGTCAGGCAATATTTCCAATTATTAATGGTTGTGGGAGGACAAACAAACAAGGGCAATGACTTGACAAAACCCTGCACTATCTATAAACTCGACAACAATGTAAGTCTGCCCCAAAACCCTTCAATAATATAGAAATTCCAGCTCAATAACTTTCAAATCAAAAATGTATGCCACTCATGCCAAGAGGTACACCACAGGACATGCTTTCTAAAAGAGGCCATATTTGTGTAGAAGAGAATGTTATGTCAAAGTATTGCCAAAACTGAAGCTTGTTATTTAGTATAAAGATGTTGCAAGTATGTAGCCCTGTCCTTTAATTCCCAGTTAGCCTATACGTGGTCAAACTGTAGATTTTAGTGCCATCAGTGATGATGTGAGTATCCAAGTTGGATCAGTCTGGTAGGCATTTATAGCTCAACATTTCCTCTACGTGCATTGATGCAGCAATGTAAAGACGCAAGTTGACACAAATTTCATGTGACCTGTGCCAGGAGACGTGAATAAAGTGAAATTTGTTTGATTTGCTCCACTCGCTTGAGTGAAATATTTCCATGATGCGATGCCGCTAAAGTCAGTTAGCATCGAGATTCTCACTGAGGCTGTGGGCTGTGGGTACTCACATAAGTTACGGCCAAACTTGAGTGAGCAAAGCAGCGACAAAATTTCGCTTCTCTTGGAAAAAAAATAATCTTAAGATAATCACCTTTTGTGTCTTGGACAGATCAGACTGCTATCTAGTGTAAATTCACCAGAGAAGCATTTGAAACAGACGAACATCCAACTGGTCAACCACCTCAGGGTGTGGTTCAGATGTAGTCTATAAGTGTAAATGCAGCGGCCTCTCAAAAACAGATGTACACATACCTTACGCCTCTGAGGGACTTAGTCAGACATCAGGCTGTGAAAATGCACAAATATCGGCCCTGACTTTCCTCAAAATGTGTTTTCCTACGTGACAGTGGAAGCTAAAGTTACACAAGTTTACTCTTGATAAAGCAAAATGGACTACAATCAGATTTGTGATCTGGCAAACAGAAACACACTGTAGCTATGTTTAAACAAGCGTATTGAATCTCATCTGGATTCATCTGGACACTGTTTAAATGAAGACATTTTCTTGGCAAGTTCTGAGAACAATAATGTCATTGCTCAGTGAACAACTTTGTCACAATAATAATCACAGCAGGCGATGCTGGCAAACAACAACCAATATTAGTATAACATTATTTGGTTCAGATATGCAGCTTTTTTACCCAAAAGGCACCACTGGGTGGGTACATCCCTGTAAAGGGGGGGGTTATTGCCCCCCAACACCCAGAGGACCTTGTGATATAAGTCATGGGTTGTGGCTCTTCTGATCTTAAACTTGGTCCCTCTGGTCTGAAGCTAGTTCCTCACCGGTAAATCTCAGGCAGTACAAGTACTTTTTCTCAATGCCTTTCAAAAAATACCCTACATAAGTAGTCCAAAACGATTAATATCACCATATTCAATCATCTTTAAGTTTTCAGAATCAAATCCCTTTATTGTCATTGAACATAGTACAATGAAATTAGAGATTTGGTTAAGTTTAGTTTTAATGTTCAATGGTTGGGTTTATACACATATAGCTGTGCTTTCGAAGATTCAAACTGGCAAGGAGCGCTTGTGGGCTGTTTTTTATTTTTAATTCAGTCTTTGTCGTCTGCAGACTCTTATCATCAATTTATTCCAAGTTCAATAGAGCAGCTCACAATAAACAGCCTCTTCCATTGTTCAGTTGTACTGAGTCTTTGAAGGGACCCTCCGCTTTGAGGTAATTATGAACCATGCACTGTTAGAGGAACATGCAACTGTTAATGCGTCAGTAATTAGTAGACTATACATCAGTAATTAGTAGACTATACATGATATTCTGTAAACTGCTTCAATTGTGGCCACAAGTGATGATTAAGGAAAATGGTAAAACAATGTTGCAATAGCACAATTAGGGAAGAGACACTGTCTTTGTAACATACCATTACATGTCCAGGCACAATTAGCTACTGGATATGCACAATGTGATCCCAACTGTGAAGTGGTCTCAGGCTTTTGGTCTCCACAGTACATGTAAGAAAAAAAAAACACGAGTGTACTGATCAGTGCAAGTGTGCGTTTTATTTCTTATGAATTCAATTTCTACACACTCACTTTAAAACGAACATGAAAACTGACACCAGTGTTGCCCCATTTATTAGGTTTTTCAGATTAGTTATTCATCTACTGTTCTGGCTGAATGTGAGTGTAAGCGAGATACTTGATGTGTAGTGGCAGTTTCAAACTGCCTCTCCAGCATGAACAAAAAGCTAGAATTCAAAATGCAGTTTCAACCAAAAGCAGCAATTTACAAGAGAGTTATTGTGATGACTCAGTGCTGCTCAAGTACATTCAGTGATCCTACTATTTTCTTGTGCATTATCTATAAAAGCATTTATCAATTCCTTAAGATAATTGTATGCTCATTTAGGTAAATATACATAAATAAATGTATTTGTAGTCTATGTAAATGTAGTCTATCTACATGACACTGTTCAAAACTCTTTTTTGCCAAAACAAAAATTCCACTAGAGCTTCTTGCCTCAGGAATGCTCCGAGCACAAAGGAAAATGTGTCTTTTGAATGTTTATTTTTATAGATACTCTGCTTTATTAGACAATCCACAGTGAAAATTGACAGTGTGGTGGAAAGATGCGACGCAAAGGTTCAAGACCAGATTCAAGCACAGCAGATAGATGATATGTGGCATGTGTAGGTTTCTACATGGGGTTTTGCAGGAGTCAATCAGTCTTTCATCAGTCAAGCCTCACATGCAACCATTTGGGGAAATTAACAGAACCCTCACCAGAATTAAAACCAAACTCAACATGAAGAGTAACTGGGAATAGGTGACACTTTCAAAATTTGTATGCAATAAAATCATACAGCACAAATGAAGGAGCAATCATTTTTTCAGGAATTTTCAAAGGGTAAAGCCATCAACAAGCTCAAAAAGAACATTTTAATTCACTGCTACTAAAATACTAATAAAATGTCTAAACTCACAAGGCTGTATTTCACGGTGAATTCCAAGAGAATGATTCCAAACAAAATGCAACATCAGACAAAATTGAAATGAAAAGACAATGCAAATGTGACTTTTGAAATAACATGTTTGTCTTTTCACCACATCTGCACAAAACCCATGTACAACAGCATGCTCTATCGCCAAGAGCCTATTTGATGCATGAACTGGTGCCATGCAACAGCAGTCACTGGAATTTAATAGACTCAATCCTCAAAAATGTATTTCACTAGAAATAACTAAACACATGCTGGAGGGTTTTAGAGACATTTTTATCTTTACAAATACAGGTCTCTCGCCCCGAAACTATATTCTATTTTTATTATCAATGAAACTGCCATTTAAAAAAAAGTATTGTTTTGTTTATAAATCAACACTAAAAAGTGAAAAGTGCATATTGACTGTCCCTTCAAAAATGCCTTGATTTTTGCTGGAGCCAATCCCAGCCAACATTGGGAGGGAGGCCGGTAAACTCTGGACACGTCCCCAGCTCATCACAGCCAACATACAGAGACAAACAACCATTCACACCTATGGTCAATTTAGAGTTTCCAATTAACCTAACCCCAATCTACATGTCTTTGGACTGTGGGAGGAAGCCGGAGTACCCAGAGAAATGAAAGGTCCCATAATATACATTTCCAGGTGTATTATTATAGCCGGAAATAAATACCCCTGTGAATGCGTTGGTTCTCTCTTGGTACTCCGGCTTCCTCCCACAGTCCAAAAGGCAGATTGGGGTTAGGTAAATTGAAGACTCTAAATTGACCGTAGGTGTGAAAGTGAGAGTGAATCTCTGTATGTTGCTCTGCGATATACTGGCTACCTGTCCAGGGTGTACCCCGCCTCTTCCCCAATGTCAGCTGGGATTGTCTCCAGCCCCCCTGCGACCCTTAAATGGATAAAGCGGTAGATGATGGATGGATGGATGGAAATAAATACTGATACGAAGTTAAAGTGCTTGTGTGGATGGAGATTGTTAAAGTTTTAAAACACTGTTTCAAAATGAAAATTTCGTAGTATGGATGTAGCCTTACATTAAGAGCTGCAATACTTGCATATTTGCTATGTTGTTGGAAAGCTTATCGACAGATTGATCTGAATAGTTGTTTCGGGGAAATGGATCATTTTACAGATGTCTACAACATATAAGGCTAGTATCTGAGAATTATGACCATGTTGGACAAACCAGTGCCAATGGTAGTGTTAGGTACAGTAAGAAAATCAGTGATGCTGCTGACATCAGTCAAGGAACTAGCCTACATGAATTGTATAGGCTTTATCATTACTCTGCAGGTAAACGACATCAGAGTTCATCACTATCATTGACCCATTTCACATTCCACATCTGCTTCTATAAAAATTTGTTGAAACCATTTGTTTTTTCTATTATTTCATTTGTTAACTCATCTAATCATGTGACTGTTGATAAGACTTAATTTTGGCAATGGTGCCAAATTTCCAGCTATCATAATTACAGGATCATCATAAGCCATATGAATAAATGGCGAAAGCAACACAAAAGAGATACATTGTAATACACTGTAAATGCACTGTTATGGCCTGTATTTTTACACACTTGTGCCTTCTGTGTTCAGGGATTGGTGTTTGCCAGCGTGTACTTAATTTCAGGCATTTTTTGTTGTGATGTTGCCTTTCTGCTTTTTAAATAAAAATCTTTAATGCCAAAAACAGAAAGTCAAAAGATAAAATCTAAAAAGCTACACTAAGGACGCACCAGTTCATGCCTTTACAACAAAGGCTGCCCCACATTGTGTTAAAAAATAGGAGATGTCAATCAGTTGACATCTGTATAACAAAAAAAAAGGTTTTGTTGATGCGAAACCCAGAGAGCTACTGAATGAGCCTAGTTGCCCCTTCACAAATTCATGCTCTCAGTATTTTAAAACCAGAAGCAGTTAGTCAGTGCTGAATGAATGACAATCTTAAGATCATGGTTGGACTGTGACACATAAGCCCTGCCATTGTATGTACAATACACCCACATTTGAAACCTGTGACAGGGGAGAAACAAACAAGGAATCCACATTTTTTCTACAGAGAGAAAGCGTCCTCTGAAGAAGCACTCAGAAGCTCAAACAAGTATGATGAAGGTGGTCTTTGGTATAGTGAACGCAAATAGAATAAATAATTCATAAAAGGATGAACGATCCAAGGCATTCCTCCTTTTTTTTAAAAAAAAGCCTTTATTCAGATGACTATTTAATAGTGAAATTCTAAAAACATGACCCTTCGCGTTTAAAATGAGCCGAGTAACAAGGCTGAAGAAGACCGTGTGTTGCTGTTTGCCTTCTGAATAAAAGCTTATTTCACTTTTTTTATGCAAAGGAGTGCCTTGGATCTTTCTTCGTTTTTCCAAAATGTCCACATTTTCCCTCAATGACCCAGTAGCGGATAAATCTCTTTTACTCCCTTCCTTGTAGTCTAAATTACCTGCGTATCTGCTGTGTGCAGATATGCAGGCAGACAGGCTCTTATCTTATATCGAATATGTTGACAAGAAGCAGCGTAGTCTGTGGGGCAGATCCAATGGGGTGGCATATCTCGGAACACAGTGGCTCTCATCTTGCTTCATTGATAATTTTCCATGCAGTGTTTGCAATAGTTTCTCTAATTCAACTTCTGCTCACTACTTATTTTTTTACCATGTAAGCAGTGTTGTTTTCCTCACTTTTCAGTTAGGGGGTTGTTAGAGATTGATTAGAGTCAACGTTTGTGACTAGCTGGTGAACTTATAGCACTTAGCTGCTAAAGAGCCAGATCATTTTTGAATATTGGATCTACATTTGTAAGACACCAAGTGACATGACTCCAAATGAATGCTCATGCTGTTGTGTGTGTGTGTGTGTTTTGTATGTTGGGCTGGTGTGTTTGTTCCCTCCTAGTAGTTTAACTACATTCACCAGGTGTCAGATGTAAGAAAATACTGGACTCACACTTCCAAAACATCTCTGTGTAGATACTGTACAAAGGTTCAATCAGTTCACCTTTTATTCAAAGGTAATACAGGCAAAACGAATAAGGGGGAATGGTGAGGGGTGAAGTCAGCAGGCAAGCAGAGGTCGACAGCAAGCGCACTGAACACCAGGTGATCGAGGCAAAAGAGAGAGTCTAAAAAAAGGAAAGCATGCAAAACCAAAATGAAAACCATCCTTTTACTCTGCTATGGTACATTGTCTAGCAGAGGGTAAGTGGAGGTGGACTGGTTTGTGTACCAGGGATTTAATGCACATATTTTTAAGTTTTGTCTGAGCTGTGAGGCCGCAGTCAGCTTGTTCATTCGGGCTGCTGTTGACACTGCAACACATCTTTAAGGAGCATCAATTTCACAGCGAGGAGATGGGTGTGAATGTGAGCGTCTTGTCCTGTGCAGTGTATAATGTTTGTGTGAAAGTTCCAAAGTGACAGAGACGAAGCCACTGTGAGCTCGCTGACACGCACGTCTGACAATCCGAAAATGTGTCAATTAACAATTTAGCTCAGACTGAAATAGATGCCGCAGAACTCAGTCAAATGAAACTGCAGTCAGCTTGTAAACAAATTTTATGCATTAAAATGTATTTTTACATGATGCATTTTCTACTGTAAATGGACAATGAATCACAGATGTTTGTTTCTGGCTGCTAGTGGTAGCGACATGGGTACCACTATCTAGCCAGGCTGGCTACCGTCCAAAGCATGAAAGAACTATTAGACTCCTAGAAATCTCAATCTTAGTTCTATGAAAAAGGCAGAGTAAAACATATAGTTGTATTATTTATTGGGAAGGTTGTTTTATTGAACTAGTAGGAATAATGCCAACAGAATGTCAATCAAGCACCGGATGGCTTTCAATAGTCGGACTAACTATATGGAGAACAGGAACAAATTGGACCAAATTCCTGTCTCCACACCTCTTTCCTCCATGTCCACCTGTGGTTCACTCTTTAACATCAGTTTCTAACACGCTCCCTCTTCATCTTCTTAGATTCCTCTGTTAGCAGCAGTCTTGTTCCTTTTGTTTCCATAGTAACTCCAGTTGTTTCCACCATTTCAACTTACTGGGGTAAGTTTCCGAAAATTATGGGGAACTTATATATAATCACTGCCCTCAGCCATGCTACCATGGGGTCATTTTGCTGGCTACTATACAGGCGGATGTCGAGGTAAGGCTGCACAATCTTTGGGTGTCAGGACGCATATAGTATATTCTTATGTTGAAAAGCCTTCCCAAAGACAGTAATGTTAGGGACTGGTGACTTTTTTTCTGAACTACCATGGAATTTTAATCGGAAATTATTCAGTTCGGCTCATTTCAGCACTGACTGACCATTTCGATTTGCATCTGCCCGTGATTTCTACCGATGTACAGTAGTGGACTACAATCTGTTACCCTTAGTTGGCCGCGCCGTGTGTCGTTCAGAAGGCCAATCAGAAGAGCTCCAGAGAGGCACGAGAAGAGAGATTTAAGACTTTGTTAGAATTTAAACCACAAATATATCTTATTATATTAATAGAACAATTTACACAAAATACCACCTTAAATGAATGAAATTACTTAAATAAATAACCTTATGAATTAAGTGTTTGAATAATCTTCTATCTCTAATAATTATTCAATAATCAAACAACCACCAGCAAGATATAACGCATGTTGCGTACAGAAACCAAATAAAATAAAAGATACATTTTCACCTCCGTCCTTCACAGGGTACTGGTGCAATAACATTCCTGTGGTTCGAGCAGAGCTTTCCATGAGACAGTCAGGCTATAGATCACACTGCCCCGACCTGCCATCCAGTAGGGCTGAGAAATGAGCAGTAAGAGACTCAGGCAGTCACATGCTGGACTTTTTTTAGATTGTGAATAGCTGAAACAACTTCATCCACATACAGCTTCATCCATAACACACACAACATTTTCTTTTTTTACTAAGTATAATCATCAGGCTCAGAATCAGGATGTTGCCACATGTAATTGTGTTATTGTACCTGTCTTGAACAACAGCAAAAAAACCTCAGGCCATCAAGTTGTCATATTGTTAACGGGCCTTCCCCCATTCTGTCTACGAGTAGAAAAGCCATTAACAGGTCAATGCTGCACTGTGACATGGACTAAAATGTCGAGCGGCTGGAAGATTGGCCTCAGGTGACAGGGCCATATTCTCCCCAGCAGCAGGGGGCTGAAATCTATAATGGAGGACTTGTCAGGGCTGTAAAGAGGATTCATAATGATATCTTTGACAATAGACTGCCTGACTGCCAATGAGCCCTTGCCTGTCAGGGGAGCAGAGCCAAATATAATGCTACAGAGGTGCACAAACAGCCATTGTCCTAGGAAACAATACAAATTCAAGATTTTTGAGGACAAATAAAATTTAGGGTCCATACTCCATAAAGCTGCACCAAGATGAAGAGTGTTGACTATTTCCTTAAATTATAGCATTTGACATGACTTTCTTGGCGGTTAAAAAAAAAAAGTGTTTATAGTCCTCTCACTCACTCGATCAATCTGTCTTCTTTTTTTCTTCTTCTTCTTCTTTTTTTTTTTTGCCCTAGAGATGTATAATAACTCTGCGCTGCCTTCCTTGAGATAACACACTCCAACTTCATGGCTCTTCCCTGACATTATTATTACACAGTGCCAGATTGGAGGTGTCTCAGGAGGTTGAGATGACATTCAAATATCCCATCCAGCTCTATTCATTATGGCCAGTGTAAGTGTTCCCCCAAATGGCGAACCAGGTGAGCGACTCTTCTCTCAACTCTCCTCTAATCAGCTCCCCGGATAGATCAGGTTTCTGTCGACATGCTGCTGTTGTATCGGTCGCATTCAAATTTGTTTAATTTTGTTTAATTTTCTGTCTTTAAGGTCAAATATGTTTTTTTAAAAAATGATGACCCTAATGTTTTGTGCAAACTCCACAAGCAGTCAGTTTTGGTCTGACACATATCTGCCGGCAATTTTAATGTTTTAAAAAAAATGCTCTTTCCATTATAATTTCAATAAAAATAGCAGCTTGTGACAGCTATTCAATGAATATCCACTTATGTTTTTTTTCAGGTGGTGTGATATTACCCCAAGGTGCAACAGCAGTTGTGCAAGTTATTGACTCTCTTTAACAGAAGTGCTTTCTTCTCCACTTATGTCCCCGAAAACTTTATTACATAAACCTGCAAACACGGATGAAATTTCATTTTTGTTGAAAGACTACACTTTGTATGTCACTGTATTGTGTCAATCAAATAAATGACCAAAGGTTGCGGATCCATTTTTAGGGCTTTCAATTTGCCTTGAAGCAAAATCCCAAAGTGGATGCACTTAGCTCATATTTCCAAATTAGCGTGTCCTTTTTTTGAACACAGAAAGGCACACCAGGAAGAAAAGCAGACGTGGTCAGAATGCACAAGATTCGCCCATTTCCTAAACTGAGGAATTATTGGAGCATATCCCACTGGCTGCCAGTGTAAATGGGCTGAGACACAATTTTCTAATCATATGACGGTAACAAAGGAGGGAAAAAAAGGATATCATTTTTTTTTAAAGAGGACTCGTTTGACCTCTGGTGTCCTATGAGAAGACAGGACATGTAGGTCTCTTTATGAGTAATACTGTTGTGTCTTTAGCAGAGCAATCATCTCCTGGGGGTTCACTTAAATGTTAACATCGCTGCCCTGACCAGATTTCTAAACCTAGTTCCTTTTCTGTGTGCTGGAACAAAGAAATTAAGGAACATCTTTCAAAAAAGATGGTCCTTTTAGTCGAGCAGACACATATGTGTGCATCTACAGTATGTGCACTTTATATGGATTGTCAGATATGGATGGTGATGTGCACATTATTTGTGTAATTTGAATTCACCTTTGTATAGTTTTTTTCCACTTTTCTTACATTCTAGGTGGTTCTACTTTTGGAATAAATTGTAATATACACAATTAGAATAATATGTTATAAAATACATCTTAAAAGTATTCAACTTTACATTGAGACAGATATATTGAAATTAGTATTATAACTATTCTTCAGCTCTAATCTCTATGATTTGGCATTATTACATGGGCATACATTTTCACTACTCCTCCCATCATCTCTCACCTTTTAAAACATTTATAACCGTTACTGTCAAAGATAATCACAGTTATCTCTGTTATCAGAGGTCTAAGACAAAATTACTCAGCACATATCAGATTAATTACTTTCTATATAACAGACACTCCAAGTTGAAGTCAATGGTGTGCAGCACATTGAGATTTTGAACACTTAATAATCATCATTAGTTCATGTCAACTTCTACTCCAGTACGTTTGAAGGGCATATATATGTTTTACTCCACAACAGTTATTTTGCAGGCATTCTGACAGGTTATTTAGCACATAATTTTTACAGGGAAAATATGACTTATTAGTTTGTAAAACTTGATGCATTGTGATATATATATATTCTACTTTGATGCATGAGTACCAAACAAAAGATGTCATCAGCTGTTACCATGGCCGAGATCTGTCTTTGAAAAACAAAAGAAGCTCATGCATTCATGCAAATCCGTCCATAACTTTTTTAATAATACTGCTAACAAACAAACAAACAAACAAACAAACAAACAAACAAACAGACAAACCAATTGCACAACGTCCTTGGCAGAGATGAAAATAATCCACTACTGTAATATCTAATTACATATCACTTAACCCTTGTGTTGTGATTAGGGTTGCTTTTATTCCGTAAAGCACCTTGTATTTGTTTGAGAAGAACTCCATGAATAAAGTTTGATGGATTGATTGATCATCATCAGGTGCAGATGATCAAAAAGCCTGAAAGACAGGTTGGTTAAAAAAGAGGATTACCGCAAATATGAATATAGAATATGACCTTTGTGCTTACCTGTACAGAGATGCTTACCTGTACAGAGGGGTTGCTAATCTTAACGGGTGTGTATAGGTGCTGAGGCGAGGCGACATCTAGTGTCTGGGATGTAGAGAGTGGAGAGGTAATTTTCTATGGCTCCATGCCCCTGAAAGTCTTCATACCGCTACCATTTCATAATCATGGATTATGGCCGTCAAAATATATAAGAAATAAACTGGTGGCCATGAGAGCAGTCTGCGAGAGGTGGAAGGAGCGTCGGCCTTGGGCTTGAAGTAAAAGTGGACCTACGTCTTTGTTGTCATATCTGTAATGTGTGTGATCTTTGTTTGTTAATTTTAATGTATCATGGCAATATCTTTGATATATGTGATTTATGTGTTGTCAAGATGTGGGAGGGAAGCCGACAAGTGGAGGCCTGAAGATGAACCAGGGGATGAAGGGTTGTTCTAGATGTGACGGATTGGACTGAGGGGGCGTAGGGTCATGTGTGACAATTTCTTCACCTCTTAGTGGACGCAACCAACACCTCCTGAGAAGGAGTTAGCACATTTAGAAAAAACACACCTGAGCTCCCCCTCTGCACTGCTTGCAACAATAGGGGAGAGAGAACTCATCAAAGTTTGCTTGCCCTCCCACCACCACCTCCTGTTTTCTACTTCCCAGACAGGAAAGAATGTGAATGTGTTCCTCTTGAGCACACGGCACAAAAGGGCTGAGGTCAGTGGATCGTGAGGAAAGGAAGCCAGACATCATCCTGGACTACAACCACGTCAAAGGAACCGTGGACAACCTGGACAAGGTAATTGGAAGTTACAGCTGCAGGACGATGACTGCCCGCTGGTCTCCTGTTCATCCTCCATGACATCACTGACGTGTCCTCACATGATGCCGTCGAGATACGGAACCAGATCAACCTTTGCCTGAATGTCTGATGAGCACAAACAAGAGGAGGGGGGTTCCAGGAGCAGCTGGGTAAGGCACAGGTAACCGTGCACAGTCAAAGGAGGGAGCATCTCCCTTGCACAGCAGCCTCTGCTTCACTTTTGAAAGCTATTGATTTTGTCCCCATCCACCTGCAGCTGGGGAAGACAAGAGGAGGAAATGCCCAATATGCCCCCGAGAGAAGGACTGTAACCTACGTTCTGCACATGTGGAAACATACATCCGCACTGTCCACACATCTGCATATTGTCCTACAGTACGTGTGATAATTAGATTTGTTTCATTTGTGTTCTTCACATATTTTGCATCTATTTTCTTCTTTTCTTCTTCTTCATTGTTGTTCATGTTCATTGTGGCCATGGCACAAGAAATGGAAGAGTAGAATCCCTTTTCAGTTAATGTTTGTCCAAAGAAAAAAGGTTAATGACTGTGATTGTTTCTCTTCAATAAAATGCACCGAAAACAGCTTTTTTCACATTTCTGCTACTTTCTTAGGCTACAGTTCCATCTATTGTGATTCAAAAGTAGCCCCAGCATGAGTTTAGTCAGGAAAACTACACCCATGCTTGCATTCAGTTGTATCTTTATTCTCATTTGTCATGCTTTTCACCCTCTCATTGCTGCTGGGCTGTCAGTCTATGCTCAGCTGTTCATCAGCTGGTCTTGTCTATCCAATAGCATTGCAACATGCCTGCCTTGTGAGCCTATTACATTGCTGCTGTTTGTTTAAATATGATCGTCTCCCTGACTTAGTCCTCTCATGCTGTGCGGTCACACAGCATGGAAGGCTCCACCTCCCCATCACCGCCGATCTGCATCTCTGCGAATTCTTCTCTCCATCATCCAAGTCATCAACCACCATCACCACCAGTGTCTTGACTCCATGGGGTTGGGGGATTTACTTTGCTGCGCTCAAGACCATTGCCTTCATCTACAATATCTCCCCATGGAGTCTAAGCGCCAGAGACTCAATCAATACTTCTCAATTCTCAATTGTCTCTCCTGGTTGAAATACATGTTATTAATGTTTACACCTATGGAATACCTTAAGCATAAATGATAAAAAGCTAATAATATTAATAATGACCCTCATCTTTAATTTAAGTGAGTGATGAATGAAAGGTTGTGCAAAATATATTCTGGGATTATATTGTACGTTGATCCATTTCAGGGGTTTGGTGAAGGGCAGTTATTTTGACCCTTAGGGCAAGTTTATTACACATGTGAAGGCTAAACTAGGCATTTTTCTGCTATCAGGAACCTTTAAATTTGACACTTAAAATAAGTTTGCAATTTTAGCTGTAGTAGGAGTAGAAATTCCTATGTTATTACCAATACTAATATGAATTAACTGAGTGAGATTTGTAAAATCTCTAATGAAAGTATCCATGATGATATTCCAAAAAATACCCCCGTGACCATCAGAGGATAATGGTTGGATGGCTTATTAGTTAATTATTTATCATAGTTGTGATCTTAATAATAATGATGATATACAATATTCCTGCAATGCAAATCATTACATTTGTAAATGTGAGTGTCTAATTCGGAGCAGGAGAAGTGCATCCCTGAGGGAGGGGATTTCATTGCTTTGCAGATGTCACAGTGAACAGGTAAAAAGCCTATGCTCAAATTAAAAATACAGGCTAAATTATAACTGCAACATAAAACATAAAAAAACAGCAGTTGTATTTCCTCCTAACATGGTCCCTGCTAACACTAACCTGGTGGCCCCAGGCATTGTTGTTGATGAAAACAAGCAGCCCGGTGTGTCCTCTAAATAAAATCCCTGTGTTGAAATGTGCCCCTGCAGCAGATTCACTCTGCATTTGATGAAACACACACACAAAACATTTTATATGAGGTCTCAAGGTGATAACAGGATTTGATAAGTATTGATTTACGCAGGTAATTTGAGACCCACCTACATATTGTACATCACAAGTCTTTGACATCACCGTTATTTGTTTGAGATAAGGCCATCCATCATGACACACTCAAAGATGAAAGCTGGAGAGCAAAAAAACAAACCTGAGCAAACCAAAGTGTGTCTCTGGAGCAGAAGATTCATTACACATTGATTCCTAAGCAGTTTCCTCCTCTTCTCAGTCTTCTGAGTCTTCGTCCTCTGTGGAGCGTTGCTGCCGAAGCCGAGTTCTGGCCTGAGCTAAGGAAATAATCCTAAAAATCAGCATATCCTCAACAAATGTGCCTGCAAATAAACACGTCTCCCTCCCCCTCTGCACTCGGCACACCTCTAACACAAACTGCAATAACATCGCGTAATTCCACATAGTGCCCCTCCAAAGGGACCGGCCTATTTCATATTTATACCTGGTGAGGAGATGGTGTACTTCGCTGCACTTTTGAGCGAGAGATTTCCCTGGCCTCTCACAAAAACGCCGCCACCCTTTAAACATTCAAGTCATGGTTCAGTAAGGTGCCTGCTGTCAATTTTATTTTTAAACCTCCCTGGCCTGTTCTTTCATTCAGACAGGCTCTCCACCACCCCTCCGTCCACCCCTCGCACATTGCCGAGAGAGAAGCAGACACCACCGGCGAGGCATCCGCAAAGGCCGAGGGTAAACAGGTTCACAACAGCACTTAATGCAATCACTGAGCAAAGAAACACATGCCTCAGCAACATTGAGCTACAACACTCTGCGAGGTGGTAAGGTGAATAAAACTGCCACGCTACAGCCCGTGGCTGTAGAAGTGTATATTTCTTCTGAGAGCCACATTACAGAAATTACCCCCTGTTTCTTCTCCGTAGTGTTTGCCTCTCACACAGCAGACTGCAGGGCTTCGCGGGTGTGACAACTCCCTTGTTCCGAGTCTGACAATAGCCTGTGATGCTCACAAAAAACCAAAGTGATGGTTCCCTGTGTGCGAATGCAAAGAGAGATCCCCCCGAATAAAACAGATATATGCCCTTGAGATTGCCAGAGGAACGCTCAAACTCTGGGATTTTAAATGACATAATGAGGGCACTGACATGCATTTCCTGTTAATTTGCAGTTGCACTTTATGCAAGAAGAATGACTGCAGCCGTGTGCCTGCATGAGACTGAAATAAAGACATGCTGCACAGAGGTGGCCATCACAGAGGATCTTGTTAGACTAGTGTGCGGTGTTTTTTTATTCCAATTCCAAAATTCCCAGTTGTACCTTGTTTTGACTTACTATATGCCAACACCATTGTTTTGTTCTTGTTCCCTCTCAGTTAAAAGACTCTGCAGAATGTTTTTATATGCTGTGGGTGAATACTGGTGGAGGTGGAGGAGGATCTCCATATTTTCTGTGTAACATTTGTGCTGCTGTAAAGAGTTTAATAAATGGATATAGAACTATGAAAAAAGTGAATTTTTCTTGAACACTCAAGACTATTTCTTTCAGAATAGTGTGACACAATGTGATACATTATATAAATAAGTAATGTGTAGAATAGTGGGTTTCAGTCTGAACACAGATAGTAGGAAGTTGCCCAAATCAGATTCTCGTTGACATGAGCCATCCATAACCTTCAACAGTGAATGAGTGAGATGAAATGTCTACATCACCATGGCCATCATTATGGCCATTATTTATTGATTTAAAAAATGAGATTCTACCATGCAAAAGTGATTATTATATTATATAGAAGTACGCAGGACTCAAAAGCACATCTCAGAGACTCAGAAGGTCAAATCAAACAGTTTACTTGTATTTAAATTCTCTAGACAAAGACACAAGCAGTTATGTAGTCTGTGTGCTGGTTTGAGTTGACAACAGGTCAACAGGCATAGAGGAATAGGTGAGGAGAATAATACAAAAAAGCAAGAAAGGGCCAAGCAGATGTTTGTCCAGGCAAAGGATGGGTGGAAAACTGATGTGGTTTAAATATTGTGGGGCTGAGGGGTTGATAGGTGATTGGATAACAATTAAATAGGTGGGTGTAAGAATTCATTTGACTTGGAATGGCAGAAAAACAAAGGCTACTGCTGGGCAGGCGGGCGTGGGCTGAAATGACAACAATGACTAAACGAATGCACTTCCCTGGCCTAAACGAGTGTCTTAAACCAATGTGAACATGATACAAAACTGACTTTATGAAACATCACAGGGGAACATACTCCAAATACTATTGGCCAAACCAATTATACACTTCTGTACACAGGTGGTTTTCTAAAAACTCAATGTTAGGTATGGCAATACAAACAAAATCCCCTAAACTTGCAAAAAATAACTGAAAAACACATTTTTTAAAATCCCCTCTTGCCGAACCCCTGCGCAAAATCGAACTGAAAAATCTGCAAAAAGGCAAAACCGAAGAGAAAATTTACGGCTGAGTGAATATTATCAAATGCCCTGCTGGTTTGGCCGGTGGTGCGGCCATCACGCATTCCAATCTAATATATGTTGAGGTTGAGGCTTCATCCTCCTGTCGACCGCGATAAATGTTCAAATTTCACGGCCATCATCCAATAGCTGTTGATGCGGCATACTTAATTGTGGATCAAAGCGGTGGACCGACGGACACTGCCATCCCTGGAGTCACGCTGCCGGTGCCACTGCAAAAAAGGAAAGCTAAAATAGAAGACATAAAAAATGAATTTGAAAAGAAAATGACTTAATACAAGTGAAAACTCCATGCAGCAAGATCATTTTACTTGACAAGAAATCTTGAAATAAGACATATTCATGATTCAACTCAAGAATATACATTAAGTCAAAGACAGAAACAAGTGAATAACTTTTAAAACAAGATAATTAATCTCATATTTCCAAATCTTAGATCAGTGCGTAGCCTGGGATGAGAGAGCAGGAGTCTCACTCACCTCAACTGGGTCAGCAGCAAGAGAATATGTGAATAATGGAATGGCAGGAAAAAGTAGCACAGTCACCGAAACAATTCTTGACCTCCCTTACACCATTCAGACCTCTTGGCCCATATTTCTTATCATACGTCGTTTGGTATATGGCAAAAGACAATCCACAGGTGAAGGCCATTCTAGATCAATGCAAATAACTTTAAATGTGTATAGGGGGGAGTTTCTGCATGTCCTGGCATCATAACGCTCCTGAGCTCTGCTACTTTGAGGCCACAAACTTAAAATAAAAAAGCCTTTGTTGCACTATATGGACTACAGGAAGTTACCTTTGGAGGTTGATGTAGATTGATTTTCCCAGTGTGTGCTTTGCATTCACAGAACTCTGTATATAACAGTTTTTATTTTATATATAATTACATGAATGCAGCTTTAGGGCACTTGGAGCAGTCTAGCCTGTTAAAATAAGAATAGTGCTACATAAGCAAGTTTGAGAGAATGGACGATCAGGATGTAATAGAGGCCAATCCCACTGCACCTTGAGTGTTCTTATACTGAAGGGCCACATATTAAATCGCTTTTAGCCTCAACTACCAGACCTGCATCTGGCCTATACTAATAGTGATGCCAACAAATTACAGTGTATAACCCTCCACAGTTAATTAATAATCACGCTGAAAAAAAGGAAGATAAAAAAAGGTCAAATTAGGCCTCTGAATATAGTAAAAGTTCATTATCATAGATATTAAAATATGCATTAATTGTCATTTGGGTGTCCAAGTTGGCTATAGAAGTGAAATGGTGGGAGTTGTTTGAATGTTAAAAGTTTCTGTTGTTCCAGAAATCGTTATGACACTTCATGCCAGAGCTAATCTTACACTGTACATTGCTAATGTTGGATGT
The DNA here is from genome assembly GCF_022379125.1 of Scophthalmus maximus. Taxonomy (NCBI): domain Eukaryota; kingdom Metazoa; phylum Chordata; class Actinopteri; order Pleuronectiformes; family Scophthalmidae; genus Scophthalmus; species Scophthalmus maximus. The sequence continues at coordinate 22,647,225 of NC_061520.1, read as the reverse complement.
GAAGAGACACTTTCATGCATGACTCTGTAGTGAGAACTTTTCCTGACAGTGCCCATGTACCAGAATTAAACGTTGTGAAATGCACAGGGCTCCCATTAATAGGGAGGAGATGTTTCTCAATTTTACAGTTCCTATTTGTGATTTAGATTGTATTATTCACATCCAAAATCTGCCAAGTGCAGCTTGAACAAGATGGAGAAGGTATGGGGTCTGAGGTCTGAGGGTAGCAGCATCACCTCACATCTTTCACCAAAAACACTAACTGTATATGAGTTTGATCACGATGCCCTTGAGGTGCTCGTTTTTTATGACAGAGCTGTGCTCATCACTGACCACTGGTAGCATACACAAAAACAAACAGAGGTAAGTGGTTTGTTTAGTGTGTCTACACGGGAGGTGTTTCAGCTGAGGCTTCCAGATACACATCTAAGAGTGACACTTAAAATAAATGTAGCCTATTAAATATGACCTTTCGATCTATTCCCAGATCCTGAAAATAATGTGTTTTTTTCTTGTTAATAAAGTTTTGTGGGCAGAATGAAATTAGCATGCACACATTGTCTTGTAGTTCACATTGTGTTTTCTGGATTTAATAACTTAATAACTGTAATGGCTTGCATTAGCGGAATCAAGCACTGGACTCGGACGAAACAAAACCTGCTGAGCATCTCAGCAGTTTAAAGACCTGTACCGCTACAGTGTTGTGGATGACAATGACTTAACCTGGTACTAATGTTGCAGCAGAGATAATGATCTCTGCAGCTGGAGACATCGTGATAACAACAACACAGCAGAGCCCTCCACCCCAACCCACTCGTACATTTTGCCAAAAAACAGTGAATCATTAATGGTGGTCAGTAAATTACACTTCCCCCAAGGGCCATCGATGTTAAAAACCATTAAGACCTTTAAAATCTAAGCATTGTTTGAAAACTACATACTACATTAATCCTTAGTTTTATTCCTGCAAAAACTAAGCCTCTGAAGCTGATGAAAAACACGGACACACGGAATGAAAACCATCATCGCCTTTGCTTTGGAAACTGGATGCGTCTGTAAACAACAATTCAGTTAATTGTATTAATTGTTGAAAAAAAAGAGGAAATGTTGAGGAACATTATTCTTAAGGCAATGATTTCCAATAAAAGCTTTGGTGGTGATACTCATCCAAATCTTCCTCTTCCTCCTCTTCCTACTCCTCAAACATGTCTCACTCTGGGCCTTGGCTAGCAGCTCAGCAGGAACTCTGAGTCGGAATCGGCTAAGTTGTTGCCATTGTTCTTCCGTCAAGTAGCTGCTGCACTCTGCTTCAACGTAAACTCCAGTGCTGAGAAACAAGACCCGCTGAGCAGCTCAGCCCTTTAAAGGGCCTCTTAGCACAGCGTTGTGGATAACAATGGCTTCACTTGTTGAAGTAGACACGCATTTCGCTGTGTCGGAATCCTAGGAGTCTTTGTCACAGTTGTTTTCATCCAACTGATGCATCTTGCTTCAATGCAATTTTTTTAACAAAACAAAATAAATACTTAGCCCATGATACCCCCCCCCCAACATAAATTTCAGCATAATATGATGCATTTAATCTTTCATGTGTCTTCAACAAGAAAAGAATCATAAAATGGGATTATGTGTCATAGAGAAGCATGCAGAAGTTGTGGGGATAATAACTTTTTAAAGCTACAGTGTGTAATATTTAGAAAAACGTATTCACATGAATTTAATATATTGTCCATTATTGTGTTCACCCGCAACAAAGAGCCAATGTTTTTTCATCAACTTTGAATGAGTTAAATATAGTTACATTAGGGGACCTGACCTCCGTGTATATCGTCATGTTTGCTACGTTGTGTTGTGATGCGTTCAGGTTCCACTGCGACTCAGGATGTCACACAAAAATCACCATCTCACCATTTCACACTGGGGCTTTTAGAAATAAGATAAGATGGTGATCTGAGCCCTACTGACACACTGTTAGAATGTATCAAGGGTATTGATGACTGGATATCTAGTAGAGTGACAAATTCTGGTTGTTGAGGCAGAAAATCTTATTATAAATCAATCTTTTTAATTGCCAGTCCTGTCACTGGAAAGCATCACACAGGTGAGAGACCTTGGTGTGATCCTGGATACTGACCTCCCTTTCCAGAGCCACATTAACACGCAGTTGAAATTGTATTTTATTTGTGCTATACAGTATTTAAACTTTGCTTGCTTGCCTCCTCTGCCTAATTTCAATAATGTCATCCCTTCACTATGAATCAGATTTCGTATGAACACTTACTTTAGTGCCAGCGACCCAACAACTATGTTTATGCCCACCTCTCCTCTCTTCCCCATTTCTCTCCTCACCCCAACCGGTCGAGACAGATGACCGCCCACAACTGAGTCCGGTTCTGTCAGATATTTTTTCCTGTTAAAAGGGAGTTTTTTCTCTCCACCGTCGCCAAGTGCTTTGCTCATTGTGGGATTTGTTGGGTTTTCCCCGTAATATTGTAATATTGACCTCACTATGTAAAGTGCCTTGAGACATTGTATGTTGTGATATGGCGCTATACAAATACAATTGAATTGAATTGAAAATGCGTCATGTCTGTTCATTTCTATTTTACACAAATAACTACAGTGATTGTACATTGGGCTCATTGGATTGACCTTCACTCAAAACTGTGTGTAAACACATCATGTGTAGGCAGCGAGAGCACTGGATCTAGTGCTGCTCTGCTCATGATTCATCCTGCATTAATTCATGCACTAACACAGTTTAAGCTCCTCTCCTGGCATTGCTTAAACCCCTTAAATCTCTCTTTTCATATTGAGATTTTTCCATGACTTCTAGTGGTTTGGATGTAACTCTACACCTCAATATCTGCAGCCAGTGGCTCTGACTCATCAAACCTCTGTTTGTTTTCCGCTTTGCTATACAATGGCAAGGGAGTTAATTGTTCAGGTCTGTCGATATGTGGGCAAGTCTCTCTACACTGATAAAAATGTGATAGTAATCGATAACATTCACCTTCTGTTTTACTACATTATCAAATTGCTAATATTGGGCCTCATGCAAGAACATTTTCATATTTTTATACTCAATTTCTCTAACATTTATTCATACCGTGAGTTTGTTCGAACAGACCACATCAGATTCATTAAACGCTTCTAACTTGACCTGCGTAAACATGATGAATGCCACTTAGCATATTCAGCAAATTAGCATAATCAATGCAACAATATTACCATATAAGGCTTCACTTCGTGCCTCATGTCAGGATGTGTTCACTTTTTCATCAAAGAGGAGAAAGAAGATATTTACAAGATCAGAGATTGAAGTCCTGCTTCCAGAAATCTATAAATAAAGGTTTTTATTTTAGCAGAATCCGCTGGAGTCAAGTGACTGACTTAAGCAAAGCTGTTCATGCTGTGTCACCTGTGAGTCACACTGACACTGAAATAAAGATAAAATTCTTCAATGTGAAATTAGTTTTTTTATAAAACTGCAACGAGTTCAAAGTGAAGTCTATCTCACTGTTATGTAAAGATATGTGTCATATTAGGCGATGTTACAGGCATATGTTTTCTGCTGGTACTTGATCAGTACACCAGCTGCGTTAAGGCTCATCCACCTGCCTTACAACACCAACTGAGCGCTTTACCCGTCACGAGTGCGCATGTGACGCTTGTTGTATGAACGCTCCTGTCTGTCCTGTCTGCGGGTTGACTAGAGAAGTCATGAGCTAATTTCATTTTAGGTGAGTGATCTGAAAACAGCTTGCATGGTGACAATCAACATCTGACACGTCAAGCCAGCAACTCTGTGCGCACCTTGCCCATACGCCTGCAACTGTCAACTGAAATGTGCACTTCCCTGGCCATTGCACAACAACATTCAGCAGGTACACAAATTCACGTAGAATTATATCATAATTCGAATTGCAGTGTTAAAAAGAATAATAACAATGAGGTAATAATGGGGTGCAATGCATATATATATATAATCACCTGCAACAAAGAACAAATGTTTTGTGCTGCGTTACAGTTTTACTGCGACTCGGGAGGTCTGAAAAAAATCACGCCCGATCCGAGTTCCGAGGATTAATGGAACACAGCATTAAATACGGTTGCAGAAAATGGTCCAGAATATGCGGATTTTTGTTGAATTTCCAGCGCTGGGGCAAACCGGATATGGAATTAGCGGCGCATCACTATAGAGTGTCCCCTGTCAGATGCTCAGTTGGTTGCGGTTTGCAACTTTACCACCAGATGCCGCCAGAAAAGTACAAAAATTACACACTGGGGCTTAAATTAATATATTTATAAGTGCCTCAAAGTGATGAAAAAAAAAAGTGAAAAACTTGGTTTGATTAACAGCAGACTAGTCACGAGTCCCACAACAGGTTTGGACCATTTGTTACTTGTGTAAGTACCTGAAAGAAATCTCAAATTATGAGAAATGATTTCTCCTAAATCACTCGTACACAAGACTTAAGAACAAATCTGTTTACATGAATGGTTCCTGAATAAGGCCCAATGTGTTGTTAATGTTAGGTAAAGCTGTAGCCTGATCAACTGCTCAGACTAAGTTAACTCAGCTTGCAAAATATCATTAATTAGCTAGACGTAGGTTCACCTCTGATACCCCTCGTAATGCTACTGCGCAACGAGGGGTATTAGATTGTTCGGGACTCATTAATCTCATTTAAGACCAATGGTGCAGTTTCAAGGTGGAAATAATTTTCCTTATCAAGTACTTCAATATTACTTTTAAACCCGTTCTAAAGAGTGTTACCTCTGAGTCTTTCACTACACATACTGGTTAGAAGGGGGTTATGGGAGAGTCTTTCAAATTTGAAGGCACCTCGTCAACAGCAAGAGTCAGTCTCATGGCGTAAACACCTACAATCAATGACCAAGCAAGGGATGTGTTTTGTGGTTGTTGTTTTTTGTATGATGAAAAATCTTTTGTTCAAAATATCTATCTTTTCAATCATCTTTCTGATATCATACAAAAACTTCAGACTACGACTACAGGGCTATTTTCTGAGCAGCAAGGAGAGAGCTCACAATGCTGTTTTTTCTTTCTTTTTTAAAAAGGTTTTCACAGATCCACCGATTATATTGTTGGATTGTCAGTGGAGCATGCACTGTATTTCCTTGACTAAAATAGTCCTGACTTGGATGTATTTGCTCAGTGATGCTTCAATAGCATTTACTACCCTCACAGATGGCTGGTTTCCTATAACCTGGAGGAATATAGTCATGTCTGAGCTGCTTTTAACTGTAACCCAGTAAGTTGGCTTCGGCTGTGTTAGTTTGACACATATTTAGTGAGAGGAGACTTATTTCACCAACCCTGCAAAATATGAACAAGAAAGGACTTTCTACACTTTAAACTTTGAATTCAAGAGAGAAGGAGAGAATGCATGTCAGTTATTACATAACAACCTGTAGATTCTCTCTTCAGGTTAATAAGACATGATCAGGTATTTTCAGCATTTAGCCGCATTGATATTTCAAGTGAAGCCAGAAAGCTCAGCCATGCAGCAACTCTCGATCTTTTCCCCATGAGGGAGATGATGAGACTAATCCATGGCCATTCAATCAAATGAAACTTTTCAGTCAAGCTATTTTTCAATGTCACATTTCTTTACGTTTGATCCATGAGGTAACGCTTGTCCCATTGGCATCATCTATCATCATCTAGTCAAGCTAGCAGGCTCTCCTGACCACTGAGCAGTCACTCTTGGGAGACAGATTCCTCTGCGGGACATCTGCCAATCAAAGACTCGTGGAGGCATTGCCGCATTTCCATTTTCAATGAACCACAGAGAAACTCATGAATCTTATATGCTAGAAATGTAGTAGCAGTCCAGATTTGTGTATTGGCATGCCAGTAGCTAACTGGCATTTGGTGCATGTATGCAAGGAAAGCTGCTCCCTCACATGCACTCGCATGCAGTGTACTTATTTCTGTAGTCAGACAGCGTCTCTCTTTGACATTCCAGTTATCCATATAAAGATTTGCACATGGCAGTCACAGATGCGATCTCGGTGCCAGCTTTGATATAAATTCAGCTCCGAGCCAAGATTGGGAAATGAGCCTCTTGGAGGAGAATGTATTAAAGGCAGGAGAGTAAACATGAATTCCGGTTAGTGTTGGCACCTGTTTGTGTGTTTGCTGAGCTGCGTGGAGCACTCAAAAATTAAAAACAACCTCTATCACTTAGCATTCAGAAGATTTGTGTGAAGTGGCAATCGTGAAACAATGAATGGAAAACAAGACTTCATCGGGCCTTTGGAGGTGCAGGAGCAGCAGTTTTTTATGTGTCACTCGAGGATGATTTTTGAGGGGTTTTGAAGTCCTTGAAGTATCAATACACCAAGTAGCTGCTGATGAAGTGCTGACAGACAGACTGTCGCTGGAAAAATCAGTGAGTGAGACAGTCCCCTGTAGAAAGACAGGAGAGGGCAGACAACAGATGTTTTGGATATTTGCGGCCACCAAAGGCTGAGCACTGTTTAGACATGGAAGAAGACAACAATAATTAGGTTCACACCTCTTTGACATCCTCACCTTTCAATGTCATTTACATGTGAGGATGATTTGCTCAGTGGATGAGATGGGAAACTGCTACGCATGAGCCTATTTTTCTTCAGAGACTTATCAGTGAGGTGGGAAAACTGGGATAATTTTATCAAATCATATCAGTATTTACAGACAATATGGAGCAATCCTCCTTTGCCAGTAGTAATAAGTATGAGTTGCCAAGTTGCAAACACCATGTCATTAATCTGTTGTGCACTGCACTCAATTACTCCATTTTCTCCAAGGAGCCAGGAAGATAATGTGGCCTTAACTGTGGTTTCACCACATCTATAATTAGAAAAACAATTATTCATTTCCATGATAATCATGGTTGAAACACACAAATCACACCCTGCATACAGCTACAGTGTCCTCCCCACTGCTCCCTCTCACCTTCAAAGTTCATTTGGGGCTAATGAACATTGCTCACAAGCGCTCCATGCTTCCTGATGGTAGAATAAGATATTTCACTTGCTTATGTTCACCATATGGTTTGTGCAACTTTTCACTTGGGCCTGGGAATTGGGTTACCTTCAAAAGAGGCCTCTACACATAAATGACCTGTTTCATGTTTGCTAACTAATAGAAGATCATTTTTAAATATATATATTTTAAATGCTATTTTCTAAAACGGTCACTTTGAGGTCACTGTGACTATCACTGTCTTTTTTAATAAATAATTTATTTCACAGTTAATTTTGCATGTATATGGCCTTATAGTGCCAAAACCCCATGAAAAGAGCGGCCAATGATAGTTTGCATTTACTTGGGGAGAAAAGCAACAGTGAAGGGAGAATCAATGCAAAAAAGGTGAAATTTATTAACAAAACAATTCAGGGAACAGAGGCTAAAATAAAAGCATAGGCATTGAAAGTATAGACTGTGACAAAAAAAGACAAAAATTAACTTCCATTTCTACCTTAAATCGACCAACTATACCAAAATCAACTGTAGAACATTTTTCTCCTACAACTTGACATTATCCAGTTACTCACTGCTTAGAGGACCTAATGATGCTGGCCTGGTTTCATTATCCTTAACTGAGCAGATGATTTCTCCTTCCAACATACAGTACACATGCATACATCAAGGGTAATACGCAGCATGTTGTCTTGCCTTGCACCTTTAGTTAGCATAGTGCTGACAGCATCCAGATGTCTACACAGTACTCACAATGATTGCCTGCAACAAAGTCGACAATGAAAATAAATGCCTTTGGCAGAGGGAAAAATCCAGATCAGATCAGTGCTGAAGGACAAAAGAACAGATAACTGGTGAGGTAAAACACGGAATTTAAAAAAAATAAAGGTTTTTCATGTCGGGTCCTAGGTTCACTTTATTTTCTTTACATGGAAAGTTTTTGCGAAGTTTTGTCTCATTTGTTGCTAGTTATTTGTTCCTTGCATTCATTAAGTCTTACCAATATTTCAAAGTAAATCTTTTCTTCATCATTAACAAACAGAGTCACGCGATATAGCTTACAAGCGTAGTTGTTTCCGTAACATCCATGCAGCTTGATGATGCTGGAGAAATGGGTTGTCTCAGTAATTGCATCTTTGAAGACAACTGCTTCACAGCGACCATGAATGCCAATCCTCAGATTGGTAATTAAAAGTGTGCAGTCGAAGCTGGGACGAGATGATTAAGGTACATATATGTCTCTACTGACAGATGAGAAAATGAAAGCTATATCGATAACAGTGCATAGGAGGTATCACAGTAGTCCTCTAACCAGTGCTGGAGAAAAACGGAATGCATATGCATCAGAAATACAATATTGTATTTTTGCATATAGAAATGGCAACAATTTTACATTAATGGTCATCAGAATACAGTTAAAATTTTGAAGTTAACAGATTACTTGAAGGAGGTGCTCAAATTAAGGACTACTGCACAAGCAACACTCAGCTCGCCAGCTTCCTGCAGGCAAGTGAATGCATTGATTTTTTGAGTTTAACTGTATATGACTGTAAAAGTGTTTTCACGAGTACAGAATGCCTTATTTCATAAAATTCTAGAAAGGATCAGTGGGGGAAAGACGCCGATGTGCAGTAGAACATTGATGCAGCACGCTGAAAATGATTTCAGAGAATAACCAAAACACTTCACATAGGAATACATGAGTAACACAAAGACAGCTCATCATAAGAGATCACTTGTCAGTTGATCGAGCCATGGACATTGGTAAGAATGTTGGCTAATGATCTTTTTACACTCCTCATAACAACATAAAAGATTGTTGTTGCTTCATTGTAGAGCTGTGTGCAGTGCTCTTTGCACTGTTCGGAGAAGTCCCAACAGCGTTGGTGTCCTGATAGATCGTCCAAAAAAAATCATGACATTTTTTGGCATCCTTGACAGACAGACAGATCTAGGCATAACACTTTCCCTCTCTGTGTACTTGTGATTCAGTTTTGTATGAGAGCATATGTCCAGATGCTGCCACCTTCATCAGACAAAATTTGCAGATTGCCTCATTAATGTTATTAGATTTACCCTTCAGCATTCAGGTTAAAGCTGAAATATTTGCAAATAGGCAATTTTGCTTTTCACCCTGGTTGAATTCTGTTTGCTACTGTTTATGTGAGGGAGGCTGGTAAGAGCCCTGAATTCTATGTCTTTCCCTTTTTTGATTTAGGCGAGTAAGAAAACTCTGATTTAGATGGTTTTGTTTGCTTTTTGCATCGCTCACCCAACGCCTTTTTCTGCCCTGATTGATTAATACATCTTTTCTGTTTGGAATGGAATCATCTGTGGAACTGGATGTTCTCATGTTTCCCCTAGGCAACGTATAACAGAACTACATTTAGCAATTCTTTGATTAGGCTACTTATTGTCCCTATAGCTTCACACAAGAGATGTGATGATGCCATTTTTGACAAAGGGAAACTGTGTCAAGCTAAACCTACAGTAGTATTAAGTACTAACCGCTAAAAGAGTCAACAAGTATGTGGAAATACATTGCCGGTGTCTTATCAGTGTTTCTGCAGGTAACGTTTCAACTATTCGGCTCACCATAGCAAAAAGATAAATCCTGCTAACCAATAATTTAATCTAACACTTTGGTGACCCACACTGGTAGACAGTAATTAGGTAAAAGGCAACAACGCATCTCTCTCCTTGCTCTTACGTCCAAATTTGGTTAGTAACTCTTAAGCTGGATCTCCTTCCCTTCAGTAACTACTGTGATGCAGCCTGAGCTTATCTAAACACTTGATAGGTTACCAAAGTAACGTGATTAACGTGACCACTTCACTTCCCAGAATATAGCCACTAAGTTAGACTGTGCCACATTCACAGGTGCAGTTAGGCTGTTGTTACCTCGGTGAGTGAAGTATTGGAGAAAAAAACAGCCTATATTAATTACCATGATTATTAAACATTTTGTACCTCCATAGACAAAGAGGTAACATGGATTAGAGATGGAAGACGATCTCAGGGAAAGACAATTGAGGAGAGAGAAGAAAGGCTGCAAGGAGAGCAGGAGAGGAAAAGGTAGAAGAAAGAAAAATGACAGAAAATAATCTTTTGCACAAAAGTCTGGATGGAATACAGACCAATATTCAAAGATTCAAGCCTACTTAAAATGGTGAGTTTCAAATACAAAATGACTGTGTAAAATAAATAAAACAAAACATATGAATTCTTCATGAATCTATCCATCATTTAGCACTTTTCTGAACCTCCCCACAGTCACAATGCCCCCGAGGCAAACCTCTCGATCAACAGGAAACACTGGCCAATGATTGCAGTCTGTGACCATCTAAATTTGACCAAACTGCACCCTCAAGAGACAATGTTTCTCAAAGACTATAAAGCCCATCTGAAACCTCTTGCCTACTCGATCAAGCTTCTCCAGGGATTAAATAGCTGTTATCTTGGCTTCATAACTCTAATCATTCTAAGCATAAAAGCTATGCTGTCTGAAAAAATTCCCTAATGTACAGTTCTTGGCTTACATCTTCTCAGCTATTATAAATGCCATTGACACTAGACCTCAAGAGGCAAGGCCAGCAGCATCCACCATTCCAAATGTCAGACTGTGGTGGCTTGCAGTTGACGAGATTGAATCCATTGGATGGATAATGACCCAATAGGTTTGTCTTCAAGTTGCCATTGAAAATGTACCAGTAGGAAGTGAGCCAGAGGAAGTCTACATTTCTTCTCTTTTGAGAACCCATTGATGAAAAGTTCCACAGGTCCTTTGGAGTGACTCCAGGGTAATCCAAAGTATTCAGAATCCTTTAATATTGAGTAATCTACCAGAATTCATTACAAATTCATTGTTGGTCGTGTATTCTGTAATCTGTACTGGAATACATTTCAAAAGTGGCATTCCAACCTGGAAAACATGTTTGACAAATGAATAGCCTTCTAACGTTGATATGGCTGAAGAGTTAGCAAGAAGTTGCTTATTTGCATCCATCAGATACAGAGCAAATGAGTATTCATTCAGAATCATGTTTCTGGCCCCCTGACTCATGCTATTAATCACTCTACTTCAGGCTCTGTTTTGATCTACACCAACTTTAGACAAATGATTCTGCGTGTAAATTGCAGACAATTGCTATACTATGCTCATTTACTGAAGTGGTTAACATTGTCTGTCAGTCGGTTTGTGCTTGGTAAGTATCCCACACTGGGAAGATCAGTTTGTTTTTGTCTTTTTTGTCTGGAAATGGCTGCCCTGCTGGAGTCTAGGTTAAACTGTGCATTAAGACTGAACCAGTGAAGCTGAACTGTAAAGTTGCGGCCCATGAATCCAAAACAATAAACTGAAAGATGTTTAAGTGTTCCTTAGAGGTAACTTGCAAAGTCAGGTGATTATTATCTGTAGAGCAGTGAGTAGGCATGACCTTTTTCAGATTACATACATTAACTTGATCCATAGTTAATATAACATGTTGACAATCTTTCCCAACTATGTGGACTGTTGAAGAAGTGTACTAAACTCCTCGCTATATCTATCATAATTTGCTTAATTCAGGGAATGTACAGTACATTCCCTAAGACCTTCCGTTAAATCACCTTTCACTCAGTTGGTTAATATGAATTGCAGAGATGCTAATATATACTCCATCTCCAAGCCTGACCACAATTCACAGCCAAAAGAACTGGAAGAAAAAAATAAGAAGAGGGAATTAAATTATCCCCCATAAAAACCTTTTGTTTGAGAATAAAAGCAAACTTGTTACTAAGAGAAAACTAAAATTGTTTTTCAGCCAAAAAGATGCAGAATAAGATACAAAGCGAGAGAGCAAAACGTGGCAAACAAAGACGAGAGGTGCTTTTCCTTTAGCATAAGGAAATAATCACTGGAAATCACCATTTTTCATCTGCTGTGGTCTGCACACAAAATATCATCACTGCTGCTCAATAGTCTTTAGTGGTCCATCCATTGGTTTGTATCTGCAGCTATGGCAAATCAGACAAACTATAAGAAAAACAGGGACATTACCTGTAACTGCCTGAAGCTGATGCCATTCCGTTTTAGTTTTAAAGGCTTTTAGTGTAGTTGGACAATTTAACTTATGAGAAACATTTGTTCTCTCAGAAATAAACAGCTGATTTCATTGCTCCAGAGGATTTGCTGCTACTGCCTTTCTTGGTTTTACATGACCTGTAGCACAATGTTAGCTATACTTCTAGGGAAGTTTACTGCATTTGGCTTATCATCTACACCCAGGATATTTTTTTTTAATTTCATAAGACTTTAGAGAGTCAAAGGTTTTATTTGTCACATATACTGCACTGGAATGCAGCATGTCTCTTGCAAATTTGATGGCTTGTGTTAAAATATATTAAGTTAAAACTAAAAATAGACATGACTGATGTGGAAGCAATATCTTGCATCTCTGAACAGAGTTCTCTCCCATAAAATATCTAATATCAAATGTTTGCATACATTTTGTAATTTACAACCTAAAACACTAAGTGAACTGTATAGCACCTTTCTTGTTAGGGTCGAGTGTTAGGCTGGCCCCAGAAAGGCAGACACAAATGGGGAGGAAGGCGAGGAACAGATTTTAATGGTTCACAATAGGATAAATGGGGTAGATGGTTCGACAGCCGGCTTGAGTGGGGGAAAGGTGACGCAGGAGACACAAGGAGCAAGCATGCTGGCGTCCGGATCCTGGGCACAAGGAGAAGCTGGTTGGCATGGTCACAAGTATAAAAGAGAGTAAATCTTAGACATTTACTTATTCATGAGCTGTGAGACAAACTACCACAAGTTAGTTTTATAATTCGGTGGCGAATGACTGGAAGGGCTGGAGACTTTAAACTGGTGAGTAAATTGGTGATTGAGGAAGTTTAATAACTAAGTTTGGGAATAAGGGGCCACGCCTCAAACTCTGATCATTTCCGGACGGAAAGTATTTTAGCTCCCATGTTCCATTTCCTCCCTCTGTGATAATACACACTGAAACATGCTCCATCCAGCATGTTTCAGTGTGTATTATTACCGTGTAAATGATGTAAATGCTTCATATGTAACAGTAATTTACATGATGACGTGCGTTCCTTCTGGGTCATATTCATGCTCTTCTTCTTCTTTTATTACTTTGGATTGAACATTTTCCTTTTGTGCATGGCGCGTCACATTAAATATAACTAAAGAGTGAGGAGACACCAGGAGCCCTCGAGTCACAGCCGGGCTGCGACATTTCTGGTCTTATTGACCTCCCAAAATGTACAATTCACATTCATACATTCAGACAGCACTGCTATACCCAGCTCTTTTTTCTATCATACATCATTCAGGCACTGCCAACAAAGCTGTAAGGCAAAATTAAGGGGTTAATTATTTTGCCCAAGGACACCTCAGCATGCATCCGGGAGGACCTGGGGATTGTACCATCTACTATGTGGTTTGTGGACAACACGCTCAGGCTGCCTTTTCTGGAAACTCGGTTGACATGGTATAGTTGATTGTTTGGCCCTTCCTGCCTTTCGCTAAAAGTCTAAGCATGCCACTGAATCACAATAAGATTGTTAAAGGGATAGTTCAGTGATTCTGAAGTGAGGTTGTATGAGTTACTTATGCATAGTTAATATGTTACCTTATGGAGATGGTGATCAGCAATGTCATTTTGCAGAGTTTGGAGAAGAAGTGGAAGTAGCGAAAGTCGGAGTCCCACTGTTGCAGAGGGGACCACCGAAAAACGTCCTTTTCGCCACATTTTTAAACGTTACCTAAAAAATAATTATATAATATTGTACGCTTAAGGATGTATTTTTTTCACTTTCTTGACATGAGTAAGTAAGTAATACATGGCCGAAGTACGCTTGAAAAAAAAAGTTCAAACTTAGACGGCTCCCTGGCGGCAAACTAAGGCAGTGAAAAAATACATCCTTTAGCTTACAATTGAACAGATTTTTTTCTTTAGTTAACGTTTAAAAATTTTGGTGAAAAATATGCTTTTCTGTGTTCCCCTCTGCAACAGTGGGACTCCGACTTACGCTACTTCCACTTCACCTCCAATATCCCTAAAATGACATCGCTGATCACCATCTCCATAAGGTAACATATTAACTATGCATAAGTAACTCATACAACCTCACTTCAAAATCAACTATCCCTTTAAATGGTAATTTTAAGAAAAAAATTATAAGAGATAAAATAATGATGTACATAGGAATTTTGAGAGTAATAAAAGAATGAACCACTTTATTAAATCAGGCTCACTTGAAAATAATGTGATACCTATTTCTGTGTATCTCTGTGTCAGCATGTCTCCCCCTGGCCTCCCGCCACCATCCTACCTTATTGTGCAAATGTCAGGTTGTGGACTGCGACATGTTAACATAGTGTGTCACACACACACACACACACACACACACACACACACACACACACATCCGTTGTCTAGCATTTGAGAGATGCTATTTTACATTTACCTTGTGTGCTTTCTCACAAACCTGGAGTTTTTTTTTACACAGACACATAGTCCCACCATAAATATTAAATAACCAAGTCCAGTCGTGTTCTCATGTGCTTCACATTGTATCATCAAAGTGCAGTGTTGTCTTATTAAAGGGTACCATCATATTTACAGTGCTTAAATGTTCTTAATCTTTATTTTCATCAGCCAAGAGTCCAATGAAGATAGCATGATGCCATCACCATATTTCTAAGATATAAGCCTAGAATCAATTAGCAAAATAATGGACAGTAAAATACTGTGGATCTTTGAGAAAGGACTGTGCTGGTTCTCGCACAATATATTGAAACCCTTTTTGTACAACTCTCCTGGACAAATATGTTGGGATAGAGACAACACATGATGGGATCCAAACTCATGTTTCGCTGATCAATAATTTATAATGTATCCATCGACGCCGCAGCATCCAAATCTCAGGGGATTTCCAAGGTTAATGGCATACATGCATTAATAGGCTGAAATGCTATAGGTCGTTTGACAGGGTAACACAGATAAGAAGGCATTATTGTTCTCTATTGACTGACAAGAGGAGCAGTGTGCCTATACGGTGTAGCGAGGTGATGCAGGTCAAATGAAAAGAAAAGTCACTCACGAGTAAAAAAGGTGAAATTTGCTTTAAATAGAAAGCTCTTTTTGAAGGCGGATTCATGAGGTGATCTCTTGCTGTTACAGCCCCACAGTAGGTAATCAATAATGGAAGACTGACACACACTGTACTGAATACACTTACAAGGAATTTATGAACGTTGCAGAGAAGACATGCGGAACCATTTGACAGTAGATTAGACATAGAGGAATACGTTCAGAATCATATCAGTGTTGCATCTGTGCTTTTGGTAGAAGTACACGTGCATATATACGCCATTTACACAGGGCAGACCTCCACGCTCAACTCTGAATTGCTGCTCGTACATCTGGCTTTTGTGGCTGTTTTCTTCATATCTATTCTGGGATGTAACCAGTATGTGACACCAATATGAACTGACAGCCATTTTGATAGGACTTGTGTGAAGAGTGACAGTAACAATAGATGTCACATTTCTGCAGCTTGTCTCGAACGCATCCTGGTTTTGGCCGGTCCCCTATTTTTGTCTTTTTGAGGCTTGTCCCCAAATATCAGTCGAGCCAAGAATTCCACTTCCTTTGTTGTTTTCCTATTATCCTTCAGGGATACAAAGGACTAGAAACATTGGCATTCGACTGTTAGTTGCAAAAATTCTTTAAAGTTTACAGACTAAGATTTACTTTGACCTATTGAACTTTCAGCAGCTGTGCATACAGTTTTTGCTCTGTGCAATGAGGGATTATTATTGATATTTATATGCTGCATTTACTTTCACTTCTACCTCCAAATAAAGTGGATTAGACTATTTAGAACCTGTCTGGGCATCGTAATCTTTCTTCTTCTTTCTTTCTGCACTGTCACACTCACCTGTAGCTGACACCATGTTCCCTGATTTCTTTGCCGCGTACAGTGTTACTATAACGGATTCATAATGAACACACACACATGCTTGATGTGGTTTTTAGGACAAATTGACCCATTTCAAATTTTCCAATGAACATTTTCAAATGAAACTCTGTGGCCTTGGATTATTGTTTTCTTATTTTGTGTGGAAAAGATGTAAAAGAAAAAAAAGAAAAGAAATTCATGGAGTACACGTGCTACATGCCCCCGCACATTTATGTGCTTCATACAATGTTCGGGCAAATTTGACCTTCATACTGAGACATTGAAACACTCACTCACTTATTCACTCACTCCTGCAACATTGTCCAAGCGCCCAGAGGAAATGTGCCCCTGCTTCCTCCAGCCTGTGGTGTGATGCCCAATGTTACACATTTAACGTTTTCTCTTACCAAATCCTCTCACACCTGAACATCAGGGGAGGGACAAAACACATAAATAACTCACACATCACGGATGGGCCCCTGAGCCAGACGCTGAACGGGTGGGCTCAGGGTCTGGTAAATGAACTGTATTTATATAGCGCCTTACTATAGTCTTATCAACCAGACAAAGCCCTTTAGACAAGTACAAGTCACGCTTCTACACACAACGCTTTCTATTACACATCATTCATACACTGCCAGCACAGCCCATGAGGGGGTCTTACTGTTGGGTGAAGTGCGTTGCTCAAGTTCTCTTTGGCACACAGACTGGAGGAGCCAGGGATCGAACGATCGAACTTCTTGTAAATGGACGACCAATTCTATCTCCTGAGCCACAGCTGCCCCACAGGAAGAGTTTCCTTTGGTGTATCCCCTGAGTCAAGCTCATCTTCAAATTCACTTTCATTCTAGGAATGTATTGCTACATTATCTTCATTATATGAAACATCCTCCTCTCCCTCTTCACTATGTCACACTCTCTTCCAATATAAGCTCCAAGGCCCTCAGAGAATCGTTTTTCTCATAGTGCTGCTAAGTGCTGCTGGAGAATTGTAGTTGAAGTGACCTATACACTCTGGTCACAACCTGTATTTGCTTTACAGCTAGGACTTTAATGAGACAGAGGTGAAAATCAATTGACAATCTCATTTCAAAGTAATACACGTTGCTTAAGATATAGTTTAATTTGAATTTTACCAAGGCAAGATTGATTTATACCACTCTAGTCTTTACCTTTAGCTTTACATCAGACTCATACTGTATGAGTTTGCTTATTACTGTATTATTACTGTATAATACTGTATAAAGGGAATAAGCAAAATACAGAACAATTATGCAGGTAAACAAACATCACACTAAACACGTCCACAGGGATTTTTCTGTCAATAAATTATAACTTTATCACAAAAAAATTAATGACACATTATTAAATGTTACCTGGCACAGATCAATTGCATATCTCAATCCTCAATCAAAAATAATAATGTATTAGTTTTTTTCCAGGATGAAATGTCATGTTTAGACTATAACCAGTTCCCTACAAGGTCTTGTTAGATTATTACATTATCCTGTATCTATGGAAATTAGTTTTTTTTGTTGAAGGCCCTAAAACTTGATATAGGATTGTTTTACATCAGCAGCCACAGCACAATATCCTGATTAACAGTGACATACTGTGAATGCTGGTCTCCACGGGGCGTGTGTGTGTATGACTGGTTGATCTGCAGTGAGTTTGGTAGGATTAAAAGGAGCAATTAATTGTTTTGGAAATAACAATTTTCTTCCAATTTATAGACATTGTTCATGTAACTTGCGTGTAAAATTGGTCCGCTCAACCTGTGGCCAAAACACCTCAAGAGTAGCCGCAAAGTGACAAGTGGAGTCTTTGTCAGTCGGAGCCTTCAGCAGCAACCGTCCACACACAGCCTTCTCCCTGTGAACCTGGGAGGAGAGCTCTACGGGCTGCCTGTCAGCTGTCCCATGGTGCTTGGAGAAAGCTCATGGTCTTTTTAATTCCCAGCCAATCTTCTGTCCATCACACCACTTTATCCCTACTTCAGAGCTCAGCTCAGGTCCACACACTGTCACTTTCCTGACACATCTCGCAGCCTACACCTCAACAATACCAGAAAATATTGTCAGCTCCTCCCCACCGCCAGCTCACTTTCAATATGAACAACACATCAAAATTTTCAAACTGGATGTAGGAGCAGAGCAGGCCACCTTACCTCCCCACACAAGTTCTTGTGTCTGTGTGTGACGGCGAGGAAACCATATGTAGGATAAAATAAGAGTTCTAAGCTCCTTACAGATCACCCTGTGCTTATCAGGTGACCGGAGCAGTTTCTTCTGATTGCCTCACATGAGGCGTCATATGTTGATAATAATGAGCGAAGGTGGATTCAAGGAAGCACAACACGCACAGCCCGGCAAAGGTAAAGTAGCGACTCCATGAGCGCTGCCATTCTCAGAAGATTTCCATGAATAAAGGATTTGCTGCAAGCTGTGAGTCAAGCTCTGGTTCTTGTGGTTGCTTTACATATTTAAGGCCGAATTTTGCATCAGCAGAATAGGCAGCTTAACGTCAGAGGAGATTGTGCAGCAGTTCTGTAAAGTGGGAATGAGTCTGGGAGGAGTATATCAATAGAAGTTGAACTTGCAGAAATTCTGCACAGAGCATGTCACCAGTCGAAATGAGGTGTTAAGTGAGGTGGACCACTCATACATATTATAGTGCTAAATGTTATTTTGGACCTGAATGTCAATCCGTAGTCTCTGCCTGGAACATGGCTTTGAGATTCCTTTGGTAAAATTCTCCCCCATGTTTGGACACAGTGTTACAGTAAATCAGTTTGTTTATGACACAGAGATTATGAGGTGAGATCAGAGAAAGCTTCTGGTGAGCTCTGCGGAAATTCACACGGCTGATGATTCTATCTTCCTGGACAAACGACTTAGGGATAAACTCCATCATACGTTAAATTGGCTCAGGCAGGATCTTAGGCACTGATACAGTACCAACTTTATGTGTGTATATACATAACTTGACTAAAGATTGTGCAACCGGGTGATATTATCAGTGACAGTCAGAGAGACAGTCTTTCAAAATACCTGTGCTCTTTCAGTAAGTTGATGGTTTTCTTGTGATAAATAAACAGGTTTTCTCTTAGAGGTTTGATTTGACCATATATTGGTCACCTTCCAATAATTTGAGTTATGCCAAATGTCCACCAGATCTGGGCCAAGTTGTTTAAATGATGTGTGCGCACAAAAATCATGCACATGCCATTTTCTGCACATGAATTGCTATTGATAAAAGAGAAATATGCAATGAGTAAGTTTTTTCACTGAAGGAAATCTAGTGAAGGACTAAAAATCATTAAAATACAATACTTTTGACAAAACTGCAAAGTTAGAATCTTTTTTTAAAAGCCTTAAGTTTAACCTGAGGCCAGCAGCCTACAACAATTTTCTACATATAATGACATAATGGAGTGATTGCGTTATGAGCAGAGGGAGACAAGAGGTGTGGCCGACATTTAGTTCAACATCTAGTGATGGTGAATATCATATATATAACCATGTTTAAAAAAACATTTCAATTGGGACATTTTTGTGCATTTGCTGAAATAATTTAGTTTCCTCTTACGGAAGTGCTACTGAAGCAATAGCTAGTGCAAAAGGTTTTGATTAGAGTCCATATTCCACCTCCCTCCCTCACTCTCTCCCACCCACACATGCCCACACCGGGCAGGTACAGGTCCTCTGGCTGTCATAAATCTATCACACATCTCTCTGCACCCTGACTATTATTTATAATGCATTAGGGCCATGGCTACAAAAAACAGTATAGACATACACATATGACATACAGTAGAACTTAAGTTCACAGGATTATTGTTTGCATGTTCGTGTGTGTGTGTGTCTGTGTGAGAGAGAGAGAGAGAGACAGAGAGAGCGAAACAGCTTGTGGTTTGCAGGTCTTGTGGGATTCCGCTGGTTGATTAACATATTTTTTGCGAGTTGTTCGTTGCGGATTGACTCTTATAACCGGTCAGGGATCTTATGACCGGTCAGGGATCACTAAAGTCTGTTGGCTTTTTCATCCTAATAATAAAAAGCATGGCAGGGGGCAGGGACAAGATCTACCCGGCACTTTCAGTGTATTTATACACTATATATTCTATATTTGTCCCACCATTTTTTCATTCCAATATTCACTTTGTGTTTTGTACTGCTTCATTGTAGAGCTGTGTGCGGCTCTCTTTGCCCTCCTCTCCCTCTCAAACATATTAAGCATCTGTCACATTCACACTGACCATCAGCAGCACTGAGAGAAAAGCCACATGTTTGGTGGCACATTAGTCCTCCATCCCCATGGTGTTTGGCTTTGTTCAGCTTGCAGGCAAATCATATTTGTTTCTCAAATGATATATTAAAGACAGACTGTCCACAAGTGACCAGATCGGATTTGTGTGTCCTGAAAACCTGGAGCATGGGCTTCTGTAGTGACAACATATGCGACAAAAAAGATGAGTAAAGGTATGTTCTAGTTAGATGATATTGTCCACATCTTTTTTTTCTTCCAGTTTCCATTAAAAGTGGAATTGCAAAAAGTATCCGTGCCATTATGTTTTTTGTCAATATTTGGACAGCCATGGATGGAACTTTGTCAGTGGATAAAATGCATCAGGGGGTCTGAGTTAACATTCGTGCATGTTGTGACCAGTTAGCAATTATTGCAGAAATGACGTGTATTTAATTGAGGGCAGTGTGAGATTTACATGTTTAAAGAAAATCTGATCTTTGTTTTGCCTTTTAACTTCCTGTCAACTCCAGAAGTGTGAACAAGTTGCAAATGATCACTAAACCAGCTGTTTTGGTGACCATTTGTTAGGAATTCTGAAAATATTGATGACTTAATAACCTTTATCATCACATTGTAAAAATCCCAGCTTGTGAGTTGCTGCTACAATACAAAGTAAGCTTTAGTTGAAGGATAGTTAATGATTTACACTCTGCCTAAGATTATCCTTAATTATGACACAAGCGGTGGGTTAAGTGTTGTCAGGTCATATGACCTACTTTTAAATGTGGACTTACTTTGAGGAATGTAAAGTAGGCTGGAATTAAGGACAGAGATTTTTGACTTAAGTTTACTATAGCAAACAATAGCAGCCAGTCAACTGTTTTGTTTGGTGGATGAGACCAAACTTGTATTAAAGTTGTAGAAGTCCAGATGGACAAGTCCAAAGCATGGGTATCGGGAAATAAAATACAATTTTTTTTCATGCGTTATAGCCCTGCATATTCAAGGTTTTACGACACCAACCTTGTCTCCATCAACTCAGTTCACAGAATTGTGACGTGATGCCATGGGCTCATCCAACCTGAGCACTTGAAGGAAGGCAAGAGTTCATTTCTGATGATTTTACAAGTACAGTTTGGGTTTTGAAATCCTCCTTTTCCCCTTCTGCCCCCTGCTGTCAACATCATCTTAAATGGCTGTAAATGTCAACTGTGCACCTAATGGCAGTTGATTGGCTGTTATTGAGGACCAAGACATGTTTCATACAACTGCTACAAGATTCTTTAAATTGAATGTCTCTGCCTAAATCCAATCTGATGTGGGGCAGGTAAATAACATGTATAACTCCTTTAAAAGTTTGTTTTAACTTTACTTAATGTCATAAGGGAAAGTTTGTTAAATAACTAAATTTGAGAGTCCATCCATCAGCAAGACAAGCCATATGTTTGTTTTAAGGTCAGCAGTTTTTACAATTGGTGTGACTTTTAATTTATCGTGGTCTGGTGTATTAACTTTGTATTTTTTTAAATGCCACATCCCGGCACATAGATACTGTCACTTACATATTGGAAGTCTATCGTACATTTGTAAAGTACAGAAATCATGTCTTTGCTGAAAATTAATCTCTCATAAATTTAACCTAATATCCGAGGGAAAACTCCTTCTCTCCATCTTTTTAAAAAAAAACAACCTGTTGGTTGACCACCATATTAATTATGACTCTCACTTGCACACTTCATAGTACATCGGAAATTTCCTGGGACCAGTTTTAAGACTTATACAACTACTGATAATAATATAAAAGAAAAATTACGATTGAATAATAACTGATTAAAGGGTTTCAATATGAACATTTTATTGAGTCTTCCTCATCTCACAGAGATATCATATATATCATATTAATACAATGGTATTACATTACTGAAGTAACATGTTGCAGATCCAGATAAAGAAAACCTGTTGATAATAAATGACAAGGGCATAAAAACAAATTTGAGTAGTCATAATTAGATATTGCAACAGAAAATTAAACCATTCATTAGCTAAATGTAAAAGGATGTCGGGTTTAAGTGAACAGCACAGCACAAAATAAACTATAATGTGTAAAATGAATGAGGTTTGGACTAATATAGATTTCAAACTAAAAAATTAAAATTCAAAACAAAAATATACAATAAAGATTTAGCACTTAAGTCATTACAATAAGGAAAAAAGCTCACAAATACATACAAGGAACAAACAGTTCTGCTCAATATGCCATTTCAACATCTGCATGTGTTCTTAATTTTAATTTTCAGCATTATTAAAAAAATACATACATTTATGATAGTTGTGTTGTTAATATATCTTGAGATTGATATTAAAAGTAATTTATGTTGTCCCAAAATGTTTCTTGTGTTGAAATGACAGACCTGGTGTTTAAATACATCTAAATTTAAAGGCATCAAATGATCTGACATAAGCACTGTATAGCAAACAAATCTGGAATTTAACATTTGCACAGGCATTTCTTTACATTTCAAAACAGTAACATCACTGTAACTTTTCTCCTATAACTTTTGCCACTCAGTGTATTGTATGAGGGCGACACTGACTAAAATATCAAAAAAATAATAATATATATATTCATCTACATTGTATGTTCATCTGTTTCGCACAAGAGAAATATGTCCTGGAGGAAGTAAAATATTGGAGAGATGCGGATGTTTCATTCAACATATCAGACAAGGCTGAGTGTAAATTTTCTTCAAAATATCTATTGCTTTAATGAAGTATCCTGTCTCATAATTTAGTGAAGGTATATTCCATTGCAATAGATGAAGGCTATTATTATGAAAGGTCCAATCCATGTTGGGAAATAACTGTTCAAAGACAAATGTTATTCCATTTGAGCAACTTATCAGTTTCAGAATTGTTGTATTTACTTCTAGAAGATGCTGATGTTTGCAATTAACAAAAAGCACACTGAATGCAGAAAAGAATTCTTCAGGTCATACTTCCTTACTGTCATACTTAATCATTCTTCAAATTTGTGTGTATAAAAAGTTTATACGGTAGCTGTTTTTCGCTTGACCTCTTGTCCCCCACAAAAAATTACATCAAATATAATTTTACAAATGAAATAAATGACATTCTGTTTTCTATGTGTGATAAGTTTGCCCTTCTGTTGACAACAACTTTGAATAATATACTACATACTAGCATAAACTTGACGAGGCAAAGCAGCTTTGTTTAACACGTTATGGTAAGCCGGTATGCCCTTGCATAAAATCAGCATAATACAATCACAACTATCCTATCTCTGTAGCTGTTAATCCTGAAGATAGTTTGGTCACATAGGACATGTAACCTGAACAGTTTTAGCTGGGGTGTAAACTGTGGAGACATCAGTTGCACAGGTTATCATTAAAAAAACAAACAAACAGAGCCTCAAATAAATTAACATGGATGGAGGCAAATGTTGCACAATACCAGGGCTGAAAAGGAACACCTACAGTAGATGACATGTAGTCATTGATGTTGTAACATGTGTTACATTTGGTCTTTATTTAGTGAGTGTTTGGCAGAAGGGGCCCACTGATTTTACACATTAAAGTTTGGGACGTCTTTGGAAAAGTGGGGGGAGCTGATTGAAGGCGGATAAAATGCTTCAAGTGATGTCAGTGCTTGTGGCCACATTAGAACTGTGGGTAATGTAGGTGTCAGCTTTGACCTGGGAGGCTGGTTTGGCAGTTAGGCTAAGGAGCTGAGCTAATGGTAGTAAGAGCTAACTCCTGTCGCAATTTCCGACTCGGAGGTCGGTTATTCCGAGTTCCGAGGTATAATAGAACGCAGCATTAGCTAACAGTAGTTGATCAGTATAGATGGATTTTTCATTTAAACACAATTCTTGATGTGGGTATTGGAGTAGAAAACACATTTCCACAAAGTCACATTAGATTAAAATTTTTGGAATTAATTTATATGCAACACACATGCAACAACTGTGGCTGCTGACATGATGATAACCAGCAGCTAATAGCAGTAACAGCACTACGAAAGGATACTGATAAATGTAGCTCCACAGGTTAACCTGACAACAGAGGTTAAACTTAAACGTAAACGTAAACAACTAGCATAGTCATGCTGTTTGTCTGCTGCATAAAGTTAAGAGCACTGGAGTGATCACTGTGGTTATACTTTTAATATCAACATAGTCACTGGATATATTCCAGATGTGTTAAATGAATGCAAAATCTCATATTGGAGATGCCTGCAGTCTAAAGAGGCAGAGTGTCACGCCTGATAAACTGTAATCAGTATTATTGATCAGCCACGCAGGATCATGAAAAAACACCCTGACCTATATTTATAGGCTTAATTTTCTGTGACGTTATAAGCACGACGTGACACAATTTCCATCCAAAGCCTTCAGTGTGCTCCTCTATCAGCTGTCACCCTTTGCCAAACTGAAATTCTAAACACATGTCAAACACAGAGCATCGGCAATATTCATTAATCAGCCCTAAACCCAGAGTAACGGTGAGAGCTGTCCTACCTAAAAACAGCCGTTTTGATCTGTGGTTTCAATACAAAACAATTTACTGACTTCATACAATCCGGAGCTCAGATAAGATTGAAGTAGATTTACTTTTCCATGGGCACTAAATTTTGTGATTCAGGCAGTATGAGGCACAAAAGCAACATTTCTCCTTCATATTAGCTCTCAGTCATTTTGGGACATTGACACCATCACTTGGAAAAAGCCATCTATACAAACACACACACACAAATAATTTACAAATATAAATTCATACAAATAATATTATAATAACACCAATCAGCCACAGCATGAAACCAATTACCTGTTTTATTGGTTGGAATGTTGCAGCTGATCTCTGTATTTCATGTTGGGATGAAGAGTTGTTTGTTGCTAGTTGGCTAATTTGCTTTGGATACTTATAGGGAAATATGCTTATTTGCTTTATTTCATGACAAAATCTGCACCGGTGTCTTATCTGCAATGAAGCTGGAGCTGTGGGCCAATTGGCTTAGTTCATGATCATGAAGCAGAGAGAAAACAGCTCAAAGTAATTGAGAAAATTGTAAAAATGTCCAATGTTCATTCAAGTGTATGGGTTAGTTTTGACTCCACCACCAATACAATCAAAATGTCAAGGATTAACACTTTAACTCCGAAGGAACAGCACAAATTGAACAGAGAATTTTCACATTGCATGTACGATAGTATGTCAAACTTGCACCTCTTCATCTATAACATTCATGGGGGTCACATCGAGCTATTAAATAACTTGGAAGCTGAGGCAAAAAAAAAAGAAGACACGAAACTGGGACATGAACATGTGCTCATGTTCATTTCACAAGTAAAGATAAGCAATTCATCTTTCCAAGTTTATCAAATGCATGCATCTTGGAGGATGGCAGTGGTCCTGAAAATAGGCAGATGAAAATGTGTTGTAACTGTACTGTTGTCTATGAGTAACAGTCCAACCACGGATTAGTGGGCATTTGACAACCTGTCAAAATGATTCCCATCATTCACTTTGGGTTTGCAAAACAATGTTTGAGAAACATTTCGAACCATTCCACAAACCTTACATGAAGAGGTGGAGGATCACAAACTATATTCACTCTAATGTCCAAAGCAGAATGTAAAGGCATCAGAAGCTACATAATTAATATAGAAAATATTAAAAAAAACATGATGAAACTGCAAATCTTCATTGAAACTGGGCACACACATCCTTTAGAGTTAAGACCTAGGAAGAAATGAAAAACATCATTATTCACATATCAAATAGGTTTTGAGTTCCATTTTTGTAACAAATAATACTGAGTTGTAGAGAACATATCTGGATATGTTATAGCTTTGAAGGAGGAGAAATTGTTAAACATGTCAAGCAAGTACAACTTGTGACAGTTGAATTATGGTAATTTAGTTTATACTGTTTCTGTTGTACCAAGTTTAGGAAAAGTCAATTAAATCTTACAAGATCGCTCAGAGTTGATATAACTGTTATCTAAATGTATTCATGTTGGTAAATATGTATTGTCAATTATAATTATATAGTTATGGGAAATCACTTTGTGAGGAATATAAAACATATATAACAAATAAAACATTTTCATTTAAAGTTTTACAAAGAGAGTTTCCCAAAGCCTGTTTGACCAACAAATTCAGGGAAAATAAGAGATTAAACATTAAATGCTTTCAAAATGTAACTCCAACTCTGAAACAACACAGAGCAAGGCTATAGCTGTTTCTAGATGCTTTCAGTCAATTGTTAAAAACTATGCTTTTACATTTCTGAAACATTCTACTAGCTAACAGACAAAGAGGACTGAAAAATATCTTTCTAGACAGATACATTTTTGTCTCTTCGTCCTGCTCGTATGGTGCAGTCTAATTATTGTGAAGGCCTTGTTCAAGCTACAGTTATGGTAATACTGATAAACAGCATCAGTCACACTGGGGATTGGATACACACTGTGCACCCATTCCACTGCTCTTTGGCATGCTGCAGAGTGTTAGAAACTTACTGGACATCTTTGGTATGCGGATGGGGCCACTGCTTGTGCCATCTCCCCCTTTGGTCAGAGTTTTGATCTCAATGAAGTAGTCCTCTCCAGAGGGAATCTGCAGCTCCACACTGGTCTTATTGGTTTCCAGTACAGTGGTCCCGCCTTGCCAGTCCTGACGATACATAACCTGGAGGCGGGGAGCACAAATCCAAAGGTGAACACCTTGTTTCTCGGTCTTAACAGTCAGAAATGAAACCTTTATGACCTCTCAGCAGGCAACTGTATGACTTCATTTGACATATTAACGTGCTGTGTGAAAAATAAATCGAAATCCCGGAAGCAGGGAAAATGTGTGCAGCCAATTTCTGGTTACACAGACCCTCTCAACAGGTGATTATGAATTCAAAATGCCTTGTGTGGTGCTCGTTTGGCCGATGACTCAACATGGAGGAACACAGGCACTTGAAAACAAAGCTTTGCACACATTCAATGTTCATCAAAATGCAGGGAAATGTAGTTCCAATGAAACAGAAAGGACAGAAATATATACTACAAATTTAGTTTTAAAAACATTGGAAGAAGGTTTTTTTTTAACATTGCCTTTGTCCAAAAAAAAAAGGAATTCTGTCTTCACAGACATACAAACATATATTTATACATTTAATGTACTTATTTCTGAAAGCATTATCAAAACAGTTTTATTTGTTTCTACACAGATATGCAAAAAGGATCAAATATGATTCATTGTTGTACTGCTTGTACGAAGCTAAATTCCCTCTGTGGCACCCCACCCTTCATTTTATCACCTGGAACAGATCTTTTAATTTTGAGGGGCCAGACAGGGCCAATCTATAATGAAACACTGGAGTGCTGAGGTCTATCTTTCCACTGCAATGAGAAAGCCATTTATTGGGACGGCAGCTGCTGGAGCTCTATTTGTTTCCCCAGTTGTGGAGTTTCTGTTATTACTCTGACAAACTCACCTTGTATCCTGTCACCTCAGACTCATTTTCCATCGCCTTGACATGTTCCCAGTTTAGAAAGATCTTCGAGTTGGTCAGGCTCCACTCAATATTCCCTGGAGGCTGGCTTGGAGCTGCAAGAAATGTAGACAGGAGTTTTACAAATGAATGCTGCTGAAAAATGACAAAAACAAACCAATGTCATATTCTCTGAACTAACTTTCCAGTCAGCCTCGATTAAAACATCTTATGTTGCAGCAGATTAGAATGCAAACCAAAACTAGAGAAAAAGTGAGGTCAACAAAAAAACGAGGAAAAAAACATTCATTTATTTATGTGTGAAAACTCGTCTAATAAGGATGAAATGAAAAGTTCACCCTCAAGCAGCACAAACGCCTTAACCACATTGTGAATCACTAAACAGACTGCTTCATTGGTGTGGAGCCATTCTCATTTAGGTAGTGCGGCTGCTGAGGTCTTTTCACAACAGCAAAACAATATTTAATGGTATCAAACATTAAAAGATGCCACAGAAAACAGTGATGAATATAACATGATATTGTATCTTTGCTGAAGCTGACCGATGAATTTGTATGGTTGCTGAGGAGCAGTCTGAAGTAATGACACAAACAAAAAGTTTAAGAGTTAAGGGAGTGGAAGCAGTTTTGTAATAACACTGACAATTACACAACTACTAAAACATTTCAATAGTCAGGTGCTAATACTGTATCAACATCGCAACTGTTTGATGAAATAATTTCTCTTACACATGCTGGCCATTAAGAGTCATTGTTTTGTGCAAAAATATTTTCCAAACTGGTTTATCTGAATCTTATACAACCAATTTCTTTTTTAGTATAAAACTCCCTCTGTTTGTTCCCCCAGGCCGAGTTTCTGTGTTGAGCTGCAATGCAGAGATACAGGTGAACTTTTAAATACACTTTTTGCTCAGGCTTTGGATTTTATCCCCCATCACATGCATTGGAGGTGCTTTAGGAGAGGGATCTGTGAATTGCCATCCAGAGCAGGAGGAATTATAACAGCCAGTAAAAACATTTCAAGGTTCATACAGGAACCTGACTATTGTTTTATGATTGTTCTGCTTAATTTCATAACATTTTCTTTTGTTTTCACACTACTGAAACAAACCAGGAGTAAACAAGGTTCACACAGTTTAACACAACACAATAGAACACACTGTGTGCAGATTTAAAAAGACTTTGTTTGCAATATTTTCCTAATGAAGAGAAATGCATTCCTGTTGTGTTGACTCATTCACAGATGGGAGAAAACATGCAGATGGGAGAAAAAAACAAAGAGAAAGGAAAAATCTGTTGTGATTTAGGGTTGTGTGTAAAAGAAAATGTGATTTTTAATTTCATTTAATTTCATTCAATAACATTGTATGTGATTATTTAGGTCATACTCACTAACTTTAACATACAAACTGAATTATAAGATAAGATAAATTTTATTAATTCCACGCTGGGGGAAATTCACTTTTTACAGCAGCAGCAAGAGTCAAGGCAACAAAGAAGGAGGTAGAAAAATATTACAAAATAAAAATAGATTAAAAAGACCATAAAAAGATATATATATTTCAAACAGATTGCAAAGTATTGTCCTTGTGAAAGACGGCTAAAATGTGCAGTGGTTTGTATTGAATGCAGTGATTGGATTTCAAAAAGTAAAAAAATGAACAATAAATGTGTCTCACCTGGAAGTGTATTACACCACGTTGTGTGCACAACGTTTATGACCTGAAGTAAAACAGACTAAACATTTTGGCCATTTTATTTTCCCTTTTGTGTATCACCACTAAATTACTACAGTGACTCATGATTTGCCACACTGTGCAGAAAAAGCTTATTGCTTTTACTTTTATTGTCTTGCCTGAGGAAATTTATTTGACAATACTTGAAACAGTTTTTGTTTCACCTATTCTCAAACAATGAATAAAAACAATGGTGAACCTGTAATATTAATAATTTCAGGTTAAAAAAAATGAAAACAGGTTTAATAAATGATTTATCTTCCTTAGTTGCAATATATCATGGGAGTCACCTTTGCCATTAAGCTGAAACACTTATTTGAGTCAACTAAAGCTGAGACACAAACTTCAGGAGTCAATTGAAGTGTCAGTTGAAGCCCAAGTGCTGAGAGGAGTCGAGGTGTCACATACAGTATTGAGATTAAAGAGTGAGTTAAAACAGGAGAAATCATTGAAAGCATGTGAGATTTCTATTTAACCTCAGAAGACAGTTGTACTGTCAGTGTGTATGTCGAAAGTGAAAGACGGTCGGCTGATAAATAAGCAGTCAGGGCAGCTGACCTGTCAATCTGTTTCTGAGCAGTGAAATCAGTGCTGTCATTTGAGCAGGGGAAATACATTCTTAAGTTTGAGCTGAAATGCAGAGACGTACAGAGGAAGTGTGGTAATTGTTAATCGCTCAAGTGACAGCAGGCAGGTACTCTATGTATCCAGTGATAGCCATTCAAATGTCAGAGGATGTGATTGACCTGCCACTTGAAGAGTTAAAATTGAGATGTCATGTCGTGTTGATGTGTAGGAGCTCAAAGCGGTTCACATGTTACGTGTCATGTTACTTGACACCAAAAGGCACTGAAATATTATTGAAGACCTAAGTGTCATACAGTTCTGTTCAGTTTGGACAGACAGCTTGATTACAAACACCAATAACTCTCTGTCATGTGGGTATAGTATTAAAAAGAATAAAGAAAATACTTGACGTAGTCCTTTAAGGAAGACCCTTTACTCAAAGCAATAAAGATACATTGAGTGAATGGCCAAGTGCGAATAAAAACAAATCCCCTGTGTGTGCGATTTTGTGTGTGCACACTCACGTGGTTTCTTGGTGGTGATGTTAAACGCAGGGCTGCAGGGCCCAAGTCCAGCACTGTTTTGCGCTCTGACTGAGATCTGATAGACAGTGCTGCCCTTTAAGCCAGAGAGCAGTGCTATGGTGTTGATAACCTTCACTCTGTCAGCGTCGCTCTGCCGAGCCCCTTCCTCCCAAAACAGAACCTAGACCAAAGAAACACAGATTACCACAGAGCTCCAGCCATATACTGCCTTCCTTTGCCCCCTTTCCCTTTTTTAAACTGCTTTCAAATCGGCAAAGCGGTGGCAACTCAGTCGGGTCAAACCTTATTTATTTTGCCAATTTCCCAACTCAGAACGGCATAATATGTTCATAAAAACGAGCATCCTGCACAGCAGAGCCAGCTGATGTGCATATTTTGGCAGCAGAACATTAACATATATGGGCTCTCCCTGATGGTGATGGTATTTTTAAATGAGGCTCATTTTGGTGATCCCCCCGCCACACACTTTATTAAGTTGTATTAAAAAGTCAGGGTCCTGTAGGTTCACCTCTTTAATAAATTGAAGCAGTGATTCTGTAGGATGTAACTTAAAAGAGTTCCATACTATCAGCTCAGCTACTGTAGGTCCTGAGGCAATCCAACCCACATTTTTGAAACTACCAAGTGATACTCTATCTGACGATCAGTAATACCAAAAGCAGCACTGGGAGAGAGGAGTGCACGGATAAGGAGCTTGTCTGGATCTGTATTCACAGCGAGCTCATTTATGACCCTAGAACACGAGACAGAAGAAGCAGACAGGAAAATGTCAAACAGATGGTTTGAGTGTAGCCGGGGTACTTATTCAATTGGCAGGTTTGCAGGGATCTTGCCTGGGAAAAAGCAGAGTAGCGACAGGGCCTGGAGTTGCCGATAACGGATGCATCTAGGATTTTTTTCTCTCCCACTAGCAGTTTAATTATGGCAGTTTTAGCGACACTTGGGAAAATACCTAAAATACCTCAGCAGGAGTTTACAGTTTTTTGCTACGTCTTAAAATCTAAACACACACAGAGAGGGATTAAAGAGAGGGATCTAAGGAGACTTAAGCTGCCTTGCTGCATCTTAAAGTCTTATGGAGACAGTGGTAGGAAAATGCATTCATATCAGCAATAAATACATTGCTTGTGTAGGCCTATGTGAGAAGGACAAAAACTGAAATGCAGCAGATTTGGCAAAAATATACACATTCCTGTATAATTAGAGGAGACATATTATTCTCGCCTTTAGGTTCATTATTTTAATGTGGGTTTTTTAATTGAAAATGTTCACATGCTCAAATGTTCAGTCAGTATACACTGAAGATCTTTATCTGGCCAAAAGATCTTTTTGGCATAGAATCACAATCCACGATCTGAATCACTAATTTTCTCCCCATCCAACCCCCCCCCCCCCCCCCCCCCAAAAAAAAGTGTGCATAAAAAATGATGACACAAAAAGACATGTATTTTAAAAATAAGAGATTCGGTCTTCCACCAGCAAAAGTAGAGGGTACTTTCAATTTCACTAAATGATCTACAGATCGCTTGTTGCTACGACTTTTACTTGCAAAACATTTGTTACACTTGTGGCAACGAGCGTTGTCTCTTTCGATTGGTTCACTCTGCTATCTCCACATGGAGCAGCTGGTCTGTCTCCATGCTGCGTGTCCGCAGGGCCGGCTCTAGCCATTTTGGTCCCATAGGCCAAATTATTGGCCTACATCGCAAAGAGCTGCATGTAACTTCCGTCACCTTTTGTAGACTCCTTCGAACGGTTCAGTGTTTCCCATAGGATTTTTAGAGACTATGGTGGTGGACGTCAGACCCAGTAGGGGATCTGGGGGCATGTTCTCCCGGGAAGACATTTTTGTACATTTCCTAGCTAAATCCATCAATCTCGTGAAGTTTGATAGCAATTAAGGAGGCTATATCTGTGAAGTACTTTATGCTCTTGTAAACAACTGTGTGCTGCTGGAAGAGATTATTTCCTGAGGATATTGTAATGTATTAGATTATTTTTCCTCCAATTTCTAAGAACATAATTCTGTCTGTATTATGGTTTTAATTTAATTACCCCTATCATACACACATGTTTTGTGATCCTCAAAGAAATTAAGATAATTTCCAAACATTTTATATATAACGGCATCAGGGAGGCTGCTCTGAATGTAATGTAATGTAAATGTTCTATCCAAATCTGTCTGTAACACACACAGAGAAGAAAGGCCTAGAAATTACATTGTTGAATTTGGAAATGGTTATGACCATGATAAATTAATTCTGAATAAACAGGTGAACTGTTGTTAGTTAGTGCATCATTGAGGATTCAGAACTCGCGGGCGCTTCACCCCGATCTGTGCAGCCTCACTGGGGATTGCCACTTCTCCCCCAAGGTCTCTTTCCCTGCCCGGTCGTGCACGTCCTCGTGCCACTCCCCCGTTGTACTCCGGTCAACGGGGGAGCGCGGCGCACACTGGTCTCGCTCTGGCTCGCTGCTGCGCACTTAGATATATATATATCTATCTATATAAAAAGGTCATGCTTGCAGCGCCCCCCTGACATTCTGTGCCCTAGGCAACGGCCTATGCCGCCTATGCCAAGAACCGGCCCTGTGTGTTGGGTCGGGCAGTGAGAGCTGGACACACCCTCTGCAGCGGGCAAGCTACGAGACAGAGGCGAGCGCTAAGGATTGGGGAAGAATCATCATAGATGAATGCGTTAATTTCTTCAACACTTTTAGCAGCAATGAATGCACGTGATTTTCTGTAAGAAGAGCAACTTCCCCGCGATCTGTACGATTCCTCTGAAAAGCAGATCATATGCAAAATGATCATTGCCACGGTATAAAATCTTCAGATCGCACACCCCTACCCCTGACTGTCTGTTCCTACAGGTCCTCTTTCCAGCCTCTGTCTGAAACACTTGGTTTCAGACGGAGGCTGTCTGAAGGCCTATGTTTGGACAGAGGCTTTCCAGCCTCTGTCTGAAACACTTGGTTTCAGTTCCTGTCTCTTAAAGGCCCCCCTGCTCTGATTGGCCAGCTGGCCCACTTTGTTATGATTGGTTAATGACTTCCAGCGTGTTTAGGACGTGTTGGCCCCCGCTACACACAAACACCAAGAACCTTTATAACACACTAGAGGAAAGGGAAAAACTGAAATATCATAATAGGTCTCCTTTCAGCTCTGAAGTGGAGAAAAGTTAAGGAGCAGATGAGCTGTTGGGTCGCAGATGTGTGTGGAGGATAAAGTCAAACTTTTTGCTGCTGCTCTTCTATTTTGAGGACATACACTTTCCCATGAGGCAGTGCACATGCAGTAGCCATTTGCAGTCTTTACTCTCAAGACGGCAGCATCCAAAACAAATGTCAAATCAGCAGTTAGCGCTCGTTCGCGCATTTTTTAAAAACATTTGGTAAACGTGGCAAAACGAATATGTTTTTTTACACTGAAAACAACAGTGATAAACCAAAATGACAGTTTGTTGTGTGCAGCAAAGTGCTGGCCCGTGAAAGCATGTAGCCATCAAAATATGAAATGCATTCCGAAACCCCCCCAAAAAACAGTGCTTACAAAGACAAACTTGGAGCACCAAAAACACCCAGTGCTTTCCAACACTGTGCAAATACTTGGGCAGGGAGTCTGTACAGCTGCTGTATCATGTGGAAGTTCTTTGCCTTTCCACGGGAAAAGTTTGCCACGACCAAGGCGCCTTTTGGATCTTTTTTGAGAAAAGTTTAGACGTTGATGAACCCTTTTGTTTCTTGGTGGGCTCAATTGTTTATGATTTCTGTGATTGCCCTTCCTTGAGTGTCTCTTTTTATGTAATGTTACTTCATCGTGATCCCTTGTGTTTTGATCATCTTGAGATTTGTATTCCCTACTTTATTTTTTAAATCATTTCCTGCGCTCCGGTGTCTGGTTTTCTGTTGCTTTGCGTTTCTTGCATTTCCCTGTGATTGTCTGCACCTGTTTCTAATGTGTCTCACCTGTGTCTCATTACCTATGCCCTCTAGTGGAGAGCCGTTAAGAGGGAGTAGCCACAACGGAGGTCCAAAATGTTTGCACGTCACGAGACTCATGTAGACTTCAGATAGTTCCCGGAAGTTCTTGCCACGCAATTAGAATCCACTATTCAGAGCGACAGAACTGCAATTTTTATGGTAATTATTAGTCAATATATTTATTGATTTACAATATAGCAGACTGTCATGCCTATGTTATTACTTTATGTAGTTAGTCAATAAGTTTTTTTAAGGTAATATTTAATTAATGATTTAATGCTTTATTGCGCAAACAGATTTGAAACTGATGTGATGATGAATCTGATTATGTAAACGTCTTACCCTTCATAAGTTCAACACAGACGGTTCATTGAGTCCATTCTACTGCTACTCTAATGCGCTGCTGCTCACTTGTGGGAACTATTGACAGGCTCCATGATTCACCATTGCAGGATAAAAAAGGACCATTGGAGTGAAAGGAGTTGTCGCTACTCTCTCTCTTAACGGCTCTGCTCTAATGTGCAGTCTTTGTGTCTCCCTTTGTTCTTTTTGGATCATCTGTTTAACCCTGTGTCTGTGTATATGTGTTAAGCCATGCCATGCATCAAGTTTGTACTTTGTGTCTACCTTTCTTTTGAGTTTGGGATTTTGTTTATTTTTCCCCTTTAAAGACAGGAGGTGTGTTTTGTTTCCTTTGATTAAATACTTTTTGCCCCCTAACATGCATTTTGGGTCTTGCTCCAACCAGACCCTAACATATTGCTACTGCAGTGTTGTATACGCTCTGAAAGAGCACTAGTGTACAGGACAGACATAAATAAATAAATAAATCAAACAGTAAAGATGCTGTACTTGGTCAAATAAAACATACGTTTTGGTCCTCAGCCCAAGTCCGGCCCATATGCTTCTATTTCTCGGCTAATTGCGGCTGTTACAGTACCCTACAGTGGTGACTGACAGCTAGGAATATTTTCTTAAATAGCATAAATACCTCTAACTGGACATAAATATGCCTTTTAATATGATTGGGTTTTATGTCTTGATCTCACTTTTGTTGCACTTTCCCCTCCTTTATTTCCCTTTTTTTTTTTTACAGCGCATGATTGCACTGTGTAGCCCATTACTGCGGTTTTATATGTGAAGCAGATTTGAGTGGTTCAAAAAATATGGGTCTCGACTTAACAACTCAGTTGAGATACACGCAATGTGTTTTGACGATCAACAATGAATGTAAACATAACTTGTTTGTTTAAAAGAAAACTCCACAGGGTACCTTTAAATTCATGGAGGGCTACTTCAATGACATTTGAACTGTGTCTAATCAAGTCTCTGTTAGAGACGAGGCTGGATTACCAACAAGGCACAGTGGGCGACTGTCACAGGGCCATGTCTCTTCTGTGTTGTCAGTAAGTTTATATTGTTGTAACACGGTGCACATTCCGAAATAAAGGTGTATTAAGTGAAACTGACAATCAAGTGAGGCCCAGAAATCCTGCGGACAGGTAGTGTTAAAGCATCGTAAAAATGGCTGATGTCCTCAAGTGTCGGCACATTAAAAAGCTGCTGAATTCTGTGATCAGGCCCTTTTCACAACAGACATTTTGATTGGCACAGCAGGAAAAGCCCAGGTGCTTCTGTTGACATCAATGATGGCTCTGGTCTACTCAGCTTTCCCAGTAAGTCGTGACAGTCAGCCAGCAGGCACAACACTAGGAGTCTCAGACTAAAGCAGCTTCATGGAATTCAGCCATCATTATAGCCTGCAACAGCGTGGCCCTAATGTGTTAAGGGTAAGACACAATGGGATGCTCGGTCCACCATTGTGGAACCAGGACCGCCAACAGACGGGATTTAGTTGAGCGGTGGCACACATTACAGAAAAAATATCTTTAGCAGGGTCCCAACGGTAAACATGGTCAGGACTTTTGGATAATGATGGTGTATAATTTTAATGGCGCAGCAGACTGTCTCTAAAGTTTTCAGTTCAAAACACTGAGATGTTCATTTTAGTTTTTCAGTCTGTTAAAAATTGTAAAGTTGTATTTACCTCTTTGTACACACAGACAGTGGCCTATCCCAAGTGCTCCTGCTATTTTCGTTTATACGGGTGGAGATTGTGTGAAGAGGTAGATAAATTGAAGGATGTTGTGATGACTCATGATCCTCTCAGTCAGACACATTACCTCTCTCACAGCTCTAAAACAGCTCTTTCAGACAAAACATCTTATGAAAAAAATGCCACTGAGGAGAGACAGCTCCCTGAGGAAGAAGGTCGTACTGGTGTTGCGGCGTAGCAGTTAGATAAGATGCAACTATCTTAAAGCTGACCTGAATGTGTAGTTATGACATATTGGAGGACACTTCAATTTAAATCGAAGGCATTCACAGAGTGCATGCGGGAGAAGCCCTTTGTGGCTGATCTACCCTGCTGGGACAGACTTGCAGAGTCATACAAGAGCTTCCCAGGCTCTCTCCTCCACAGCTGGCTGCTTTGCCTCTGAAGATTGGCATGGGAGACATTGTTTCTACTCATGAAGTTGTACGGTAAAATAATAAAATGCTGAAGGTATATAGTGATCATATTAATTGTTGAACAAAAACGTTTTTACTGAAGAAAATGCAGAATGTAGACAAAAAACCCCATCAAAAAACAGTTACAAACATCTGTTTGATAAAAGCAAACTATAGCATACATTTTTTTCTTCTGTGACTCAAGTAATTTGAGTAAACATTCTCAGAGAGCAAACATCCCAGCAGGCATTCACCATAAAGTTAAATCGCTGCAATGCACATCAGAAGTATTTGCACATCAGATGACTGTAGTGTCTGTGGAAACAATTTATAACAGGTAGGGGCTGATTCCTAAATCCCAATTATACAAGCCTCTGATAAAATTAATTTTGGCACAGTCTTGCTCCTGGAGTGTGCGACTCACTGTAGGGAAGCGGGAGAGTCAACAGCAACTACAGGATGAGGTTATTGTCATGATCTCGTGTTTTCATTTCCTGTTTTATTTTGAATTAGTTTGCACTTCCTGTTTCCCGGTCTTTTGTCGGTTCCTTTTTGCTTTGCCCGTGTCTCCTGCGCCTGTGTAATGATTCCATGTTTTGTTCTGAAGTCCCTTCCCACGTGTTGATTCGCTTCCTTTCCTGTGTCTAGTTTCTGGTGTCTTGTTTTTCCTGTGTCTCCTGCCCCTGTGATTGTCTGCACCTGTTCCTAATGTGTCTCACCTGTGTTCTATTTGCCCCGCCCACCTTGTATATATATTAGTGTCTGTGTTTCCCCAGTCTGTCCGGACACGTCTGTTTCTGCTGTTTTCCCCGGTCTGTTCCTGTATTTTTCCCCCTGGCTCCAGTATTTTGGATTACCTGTTTTTGCTCTCATAGACACCCTTGGTTTGATTCTGTTTTGTTTTAGTATAAAATATCCTTTTTTCCCCACATCTGCATTTGGGTCCTGCTTCCTGCTCAACCCTGACAGCTATTTCAGAATTTCTTCCAGAGGACAACAGGTACAAATGTTTGTATTCTACAAAAGCTACTTTTTAGTTATCAATAAGCAGGTTCACTATTTTTGGAGCGGAGTTCCTGCATTTTCACTTGTCATGGAATAGTCCACATGAACAATTCTATTGCTCCTCATTTTTAAAAGTGTAAAGATAAAACATTAGAGCCACTGCGGTCTTTTTCAAACTAGATGTTCTCATTCTAATAGCCCACCCGAGGGAGTGTTTAGTTGAGGCATTTTCTAATGGCATTACAGTTTACAATCATCTAGAAGAAAAGGAGTCCCAATAGACAAAAGTGCATTACTGTACAGTATGTCTACTCTGGCTGCATAGCTGCAGCACATTAGCAGAACAGCCTTGGTCTATCCAAGTCAAAGCGACCATCAGTCAATAGGCCATTTCAGTTTTCAGAATATGCACATTTGTAGCGCAATTATGCTGCCTCATCGGCTCACTGGTTTAATTTCCCCTCCAGTCTAATTGTAGTTGAACAAGCCAAATTGTCAGTCTTGGCAATATCTACTTCTGATGCTTTTTTAAAAATCATTATTTCTGATCGTAACTGTTTTATTTGATTTGCCTTTTAATTTGGATATTTTACCTTGTCGTCATGAAATTAACTCTGGCATCATAAACCATCTCCCTGCTGCTTTTTTATAGGAGTAGTGTTATAATCAAGTCAAATAGTGTAACTGAAATACAGGTGCAACCTTTTAATGAGCCTTTCAGTGCTGGTCAAATTTGTCGCTACAAGGTCTAGATTGGCTCTTCTGATTAATTACTCCCCCTGGGTGGATGACAGTGACTTAACTTTTAAACAAACCTGTCGTAGAATCTAATGTTTGTGGAAATCTACCTCTCTTAAAGTTGTTAAAGATTTCTCTCATTTTTAGTTAATAAGATGAAAGATAATGTTGTTAAAAATGTTGTTGACAGCATATATATTAATAATAATAATAATACTATTTTGAATTCATGAAGCACTTTTCAGGAACCCAAAGCACTCCAATATTGTCTCCATTGATCCATGTTTGCTCTTTACAATCTACAGCTTAATTCAAACAGGGCACCATTCAACCACTTCTAAATTTAAAAAAAAAAGAAGCTTTCTCTTTTTAAGTTGAAGTCCTAGAAAGCTAAGAAGGTTACACCTTGTCTTAGATTACATGCTTACAATAAGTTTCAGTCTAATTTCTAGGCTTTATCAAATAGATAGATAGATTGGTCGTCAGGCATTTCTCTGTTCAAGTTAATAATAATGCTTTTTTCTGGTGTTCCTCAAAGTTCAGTCCTCCACCCACTGCTATTTGAACTGGCAGAGGACATACATTATTTTAAAGCTGTCTCCTACCATTGTTATGCAGACGATTTTCAATTGCACATTTCATTTAATCTTGAAAATGTTCCAAACGTCTGTTCTCTAAACTCTATAAAATATTGGATGGCTGATAATCTCTACACCTAAACACTCACAAAAAAGTTATTAATTTGGCCATACTTGGCTTTGTCCTAAAGCTAATGGGAAGTCTTAGCTATCTATTCTCTTGTTAAACCTACCCCCCATAATCTCAGTGTAGCTTTGGCCCAGGCCTTGAGTCTTGACAGCCCATAAATTGTTTGCTCAACATCTGCTAATATCAGCTGAGAAATATTGCTAAACATGGCAACAAAAGCAACTTGCTGCCCAAATATCAACAAGTCAGTTAGCCCATGGCAAGAAGTGCAAATGGAAAAAGCCCTAAAAACCATATTCACATTACATTCATTACATTAAAATTATGTAAGATCCTTCATGTGTGATTAAATGTCAGACTTTTGTATATGCTTTCAACAGTGGTGAAAAACTAAACACCAAACTTAACAAGAAATAACCCACTTTCTAAAATTAGTTTCATCCAGAATGTTTGATAATTACTGTGTATTTTGCAGTTGTTATGTAACTCAAATTAGAAAACGGCGAAGGTCAAATTAAGCCTAAATAAAATCAATGTCACAAAAACTAAGTGCAACATTTATGTGCATTTGATAATTATCTACAGTACCGACATGCTGACATTAGATGTAGCCTGTCCATGCAGGTACAAAATAAACTACTTTAATAATGTAAATTAATGATTGGAATAATTAGATTTGAATTAGATTATGATAATAGTTATTCTCATTTATATAGTGCTTTTCTATACCAAAATTACAGTGTATAACAATGCAATAACGTCCAAAAAAACTGGTCTTGATGACAGCCAAATTGTGACAGGGTAATAAGTAAATTAAACAAGTGTCGCCAGTAAAAGAGCAGTCAATGGAATGCAAGTAAAAGGAAAAGCTCTCTGAGTTTGAGGTGTTCACTGATCAGGCAGCTCATTCCATATCTTTGGTTCTCTGCCCAGGAATGATCTGTCACCTCTAGTTTTTCGCAACGCCTCATGAATAGATAAAATAGATTAATGACATCCATTCAAGCCGCAATGTAACAAACTCAGCATGTCGGGATCATTAGATCTAATACGCAGGTACATCTGTGTGTCATCGGCATAGCAATGAAGGTTTTGTGCATGAGCACCATGGGTACATGACAACTTCTGCCCGCTTGCAGCTCAGAAGCCTGAATGCCGCATAGTCTTCTGAAGAAAGAAACGGAACAAAGAAAAGGAAGCCAAGACCCCTGGGACCCCCTAGCGACCTGCGGCGACCCCGCGTCTCCCACCTGGGTGTTACATTGCGGCTTGAATGGATGTCATTAATCTATTTTATCTATTCATGAAGGTGTGAATCCGAGCACTGACTCTGTCAACCAGCCTTTATCACAATGTACATGCAAATAACACAAAACAACTTCTCTTTAAAGTATAACAGCATTTATTAACTTTAGCAATATCAATGTACAATCAATACTACTTTTTACCAACAAATGTCTATTATAAGCTAAGCTACCAATCATATATCATATGATAATCATATGAAAAGACAACAACAAGCAAGTGTGTGTGTGTGTGTGTGTGTGTGTGTGTGTGTGTGTGTGTGTGTGTGTGTGTGTGTGTGTGTGTGTGTGTGTGTGTGTGTGTGTGTGTGTGTGTGTGTGTGTGTGTGTGTGTGTGTGTGTGTGTGCGTGTGCGTGCACAGGCGTGTGCCTGTGAAAAGGGGAGGAGGAACAAGATGGCGGACGTAACCTGGGAAGTCACGTGATGCCAGAGAAAGTTGGGGTGTGAGAAGTTAAATGGCGGCTACCTTTAAACATGTGACTCTCTTCATAATTATCTTTGATAATCATAAATTATTGCTGATAACCAAATTAGCCCAAACCGATGCACAACAAAGGGAAAGTCCATGTTATTGGATAATATGTCTCAGGGGAAGCCTATACAGGGAAAATAAAATTGGACCCCTGAGGGACACCATATTGACAGGAGCAAAGTGGATATTTTTGGAGACAAAGAAACCCCAGTTTGAGAACCATTTTAAAGTTTTACCAGATCCTCATTATCAGTGCCTCACTGTGTCTTAGAGAATGAATAGAGAAACATTTAACACATTTGAATGGCTGCACTTTCATGACCACTGGGCAGATTTCTGTGAAATGATCAAAGCTTCAGGACTGCAAATAAAGGATGAGATTATTTTGTCAACTGCTGTTTCCAGGGTCAATAATTTCCTTTTAATTCAACCACTCTAAGCGGTATCAAAAAATGTAACTGCAGGGCTGATGATCAACTAGAATGGATGGAGCAAAGGCCATATGCACCTCCTATGACATCCTAGCCCACCACAGGAGGTACTACAGTGCCAGTGATGAAGTTCAGGTCATGATGTGGGAGCCATATCCTGCTGCTTTCTTCATCAGAGCCATATGGCACAGGTTCAACAAGCCCAAAGATCAGGGCATGACAGGGGGTTCATTCCCTTCCAGGAACTTGCAGCCGGCAGCTGCTTCAGAGAACACTGCGGCTAATGTGAAAAACGGCCTCCTCACCCGCTGCCACACATCTGGAGCAACTGATCAGCTGGAGAACTTGGACTGGCAGTCATGACCCTCCTTACTTTAGAAAACAACCCAAAAAGTCAAACCCCAAAACAGTAAGAAGTTCAATGAATGGATTGACAGCCCACCTGGGACGTGCAAAGAAGGAAAACACACCAGCTCTACTTTACAATGTCCATCAAACTTCTCTGCATTATCTCAACCCTAATTTTGAGGACTACTGAATGCTATGATGTGGTGGTTTTCCGGAGACACCCCGCTTTCCCTATAGCACAAGCAGAGCCAGAACAAGCTGGGGAGGTTAATCATCTCATTTAACCCAGAACCACTTTTGGCTTCCCCAGGAAGAGCCGGAGGATTTGGGTGAAATCAAGGACGTGTGACTGTTGACACCACGACCCTGATCTTGGTATATGGATTCAAAAATAAGTCTACCTCTGTGTTTATGACTAAGCAAATAACAGCAGTCTGTCAGCCTGTTTGTTGTGAAGCATCTTAAGTTACACTTTAATGGATCAATAAGGACGTAGTTCATCAGAACCACATGAAAATTCAACTAAATCACCCAGATATTTTTTCTTCGAAACTGATATATTAATATATTATAGAACAATTACAACACTCCCTTTGAGATGCTATAGCGCTTTTAACGTGAAATGTCAGCACATTCACTTAAATGATGTAGTCATGTACGAGGTACTCTTACAAGTGCAGCAGGCAGCAGGAATCAGGGGTCACATCCACAGGATAGAAAGCACTAAGTCCAATCTCTTATGTTGGCACATAAAAGGAATCTGGCGAGGCCCTGAAGCTCCCCGTCAGTCTTTTAGGCATTCTTCACTGTACGCGTTGCAGTTCAGCACGTAAAGAAGGTGTCGAGGGCAGTAGGTCTGTACAAGGGCTGCGACCAAGTTGAGTATTATGGGCTTGTAGCTGGTTTGTTATACTGAACGATCTCAGCAGTGAGCATTTTATTATATTATAC
Organism: Scophthalmus maximus; assembly: GCF_022379125.1. Taxonomy (NCBI): domain Eukaryota; kingdom Metazoa; phylum Chordata; class Actinopteri; order Pleuronectiformes; family Scophthalmidae; genus Scophthalmus; species Scophthalmus maximus. The sequence goes on along the minus strand of NC_061520.1, from coordinate 22,604,181 downwards.
ATATATTATAATTTATACTTAAAACTTTTATTTTTGAACAGGAGGGGAAGGCCCAATTGGAGCAACACCAGATCCTCACACATATGAGAGAGAGGGGAGGAGCGATTCCTTGTGCCTTTTGTTTTCAGAGGGTTGCTTTTTCTGCCCCTGATTTTTAGTGGCATTCACTTAACTGATCAATAATCAATTTAGACTGGCTCCGTTTTTAACTATACTTCCCGAACTTAGATGTGGAGAGAATTATTTATGGGGAAACACGAAAGAAAAAAATTAACATTTTTTCTTAAATTCAACCCCTCATTCACTGCACAATGTGACCTGCCTCAAATGGAAACGATACAGTCCGCAGAGATGTCTAAAGGCAATTGAGCATAGCAATGGGTGGAGAAGGAAAATAATATTTGCATTTCCTGTAAGAGAGATTTGTTACAGTTACTTGCACCCTACACCAGGTACATCACAAAAGCTTATTGAGGCCATCTCTTCTGGCTGCTCCAAACAGGTAAGGACTTCCATGAAGCTTTACTAAATATCTACAGAGATAAGAGTCATGACATAATAATGATAATAATTTATGTTGTCCATAAATATGGAAAGTTACAACGGCATATTAGGGCCATTTAAGGAATAAAGAAAATACCGAGCTGGGGGTGGGTGTCATATTTCGAAGAAGCATAAAGAAACTGAATTTCTGACATTACATTTCTGACATTAAAGTTTGCGAGAAAACCAACTTGGATACTTCTCTGAGATTAAAGTGGTAAATTTACGAGAAAAAAGTCGCAAATAATGTTTTGTTTTTCAAGGAACTATCCCTTCAGGACCACCACAGACGCTGCTGCTGCTGCCGGGTAAAAAGCAAAGACACTTTGATTGGCTTCATTGCTTTATACAACTAATCTGCAATCTAAAAAATGTATGTCCTATTGTTTTGTGACCAAAAGTTGGTGGTGGGAGGGGTAATGCCTCTATTCACTTACTGTTCACAGCTTTGACCGCAGGTCAACGGTCCTCGGTGGTAAATGGGACTTACAGCAGGGCTATTCAACTATATTGTTCAGAGGGACACATTTTCAGAAAGATCAGTGACCGAGGGCTGGACATTTCCCTGAGCTACTGTCAATAAAAATAAATCGTATTCCTGACATCAAAATACTGAGTGAAAATTAGAAAGAACGAAGAACGCATCCGAGGCCAATGACGTCATTGCATAATAATTGCACATGTGGATTTACCTTCGGTAGATACATGTAGACAGAGCAGATTGAAATATTGCTTTTCTACAAAGTATCATTTTATTAGGTCATCCACTGCAGACATAGTACATGCAGCAGGCTGAAGTGATAGTTACTTGATAAACAAAACACAATTTTTCCGACTTTTTTTCTCGTAAATTCATCACTTTTAATGTCTGAAATTCTGTTTTTTTTCTCAAAATATTACCCCTCTCCTCCAGCTCCGTATTTTTTTTTTTTTTTCTGCAATGGCCCTAATACGCCATCGTAGAAATTAGGTTTTGGCTCAAAAAACATTATGGTCTAAATCATCATTCTGAGATTTTTTTTTGCCAGTTAGGGGGAATTTCTTCCTGAAATCACTTGATTAGAAGCTTCATAATTAAAAAAGTTGACAAGTGTATATATTGTTGAGAAACTGAATATGGTTTATAGTGGAGCAAATCTGCACACTTAAGTTCTGTTTACAATGAATAGTCTCAGCACTGCTCCACTGCTTTGTGTCTGCTCCCAAAAGCGTCACTATGGAGCTTCAATCCCCATGTCTTATAACAATGTGTGGACCAAACACTGGCTATGACCTCAAAGCTCCAGGCCACCTGGGGATTCCCCACCATGTCAAGTATCCGGGGTTTAGGAGAGAATGTCTTTTTTATCTAGGTTTTCCACAGCCAAATCCCAGGTGTATTTGTTGTAGGGGATAGTGATGTATGATGTTTGCACTCTCTTATTTATTTATTTTTTATTTTCTTAATAGCAGCTCTCAGACAGCCTTGGGTATTGAACTCTTTCGGAGACTGAAGCCGCTGCCAACAGACCCTTTCCCCTGGATTAGCCGGTGATAAAACCTGCCTCTCTAACACATACAGTATTTTAATGTCAGAATATCTCAACCCCGTCACTCAACACCAGCTCATAGTACTGTCAGTCTTTCTGGGATTCATTTCTTAGCTTGTAGTGCTATTATTTAAATTTTTTTTTTTTTACCTCATATGCAACGATCTTCTCCCTCCTGGACCCCAAGGGAACTGGTTCCCAGTACACCGCGATCTCCGAGGCTGACAAAGAGCGGCCCCACACTTTTGATGGTGCCTCTGAGGGCTCTAAAAAGGATGTATCATGAATTATGCATGTTTGCAATTAAGAGTGAAAGCAAACATTTTCTTGGATTAACACAATAATCAACTCTTGCGGCATGTGCAGGTGAATTAACTCACCTTCCTCTGCAGAAAACACTTGAACAACACGGCTGAACTGCCCCTCTCCCAGGCTGTTGTACACTCCCACCATCGCTTCAAACGGGGACAGGGGTGCGATGCTGTCATTTCTGTAAACATATCTGGATGCATCAGGTGACGCCAGCACTGTCTGGATCCAGGTGCTGCTGCCGAGTGGGCGGAAAGCCACGACATAGCCAAAGTCGTCTCCACTCTGCTGTTCCTCTGGAACTGGCTGAGATAGGAACAAAAAAAGTTAACAAACAACTGTGAGAAGAAATTTAAAAGGGGGGCAAAACAGAAATAGCGTTTCGGGAAAATATACAGATGCAGCATCTTGCTGCGATGTGAACCACATCCAAAAAACGTAAAGTTGTCACATAATTCCAGATTTACACATACAAAATTCCCCCTCCCTTCCATATCTGAGCTTTTGATTTACACAACAAGGGAAATCGGCGAGCAGCAATTCAGAAAAGCTACACTTTTAATTAAAACCCACTGCAATGGAGCCAGACCACAGCAGACACGCTAAACTCTGCCAAAAGTCCATTCTCGTCCAAATATGCCACAATCAATGCCCACTCAGAAAATACCCATGATCCTCTTACCTCCCAAATGATGACAAGTTCTCCTCGGGCTCCTCCGCCACCACTAACATTAACCGGTGCAACCTTGGGAACTAAAGAGGCACAAAGGAAACTTAATCACCTCTCGGGTTTGAACTGTTGTCTGTAAGGCAGGTGTAAGGATTCAGTTAATACACAGCTTTGAAAGAGATGATCACAGACACTCGGTACAACCTCTTATTAACACAAAACAGGTTAATCACGCAGCAGAGGAATTGTCCTTTTTTGTTGACGGTGGAATTACCACTCTTGTACGGTGCAGTTATTAGACCAGCGCTGTATGTCTGCTCCGTGTGTGAGGCACAATGGGAAACTTGTTCCCTTAAGTCAACCGGCAGGATGGAATTACTCAGCTAACCAGCTCAAAATAGACACTTTTTATGTCGTATATCCTCATGGCATGTGTTGAGAGGTCACATTATCTGTTGATGTAACCATCAATTAGTCATGGCATTAATTTTCAGAGCGCACACCCACACACACACACGCGCGCTTAGTTCTGATACTTAAATGTTTAAAAGTGTAATTAAATTTCCACTTAATTTGCATGTGACTCAGTAGTAAGTGGTGGCATGAAAAGGAACAACACGGAGCACTGAGGGAAAGTGAAACTCATCAAACAGTTAAATTACATTTTCCAAGAGGGACTGATTAATTTGTTATGAAGAGAAACAACAAATTGAGAGGATACCTGCTGCTTTGGTTCGAATCTGTTTTGATGGCGTGCTGGGTTCTCCCACACCAACGCTGTTGATTGCCACCACCCTGAATTCATAATCAACCCAGGGGCTCAAATCTTTCACTGTTGCATGAATCATCTGTCCAGGCACAGAATCAGGAACTAGGATTAAAGAATTTAGAATTGAGATGTGTTTTTTATATAAACAGTATATATATATATATATTATTTTTTACTGAGGCACATTTCTTATTTAGTCTCCAACACATTAAAAAAACATTTCACAAACCAGTGAAGTACATCAAACTGAAATGGCGACATTTGTAAATCTTTAAATACTATTTGAAAGTTCAGTAAGTTCAAGGGTGACACCGGTCCGTCACTTAAAGTTTACGCATAAGTGCAACTAACAAGTAGAATCATTTTATGGCTCTATTATTAATTCTATGGTGATCATTAAAGTTTCAGAGTAATAATTAATAAAAATGTCAATAATCACAATCAGGTATTCAAGAGGGTTTTTCCTTGACCCTGTGTGGCTGGTCAATGAAATCTGTCAAAATATGTACTGACGATTTGTTTTGAGTGAAGCTTTTTTCTGAATACGTATTTGAGTTTTTGCACTAAAGCAACACATCTTGTGTATATCTTACGCATTACAGCAGTTTTTTAACGCGTGCCGCAGCTACTAATACAGGGTCCAAATTTAAGGAGCTCCTGTGCTCTTAACTTTTGAAGCAGACAAAGAGCAAGACTTTACATAACTTCCATTTTTGAATATGCTAATTTAATCAAGAGTCTATCTCATATAAACAGTGTAGAGTACACTCTACCTTTTGAAGAGTAATTTCATTGCTTTTCATCCAGTTGCTTTACTTGTTAAGTTTGTGGCATTTATTTTCCTAGGTTGTTCATGGGAGGTTCACATTTCCTCGAAATTACATGTCCTACAGTATGTAAATGTGTGAACATGCTGCTTCGTGACTCATGTAAGCAACAGAGTACGAAAAGCACAACCTATAGAGAGAATACATCTTACAATGGAATATTTTACAATACAGGGCATTGCATTGAGTAACCTAAGTAAATTTTGGGGAAATTATGATCATAAAAGCAACTAACATCCTTTTTTGACTGTATAATTAAAGAGCAAAAAGAAACAGTCAACACTTGATTTAACAATGCACAACTAAATTAAACTGTAAACTTTGGGCTCTATTAAACACTCTGAACAGCTTACAAACTTAGTGTTTAAATCAGAACAAAATCTATGGAATACTTTCAGCTCCTAACTAATCATAACCTCACAGATTACAGCTTAATTCCTCAGTATTGACCTAAAATTCATTGAAATTTGAAAGAAAATGTTTGCCATTGGTGCAGCTGTTACCTGTTCTCACAGTCTGCCAGCCTATAGAGAATGGGGTCCTGGCCTGCACCATGTACATGGTAACAGGGCTGTGGTTGTCAGGTCCAGAGCCCCAGGACAGTTGCACAGTGGTGTCAGTAATGTCAGTCACCACCAGACCCTCCGGGGCACCAGGAGGCCCTGCAATACCCAGAAACAAGGACAGATACCTGCATCAGCCTCACCGCACAGCAACAGGCAAAACAAATGAAATCACTTTCGGTTAGCTCTTCACAAGGGGCCGACTGACACCCCATCAGAGGTGAGAGAGTGATTCATAATGCAGGGAGCAACCCTGATTCTGGGAAAGTGGAGATATAAAAGGTTCTTCTGGGAGTCCCTTTCTAATCAATACACTAAATAATAACAGTTGAATTGTCAAATGAGGAGGAAATTTAGACATGTGTGCTTCTCCCAGACAGAACAAAAGGGTAAGCCAGGGTTGCCATAACTGGCGAACTAAGAGGAGAGAAATCAGCATGTATCATGCGACAACCTTCATGACCAGGGATTTGGCGAAAAACAAGGCAGGATTTTCTATGGAGATCACATTGAAATTAGTTTAAGCAGCAACATGAGATCAAACAAACAGGCCGGGACGTGGATAAGCGACATGAGATTTCCTGCTAAGCCCCACAAATCTGCAAAAGTAGCACTGAAGCCTCAGCGGGGCTACCTGCTGCTGGAAGAAGATCACTGGCTATCAACAATGCCTGGTTTTGGATTATGCATTAAGAAAGAAAAAAAAAGCATACAGTACAATCTGTGTGTCAAAGCTGCAGCATCTGACTGGTTGCAGACTGTTGATGCCATGCTCTGCCAGTACAACAGTATTATTGCCCTACTTGAGGCCAGTATTCTGTTCCTAGTAAAAGGTCCAACAAAAGGAGTGTAGCCTCTTTATTCGGGGAGGCTTCAATATCATAGACTAATACTCAACCTCTCTCTCTATTATCGATTTCCAAAAGGTGTTACAAACGGACGCAGATCAAAATGCCTCTGGACGCAATTGAATAGACCTACAAGAGCAATGAGTGAGAGCAATGAATCATGTGACATCTGTTGACCGATGTGAAAATGTCAACAGACTAGAGCAGAAAGGAGATGCCTGTGATGATGATTCCACAATGTCTGTGAACCAGTGATGCCTTTTTCCTTGGAGAAAATTGAAAATAACAGGTACTTCACGGCAAATGCTCGTTCATCAGCGCCAGCCATCTTGGTTGTTTAAAAAAAGATGCTTCTCTCCGCGTTACAATATAAACCCCATCCATTATCAGATAATCATTTGTGATTGGACCAGCACGTTTTCTGCCGTAGAAAAATCACTTTCCAATGGAGGGGATCCAGACTGTAGTCTTGCAAAACAAATGAAATATGCTCCTAGAATTCGTCTGGGTCCAAGGTTATCTATATCATCTGAATGTAAGAAAAAATGAATATATCAAGTGTAACAGGTTTTGTGTTGATCCAAACATGCATTATCCTTCTTATAATAGTCCTCTGCAGAAGAAGACACGGGTGAAGGACCCGAACAGTTCTGAGCTTTAATAAACACAAAGAGCTCACGCTAGGTCGAGGAAGACCATGGTCAAATTCAAAAGTAACAGTCCAAAAGTCAAAACCAAAAACAAGACAAAAACAGATGGATGTCATGAACAACATACAAAACAGTCTAGCAGCTGAGAGGGGGAAACAAGAAAGTACATACAACTGCACTCAGGTGCAACAGAAAAGTGGAGGGAAGACGTTCGGGGACAGGAAGTGACATCACACTGCTTGGGGCCACCAGGGGGCCCCTAAGAGCCAAAATGCAATCTGATGCTAACGGGCTGGCAAGCTAATGCTAGTTTAATCAATTCCCGCTGCCTCTGTCAGAGGTCACGTTCATGCTCATGCATGCGCAATGTAACAATAGGCATGGTAAAACCAGTCAGTAAGTTGATGGAAAAGGCAGTTGCATATATGGATTAAGATAAAGGCAATGTCACAAAAAAAGGACTTATCCGTTTGGTGCAGAGAAAAGATAGGGGGCCCCTAAATCAAATTCTGCTGAGGGCCCCATATAGGCAAGGGCCGGCTCAGCATATGGAATAGATCGCAACCATAGACTGTATATAAACATGGACGTAGCATCCATGACGTCACGCATTGGTTTCTGCAGGCCGGTTTTGAAGACCAAAGTGGGCGGTTCCGCAGCGGCCCAGCCGTCACCATCTTGGCAGGGCCCAACTCCTCCCTTATCCGGCTAATCCAAATATGGACAAAGAGGTGGGCCGAATGCAGACTGGTCGCTGAAACACGGCCACCTACGTCGAAGCTTCCCAGTTAGCTGAGGCTAAGGAGCTAAGCTAATAAGCTAGGCTAAGTGAGAGCCAGCTATCGCCGTGGCCCTGAGGCTGCACCGGGTTGGTAATGACTGCGGTAACGTGAGCGTCGTCCCAGCCAACGTTAGATGTGGTAAGTAACACTCCAACTATAAAACAAGAATTGAAACACTTATTTATGTTACTGAAATTATAATAGTCTTAAAAATTTCATTTTTTTTACATTTTAATTCTAATGAATTAAATCATATAAACGTTAACTAAACAGAACTTACATGTGATGGTTAGTGTTCTTGGCATACAGTAAATGTTTTATTAACACTGGCTTGAAGTCTTGGTTATTATTGTCGTTTATTTATTTATTTTGGCCTTAAGGGACATACACTGAACCAAGAAAAATAGAAAAACTATAATTCCCAACACCACTGTCATAAACAGTGCACAGATCAAGTTTTCACACTGACAGAAGTCCGTGGTAGTCCTCCTTACCTGTACTGCTATAGACATTGCTGTACGAGATTATCACTTTAAATATGACTGTAAGAAAGGCACTTTTATATTTGTTACAAGATGTTTATTATTTCCGACACATTGGTTGTTGTTGAGTTCACCTGTGATGCTTCCACTAGCTGCAAAAGTTCCATTTAATCCTATAGATGTGAAATAACAGTGTTGTCAACATTAAAATGTGAGCTACACTCTTTAGTGGACTTCACATTTTTCATTATCTGAAGCATTTATCACACTAATTTATTAATTTTAATCCTGCAGTCACAATGTAGACGTGGTGATGAGTTTGTCTGTCGTGGTGTCCACAGAGCTGCAGACCTTGGCGTGCTGTGTTTGGCTGGTGGACTGTGGTGGAAAAGCCTTTTCCACTCTGTTTTCACTCCGAGAGGAAGAGCAGCAGCTGACATCCTCATCATCCACTGTGGTGACAACAACCTGAGCGAGATCAGTATCATCAGGCTGGTCAACATGAAGACGACCTGCAGCAGACTCACCTTCAGCACCTTGTGACTTCTCTCACCTGAAGGTGACCTGTAACTGCTACAGTTAGCAGTGTCGCTGCTATTGAATTTGGCTTTCAGGACACACTTTGTTTGGCCTAAACATATCCCTGACTTTAATGGACAATGTTGAGTTTATTTTTATGTTCGTCATGGTTGATAAAAAATACCAACTATAGCAACAACACTTATTACCCCTGCTATTCCCCTACCCTACAGTCTCACACTGTATCCCCTTCTCCTCCCACCACATGGACTCTGCAGCTCTGGGCTCATTCTGAGCTCAGCTTTTACCGCTTGCACAGGCCCAGTCTGTATATTAAATGTGTTCTATAATTTTAATAACGTCCACCTTTTTTTGTTTTATACCTTCACTAAAAATAAATCTGAGAGTTAATCTATAACTTCTGGTTCTGGCTCATACATTATGTTTATGTTTTAACTGTTTTTGTCTTTAATACTGACTGGATATGTGAGATTTCACATTCAAATCTGACTATTAATTGACAAATAACTCACACACTACAGATTAAAACCTTAAGCAATAACAGGTTTGTGTGATTAAATATATTTTAAAAGCTGTGTAACAGTACATGTAATAATAAGAACCGAGTGATAATTTTTTCTTCTTTGCTCTTGGATACAGAACATGGTCAGCACAGAGTCCTTCAGGCAGGTCCTTCCAATAACAAGGACAAGACACAAATAAAAAATAAGACAAGTTTGTATATAAGAGGTTTGTGTGCTTGTGTTCTGTAGATATTCAACTGTATTTGAATGTAGTTTTAGATTTAACAGTGTTCTACCAACACAGTGAATGTACAGTACAGTATATATAGAATATTTAATTGTTATGAAAGCTTACCGGCACTGTAGAATCATGTTTTGTTCCCATGTTTCACTTGGGTAAAATGTGACCATTAAGTTATTCACAAACCATATGTGGACCTGGGATCAGTGCTGAAGTGATGAGTCCGAGTTCAGTTCTGCCCCATGTTGAGCTTCCACTCTGTCTTGATCATCTGGAGGAAAACTACACAGACAAACCACGTCACATGCGATCACAACAAGTCTGTTTCTGCATCGTTATTATCCATCGTGTCGGTTTTTACGAAAAAATATGAATCAAACTTCTTGTGTTCTTCTGTTGCATTTTAAGTTACCGTACATGCGCATAAAAAAACTCCATCACAACCAAGAACACTGCATCCTCTATGTTAACGGTATCTTCTGAAACGATGCTCATATGTGACATTAAAACTTGTGTTACAAACACCTTAATGTACCTTGACAGTTAGCATTAAGTTAACGTTAACATTGCATTGCTCGTATGGCAAATTTAATGTGGTGGACCATATTTTCCAACCACACGCAGACGCTTATCGGCTCATGTCAGTATCGTGTTGTGTTATTCCCGCTAGCCTCTTCAGCAGAGCTGGGAGTCTTGCTCGAAGGCTAACCCCAGGCTAGCTGGCTAATAACCGCTTAAGCGAGCTGAGCTAACAAGCCAGGTACCGAGCGCAGACACCGACACCCGCTAATTACTGCAAACACAGAACAATACTATCATTTTACTTACCGAAAAAACAGGAGCGCAAACTTCTTGGACTTCTCTGTTGGGACAACTGACCGCAGAGCAGGCGTATTATTCATCCGGTATTTGCTTGAAATATTTTCCGCAAGGCTCCGACACCACGGTCGAGAAGTCACGTTCACTGACCGGGGATTAGCTCAGATGACATCTAGCGCTGCAAGCGACTAGCTACCACCGAGTGACTAGCAAACAGCGGCGTCATAAGTCACTCAAGTATCCACACCCCCTAATTATGCAGAATTTCAAACCCCACAGTTGTCACGAAGGGGGGTATTAGCCATTGGGACCCAAACCGTTTTTTTAGTACCACGCTGTAAACATGTGAAATTCTTCTGTAAAGTTGGATATTTTAACATGGGGCTCTATGGGGATTTGCGAGCTCTAAAGACACTTTATAGATGTCAGGATTCATTCAGTCTGGCCATTGCACTCTGCCCCATTTCATGTTAATGCATGAACCCAAATTTGTGATATTTAGTTTTTTTTCTGATTTCCACTCAGAGTGGAGAATAGGAAATGCATCTGGCTTACAGTAACATTATGTGAAAACAACCACATCAGAGGGCCAATATACGATTGAACAGAAGTGACAGGCCTTATTCTTAATTCATAAACATTTTTTTAACCTTACTGAGTAGGGAACACACACACACACACACACACACGAAAAGTAACCTGGGATGTTTGAATAAATTCATCCCTGATGCTTGGCACATCTACCTTGAATGTGCGGCAAGAGGTATTTGAGATATTTAAAGTTCAACAGCAGAGATGTGATCCACAAAATATATGGTGCTGAATTTGTTGAAAACTTTTTCAGCGAACTGCTCTTAAATAAAGCCAGTCTCTGATATTTCAAATAGCCCTAAAGCTTTGGAGGTAATTTACCTACATCTCCAAAAGTGAAGTTAAGTGCAATCCTTGAACCTGAATAACTCTTCAATTTCAAAAAGTTCATGGTTGTCAATCTGGCAGTCTCTTAAAGCAGTTCTCTGAAAACTGACATCACAGTGATACATCACTTACCTGACAGCAGCGCGATACAGTTTGTGTTTTAAAATCTTAAGAAACACACACACAGAGTGACAAGCAGTGTAAGTGAGGGGGAACAGGCGTACCTCGGACAATTAGGTCCGCTGCTGCTGAAACGGTATCGACTTCAGTATGTACCATACACACATACTTCCCAGAGTGCTTCAGCTGAATGTTCCTCACCATCAGGTCACCTGCAAATCCCTAACGACAAAGACATTCACATATGAGAGACTTGAAGAGAAAGAAAAGCACAAAGAGTGGCAAAGTCAAAAGACGAAATACAGAAATTCCTGAGAACACAGTAAATGTCTGTCTCTGTCATATGCTGCAAATCCCCCGCAAAAAAAGCTTGGAAGGATGCGCCACAGGACCACTGCAAAACAAAATGACACAACAGTCTGGCAATACACATTACTTCACTCTTACATTGTAAGGAAGGCTGCACAAAATGACTTGACTTGTTTTGAAACAGATTACTCCTTTGGATCAGCGTTTGTTGTGTTTGCACTTTATCGATACTGCTCAGATGAACAGCTCATCAAGACTTTTCAGAGTTGCTTTTTCCACCCCACAACTCTGTACACACACACACACACACACAAACAAACACACACACAGATAGTGATTCAGAAATCAGTGGTTTGTGTAAAAATCAAAGGCAAGTTAAACAGCTGTTGTGATTATACAGACTGTGGAAATGTCACAGCTGTACAGTGACTTTGGTGGACCTGATGCGCTCAGCCAGAGGGAGCATACATTTTGCAATAACAGAAATATGGGCTCATTTTTTTTCCTCACAGAGAAGTTGAGTGAGAAATGTCATCCAGGTTACAGATTTTTCCCATAAGACACAACATAGTAACATCTCTGAATTAAGTGCGCACGATGGGCTCAAAGGCAAAACTCACCCTAAAACAAGAATATCCCAAAGCACTTTTTATGTTCTCATACCATCATTTTGAACAAAACTCAAAGGAAAGGTTTGTCATTTTGTGCGTTATGGAGCTAGAGAGGCTAAGAGGCCGTTAACTTAGCTTAGCATGGAGAATGAAGGCAATTTGAAAATACATTTACAAGCACCTCTATTGTTTTCTCAAGAAGTGAACAATTGAAAAAGAGATTAAAAACATGTATGCATTTGTATGATGCCCATAGTTTGATCTGTCTAGCTAGCAACAGGTTAGCTTAGCTTAGGCTATTCAAGTTAGGTTGAGATTTATAAAGCACTTTAAAACAACCAGAGTTGGCCAAAGTGACAATAAAAACAAAAGGTACAAGAATAAACCTGTGAAAACAGTTTAGCATAAAAGGTCCCATATTGTCTGATTTGAGATTTCTTGGCTTTTTTCATAATAAATAAGGTCTAGGGGCTTTGTAAGTACCATAAAAGTGTCAAAACAGTCAATCCACAGACAAATACACACAGCCTGCATTCAGCAGCTCCTTTTTTTTTTACAAGGCGCAAGGATTTCTGTATAAATGTGATGTCAAAGCTACGCAGTCATTGCCTTCAGCCTTGCCACCAGCGCACACCCATCATTCCGTTGCTGAGCGATCAACAACGCGAGAAAATGTCAAGGAAACGCTGTTCAGTCGTTTGATGTCAGGAAAGTGGTTTGCCTGGCCGTGCGTCACTAAAACAACAGTCGGCCAATCAGAAGAGAGGCTCATGTAATATTAATTAGACAAGTCAAAATCAGCCTGTTTCTTTGCAGAGTTCATGAAAAAAGAGCTATAAAACCATATTTAGATGTTTTTTGGTACTAAAAAAAAAATATATATATATATATATATATACCTTCTTAAGGATATCAAAACTTCAAATAAAAACACCAACAAGGTGTACAATATGGGCCCTTTAAATATGTCTATGGAAAGGTAAAAAATGGATTACCAGGATGTTCCCAGAGAATAATGCATGGATCTTGTTGAACAAAACAACAACAATCTGGTGTATTTAGGGGACTGATGTGTGCAATTTGATACAGATCCAAATAAAAATTGGGCCTTGGAAGAGCTACGCTCTCTTCCAGTGAGTTCTAGTTGTAAATGGTAAACTGTTAAAATCTTTGGGCAGCTACAGCAAATGCACAATCGATCCCCCTCAACCTCGCCCAAGGGCCAGCCAGGAGCAGCTGGTGAAAGGATCTGAGAAATCTAGGAGTGCAAAGAAAAAGCTCAGAGATGGTTTGTGCAGCCAAGCCATTGGACGCTTTAAAAACGAATAAAAGAACCTTATACTGAAACCTACACTACCTTGAGTGAAGGCAGGGGTGCAAGTGCAGGTGAGATATACTGTCTCTCTTCTAGTAGCAGATAAACAGGTGGAAACAGAGAAATTAATGGCTTAGCTTTGTCTAACCACTACAGATCACAAATTAAAATATCATAGCCTCCTTAATTATGCAAAAGCTAACGAATAGCTAACGATACTAATTAACAAGCTAATCGGCGCAACCTGTAGCTTTATGTAACAGGCAGAGTGGTTTCTAAAGAGAGCTCATGCATGTGCTGGAAAAGAGGATAGTGCCATACCCTGACATTGCAGTATGTCAACTCAATGTTATGTATGTCAAAATGTCACAACTGTGTGAGCTCACAAAGCAATTGGTGGCAAGCTTAGCTCCCCCTGAAACTACAAACTGTCATTTCTACTTAAGTGTTTAGTGCTGATTATAACTCTAGGGACATTACATGGTAGTTAGTGATCTTAGGGAACTGATTATTGACCAAACCTACAGATGTTTGGAGGATAACCTAGGCTAACAATCACATGGCCCCAGATCCATACATACACAGATGTGACATCAACAATCCCAATTTGCAAGCAAGCAAAAAAACATATTTTCCAAAAATATCAAACTATCCCTTTAAGATTCCATTTTTCTGCTGATTTTTCATTAAAAAGCCTGTTATCATCCAATTCTATGTTTTTCAATCCAGGTTTTGATGGAGAATTAGATTGTTGAAAAGCATCAAGGGGAATCCACCTCCCACTGAACTCATCCCTCATCCTAGCTCTATCACGCACTGTCATTAATAAACTGGCAGAAAAGCACGGCTCTCGGGAGCATCAATATCAACTCTAGCTTTTGGAAAATTATGTCAAGGTCAAATCCTTGGCCAAATATCAAATAATGTGTTCAACCACATTATACATACCCCTCCGATCATTTCAAAGTGCTCCTGCCTAATGAAATCAATGGTTTTGCCGTTGAAAAACCACTTGAAGACGGGGCTCAGGGATGAGTCGCTGAAAACCTCGCATGGCAGCACAAGGCTCTGTCCCACGGTGGCATCCAAACTCAAGGGAGGGACTACTATTCTGGTGGGTTCTACAGCATTATGGGAAAAGAAAAAAAAGAGAATCATTTGTTACTGTATATACAAAATCCTACCAAATGAAGAAGGTAATACAGCTTAATTTGCCCACAGTGAGACAGATTTTGCTCTATCAGTGTAATTAAGCGACCTGAAATAACTTCACTTAGAAAGCGAATGCCTCCCATAACTCAATAATGAATAATTAAGCACACTGCAATCATGGTGTCAACTAGACAGAAAAAAATCTCCCTATAATCATAATTACAAAAAAGAAACAAATCTGCAAATGCTGCAGTGGCTCTTTTTAGATTAAATGTTGAAAAAATATTCGTCAATAGCAGCCATATAGACGGCGATGGTTTGCCCCATTCTGCTACATGAACAATAACTCATGGCTGACAAAACCATAGATGACTTATACGTCTGTCAAACCACCGGGAACATAAAACGGCTATATATTTCATTATCAATTTCATGCTTGAGCTGGTATTTTTTTAGGGTTTTTCCCTTAACAAAAGTTTAAACCCTTGGCTGAGAAGGTACAGTATGAAAAAAAAGGGGAAAAAAATACCTTTCACCAACAGCATTCCTGTGTTGCTGGATGTTCCAAAATGGTTTCTTGCCACACAAGTGTATCTGCCTCCATCAGATTTGGAGATGTTGGTGATACGCAGGGTCCCATCCTCCATGATAGTCTGTCTGAGTGGAGAGTGACAAAGCTGAAACAGAACATCATGGGTTCACATCTCTCATTGCCTTATCAAAAACTTAGTTGTTAATTGAATGAAAAGCGATAATAATCAAATTAACTACTTCCTGGTTGAGATATGAGGTCTTATCTCCCAAGCCGTTTGGGCTCTTTTCTTTCTACCCTATTAATTTCATTTTGAATGAAGGCTTCAGAATCTGTTCCAAAAGTCTATTTGCACGCCTCAGAAGATAACAATTATCTTAGCTGAAGCAGAACAGCTTTGCTGTAGGGTCAGCATAGTACTGACAGCACATATTCATCAGCTAAAATGCACATATTAATTGGGCAGACAACAGGCCACCAGTGTTGGGTGGCGAGAGGAGGAGGGGAGCAGCATTGAAGAGATGAGATTTGAATGGGATCTTTACCTGCAGCCTTATCACTCGACAACATGTGGTAGATTGCATCGACGCGCTTCTGAGAGGGAGTAACATGGGGGAAATGCACGTAGAAGCATCTAACTTGAAAAAAAATAAATATAAAAATAAAAAAAAACCCTGTTGGGCCAGTCTCAGGGGAGAAATAAAATGGGAGTCTGATGAGAGCGCTTGAAAGAAACCCGACTAAAACAACAATTACACAGAGGATTGTTGACCTTGTTGTCTGTACAACAGCTTGTGACTTACTTTCATGAACTACATTTCCCTTTGTTGTACAATTTATATTCACAGTATATAACCAGCCTATCATAAAATTGGCTATTGTGTTTTCTATTAAAAAACAAAAGAAATGCTTCATAAACCTAAACTACGTTTGGAAATCCAATAACCCTACTTTTGAGTTTCTTATATCTTCTGAAACAAACCTCTCTGTCCTTTACCTTTTTCAGCACTGAGCAGTGACTGCAGGCTGGGGCGGACTGGCCATCTCGACATTCTGGAGAAGTTTAGAACTGCCCAGCTCGTATTTGAAAGGGCGATTTAAACATTGCATGTTTTGTTTTGTTGTGTGGTGGTCTGCCAGTCGAGTGCTCTCCTGTGTGTAAACCTCAATTGCCAACACATTAAAAGGCATGCTAGCGATCGAACTACAAGCCTGTTCATTTAGCGTCATTGCTGCCATGTCTGTCTCATTTACCGCAGGTTGTGAGTTCAAATCCGTCCCGTGGTACAGAGTTGTCATCTTCTCTTCTTTTTTTTCACAAATGAACAACACAATAGTAAACTTAATGAAGAATTATTATTGCAATTATTTTGATTGTGCCATTTAACCCAGCCAACATCCAAATTCACACCCATTCGTCCCTGGTCACAAATTCATATACCGCATATCGAAACAAACATTTGACAATTCTTATGGTGCTACATGCCAATCGGGCCTATTTGGCAGGGGAAGTCCAGGGCCATTTTTTTAGTCTCAGTCCATCTCTGTCTGCAGTTATTCCCTTTCAGGCTGCATAAAGCCACAACATGTACGTTCCCTAAGCTGTGAATCCTTTCACCACACCACTCATTGCTGTTTGTTTAGCTAATTGCTCCTGAGCATACTTTGATTGAAGACAACTCAGATGAGACACTTGAATGAACTCAGCTCTCAGGACAAGATGTCAGTGTTCAGAGAGACTTTAATAAGAGAACCAACCGGTAACTGTGAGGGTGAGAAAGTGAGAGGGCGTATGTCCCCCACATCTCCAGTGGACATCAAAGCCTACTTTATAAAACTTTACATTTTACCCTGGAACAGTTCTTTTGGCGCCTCAGTTCTGAACAGACGAAGTGGAAAAGCATGTAAACATATGCATAAACGAGGCAAATAATGCTCTCTAGTTGTGACCTTTGGATTCAATAAATCAAACAGAAATACTGTGAGCAGCCAGCTCAAAAAAAACCCCCAAACAATTTCATTCCCATGAATAAATATGTATTCACTTGGCTGAGCTGCAACCCAGAGAGCATGTCTGACACAGGGGTGCTTTGCGCTGATTTATTGACAAAAATATCAAACGCTGAGTGATGGAGGTGCACTGAGAACATGACCTGAGGGGCAATGAGCTGCAAAACAAATAGAAACGTAAAGAACTATCTGCTTTGTAGACAAACTCCGTTCCATGCTGTGGATTTCTATTCTTGTCCAAATGCGCTGCCTGGGTAATGCCTGGGTAATTCCCCCTCCCCCACCCTTTTCCTCATTGCTACTCAATAGAAAATATGATAACTAATCAATCCCACTGGTCACGTGTCAAAGCAGGTCTAGTGAGTTACGGATCGTCTATGGAAAGCTGGCCTTACGTATTGATCTCAGTCTGAGCCCAAAAGAAAATTAGGAAGAAATAGAGTTAGTAAGAATGCATTTATGCATTTAATTTCACACATAACCAGGATGCAAATTCAGAAGTCAGCAAACACTATAGTTTTAAGTACATGTATATTGTCATGAATCTCTCTCACGTTTCTCTGATCTTTTTTACAGTTTGTTCCACAAGAGAACGGCTCTTACATTATACAGCAGGTTTTTTTTTAAAAATTGAGTGGGATAATCATAATTGACTGACTGAGGTTCCTTTGTATCATTCAGCTGAAGCCAATTTTAGTCACAAATCCACTCTGTTAATGATCATATGTTTATAATCATTCACTCATATCTCTGCGCTGAAATAAATGGCCATGGAACTGAATTAACCTAAAAGATTATGACTGCCCAGTTCTCCTGCCAGCATATTAATGTGAGCTACTCACGTTTATCTTCCTGTATTCACATAGGGACTCATATTCATGAGTTACCAGCAAACTTTTAAGATTTGTCATACGCATTTGCACTGAGGACAGAAAATTGTTTATACAGCTTGATTCGGCAGCTAAAACAAGAACTTTGTCATTTTGAACTTTTTCTAAAGAAGCAAATTCCAGACATTCAGTAAAAACTTTCTTCCAACAATCAACTTAATTATCCTGACAAGAAATTTAGAAGAATCACGTCCAGAGTTCAGTTACCACTGGACTCACTGTGTTCACCATAATATTGTTGCAGCTGGGTAAAAGCCTTGTATCTCACCAATATGAACTTTGCAGGAACTGATGAAAAATATGTTTTATGAGCATAGATAGATGAACTATATTGATCCTGTACTGGGAAATTCCAGGCATGCCCTTTTGGGTTGATGGGGTATGCTCAACAGCATTGGCGGCACCAGGGGGTAGCTAGATTTGACGTAGCATCAACCAAGCAACACCAAGAATTTTGAGAAAACAATTTATTTTTTTTAAACCATATATTTAAATTTTTCATTTTGATAATTTACTGATGGTTTTTGAAAATTATTATGTCATTGACTTTGAGCAAAAACCAACCTTGGGTAGTGTGACTATGAAGTAGTCCCGAGACAGGGGTCCTATATATTGCATCTACACTGCTCAAAAAAATAAAGGGAACACTTAAACAACACATCTTAGATCTCATTTAATGAAATACCACAGTTGTAAATCATTATTCAATATATAGTAAATGATCAATGTAAATCAAAATTATCATCCCATGGAGGTCTGGATTCAGAACCATACTCAAAATAAGAGTGGAAAATCACATTGCAGGCTGCTCCATCGCAGCGAAAATTCCTCCAGACAAGTCAAAATGAGGCTCAGTAGTGTGTGTGGCCTCCACGTGCCTGTATGACCTCCCTACAGCGCCTGGGCATGCTTCTGATGAGGCGGCGGATGTTCTCCTGAGGGATCGCCTCCCAGACTTGGATTAAAGCATCAGTCAACTCCTGGACAGTCTGTGGTGCAACGTGGCGTTGGTGGATGGAACGAGACATGATGTCCCAGATGTGCTCACTTGGATTCAGGTCTGGGGAACAGGCAGGCCAGTCCATAGCATCAATACCTTCATCATGGAGGAATTGGTGACACACTAAAGCCACATGAGGCCTGGCATTGTCATGCATTAGAAGGAACCCAGGGCCCACTGCACCAGCATATGGTCTCACAATGGGTCTGAGGATCTCATCGCGGTACCTAATGGTAGTCAGGGTACCATTGACTAGCACATGGAGGGCTGTGCGGCCATCCAAAGAAATGCTTCCCCACACCATTACTGACCCACCAGCAAAACCGGTCATGCTGGAGGATGCTGCAGGCAGCATAACGTTCTCCACGGCGTCTCCAGCCTCTGTCACGTCTGTCACATGTGCTCAGTGTGAACCTGCTCTCATCTGTAAAGAGCACAGGGCGCCACTGGCGCATCTGCCAATATTGGTGTTCGCTGGCAAATGCCAATCGCCGTGCACGGTGTCGGACTGTAAGAACAGGCCCCACTTGTGGACGTCGGGCCCTCATACCACCCTCGTGGAGTCTGCTTCTGACAGTTTGAGCAGAAACATGCACATTAGTGGCCCGCTGGAGGTCATGTTGCAGGGCTCTGGCAGGGCTCCTCCTGTTCCTTCTTGCACAGAGGAGGAGGTAGCGGTCCTGCTGCTGGCCTGTTGCCCTCCTACGGCCCCCTCCACGTCTCCTGGTGTACTGGCCTGTCTCCTGGTATCTCCTCCATGCTCTGGACACTGTGCTGACAGACACAGCAAACCTTCTTGCCACAGCTCGCATTGATGTGCCATCTTGGACGAGCTGCACAACCTGAGCAACTTCTGTTGGTTGTAGACACCGCTTCATGCTACCTCTAGGGCTGAGAACACTAACAAAATTCAAAAGTGACCAAAACAATAGCCAGAAACGACGAGAACAGAGTAATGGTTTTTGGTCACCACCTGCAGAACCACACCTTTATAGGGGTAGTCTTGATAATTGCCTCTGATTTCCACCTGTTGTCTGTTTAATTTGCACAACAACAGGTGCAATTGATTCACAATTAGTGTTGCTTCCTAACTGGACAGGTTGATTTCACACAAGTGTGATGAACTTGGAGTTACATTGTGTTGTTTAAGTGTTCCCTTTATTTTTTTGAGCAGTGTATTAAGCAACAGCAGTGAAGTAATCCTGGCGCTGGCCATGCTCAACAGGTCTAAGGAGAAGACCAACAAGAGAAAAGTGAAGTATCACTTTGAGGGGGGATAAACCCGCGCCCCATATAAACGAAGAACGGACTTTCACGAACCGTGAGAAGACTGTAAGTAGTCGGACCATTGTAGACAGAAGGACCCGTAACTTCTTTGCAGAAGTTACCACGTGCACGGTAAATTTGGCCTTAAAGGATCTCCACTCGCTGGCCGAGCTGAAATCCTCACCTTGTGTATTACCAAGAATACACAGAAGAACCCCGCTATACCGGTTGAAGCCCGCTGCGACACGTTCTTCAACCGATGCCAGCAGAAGCGAGACAAGGGAACCCGCTCGTGTCTCAACGATCGTCGACTGCTGTTCCTCCGACGCCAGGACAACAGCCCCGCCGTTAACGGCTGTGCGCACAGTCCCGGCCATCGTTCCTCATCGCAGCCTGCGACGTAGCCCGCCACGCGCGCCCAAGGAGGACGACTTTTCTCCACACTCGAACTCTTCCCCAGGAATCACAGTAAGAGGCATCTTAGATCTGGGCAGATGTTAGTTCGATTTTCAAGTGTGTGTTTATTGTTGTTGTGATTTAAGGACCGCTGAGTCCCTTTTTGCTGCTACACCGCAAGTATTACTGTTCAGTGTATCTTTACCTCTTTTCTGTTACCCCGCAGTGTTTGTTTTATTGTTGTCTGACGCGATCAGACTTGGTGAGTGTTGCTACGCTGTCCTGGTTGGATTCAGAACGCCATCTGTTGATTGGGAACTCAGAGACGCGGCGGCGCGTCCCTTCGTAATAACAGATAGGCTGTGGAATTCACTCGAGGTCGCTTGAGCTTTGCCACTCCCGCTGAAGGTTTTCCCCTCTTTTCCTCTCTGTTACTAACACACACACACTCTCAGGGCCGTAGATAGTTGGGCGCATGGTCCTCTCAGGTTGGAATTCAAACCTCCCTCCTGAAACGACCCCTTTGTTAAAACCACGTGTATGATTCGCCATTACACATAGTCTCCGCCAAAGCACCTTTGCCATCGTCCTAGCGCGACGTCACCAACGCGGTCACGTCGGCCATTTTGTGTCTAGCCCCTCGTGTCGTGACGTCACCTACGCGAATTCACCGACTTTCCTTGTTCAGTCTGAAATAGCAATATCATAAATATTGCTATTTCAGGTGAACACCCTTTTGAGATCACAGGTTTGGATAATTCGTCCCTGTTCACAGGGTGGTGCCCCGATTACTGATTTCAGTAATACATTCATGAATATAAATATTTATCCTTGATAATTATTAATAACTTGCTAATTGCCAAAACTGCTCCTATCAATGCACAACACCCCCGTCGGCAAATCGCACCCCTACCACAACTTTCAGAACCAAAAGCGTTCTTGTGACAGATTGATGGGAAGTTGTTGTAAGTCACTAAAGTTGCAGCCTGAATGGAGAAAAAGAGCCAAGGCTCTCAGAGAAAATTGATTCAATTAAGTTAATCATTCAGCTTGAGACTGACGAGGCTCTTGCTGGTGGTGCTTCACACAAAAGACATGCTTTCAGTTTCATGTCAGATAATTTGCTGAACAACTGCTTTAAACGAGTACCATATTGCTAATACTGTCCATTTTTCACATAACAAATATCTAAATGATCCAATATTTTTTCATTAGGGCCAAAATCATGATGTCAGTTCTAAATGTCCATTTAGAGCAACAGGGTCCGATTATGCTTTAAGTCCCTTGGCGGTTTGAGGATTCAAGGTGGAATTTTTCGCAGGTTTCCACTGACTGCTAAATTAATGTTACGTTTTCTGGTAAATACACTTACCCAGCCCAGCCCTTGTTTTTCTGAACCTTTGTTTTTCCGAACCTTTGTTGGAAGCAGCTCACATACTGTGTTTTCTAACAACCTGTTATTGTGTCCATTAGTCTCTGTGAAGGCAGAGAGCAACAACAAGCTGTTTATTTTAGTTAGTTTCTTTTTGTTTTGCCTCAGATCTTAAATCATGACATGGTGTGGCCTGTCATGTAGCCCAAGGTGGAGTATCACTGAAAGACTGTAGTTTCTCTCTGCGGTCTTCACAAACACCTGTAAACACCTTACAGGGTGTCTGTTCTACAACCAGCTGCCTTGGAGAGCTTTGAAACTGTAGGATGCTGGATGCTATGAACTTTCAAACAACTAAATCATATAGTGCTTTTGATGTAAAGCTGATGAGACTCGGGATCATGGCCTCTCTCTTACATCTAGTGATAAAGCATTAGTCTAAGCTGGTTTTCTTTGTGTCTTCAGAAAACCAACACCTGCAGAAAACCAACACCTTTATCTATTTGAAGAATAGGGTGTCTATCTGAGAAGAAAAAATATATTGGAACAAGAAACAAGGCTGCTTTATGCAACTAACTTCCTGATTTCCACAGTCCCCCTGAGCAAAAGCATAAATAACAATGAGTCCCATAACGAACAAGCCTACCAGAATGAATACTTTCACAGAGGCCGTCAGGATCAACGGTGCAGACGGTACAATACCCTACCTCCTGCTGTCCTTCAGCAGTTCGCCCCTTCTCCACCAGGAGATTGTGGCCCTGGGGGAAGCGTGGGGGCGACACTCCAAGACAACCTCGCCTCCTCTCTGGATCACTGTGGACTTCTTCACGGGGTGTCGGGTGAAGTCAGGCGGAGAGGCTGAGGAACAAACCCATGTTAAGGCCATTTTTCTTGCGTTGCAGAGAGGTTACAGCTGAGCATCAGCCAAAAATGTCAAGTGCACCACTGGCAATTATAGGAATTATATTTTCAGGTTTATTGTATGAAATAATTATGCAAATGAAGGAGCAAGCCCACGACCCACTGAGAGGCTGGTTTAGCCTGGTTTTATTCATTTATTTAATTTCAGGTATGGAGGGCTTTCATTCTACCAACAACATAATGCACACATGATGTATCTCTGCCTTGCCTCTGGTTCAGCTCATTGTAAGTGACACCAGGCAAACAAACTGCTTACCTACAACCTTGAGCTCAGCGCTGGCATAGAGAGCTCCATGTTCATTCTCTGACACACACTGATACATCCCAGAGTCCAACAGGCTAATCTTCGATATGGTCAGTCTCCCAGCTTCCACATGAATCCTGCCCTGCAAACCAGGCCAGTGAATTAATTTCACCAATTTGTTCAGGTTTTTATATGAATTTGCAATGGATTCTATACCATTTCTTAATATTAATAAATCAAATGTCAGTGTTAAGTCTGGTGTCTTACCTCTACTGCCAGTGGCTGACCATTCTTCAGCCATCTGTACGTTGGCCTAGGCTTACCGATGGCTTTGCATTCCCATTGCAGATTAGCATCTATTGCCATATGAGCATCTTTCAGAGTCTGGACCCAGTGCAGATGTTCAACATCTTTGGAAAAGACGAATAATAATGAATATTTATTGAGAAAAATACTGCATATACTGCATTTGCTGTCGTGTAAGCACTTTACGAGAGCCTTGCAATGATGAATTTGAACATTTAAATTCAAATCCTTTTTGTGGGACGATGCAGCTTTTTTTTCCATATTTGGAACATGGTTGTCTACTCGTCACCCATGTTTGTAAAATTCCAGTCTTGTTATGACAGCTGGATTAGTTTTGCAGTCTTTAAATCAGATGTATATACATGGCCATGGGAAATTTGCACCACTTGTTTCATTTAACTTGCCTACCGCCTGCATGTAATTAGCTCTTGAATCACCTCATTAAACAGTTAGAACCTGGGACTGACCTCATGGTGCATTGTGCAGTTGGCACAGTTCAGTGGGATTTGAGATACAACAGTTAAAAAATGTAAATCAAATAAATGAAAACTACTCATTAAATTGCATGGAGTCTTATCTGTAGGACTTGTATTGTGAACGCAACAGTGGTCAATAAAAGAAAAGACCAAAGAAAAATGCAACTGAAGCAAAAATGGTTAATAAAATTGTTAATCCGAGGTGAGAAAGATTAGAAAGAAGAGTGCAACAGAAAAGTGAGTCGAGCAGAGGGTAGGAGGGTGGGGGTGGTGTTGATGCACCTGGATACTACAAATAAATGAGACGAATTCAAACCTTAAATGCCCTTAAAGCAAAACAAACAAGAAATTGGTTCTTCCTCCAGTGATTTCACAGGTCACTGATTCTCAAGTTCAAGTTTAATGAGTACAAATACCGTACATCCTTGTCCCCTACATATATGGCTTCTTTTTCATGTGTTTCCTCAACATGCCTTTTTTTTTGTCTTTTTACTCTTTACATTTTTATTAACTTATCATCTCCATGGTCACTAAATGTGCACTAAAATTGCAGTCAAATGGGCAACACATGGAAACAGACTATGCTTATGAAGAATTAACTGTCTCATTATCCAGGGGTGTGTTATTGGATTATAGTAATCAAACCAATCACATTGGCTCCTCTTATCTCCTGTAATAGCTGTGCATCTGATGTCACAAAAAGCCAATTGTGAACTTTGAAAAGGTTTTTAATATTTTTCATAAATTATACAAGGAAAAGTAACTAGTATAGGGTTCATTCAAGCTAGAACAAGCTTTAGCAATAATGCTTCATTTACACATTCATTTTGTACATGCTTGCATTAGGCAAAGTTATGCAAATCTATAAAACTACCAAGTTTTTGCACACCCAGCCAACACAGTTCAATATGTTCACTTCACAGGGGCCTTGAACAAGCTAATTGCTATGTGTGCTTGCAGCTCCTTCAGCTAAACTCTTACAAAACTAAATTAAAAGGATGAAACTCAGTTCTTATTTGTCTTAGAAAAAACTAAAAGAACAAAATTGTCATAACAGGATTAACTTGTTGCTTAAAATAGATAATTTCAGCACATTTTAAATGATCCCAACATTAACTAATGAACTGCCATGTAAAGCTACCGGTAATGCTCCGTTTGAATAAAACAAAAATTACCAAAATGAATTATCTACATATTTATAATTTTAAAAAAATAAAATTATTCCTAAAATGAGTAGAGTAATGTCTCCTATTATAGCAGGGCATGCAATGTTTTTGAAACATCTGGATGACATGGTCCAATACTGCTAAAAAACAGATGTGCTTTTAACTTGATTAAATTTACACCTGATATTAAAATGTGTCTCTAGTGTCCACATTGAGATCTGATCGCTCTTTCCAGCTCAAAGAGTAGAAGAAGAAGGTAGTAATCTGTGACACAGCCGTATTGTCTGTACTTGATTTTTGACTGGTCTCATCTTCACTCCACAGGTATCTTGAATAACGCGAAGACTGTTTACTGGCTAATGGCTGCTAGTGGATTCGACCTCTCGGCAGGTATTTCAAGAAGGAATCGACACAGACAAATTTGAGTTTATATAGCAACGTGGTGCAACACAAACACCACATGAGATTTTGCTCATAAGGAATTATAGCTTTGTTTCTTTCCTTACACATACATAGGACGTGTTTATGTCTTTGCACCCTTGGAAAAGCGCTATATAAATGTATTGTATCATTATTATTATTATAGGAGGCTTTGGAATATATTCAGCTTCTAAGGAGGAGCATCCTGATGTATACATGCCTAGTGACCATGACCTTTCTTGACATCAATTATTAATAATATGTCAGCTATAACTTTAGAGAGTGATGCATGTGGAACATATGGACATGATCAAGATAAGACAGCATGCATAGAAAAACAAAGCAAAATGTCATTAACAACACCTGTATGGTGTTATGCGGTCAAGCCTTGTCCAACTGTGTGACATGTAAATGAGGTAAATGTGTTATAAAGCAGAAATGGATGAGGTAGCTCCTCAACAACCCTGAGTTAACAGACAAATGCTCTGTGCAGTTCAGCCATGGAGGAATTCCAGATGTTTATACATGTTTTATGTATCCATGTTAAATCCTAGATTTTATTTTTATTAAAAATAAATAAATAAATAAAAGAATTTTGTGTTGTTTTTATTTACATGGAGCCCAGGAAGAGTAGGTGTTGCACTCAGAACAGCAAATTGAGAGTTCTTTCCTTCGACCTTTGCCACATCAAAACAATAATCAAATCTGGATATTGCTATCTCAAAAACATAGTAAAAACAGTCGACGTCTATGTAGGACTTGTCTGTGCTTTTATTTCCAGAGAGTTGAACAACTGCATAGTATTTTGTAAGATTTCTTTTTTTTTAAAGTAACTTAAAAACTATCAGACAACTTGGACTCATACAAAGTGCTGCTGCCCAAGTTTCAACTACTGATGCTTGTCTTTAGATCTCTCAATAAGCTTAGGACCAAGGTATATTAAACATGGAGAAGCAAGAAACTTCCAGAAGTCCAAGCAGTTCATATTTATTTTTCTCTTTTTATCCTCTCTTAGAAACATTTCTGTCTTTTGAAATAGTTTTTTTTTTTTTTATGTTTTTATGTAAAGCACTTGCCTTACAGCTTAATATTAACACAACAGAAATCAAATTGGATCTCTCTTGTATCTTTTAAATTCTCTATCAACACATGCACCACAGCAGACAGGAACAGGGGGCTCCCTTTTCTCTATGGCTAGAGAAGAATATTGGATGATGTTGATAGTAGATGAAGGTTTTCGTACATTGACAAATATGACTCATTTTAAATCTTGCAGTTTTACATCTGGATCCCTCTGATTATATAGATGTGTTAGACCAATCTTGACATGTGAGTAATCGCATTTTCTACTTGGTTAAAATAAATAATAAGCATGCCAGGCGATCTCTTTAATGTGATGATTACAAAAAACAAAGCTAATGAGCACGAAATTAAATCCAGATTATTCTGACATTATAAGGCTTTTTCAAACTGAGATACCCAATTAGTTTGGATAGAACACATAATTAAGCACTTAAGATATTTCAACAAATGCAAATGCTAGTGCAGGATATTAGATAGTACTTTTGAGAGACAGAAGGAAAAAGTATACATGGTTCTTACTGTGGAATATTAGTTGGCCTCGGGCAACATTTCGTCCTCTGCTGTTTTCGGCCATGCACTCATACACACCAGCATCCTCCGGGCGAAAATATGGAATTTCCAGAACCCCACTGGCATGATTGATTTTAATCTTGCCAGGGAGTGGATTTCCATCAGCTCTTCTCCACGAAATGGAAGGCACAGGGCTGCAGAGGTCACAGAGAAAAAGGTCACGCTGGCCACATGCTCCTGCTAACACCGACCAGAAGGACTGCTGCCATGTTTGACAGTCTGTTTGTTGTAATGGAGAATGTCCGGCCACTTCACAATTTCACCAATGCAATTTGAGCGGTAGAGCTTCAGCGTGCTAATATTCCTGTCACTTACTTTCCTAAGGCAAAGCACTCCAGCTTCACTGATGATCCTTTAGCGACATATAGGGTGTCGGGAAACTGAACCTCAATCTTTGGCTCGTATTCTCCCATCACGACTGCATGAGGGATTAAAGCAAATCACATCAGTCAAAACACAAAATACGGACATGCAGTTTCCTGTAATTCATATTGGATCCAAGAGCCATGGAGCGGATGACACTGGCAGAGAGTGAGCGCTCGTGTTGATGCCGTATACAACAGCGTTTGGCTTAGCGGATGGATGAGTTTGGATTACATATCTGTCGCAGCGCAAATCTGAAGTGGTACACATAAACGGTCCTGATGGGGTTTAGTGTGTGTGGCAATCTCTTTGCTGTGTGTGTGTGTGTGTGTGTGTGTGTGTGTGCCTGCATGTGTTTTTTTGTCTGTGTAGACTACATTTCTGGTTATGTAAATATGTGCCTTCATGCAGACAGAGAGGGTTTTCTCGCATGCATAACCCTGTATAGTTCAGAGGCTCTGGGATGGTGCAAAAGGCTTGCTCGTAAGCAAAAGCAAAAACAGTGTCACGCTCAAGACAAGCAATTTATCTCCTAGGCTCGCCCTCCCTCCGACAGTGTGTGTCAGTTCAGTGCGCAAGATAACCAGGAGGCAGCAGAGGCGAACTGAGGATGCTTACCGTCCCTCCGCACCACCACAGGGGTTGGGGAGCTGAACACTGTCGCATTGGTCATCATGTTTCTCACCACACACGTATAGTTCCCAGCGTCTGAGGCCTCGACTTTGGCTACATACAAGTTGCCTGTCCTCTGAGAAACGAAACGCCGGGCGTCCTGTTGCAGGAAGCCGCGTTGTCCGTTGAACACCCATGAATATTTGATCTCTGAAAACAAATAAAGAATACTTCAATGCGCTCGAAGAATGTATGACAAGGAGAATGAGGATGTTCTGGAGGCTCCTGGCTCATCACACACATTTTCCTTTACTTTTAATTCATACCCCATCTAATATATCCCTAACTTTAACGAACACCTTTTTTGAGAGAAAACCAATGCTTTTACCTCATCTTTGACTGGTCAGAATAGGCTTTTAATACAGTTCATGAGCCACACTGTTACATTTGACATTTCCCTTTGTCACTGTATTAAAATTTTTGGCTCAATCCAACATAGGAAGAAAAAGGGTATTTGTCCAAATCTGAAAATAATCCCTTCCCAGAGTGCACTACTTAACTTTGAATCATGTTTTCAAAGAAACTGCAGTGACCAGCTGTTTGACGATTTCACCAAATACATATTTGTGACCTGTCTTCAATAGGACTGAACTGGCTGGAGTCTGACTGCCACAGACAGTGTTTTAAAGTCGGTAAGAATTGAGAGACGGACTGAGGTCAAGTTCAGACAGACAACAGCGCTGTGCGATATAATGCAGCCCACTCTTTCTTTTGATCTGAACTGAGGTTTGTGCATACGGGGGGCTCTGGCAAAAGAATGTAGGGTTATCCTGTTTAGAATTGAACTTGGCTCAACTTTTACTGCAACACAATACAACATCTTCGGGCAATCATAAACTGTATGTGCAAGTGTACATTCCATATTGACTAGGTTGTAATGTAAACAAGGGAATATAGTAGCTGTTTTTCTCACAATTTAAAAACAGGAACCTTTTCATGATTCTGTCTCAGTGCAGTGTTTTTTCATTTTATAAGCTTTCAAAGTCACAAGTCTATTGCTCATTACTGCCTTCAAAGACTGTATTCCACTGTTTCACAGATTTTCAGTCACCCAGTGACACACCCAGTTTGACTGTATCACAAAATGTACTTGCCAGCATGCAATATTACATATATGCTAAATAGTCACCAATCTGCAAACATTACCGTCGTCTGCATTATAGATTTTTACAGGAAATATCCATTTTAGTTGATTTAAAACTATTGTCATACAGATTAACAAGGAGGATTTGTGTCAAAATAAAGAAATGAAATGATAGGAATGTCAATGTAAAAGAGTAAAACACAATCAAACACACACACACACACACAGGGAGAGAGACAGTGAGGGAGAGGGATATCTGCAGGGATTGTAGAATGAACTTGGTTATTAGTGCAGTCCTCATGTATCAGACACGACATTCCGCAGTCAGCCCTTTTGATGGGGCAGACGTCATAAAGTCCCACTCACTTCCTTGAGGGAAAACACACTTTACAGGGAAAGTCAAGGGAGAAACTGACAGACCTTTCATGATTAGGGACTATCAGAGACTTGGGTCTGTTAAAGGGCTCCAGTCTCACAGCAACAGAGGACTTGGAGGCACATCCTCACATCCACATCCTCTGACAGTTTAATTCTCAGCTCAGCTCCTTTTAGACCACTTACCTATTGATTGCTCAGAGAAGCTTCAGATGATTCCTCTTTTAATAAGGCGTACTCTTCACTGTACTCCTTAAGTGGTACATCGACAAGCATTACAGAGGCTTTGACATAATTTAAACCTTATGGAAATTAAAAATTAAAAACAACAACACAATTCTGCAGTTTTTCTATTCTAACCCACCGCAAGCTAGCATTGACATGTAGAGCAAATCCCATCCAATGTGTGACTATGCTCTGCTTAAGAGGTAAAATAAAGAGATGTAGGCTTTTGGAAGGGGAGATGGAGGGAAACCTGGAGGGCAAATTGCTGAAGTGTGGAATCCCACGTGGCCATGGGATTCTGCTGGAAACAGGGAGCAGGGAAAGGCTGGTACGCTGGCGTGAAATTTTGCTGGTGGGCACCGAATGGCTGCAGGAGTGCGGACCACTTTGAGGGCCTTCTAATCAGCAGCACACAGACACATGAGCCGAATCACAGCTGTGCCACGGGATAAAGGCTCCCCCAGCCACAGCAGCCACCAGCAGTCTTTATTACCCACAGATAACCTGCCCGCATCGAGGGGGGAAAAAAAGACAGCTGGGGAAGTGGAGCACTGGAGACTTTTTAGATGACAGCGTGGTCAAAGACCACACGGGCGAGAAAAGTGAGCTCAAGGTTAAGTAGTGTGAAGCAATGAACTATAGATGTGAAGGCATGGTTCTGAGCAGGTAGAGTGGTGGCTGATCGTAAATAAAAAAGTTCCTTGCCTGACAGATGAGGAGGAGTGAGTGGAAAACAAATAATCAGAAGAATGAGGGATGACAAAGATTGCTGAGACATGCAGGAAACTACGGCAGACAATGCAGAAGTGTTAGCACAGAGTGCTGTACCTCCGTAATGAGGTGGAGGGCCACAGAGCAGAACCACAGCTTGACCCGCTCTCACTGACACCATGTTCCTTGACTTCCTGCTGAAGTTCTGCAGAACTGTTGAATATGACAGAAAAAAAAAACTGCAACTTTCAGGGTCTGACAGCTGTAACAACTTTAACCTAGAGGTGACATGTTGAGAAGGACATTTCATTCTGCAGAATATTTCCCTGTCTGTTCACACTGCTTACAAGTCAAAGCCAATATTCCCCTGTTAATATCACAATGTGCACTGGAGATCAGACAGAGGGAGCACCAATCGGGCTTAAGAGATTACTTCCACCTTTAATTAAATGCTGCTGTGCTGTGCGAGAGAGAGAAAGAAAAAAAAAGAAGCTCAAAGACATATCAGTCCCAACGTCTTAGAAATACCAGCCAAGTCCCAGGAGGGATCAGGCAAATATAAGCAGTGGTCAAATCAGAACTCATTTGGTGAATCAACACATGCAGTACAATCCCCATTCCTTCAGTGTTCACTGGTGTCTCAGAGCAATATGAAGAGATAACACAGCCGTATCAGATATGGCAAATTACATTCAATCAGGAAAATAAATTCATATATTCCATGCAAGACAAGCAAATTTGAATTGCATTGTAATTTTTTTAACACAGAGTGTGTGTTGTATGTGAAGATTAACGAAATGACAAATCATCTTTATCAGCCCCTGGCTTTAGTATGTGTCACAAACCTTACCTTCTCCATGTTAGTGGACAGGACATGGACCAAACTTAAAAGTCGAAGAACACCTTAAATGAAAATTTATCAAGGATTGTTTCAGTCATTTTATGTCGGAGAACCCACGCATACATGTGGAGAACATGCAAACTCCACACAGTAAGGACACAGGATTGTTCCCTCCAGGTTGCGAAGCCAGAACCTTCTTCCTGTGCAGTGTTGTCAGAAGTATTCCTGTATTTAATTGCCATGTTTTATTTTCAAAGATATCCTGTCATGAACCAATTGACATGAGGGAAAAATCTCAGCTGTTGGTGTTGCTAGATACAAAGTCAGTGCACAGCCACAGTATTAAGCTTACTTCCTCTGGGGATAAGAGTAAGTGCACCAAATTCTGTGGTAATCAAGATAAAGGCTGTTGAGATATTTCTACCTAGCAACCATATCATACCTTCTAGCATGTCTTTCAGTAGTTTGTGTTCAGCAGAAAGGATTGGTCAGTAATGGGATTAGTTGCTGAACAGATAATTAATTGGCAACAATTGTGATGATCGATAAACCTATGAGGTGGCCAAGCTTATTTTACAGCACACTGAAATGACACAAAATAAAATAAAAGAAGAAAAAACAGACAACTTTATGTCTACCAATATCTGAATAAATGATCTACTCACATGCGAACTGGACCTTTGCCTCCCTGCTGACAACGGTCCCAAAGGTGTTGGTGGCGATGCATTGATACACCCCTCCGTGGTTGATCACATGAGGGTTATTGATCAACAGGTTACCCTCCACGAGGCTGTAGTTTGGATCGGACTCTGTGTTCATTTCTCTGCCGTCCACTTTCCACCTGTAGATGTGGCAAAGAAAAAATCCTCATTTAAAAACTGCCTATATATATATATATATATATATATATGAATAGAGAGAGAGGGAGAGACAGAGACAGAGAGTCATAGGGCAGTCGGAACACTTGCCTGTAATGCGGAGGTGGGTTTCCCTTTGCTTTGCAGTTAATAAACACGTGCTTATCATCAGTGCTCAGTGGGAAAACACTGTCACTTGGCTCCTGGGTGAAGACAGGACCGTGGCGTGTATTCTCTGCAATCAAATCATACGTAAAGTGTACGATGGTACAGAACCAGTGACACTGAATTAATGCAAAAAAAAAAGAAACAATAAATAAAAATCACTCAGCACTCATACAACAAAAAAATGTATATGCACTCTACACCCATATAATTAGCTGCCAACATGGCTCTCTGACTATTCTGCATTTAATCAACCCACTTATGCAGATGTCACAAGGCAGATAATGCACTGCGATGAGAGAGTAATTAACTAAAGATGACCCTGTATGTATCAGCTAACTGGCTTATGCAGTCTACAACATAAGAGGCATGAAGTTGTCTTGAACTTTTCCACCCTAATAAGCAGTCAGAGCAAGTACACGCACAGAGGTCACTTTAGTGTAAATAATATCCACATTAAGGTAATAGATAAAGCGTACACTGTTAAAAAACATTAAGGAGAAAAAAGTTAGTCATTATTGTTGCACTGTTGAATTAAATTTCCAAAACCCCATGACACATTAATTATTGTTTCCATTCTCACAAATTACAGTGATAACAGTGGAATAATTATCATATGAAATTCTTTGTTTATTGTAAAAATGGTCGAACTTGCTGTCGCCACACCTCGTTTTGGATTTGTTGCCACTTATTATTAATCGCTTTGGACAAAAGCGTCTGCAAAATTCATGTAATGTAATGTAATGTCGACCAAATATGAACCTAGAATAACGGCCACGTGGTTGTTGTTGTTGTCATATTTAGCATATTCATTCTTGATTCTGTCACACCGTGGTGAGGTTTGTCCCGTTCTGGGTTTTTGTCTGGTCACTTCCTGTTTCATTTTGAAAAGTGACTCTCCTCTCGTTTCAGGTCACTTGCTCTTCCTCATGTGTCACCGGCCTGTTTTTCTTCCCTGATTCCTGATCGTGTCCACGTGTTCCCCATGTGTTTTATAGTCTGCGTCTCCCCTCGTCCCGTGCCAGAGTGTTTCGTTTCAGCCGTGCACCCCAGCCTGACGCCACAGTCCTCGTCTTGTCCCAGGCCTTGCTTTCCTCGTTTTGTAAGCCTGAATTCTTTGCCTCTTAGTCAGAGATTTTTTGTTTGTAAATTTCGTAGCTCAGTCTCGTAGCGCAGCTTAATTCATAGCCGTTTTGTTTGCCTCCGTTGGAGTCATTTTCTGTTAGTTTTCTTAGCCCTCGTCTTGAGGTTTCCCTCTTTGCGGAGCGGGTTTTGTTTATTAGGAGGTTTTTTTTTCCCTTTCTGTTTTTTTTCCCTCCTGTGGAGCGATTTTTTTTTTTCTTCAGTCAGTTAGGGGTGAGGTTATTTTTTCCCTCCGTGTTTGGAGTGTGTTTTTGTTCTTCAGTAGTATCTCCTTTTGTTCAGTATTGAAAGGTATTTTCTACAGCCTGATATTTGGAGAGGTTCAAGATTTTCAGACTAAAAGCCTGCCCTAACTGTCTCTTCTCTGCATCTGAGGCCCTGTCTACACGAATGCGAATTTGTTGTAAATAAGTGGAAGTCTTGCACGTATGCACCTCCCGTCCAGACGCACCCGGAGTTTTCGCTGCCTGAAAATGCACTCTTTTGAATCCGGGTCCCAGGGTGGAGAAGATAAATCTCCCCCCCTGCGTTTGTGTATTTGAGTTCGTGTGAACGCCAGACACGCATATGATGATGTCATCGCCTCACCCCTTGACCCTCGCCCACGGCATCTCCAACAACAACAATGGCGGACTACAGGCTTGTGACGGTGCTGCATCAGATGCTGACTCTTCTTGGGTCGCTAGGGCAATATGTACTATTGCTCAGTCACTCCATAGGGCCTGGGAGAAACCAAACAGTTGTCACGCGGCAGATGCTCAGAGTGAGGGCTCCTCACAAAGACCACAGAGCAAGTACAACCGGCAAAGTGCGAGCTCCGGCCACCGCTGCACGCCACACACGCACAGCCAAAGAGCACAGAACTAGCCACTCAGCGAGGCGACCAAAGGTCGCAACAGCAGTTCGCACTCAGAATCGGACGAAACAAAGAATCTACTTTTCCCTTCTCACTCAACATCTTCGTACTATTGTTGTTGCTCGGCTTCTTCTTCGAGTATTTCTATGCTCCGCCTCTTCTTCTTCTTTTTTACTACAGTGTTTCTACAGCTAGATGCGTCTTTCCGATGAATCCATCATTACGGAGAAGTTTCAGGCCCCCCTGCTGAGGAAAATGACTTTAAAGTCCAAGCCTGACAGATTCATGGCAAAAAAATGTTGACCACAAACAGAGTTGTGTGTGTGTGTGTGTGTGTGTGTGTGTGTGTGTCAAGAGTAGTTAGAAGGATTGGCAAGTACCTAAGGTTGGTAATTGATTCATGCTTTATTTCATTAGGATCTCAATCAAGGTAGGATAACTTGGTTATGTTGTTTACGCGAGCGCTGAAATAATCAGAGTATTGCCTTACTCTGGTTATAATTATTATAATCATTACATGAGCCGGTAAAGCTGGTGTCTATATGCAAGTGTGGACACGTGTGTCTGCTGCGTAGAGCCTGTTGGTTGGGTAAGCTTCAGCCACACCATCAATACACAGGAGTAATTAAATCATGTTGTACTAATTACTCCTGTGAAATCTAGCTTTCTCAAAAGATGCCCACACACACACACACACACACACACACTGATCCCCTCCCTTTCCAAAGACACCACGTGTCACAATCCAAGCAGCACACCAGCGATGCTCTTAAAAATTGCTCATTTCTCTTTTCATGCACTTGAAAGGATGGAATCTTTTTTTAAACATCTCTAACCTTGACTAGGACAAAGAGTGCTCCCTCCCTTATCATTATCATCATCATCATCATCCTAATGAGAGTGGGAGTCTTTGCCTCAGGTAAGGGCCTTGTTTTCCCAGGCCTCTGAGGGGGGTGCTTCATTTTTACCTCGGTTGCAGTGTCCTTTAAATTAAACAAATTAATGAACCTTTAATAGCCGGGCTATTGCACCTGGGAAATGATCAGTTGGTTTGTGCGTACGCGACGGTATAAACACACCGGTTGGACTGACCACTGGCACACACACAAACACCCACAAATTGCACTTAATTTTGTTTCCTTGAAATGCAATCAAATAGCGGGTATATATATGTACCAGCCAGCATGCAAGGCCATGCACATTACCCTTCAGTCTTTACTCGTGTTTGCAGGCCGCATAGATATTCATCCTTACATCTATTCATTCTCTATAACATTTTACACTTTAAGGGCTGAGGGGGGGCTGGAGCAAATCCCAGCTGACACCGGGCCAGAGGCAGAGTTCACCCCGGACAGGTCGCCAACATACAGAGACAAACAACCATTCACTCTCACATTTAAACCTATGCTCAACTTAGAGTCTCTAATTAACCTAACCCAGTGGCGGATCTAGAAAATTTTACTTGGGGTGGCAAAGGGGTGGCAAGCGGTCTTAGCAGGGTGACATGGAAGACGGTACGCGGGAATCCCCATATGTAAAAAAAGTACAAATTATGTATTGTTTTATCATGCCTTAACACACTACCCAAGCGTTCTTAATGCACAACAGGAACAAGCCCAGTGTTTAAACAAAACAAAATTGTGCCTCTTAAAAGTAACAGTATGTATAGGGTCCGGGTGAATCTAGAGCCTCCTCTTCATCTCTCACATACAATTTTTCTGTTTCCTCTTCTCCTTCACTTATTTCTTCTTCTCCTGCTCTGACCCTTCTGCTCTCTCCAGGTTACTGCCCTCCCCTTCTTCATTTCCCTCAGTCTCTTGCTCCTGTGCACTTCTCTGAATTTTCTTAGCAAAAAAAACTGGCAATATCCCCCTGGTTTCATTTGTGCAGCCTCATTGCTGTGATATGTGAGTGGATTTTAATAGTACTGCTTAGCTAATCAAATACAAATGATCGATCTCCCTGCATGTGTAGTGTGGTGCAACGTAACGCCCCCCCGAAACGGCAACCCTCGGTAAACGTTATAGATTTTAATATTTTGTATCAAGCTGTTCTTGTTTTTAACTAACTATCCACTCTTACAAATCACGAGCGAGCGATTTGACTTTTGACTAATTATAGGACGCGCTGTTATTGCTGACGCCCAATCGCCTTTAGCACATCATATTCATTACAAATGTAACTTGAAGTCAAAGTGGTGTGTTTAAACTTCACCAGAGGAAACTGACTTCACCCTCCACTCTTTGCCGGGATGCAGGGCAGCAGACTCGCTGTGTGAGTGCCGCTCTGCATGTTTGATGCAGGGCCGTAGCTAAGTATTTGAGGGGCCTAAATTACATTTACAATTATTCACTATTGGTCAATTTATTGTTTGTTTCAATGCTTTTAGAAGCTTGTGAACATAGTGGCAGTTTGTTTTTACAAGTACAGTTTTAAGAACACAAAAGTTAGAGGGGCAAGTGGGGGCGCCCTGTAGATCCGCCCCTGACCTAATCCCAATCTGCATGTCTTTCTACTTGGAAGAAGCCAGAGAACCCCGAGAGAACCCATGCATATACAAGGGAGAACATTAAAATTCCACACAGGCCCTGGTTGGTCAGAACGTGGATTCGAACCAATATACCTCAGTGAAAATGCTGACTTGAATGACATGCTAAATCAATGGGATACTAATCATGAATAACAATACAACAGACACCACTGTTGTATGCTAATACAAACCTTTAGATGCATGTGCTTGATGAATGTGAATTTTTAACATTAGATCTCATGTGGTTATCTAGGTGGCAGAGTTATCCAGACATAAAGCTTGAGGTTTTAACTCCTTAGCTTTAGCTCATACAGGTATTAGGGGACTGGAGGCTAAATTTTATTCTGTTTTTCTCTCAGTCCATGGATCAATGTTTCTCACAGTGGAGTACAAAATAAATTAGGGTTGAGAAAAGAGTTAGTTTGGATTTTTATAGTGTTTGGCGACATCATCCTGTTAAATAACAAAAGCTACAACACTAAATTCTGGCTCTGTGGTTCTTATTTGCCCTGAAAGGCTTTTCTGAGATCTTCAAAACCAAACTGGGATATACAGATTTGGTCATGTTCTTCGCCTTCCTCTCCCCTTCCACATCTCTACAACTGTCAGCTAGTTCTTCTATTAGACCACTATTATTATTATATTAAGTAATTTTAGAACTATTATTCCCTCTCATATGGAATGATAAGGTACACATGCATGACAAAGAAGCAACCACTGTGAGAAATGTATGCATATCAGGTGCGACATGAAAGGCGACTTGACTTGGCTTCTCACCAGCCAGGCACTCTTTGAGTGACAGAAGGATTAACAGTTCCCATGGCAACAACATCTTCATTTTCCGAGGTCAAAGATTCTCCGTCTTCCCATCCAGTTGCCAGAGAGTGGAGAATAGTTCCAATATTCCTCTTCCGTGTGGCTCTGGGAAAGAAAAAAGAGGGCAAATGAGCACTGTGGAGAGGAGGAGATGCAGTCTACACACCAAACGAAATTAAATAAAATAAAGCTGGATCTTGTGGGAAATCGGAGCCATTAATAATTCATTCAACCAAAATAAGCAAGAGTCAAGACACCATGCTTACAAGCCTGGTGGCTGATGCTGAGGAGCGATATTTAGCGTGTATACACACTGCTGCCAGACTATCTCCCAGGAGCAAGTCAAGAAGATGCTCGCAGCAGCAGCAACAGATGAGCAGAGCATCCTGCCAACGGTAATGTTTGGCTTTTTCAAAACTGTTGGTTCAACATATTTACTCTAAAATGTGTGCAAGGTATACAGCATCACAAGGAAAGCTAATAAATGAAGAAATACACACTTAATTGAAAAATAACGCATGAACGTTGTTCACATTGTTCATTGATCATGA
The DNA here is from genome assembly GCF_022379125.1 of Scophthalmus maximus. NCBI lineage: Eukaryota > Metazoa > Chordata > Actinopteri > Pleuronectiformes > Scophthalmidae > Scophthalmus > Scophthalmus maximus. Next base: position 22,565,840 of record NC_061520.1, on the reverse strand, counting down.
TGCCTGGAACTACAACATTGATTCATAACCTAAAAAGTACAAGTTACCCAATACAGTGCATGCTGTTTGGGTAAATCAACACCTCTGAACTGAGCTAAAAGCTCCTATAATCATTGACAGTGTGCATTTCAAAAAAGTTGCTAATTTTTAATGGACCTACAGAGAATTATCATATCCGATCTGCAGTTCATTTAATGTATTTTGCAATCCAGCTCTATGAGCCTTTAAGCATCTTCCAGGACATTGTTTTGGTTTTATGGCCCATAACTTTACTGATCGCATTGCCTGGCTCACCTTACAACCTCATGTCAACAGACAGAAAAAATAAAACAGATAGAAGAAGATTGTAGACATCTGCATCAGCAGCTCAAAGGGGTCAGTAAGCGATTTTGGAAAAAGCTTGAACCCATGATCTTGGTTATAGGAGACCGACGCGCTAACCACTAGGCCAAAACCCCGAAGTTGCAAAGCAAATTGCTAGCAGGTCTCTTAAGGAGTCAACAAATTATGTTTACAAACTGCACTCGAATTGTTGTGGGGGACGTTTGGCCGATCGGATTACAATCTGTGCTCAATGCATCTTGGTTACATTTACACTTCTACCTTCATGTGGTCCAGCACAATCCGATTGCAGTCTGATTACCCATAATACATTTTAATGCCAGATGTAAATGGGATATTTGATACCGACCATATTTAGTACTGGAGTGGAGTAGCATCTTTTTTTTCTTTCTTTTTTCTAAGTCGAATAGTGAACAATTACTCTCAATGGAAATCATGAATAAAGGTCTGCCTCAAGCCTAACCTCTTACGAAGATGAAAGAAAGGGATTGTGTTGACCTGGTTTTCTAGGAATATATTTTTGTCAAAAGATTTAGTTGTAAAATGTTACCAAATTATCATCAGAAAAAAGTGACCATGGAGACCAATGGTAATTTAACCATTTTTACACAATGTTCACAAATGTAAACATTTTTCCTTGGCTTGTCTTTGTTCTTCTCTGGTTTGGAGCCCTACAGTAAACTGTTACAGACAGATGGATGAACCAAAACAGGGCGAATCACTGATCATGAAGGGAAGGAGGGACAGAAAGCATTAGCTGTGGAGGGAGTATATTTATTCTGCTCTCTATTATTCATTCGTGGGGGGCACAATACTGATCATCTAAACTTCACCTTGTCATTCTTCATTATAGATTTGTTTTGAGGACTATTGACGTTTTTTTATTTTTACTGTCTGCAATATTGTTTGTCATTCTGCCCATGCTCTTGCCATGCATCTCAATCACATGTGGAAGGGCTGATCAATAATGAGAGATTTGGTTGATATCTTTCCTCATGGAAGATTCACTGAGTTTATTCATTCCCTCTTTTCTGGTGAAAACCGATGAAGAAACTTTATCCATCTAACAATAGAAGCCACGTTATTTTGACCTACTTGGGAGATGTGTGAAATTCTGTCCTCTGTCTTCTGGTATTCTCAGTCTCCTTTAGAGTCAAAGGTAATTATATGTTGATTAAGGTGCCGGGTGAATAGGGGCTAAGTGAACAAAACAAAGCTGCATATGGTAATTACAGTTGCACGCAAGGCTTTTATTATGGGCTCCGAGAAACTTTAAATCAATGTGAAATGTTTTTCAGACATTTTGTCAAAACGCCTATTTGCAATCAATGCTGTTACAGGCCTGCACCTGTAACTAATTCCAAATCAATGTGTTTTAAAATGCAGCAAGCGCCCTATGAGGGAATGAACTCACAACGAGTGAAATTACTCTCAAATGAAAACACATCCTACACCTTGAAAGTTCTCTCATGTCTGTGACTGACAGGTACAACTAGATACCTCATGAATCTTTAAATAAGAAAAAAAGGACGAGGTTCTTCATATTGATCAAGGTGGTTTGGTAATTGCACCTTGACAATTTTAAGTTAGAATTTGAGTATGAGAGATTTGGAAGCTTGCGGTGAGAAAGCATTTACTCCTCACCACAGCATGATCTAACTGCACTATTTAACATTTAACATCTATTAATGCACACAAAATGCATTTATGCATGTGAATCGATGACGGATCATTTGCCAATATGAGGCTGCTCAAAGAGGAATTACAGCCACTGGTACATAGTGGATTGCGCAGACATGGGAACCATTACAGTCCCTTGCAGGAGGTTGGGGTTGTCTAACAAGCCCCTGCAGCCGTGAGTCATTAGCACACGTGCTCTGCCCAATGATCGATGTTAATTTATGTCCGCTGCGGTCAGCTATCCACTTTCACTTTCAAGCTTATCAACTTCATTTTGTCTCCTTGCAAACATGTGTTCCTTGTTCATTTAGCATTCAAAGTCAGACTTAGAGACTTGATTGCAGTAAGCCATACAAAGACGCTGCTGTGCAGAGTGCGGAAATGCATGAGGCTACAACCCTGTATCTTATAGAAGAGAGGGAGCTGGCACTGTTCCTCTGTCAGATAGCACAACTCCCTTTTAATGATGCATAGGTCCTTGGCATCCTTGGGGAGGATGTGTTCCTTGGTCACAGTCCAGAAATTTAAAGTAGTTGCTTGTGATTCCCATGATTAATTTATATACCCTAGAAAAAATACAATGGTAATAATTCTTGTGCCCAGCGGACAGTGGTCGCAGGTGCCGGAAATACCAAATGGGATGAGGCCAAGCTAATGGTGCCTGGAAGGGAAACTATCTGTCAGTGATAATCCCTAATACTGTAACACCCAGGCTTAGATAATGTGCTCGCCCCGCCTGTCTCACTAGCCCGTGATATTGAGATAGCTGTGGAGAAATGATTAAGCGGGCTATGGATATTGACACGGATAAATGTATATATCCAGAGTGAAGTTTCCCCTAATTTATGTTTAGTGATAATGAGCTTGCCCCTCTGGAATAGCCAAACTAGGCTAAGAAAGGGGTGTCCTGTGAACTCTGGTGAGCCATGTTCCACTCCATTACACTCAGAGTAATTGGTTAAACATGTGACTGCAGAAATTAACTTCAGCAGCCTTGAAAGAGGTAATTAATCCCCCCCCCCCCTTTTACAGTGATAAACGCAACATTCAGCACAGAGCATAAAAACGTCAACCTGACGCCACGTTATCATGCCTCAGAGTGCCGACACTCAACACTTTGCCTTGCTCATTGTAGTAATTATTAAACAAACTGAAACTCAATTTGAAAAATATGTCTTATCTGTACAGGCGGCAGTTCACAAATTTGCTTCATCACCTAAGGTGCAAGAATGTAAATAGCCAGAAAAAGGCTCCTGATCTCAGGTTACAGTCCATCTTAAAACCATCCAGCCACAAGGGAACACCAGCAGCACCGCAGCTCAGGTTGCAGACTGCCGCTCGTTGTCCAAATGCATATTACACACTGACTAAGAGAAGGAGGAGAATACTGAAAGCTAAAATTCAGTACAGAATCGGCAAACACAACCGCACATAAAGTTTGGACACACAGTTTGGTGAACACTCATAAATGCACAAAGAATTAAGATACACAGAACCTCAGTGGTCTTTTGTCAGCATTTACGTTTAATGGGAAAGAGTTGGGTCAGGATTTATGGTGAGTTTTACACGCTGTGCATTTCATTTCCACTTTGCAGACACCGAGGGTTACATGTCGTAAGTGCTCTCCTTTTGCAGATAAAGTTTATCAGTTCCAACACACATATGTCATGCGAAACGTTAACAGGAAACAGCAGATCAGCACAACCAGAGATGTTGAGACAGTTTCTCTCCTACACAGTGAATCCACCAGAACACACTGACTCAATTTTTACATGTCCAACCTTCTCTGAAGGTCTAGACGGTGGCTCAGAGCTGCAGAAACTGCTAGTATGTAGACATAGATACTACCAGTAACATCTTTCATTTATTTAACATATAAACACTGTACATGACACCTGGCTTTGGTTTATTTATAATTATTTTATTACTTATGTTGTATTGAACACTGACCTGTAGTATTTCTGTGTCGAATATTTACTGACTTGTAAACTACTACAATCTGTCTGATGACATGTTTTACATGAACAACTTAAAAGCCATATGCTCAATATACTGGATTGCTTGAACCTGCTCAGGCCCAACCCTATAAGGCAGTAAACATCACATATAATGAAGTTCATCACAGCACACTTTGTGTAATTACTGAACTTCAATCACGGAAAATCGTCTGTGAATTAAAAGCACAGAACACATACATATATCTGCCCCAGCATAAATTTCAAAGCATAGGAGATCACGATTCACTATGACTGCTCCTGTACCTGGAAAAACAGCTATGGTTGCAGTCCTTTATAACATGAGATAAATAAAATAGCCCAAAAGACAAGCATGTTTTCAACTGATGGAATACTCACAGAGTAAGTGGAGTCTGCTCGCTCTTCCTCAGACACAATCAGCCCTTTGGCAAGCTAAAAGAGAGGGGGGTTGGGGAGAGACAACAGAAAACGGAGGAAATATTCAGAGCCCTAGTAACAAAAATCGACAAACATGAAGATTAAAACAGTCAGAGTTTAGATGGTGGCAAAAGAGATATAATCTGCCAGGTTTTGTTTTGCCCCTTCAACACTTCATAGCATTGGTTACAAACATTTAAATTGGAAATGCAGAGCTAATCCGGTGGTAAACACGCTGTAGCTGTCACAACATCCGGATGAAATCCTTCAACTATGGGAAATATGTTTATGATTACATTTCATGAAAATGAGATTGAGTTTACTTGTTGGCAACATCCTAACGCAGTATTTTGGGCCCATTCAATCAGCATTAAATGAAAAAAAAAACAGGATCACTACTCATATGTTTGAACAGACACCACTGTGGCATTATTTTTGCTGAATAATGCCTACATTATATATATATATATATATATATATATATATATATATATACAGACATAATAAATATGCCACTGTATCAGTAATGTCATGTTTAACTACTGTTTTCTTATGACCTTACTGTTTCATCAAAAATGTATTTATTTTTTAATTTTAATTTTAAAAGAATTACTGGGTTCATGATCCAAGAAATGCTAACTAGCATACCCCGATAACTACGGGTTACTCTAACTTTGGAATATTAGCTAAGTTAATTTAGCAGGGGTACAATAGGCTTTTCACTGGGCCCCACTGTGTCAGCAGCTGTGACCCATTTCAGGGGAGCTACGCTGAGCAGCTGTGCCTCCAAATAAGACACTTCATCCATTCAAAGGTTAAAACCTAACATTATATAGGACACAGAACCAATATTAGTCCCACTTCTCTGAATATAAAAAATGCACGTTCATGAGAGAGGACATTATTAAGAGAAAAAAAGGCAGATATCCCAAATATGTACTCCAAGACACAAAACAGAACTTATCATAATGACCTAGTTGTCTACACTGGCACCAGAAAGGCCACTTAAGCAGTGTAATTTGGATCCCAGCAAGACAGACTGCAGCACAGCTTTCACAAGAAGACGGGTTAATTCTGCAGATGGATATAGAGCTAGCCCCGCTCACCCTGGCCACAATAAAAGAACAACAACTTTATATTCAGCAGATGCCCAAACAACAGAATAGAATTTTCATGCAGGTTTTGTTAACATCTAAGGGAAAACTTGTGTCATCTTTGAGAAAAGCAAATGGCAACCATTTTTACACCCAGGAAAAATAGGTAACAGGTATTATGCAAGAACTAGAGGAAAACATAGAGCCTTGCTATAAACAGAATCCTTGGGGAACTTGTTTGGGAGAGTGGAAACTTTTCAACCGGGGGAAATATATTGAAATTCATGACTTAGCTCATACAAAAATTAAACATGGGCACCCATGTTGTGCATAAGCAAATGTGCAATGGTTGTTGCTATCCATATTATACTGAATTATTAAGGCAGGCCAGGGCCCCATTTGTCATATTTGGAAACTACATTGACTACATAACTTTGATTGTTGATGACTTTTCATGCGCCTGCATTTTTTAGCCCTTCATTCATCGGTTGCAGTGACAACCCACTGAAAATTACCACCTAACAATGCAGCACTGTCAATTTTTTAAGTGTATGTTAGATTATTGTTTTGTCAGAATATTTTTCCATCTCACAGCTCCCAAACAACTTCCAAGACAGGCAACAGTTATGGAAAAACAATTGCTACTTAACTCCACAGTACACTGCAGAATATGCTAATATGCAGGCAAATATGTGGTCACATTTGTCAGGTGAACCAAAATAGAACTCCAGATGCTAACATGCTAAGGTTGCCAATTTACTGCTACAATGTTGCTAACCTGTTAGAGAAAACAGAGGGGATTTCTCTGGATATATCCCTAACTGTGTGCTAATAGTCCCTACAGAAACGGCTGATGGATCTGTATTACACAGAGTAATCATAATGTTTTTTTTGGACAGACATGTTGCTCCTGGGCCTTTCAAATGCAATTTTCAGTGTTGTGAGGAACAAATTAAATTACAGCCACCTCTGAGGAATTGCTGTGGCAGCAGAGGTGAACATGTCAAAAGCTCAACACGAGAGAGAGAGTAATTTAAGGGGTTTAATTTACCAACATTTTAATGTCGATGGCAAACAGCTTAAATACATAATAAAGGGCAAAACAATGGAACCTATTCTTGCCCCATATGAACTGAGGTCCAGAAACTGAACTTATATACGACAATAATGGAAGTAAAACAAAATGGTCTGGAGAAGCACAATTCAACCTGTGTACCTAAGGGCCATGTGATTGGGCCCTCATAATCCCCATGGCCACACCAGGGTCAACTGAATGTCGGCTCATTCAAAGTACATCACAGCCTCTTTTCACGTGTTCAAGGCAATAGTGTAATAACACATTTTTATTTTCAGAATGTTTGGAAATGTAAGTAGGTAATACAGTATATGTTCCTTGAAATATGGTACAAGGCTGTATGAATCTAACCTTTTCCTAACAGAAACGGGAGAGAAATGCTGCCTCTTAAATGCTAAAGTTTCTTCTTGTTCAGTATCAATAAAATTGAAAAGAAGGCAAACAATAACCAGCTCCAACATCTTTGATGATTTCAGGAAGCCTATTCACATCAACACAGACTGTAGGCCAACTGAAACACTAAGGTCAATAGGTTGATTATTTTGTTAAACCCATATTTGTGGAGCAAATTCTGACATCTTCATCATCGTGGCAGGGCTCCATATGGCGACAAAGGCTCAATCCCATTTCACCCCTTGGCCCTACCCCTAAGCCCTACCCCTCGGGTTTTGCGCGTTCATGTGTTGGGGTATGGGTGTCTCAATTCCCTCTGGCATTGAGGGAGATGGCCCTCCAAATGGAAATTTTCCAGACCCACACTCCAAACGGGGTGTGAGATTGCGAATCACGGGTAAGTCGGATGAAAAAATGTCCAAAGCAAGCAAAGAAACTCTCAAATTTGTGTGACAACCTTTGTTCGTCGTTTCAATGTATTATGGTGCTTTTCTTCATAAAAGTCCCCCCAAAAAACACTAGTTGCAAAGCAGCGTTATGCGTTATATTATTACCACATTATGTGCTGTTTTGTCATTATAAGACCCCGTCGTGTGTGTGATTCACCTGTCCTTACATGCCCAACATACTGCAATTAACATGCTTGTTATTTGAATATTCAGGGGATGTCAAGATAGTAACTGCAACAGCGTCTTTACAATGATATCGGCGTCATTCCAGGCATGTGGAATCACGGCTTTAAAAAAAAAAGGAAAAAAAGAAGCTCCGGTAAAAATCACGTTGCGTCTGCCTACGTGATGACGTATCGCATTCGAAGGGGTGTCTCATTTCGTAGGGGTAGATTTTCAACCCCTTCCCCTTACCCCACTCTGTTTCAAGGCGAAGGGGCAAGGGGTAGGGAAAGGGGTAGGAGAAATGGGATTGGGTCTAAAACAGTCGTCAATGTTACTAACTTATTGCTTTTGTGACCTGTTTTTTTCTGCCAGTCGCCAGTGGCGACCATCTAGACGCAAATATACAATACATGGAAATAAATAATTAAAATAGAACTGGCCATATGTTTCGCTTGTGCCTGCTAAAATCTCATCTCCTCGCGCCTGCATCTACCTGCCCTGCGTGTACGGCTTTGGTTTCGGTTTCACATACATTACGGCCGGTCTTTAAAGCTACAGTGTGTAATATTTAGAAGAAAGTAATCACAGAAATTGAATATATTGTCCATAACTATCTGTTCATATATATATATAATCACCTGCATCAAAGAACCGATGTATTTTCGTCAACTTTGAATGAGTTAAATATAGTAACATTAGGGGTCCCGACCTCCTTGTAAGTCTTCATGTTTGCTGCGTCGTGTTACACTGCTACTCGGGAGGTCGGGAAAAAATCACCACCTCGACTTTTGGGTCCGAATGCCAAGGTATAATGGAACGCAGCATTATGTTTCCGGAAACGGTCAAGAGATACGTTGAATTGGCATTGAATTTCCTGCGGGAAACCGGAAACGGAATTAGCAGTGTGAGACCATAAATCGCCCCTCATGGGCTCAGTTGGTTGCGGTTTGCAACTTTACCACCACATGCCGCCAGAAAAGAACAAAAATGACACACTGGAGCTTTAACGTTACCAGCCTGAAATCAGAGGCCAGTGGGAGTGCTTGTGTCAGAGGGGAATGAAGGAAGCGGTTAGGAAACCACAGCAAATAGAAAACACAAGGCAAAGACACCGCCACACGAAGTTAAACTTCACAGGGATAAAAACTCCAGATCAGACAGCAGTCACTCTTACGTTGGCTTCTCCGTCGCCATTGCGCAACACTGGGTTTTAAGTCACGTTTCATTTTACAACTTTGAAGTGGTATCATATGTGTTTTATTTAGGCCATTTCGATGTAATTTTTTTTGTAATTTTAAAGTTTTGGGAGTTTTAATTTATAAGTTAAAGGTAGCTAACCACATAGTTGGATAATACGCATTTCTTTTCCAAGAAATGCATTAAGGAAAAATATTACATTACATTCATTTAGCATTTTGTACGAAACAACTTACAAACAAGTGCAGTCAACCATGAAGATATTACACAAAAGTGCTAGAATCAATAGAGTACATAAACATTTGTCAAATAGGAAAAAACAGCTTTAAGTGCATCATTTTAGTTTTGGGTTTTTTCAGAGAAGACAAAGGCAGACAGTACAGAGGGGTACAAAAAGGTAAAGGAGACATTAGACATTGTACTCTGACATTGATTTATTTTGTGTCCTGAAAATTTAATTTGGCTCCTTAATAGTTTGGGTTTAGGAGCCAATGGCTCATAGATATATATTTTTTTGTCTGGAGCCCTGCTTGGTTTTCCTGAACTGATTGCTAATCATGACAGGCCATTTTCCAGCCCTATGTAGTGGTGGTGATGCACAAGGTTTTTGGTAATGGCAAGAGGATAATTAACTTAAAACACGGACAACTCACATTAATGGACAAGACAGACAAACTTGTTGGCTCGTCTATTCATGGCCCCTTCACACATACAGATCAGTGCCGCCTTAGCCACATAGATCATTCAATTGATGTAGTGACCAGATAACTACTATAAGACCATGTTTCTGTCTCTTTATGTGTGAACAGAGAAAACAATGGTTAGTGTGTGGGCATTCAGACTGAAAACACCCCAGAATTACAACAGCACAGGGGGAGACAATAAAACACAATCCAGGAAGTTTAGTTTGCTTGAGTGAAGTTGAAGACGTATCACGGCACAATGGTTTGAAATTGTGCAAAATTGGATCTTACAACTCACAAAAAGTTTTCTCGTCTTTTCTTGTGACGATTGTGGGATAAACAGCTGAAATCTGAAGTTCATGTTACACACTAATGTACCAGGACTCTGCACAGATAGAATGTGTTTCTAGCTCATTCAAATGAATGAGCAGGCTGTTCGTTTTTTCCAAATTGACCAATCATCTTTAAGTCTTACAGTAGTGTTACGACAGTTATACATTTCGCCTTCATGCAAAAATGCTTAAAACATTTCAACAAATCTCTGATGCCTTTGCATTTACACTGGTTTTAGTACGGGCATGTGTCAGACTTTAGCTATGACTATTTCATTGGAAATCATCATCATCATCATTTTATTGCTTCATTTCCAGGTGCTGCTCTGAAACCTGGACAAACTGTTTTGTTTACATTCTTCATTATTCTAGTATCTTTCAGAGTAACCCAAGTTCATTTGTATAGGTTTCTTAACGAAAATAAGATTCAAAGGGACTCCATGAAATATAGAATAATACATGAGAGATAAAAGCTGCTCTTCTATAGCACTACGCCATCACTTCCCGTTCACACACTGACAGCACAGGCATATGGGGCAATTTTGGGGATTCAGGATCTTGCTCAAGGAAGTTTCAACATGTGAACTGGAGGAACCAGTAAGAAGACCTGTTTCACCCCCTCAGCCATAGCAACCCCACGTTCATCTACTGTAAGTTTGTGAGAGCAGATGCTTGCATGTGGGAACATTGCCAAGAAACAAAGCCCTGGATTTAGTTTACGGTTTGTTTTGATGCTTGTCACCATTCGTTTACTGTCAATCTCCATGTCAATGTATGTGTTGCACAGATTAAATGCATTTTAATTTGAAATTAATTGACAGTTTGACAAAGTTAACGATGAAGTGAAGTAAGGAAATTAAATAATCAATGACATTTTCTTATAAATAAATTAGAGCTGACAAAGTTGACTTTAAACCTGTTGCATGCTGTCAATCTAAAAGGGATCAATCACATTAATTCTCTCTTCGTCTGGTTAGGCTCCCATGCTGCCTTTTGGGGCTTTGTGCCGAATAAAGTGACGACAGAGACATGGGATGGCAAGGCTTAACCGGAGCCAACAGAACTTTCTGACTAAAAAAAAGAGGAGAATAACCTACCTAGAAAAAAGTTGAATTACCTACCCATAATAGAAGCACAAGGTCTTAAGCTTAGCCTTAGAAACACACTAATGAAACTGAGCATTCTACACCTGACATCTGGAGTAGAGCCCGACCGATATGGATTTTGGGGGGCCGATGCCTATATCGATATTAGGGAGTACACGATTTCCGTTAAATCGTCCGATGTATAAAAATTGGGCAATGATTCCTAAGATATCGTTATGGCAAGAAGAAGAAAAAACAACCACTTTTCTAACTTGAATCAAGAAAATAAACAACAATTTATTTTCTGTAAAATTTAAACATGAATGCTATTTTTTTTCTACATTCTTTATTTTGTATAAGTGCAGTGGTCTCTGAAGCACCAGATCAAAGTAAAAAAATTAAACAGAAATCCCCCCCTACCAACAGAAGTGTGATGGTCTTCAACATGAAGCAATCCTACCTGCCCAATCTAAAGTTATGGGCTGGTGCTTGGTCTTTGCTATTCTTAAACTGACTGCTGCAGTTTAGAGATGGCAATAAAAAAACAAGTATCCCACACTTAGGTGGCATCACAATATTTCACTTTGCATTTAACAAAGTATTTATTTGTATCATATACACTATGTGGGACTGTGACTAGGTTGCATAACTGTCTCATCACCAGCAACCTCTGGTGCTTGTTCTTTTGCATCACTGAGCTGTGAGCTTGAACAAGTTGCTTAGTTTGCCACATGTGGTGCGTGAGCTTATACACCTTTTTGTTTCAACTCTGGTCTTCTCAGCTCAGCCCGTTTCTCTTTCTATTCTCGATCTTGTCTTCTTCTGACTCCTCTTTGTCACTCGCATTCCCTCAAACCGCATCGGTGTGTAAATGTCATCACAATACAGTGTCCGGGGGTCACATAGTGCATGCGTCCAAGTGGAGTTTGTCAGGGTTAATTTAGTCTATTGCTGAAAGCTGTTGTATGAGCATATATTTATAAAGTTATTGTGCCTTCAGACCATGATACAGGCCCTTGCTGAGGATCAACCTAACCTCCCAATTAACCTGGATTCTGCAACATTTTGCTCTGACAAGTCAACAGTTCATGGCAGAATTCGATGAAATAATAAAAGAAATCTTGTAACCAATCTCCGTCACAAAAATAATCATCTCACTGAGTCAGGAAAAAAAGAAAATGTTTGCATTCATTTGAGCAAATATGTTTCTCTGTTGTCTGTTAGACTGTGTATGTGTGTGTATATATATATATTAGGGCTGTCAAAGTTAACGCGATAATAACGCAATAATAACACGTTAACGTAATCGAGATTAACGGCACTATGAATAATAGTGCCGTTAACGCAGGTTGCTTTTTGACTCTGGGAATCACCTGTTGTCACATGACTTCGAATGCCGGCGCTAGCTGCATGATGAAGAGAGGGCTTTTTAGATGGGAAGTTCCTGTGAGCATTTTGTGTTTGTTTTGCCCTGCCTTTTTCCCCATAGATTTACTAACTAAAACCTAGATACCAGATGTCGCCCAGACAAGATGGTGGCGCCATTCATTTCTACGAATGTTGCTCACCCAGCTCATGTGCCAAAAAAGTTTTCTGACTTCCGCGTTACTTCCTGGACGTGGACCGGATGATTCTGCGCAGTTGCGTCTCTCCCATCATGCCTCTGGGTTATGAGGACGAGCGAACCGCGTTCTGGATCTCTCTCTGCGCGTCCATGAATGCTACGCGATGCTGCGCTACATCCTATGCTAGCGGAGTTTACGGATGTTTACTCAGACTTCTACGAGACTCGCCTCGGATGTGAAACCCCATTAAGTGCTCACAGCAAGAGAGTCGCATTACAACAGCTCTACAGATTATGAATGATAGGGAAACTCTCCTCACGCACATGAAAGTGCCACAAATGAATAATTCATGGTTTAAAAATTTCAGGCCTCCAAATATTCAACTGTGTCATATCAGGCCTGTCCTCTCCAGCACATTGCCCGCAGTGATGTAAAGTGATGCATTTGCCGATTTTGATATCCGCAGTCCATTTTGCTGCAAGGACGAGGAAGAGCCTTGTATTTCCCAGAAAATGATGACGGCTAAAACAAAGAAGTAAATAAAGTGAGCCGCTTTGATATAGGTGCTACTTGCTGAAGAAGAGCAGTGTTTGTCCAAGTTGTAGATCATCCGAAAATCGCAATAATGAATCTTTTACACAAATATTTTACTAGCTGTACACTGTAATGCCCGAAGAAGTAAAAAACACCCACAAGAAACCATGTCAGATAGCCGGAGCGGCTTGCGAGACACGGTAACATTGTTATCCTCTGGCCTGCAGATTTTTGACATATGAACTTCCCTCGCATTATTCTGCATAAACACCGAAACTCCCGGAGGAGCCTGTGTATTCATAGTTTGTTTTATTAGCTATGGTAGAAATGAATCACAATGAATTTTGGTGGCAATGTGAGTTGGTAGATTTATGTAGTAATCTAATAAAGTTCTCAGCTGTGCAATATAATCAATGAGACTTTCAAGTCTGTTACATCTGTTTCAAATAGCACCCAGGCACCAGGCGTGTACGTGTGGTAATATGCATTTCAAGTGTATTTTTTTACCTTTTTATATGCTTGTATATTTTGTTATTGTTGATCTTATTGGTCCCAATGGCTTTTGTTGTTCTTTCTCTCTTTGTTATAAAACTGATTTAAACACCAGCAAATGAATCACAATTGTAGTTTGAGTCACACTTAACCAAGTCAGTGTTTTTAACTATATGACATCATGATAACAATAACTTTAAAGCTGCACAAATGAATATTTTATATCAACTATGAATCAAATGAAGTTTCCCTCAGGAGCTAATGGAGATCAAAATAGAACAAATAAAAGAGTGAAAACTGGACATGATGCTTCATTCACACTTCTGTGTGAAGGTTGTACACCTCACCTACGGCAGCTACAGGCTTTATAGTTGAATCAGAGGCCACGCTATTGCGTTGACATGCGCCTCCTCAAAAATAGAACCACACAACAAGGCTACAGAGATGCCATAGGCTGCTTGTGTTTTCTGTTTAAATAGTAAAGACAACATGAAGCAAGTTGGGAAAATGCTCAGTTATCTTTGCCTTTGCACTAACGCACATCTAGCAAAGCTAAAACCTCTGTCATGAGCCCTTCTCTCTATCACATTGAACGCAACAGCATAAAAATGGAATATCCAACAGTGACACAAGGTGAATCCTCTCGCTGTTACTTATATCACAAGTAAACAAATGAATGTAAACAGACGCTCTGGGGAAGACGCTATGGCTGTTTGGTATTGTGCTTGTCATATCAAATCTTTAAAAAAAATAATTCTTACTAACAAGTTCACCGTATCAGCAATATAAGGTGATACAACAGCTGTGTTATTTTTTATTGCGGCTTGTTCCACTATCCTGTAGTCCCCAACCCCCCCCCCCCCGAAAAAAACCACCATTAATAATCTTTAATGCCGTATTATGCTGATGATGAGGCTTCTCTTACACTTACCATCTTGTTGACAAAAATCCCACCCTGCATCTCTTTGGCTGATATGGAAACTGTAACTCTGAGGATGTCTTTGTAATTGTTACTTTAATGCTTCCTTTGTGACGCTGAGTTGCACGTTTCCTGTTTTAAAAGTCAAGCCATAGACGGAGGAGAATAGAATAACAATGTCAACCGAAAACCAATCAGCCCATCTTTATTTCCTAGGTAAAACACAATAAAGTTAAGAGTGTTTTGGCCAGTGCCTGGGCATACTTTATCCGTGAAAATAGATAACTAAATAAGTTGAGGCATTCTCGGGAGGAAAAAGCGTCTACTGGAAATTACAGTTTTCACCGAAATGCCATGACAGCCATGTGTGGGACATAAAAATAAAAAAAAAAACACCAAAAAAAATTCTGCAAAAGCAAGAAAAAAAAGGGTTCAATCATAAATTGCTGCTGCTGTAACATCTGCATCATCACACCGTACAGTATCCTCACAGCTACTCGGGCTCCTGTCGACAACTTGCTGCTCGTCTTGCCGGGGGTGCATTGCCGTTAGTCAACTGAGTAATGTGGGTGACAGCCGTGGTATTTCCAACGAGGGAGAGGGATTTGCTCATCTCTTCTACGGTAGGTCACGCGGCCAGTGACTAATTGTGGTAAATGTGGGGTATAAACAGTGGCTGCCTTCCTTGACAAGGCTTTGACTGAGCGTCGCTAAGGAAGAAAATCACGTTTGTGGCTTGTCTGATTATCCCCTCCTGGCATCCTGCGTTTGAGCCTGTACAAGGTTTGCCCAGGCTAGGAGCCCCACAGCGAGGGACTGCATCGGGACATGTGGCAGAACATAAAAAGGAGCCCCATAATACAGTTGCTACATAAAAAATTCATGACATTTTGTTGCCTCCACTGTGGAAACTCTTCAGTGGTTCAGGTGGCGGCTTCTTGGAAAAGGCTCGATGAAGAGAGAAGTCTGCTCTCAGTTCTCAGGAGACCTAAAACGTGCAGGAAAGGATCTGAACACAGCAGCTTTGAGCTAACAGACACTGCAGATTATATTATACTGTATGTCCTATAAATACAGCATTGCATGGCTCAAACAGCCGCACATCTGTTGACTTGGTAGAGAGAGAGAGAGAAACCTATGCTAAATGCTCATGTCTAAATTGAATTTGTGAGGATGAAGAGGCCTTCAAAGCTTGTTACCACAACAAAGGCCAATGGCTTTTGGGGTCTACGAGACAGTCAACATCAATTAATAGCGATCCTCCCTGCTTAACCCACCTTGAACATCCACCCACACACAGTCAGCACAGAAATGAGTCTAGCTAGTGCTGATTGAGACATGCTAAATATTATGACAGCATTTTAAAATAAGTAATGGCACACATTATGGAATTTATGGAATGATTTTGTTTTACTCGATGAGCTGCCAGAGTTACGAGCTGTTCGTGTTGAATGCACCATGCACAAAGGGCTCAGTCTAAATGAGCAAGTGTCATACACTTTGACATTGTATTAAAAATGAGGGGAAGACACTCAGTGCAAGCAAGACATATGATTCTAACTGCTCAGTAATTAATGCACAAAAATGCATTTTCAGTGCATTGTTTACAGTGCGGAAAGACTGGGCAGAATGTCTTAATCTTATGCACCAGCATCGTTATTATGCCACACCAAATCCAGCTCCTACCAAAAGGCAAACTTGAATAAGATTTACTGAAGAAAAAAAAAACACAACGCAACAACTTCTCATCTTTTAACTGGATTATAAAAGGCTATACCATGGCCACAGAGAAATCTAAAGTCTGCCTGGCTGAAAGTTACAGATTAATTTAACAGTACTTAACAGTAGGATATTGTGTTTGTTTGCCGTTTAAAATTGCAGCTGGAGTTTTGAACCTGTAGGTAACTACAGCAGCAGTGGGGCTTAATTAGGGAGCTTTGGGCCAATGTTTGTTGTGTAGAAACCACAAACAACAAAAAGATCAATAGCCACTTCACAGGACTTTTGAAGTCAGCGAGCTCTGGTGAGACCGTATCCTGACAGAAAACAAAGACGGGGGAGAGGTCACAGGTATGACTGTGAAAGGGAAAGAGAGACAGAGATAGAGAGGTAATGTGTCTGTCATAGTCGCTCACCTCCATACTGGCTCCAGTAAATTCCTACCATCTTGGTTCCCGCAACGTCAAGCCTGATGCTCTGTCTTGCCAGTTCCAAGGGGAGGAGAATCCTGTCAATTGGTCTGATTCCATACTCCCAGGATCCTGCAGGATTGCCACCTTGATCTGGGAGGTTGAGGAAAGGGTGAGGTCTGCCACCGAGGGTCAACCTGGGCCCAGTGCTTGCCCCCTAACCGTCTATTCGTTCCCCAAACCCTGAGGTCTGACATTCTCCAGTGGGCCCATGCCTCCAAGCTCACCTGTCACCCGGGGATCCCAAGAACCAGTGACGTCCTCCTTCAGCAGTTCTGGTGGTCTACCCTAGAGGAGGACACAAAGGAGTTTGTAAACGCCTGCCCAGTCTGTAACCAGCACAAGTCATCTCGCCAGGCTCCAGCTGGCTTCCTATAGACTCTCCCAGTGCCGCATCGCTCTTGGTCCCACATATCACTAGATTTCGTCACTGGTCTACCCCCATCTGACGGCAACACGACCATCGTCAATGTGGTAGACCGGTTCAGCAAAATGGCCTATTTTGTGCCCCTACATAAACTCCCCTCAGCCAAAGAGACAGCCAGGTTGGTTCTCCTCCACGTCTTCCCGCTTCATGGTCTCCCTGTGGACGTGTTATCGGATCGAGGACCCCAGTTTGCCTTTTTTTTCTGGAAGGAGTTCTGCGGACAGCTTGGAGCCAAGGTCAGTCTGTCGTCCGGGTTCCACCCCCAGTCCAATGGCCAGACGGAACGTCAGAACCAGGAGATGGAGACGGTGCTTTGCTGCATGGTTTCACAGAATCCATCATCCTGGTCCCACCAGCTATTGTGGGTTGAATATGCACACAACACTCTGACCAGTTCCGCCACGGGTCTTTCTCCATTTCAATGTGCACATGGGTACCAACCTCCACTCTTCCCGGCCTTGGAGAAAGAAGTTTCCTCCCCAGCTGTCCAGACCTTCGTCTGCCGTTGTCACCGCACCTGGACCCAAGCACGGATTTCTGTCCTTCGTTCGGATGAACGCTATGCCACCTCTGCCAACCATCGTCGTTCTCAGGCGCCCACATACCAGGTTGGGCAGAAGGTGGGGCTGTCAACCCGAGACCTTCCTCTTTGTGTGGAATTCAAGAAATTGGCACCAAGGTTCATCGGCCCTTTCACCATCGACAAGGTAATCAATCCTGTGGCGGTGAGGCTCAAGCTCCCCCAATCCATGCGGGTTCATCTGACGTTCCACATCTCTAAGGTCAAACCGGTCCGAGAGAACCCACTGGTCCCTGCTGCCCCACCTCCACCACCTCCGCGACGGGGCTCTCACCTACTCCGTCCGTCGCCTCATCCGATTCCGATGTCGAGGAAGGGGCCTCCAGTACCTTGTCGATTGGGAGGGGTATGGGCCGGAAGAGAGATCCAGTGTTCCGGCTCGACACATCCTGGACTCCCGCCTCATCAGGGATTTTCATCAGCAGCACCCTGACCAACCCACTAGGACCATGGCTGCCCCTATAAATCCCCGCTGGGAGGCTCCTCCTGCTCCTTCTACTGAAACCCCCAATGAAGAGGAACCATCCTTGGAGGGGGAAGGAGCAACATCTGACGGCGAGGGATCCCTCCTCCAGACCCCTCCACCCACCCTGCTGAATAAATGGACTGGTCAGGCTCAGAGGAGTTTTAGGCCCGCCTTCCTGACCCCTTCCTCTCACCCAACTTTATTTGTCCTTTTTTGGGACGTCAGGAGACGTCCCTTGAAGGGGGGTTTCTGTCACAGTCTGCTCACCTCCATACTGGCTCCAGTAAATTTGAATTCACCCCACCTCTGCTCGTATCTGCCAGCCAGCCACACCCACCTCATTCGTTCATTCCCCTCACCTGGTCTCTCAGCTGCATCTCATCCACAATCAGACCCAGTATATAAGCCTCTCCAGTTCACAGACTCATCGCCAGATTGTTCTTTGCATTGATGACAGACTTTCCAGCGTTTGGACTGATTTCCCGGCTTCTACCCTTCTTCACTTCCCTGCCTCGTCTCTGCCACGGTGAACACCTCTGCCTTCTGCCCCCAATTACGAGCTTTGTCAGTGTGTTTCTGGAGCACGGTCTGCCTGTCTCCTCGGCGGCCTGGCTTCTCCCCATACCTGCTCTTCGTCGCGAGTTTCCAGCCATCAATGTGGTGGGTTGCCTCATCTTACAGACTCTAAGCTGTTTTACACCCCGGCCGTCTGGACTGCTCCTGGGTGCCTGCTCTTCTGCCTGGTATATGCTACAAGCTGCAGTTAGACTGTTTTCTCAGCCAATATGCTGGTCTGCTGCAATAAAAGACATTACCAACTCTCCCTGTGGTGTACTGCTCTTGGGTTCAATTCCTCCCCGTTACAGTGTCTTCTCTGTTACACTTACAGCTTTCAAGCCCCGAAAACAAATTCTCTGCAACTTTCTCTCCCAAAATCAACACAAATTTTGAAGTCCTTCCTTTCCACCTAAATGCTCCCTTCCAACAAAGATTAGAAATTCTGAGACCCGCTCTAGGTATCGAATTTGAAACACCTTATTTTTCACAAAGCTAATTTATCCTGATACTGAAGGTCCTGGTTGAAAATTATAAGTATTTTGGAGGGTAAATTATTGATATAGTGTGAATGAAAGACGAGGCCGTCTGGTAGAAAACACTGTATTGCAAATACAAACATAATGTTAGGCTAATGCCGGTTTCCTTTGCAAAGTAGTAAAAAAAAAGAAAAGATTCTCACTTGAGGAACCAGCCAGCAGGGAAGGAGAAGGAGAGATACAAAATTTAAATTGTATCCTAGCTACTGTTTCTTACAATGACAAAACTTTTTTTTCGAGGATGGACAAGGACATTGGGCACAGATCTGGTGCTATGATTGGTTGAATGCTGCTTCTTCATTTGCAGGCATATACGCTCGTTGGTGCAGACTTGAATGCTGCAAAATTGGTCATACTCACAGGGCGTCACCCGCTTTTTTATGCTTTTAAATGACAAATCGTGTGAGCGTACTTGTCAAAATGTATACCTACTATGCAAAATGCGGACAGTTTGACAGACTGTAGATAAAAATGGACGTATGGTCACCGGGTCCGGAAAGTGAAGCCAATACTGAACTGCCTGAAGCCTGTATTCTCTAGATCACCAGCAGAGGGTCAGTTTCTATAGATGTCTATGAGAAAATGTCACTTGATTCATAACATCAGTAAACATTTTTCCTGAGGAGTTCAATCTCTAGTTTCAAGTCTTCTTCAATACAGCATGATGTTCATTTTTTAAATGATGGTCTCATTTAGAGTAAAATAGACAATAAGGCACCATATTCTTTGGAGCATGGATACAGTGTGATTGACAGCTGGTCAGGCCAATCGGTGAATGGTTGCAGGCATAGGTGGCCGCGCAGTGTATGGTTTTATTGTAGTATTACACTGTTCAGTTGCGCCACACTGAAAGGACGACAGAGTCCACCAGTGATGATGTCAGTTAAGGGCGCTGGACAAAACACGAAACTGGAGACTTCAAAACGTCAGTTCAAAAACCAAACGGTGCATTGCCACTTGGTCACATGCAGGCTGATGTGACCAAAGAAGGGATCATAATGAGTATTATGTTCATATTTGGTAATCAGGATTGGCCCTGATACCGGTCCTAAGGATAGGCTCATACCATTTTGATTATTATTCTTTCTTGTTTGAGATTAAAGTTGGGGAACTGATCTACAAAATAGAGGTTAAAATCCAGGTGGTACAGGCAAATATCCAGACCTTTGGTATGTATGACCTAAATACACTGAATCCTACACCTCCCACAACACAATGAGGGCCTAATGACAGAAGCTAACAGCCATGCCATACGTTTTTGAAGCTACACGCTGCTGATTTGTGGTGCAGGCTTCGTCAAGTGCAATTAAATGAGATCATCAAGGTCATTTTCTCCTTTATGCGAAGCTCTTCCAGAGGCACAGACGACATTTTGTATAGCTGTTATTGCAGGCCAAGAAGCACCCTTCAAGTCAGGGACACTGAACTTTGTGTTGAGTGTCCAGTTTGACCCAATTGAAAAAAACACCCCATCCATATTTCTACCAAAAATAAGTTAAATTACTTCCCCAGACCCTTGATGAAAAGTTCAGTTAGATTAGATCTAACTCTGATATTGATCTCTGTGGGAAATGAGGTACTGAAATTAGGTAATGGAGTACATCATTGTCTTTTTCATCACTGTGCTGTTGAGTTGTGCAGCAGACTTTTGTCCGTGCACAGTAGGGATTGATCTGGTCTCTGTTGCTTCTCCTTCATCCTCAGCAAAACGAGAACCCGTAGAACTCATTTATATTGACACTAGCAGGCTTGTTTGAGCTGTGATGTTGCATTATCGAGGCTGACCACAACTTCTGATTGCCCAGGCGGTTTCACACAACAGCCATGACAATATGAATACAATGATAACATATTCGGTTATACAAAGTGGCCAAAGTCAAAATGAGTTTGGTGTCAGCAATGCACAGAGTGAAATATGCTGTCTGTTTGAGTCCCAAGAAAAAAACAAATCAAATCTTCCCTGATAGCTACGTATTGAAAATCTCACAACACTGTCATGTACACAAAGTGGGTATACAAATGCCCAAGGAGGACACCTTTGCACCTGTTTTGAAGGCTGAGACATTTCAATTTCTAAATGCAAATGGCCTGGGACTTCTGCCGCCAAGGGGTCAAGCACTGCAACAAAAAACAAGAATTTGCTTCCATAAAGCAAAAGAAAAAAACAATCCCTGCCCACAACTCCTTTTCAAAGTACGGCTCCATATCGTAATCTCAGCAGAGTATTTACTCAAACCAAAGCAAGAGATATGTTTAATGTCATTCAACTATTGAATGTCTCTGTGAAACAGACGGCAAATGGCTGGAGATGTTATTTACGTGACATCCTGGAGATTTCTCTTCAAGTGATCATTTTATTTGATATCATTTTCTCATTTTCTCTATCATTCCTGTCAGACAGGGCTTGGGAGAATATATAATTATTATCTTATTTCGATTTCTGTCTATCGATTAAAGTTCAGGCTCAGATATAGTACAACTACTACTTGTCATTTTTGCAGAAAAAAGGGTAATAGGACACATCCGGACAGATTGAAATATCACAAAAAGCTATTTTTTATTCTTTCATGACATCAACTTGTTTTGCCCAGTTCTTCTGCAAACATTTTGAAAATTAGCGGCACCAGCTGTTCAGAAAACCTTATAGTAGATGACAAGACAAGTGGGAAATTCTAAAGAGTATTAGCACCAGCCATAAGAAAAAAATGAGAGGAGGGAGGTTGTTTGACAATAAAGCTGTATTACTACTTTGTAAATGAAGTTTAAATTTCCAGAATAAGGTCAACTCCTTGCAGTCCATTAAATCCAGTTAGAGGAACGACTGACAGCTATTCATGTGCCAGAGTGTTACATCCTTGGACTGTTGGTGTAACCTACGATATTCTTGCATTTGTCCATTAGCAGCTATTTCCGTTTGCATGAGCGGCCTGTTTCTCCTTCAGAACAGACAGTTTCAGCACAATTTTTTCAATATCCTACCACTGATTACCACACAATAATTTTCTTGTTTCTTGAGCTGATTCCGAAGTAGAATTCAACCAACACGGCAGTCGTATGAACTCATTTTAGTAGATTTACATAATCTTAAATCTGACTTAAATCTCACACTCCTCAACACTTTGACATCTTTCTTTGAATGTAATATGAAACAATCTAATATTTGTTCTTAAGTCTGATCAAAATACTCTTTCATAGTAAAGAGACGTACGTTAATTTGCTTTTTTGTGTGAAACTCACTACATTTGGATGGAAACCGTGCTTGTGTGGCCATATGCCTTTGATAGAGCAGCAATATCTCTTCTAAGGCTCTCCATCCACGCAGACTGAGAACTAACAGTGATCTGACAGAACACTGGCATCGGATCGTCTGACTGATTGTGTTTCCTCTTTTGGGCTGGTTCCCAGCTATGGCTCCCCAGCTCTGAAATCTCAGCAAAGCTCCAAAACCCAAAAAGGCTGGATTGTTCCATATTAAATTATTAGTCCAAACAGCAGGATCCCCTACAGTCCCCTTTACCATTGCCATCCATGCACCCTAAACTCTCTCCACCCACCCTCAGTGGTATCTATTAATTTGATTGTCATTGAGTCTCAGTCTGAGAATTTCAGCCCAGGAGACAAGACACCCATTACTGCCAGGGCTCCGGCTCCATTTGACTGTACAGCCGAGGATGCCAATGCCCTGGCACTCTGAGAATAGTGCAGTATAAACTGCATGTGGAATGGGAGTTGTGCATTCACAGACATGTGTTCATTATTTAAGATCTACAGTGACATTTGTTGAAAAACTGAAATGCAAGTGGTGGAGAAAACTGTGCATGAGGTGTTTTTGCAGCACAGATGCCAGGTGGAAGGAGGTGTGCTGAAGGTTGCGGAAACATGTCCTTGTAATTGTACGTGATTGGTCTATATTCGGTTAGCGAGCCACAGACACTAACAAGCTAACTGCCTGTCAATTAAACAAGGGACACGTATACCAAGCATTGGGAATGAAGAAAAGAGTAGGGTTTTACAAGGAATTACCATAGATGTAAACAATGAGAAAGCAAAGACAAAAGTCAGAGAGGAACTGGCACAGGTTTCATGAAATTTATACAGCATGTTAAGTGACATCTGCAACATAATGTTTCCGGTATTCTTCATCTGCTACCACTTCATTTAATGCTTATTAATGCAAACAGTGGCACACTCTGTTTAAAGACTGTATACACGATATTCACTGCAACTATGGCGGCTCCAGTTTCATCGGCCATGCCTCTGTCCTGCCAGACTCAAATCCGACTCCCTTCTCAGCAATGTGTTGCGCATACAGTCTATGGTGACGCAGTCCGGTGGAAATGGCTTATAAATACACTACCAGAAAGACAACCGAATAAAGTTAGATGTCAGATGATGACATCTCGAGAATATTGTGGGTGAAAAATCTTGACACTTCCTACTTCCAACTTTAAGGAACTCTGAATATGTTTTCTTTTCTTTTTTTTGATAGTGAGATAGAATGTCAAAGTTTGTAGTGTAATGCTGGCCAAAAATAAATGGCCGAAAAGTCTGATACATATCCCATATTGCACATGCACTTGAACATATTGCCTCCAGGAAATAAGCATATGTCCACAGTCAGACACTTAAAATGGCTCCCACTTCTTCCCACCTACTTGGCTTTCATATATTACCAAATTACCTGTCAGCCAAATATAAATAGAAACATCACCACCTCAAACAGTGTTGCAAACTAATTTCAGTACTGGTGATTAGCCTTAGTGTTAAAAACACTATTTCCAAACCAATTATTGCCAATATCACAACCAATGTCTCAGTAACATACGAGAGCAGTGGTCCCTGAACCAGCATAAGCTCTCAAAGAAAACAAGAGAAAACTCCTCAAACACAATAACACAGATCTGGGTAACAAGGTCGCCTAAGACATGTTACACATTTCATCATATATTATTCATGAGACAGCAGCATCCGTGTTTAGCCAAGGACCGCGCTAAAACCAAACAGATCAACATGCTACCATTGCTGTTTGAAGCAACTTGGGAGCAAGTCAGGGCAGAGACTTACTGCTCACAGACCATCACTGTTGTGAAAAATGGAGCCTGTGATTACCGCGAAATATCGGATTCCACATTAATGCTGCTTGTTTAACTGTGGTCTCCAAAAGTGTGGGCTGCTTGTGTCAGACATCACTGCAAGTAAAGCCAACAAACAGTTTTACCCATTAAAAGACCAGTTGCATGCCTGACTACCGCTAATCCATCTACCGTGCTATTGTGTGGTAAGACAGTTTGCTGTACTGATCATCTTACCTTTGCTTTCAATGATTTTCTCTCTCTCTCTTTCCCTTTCTCTCTCTTTACTAACCCACATCTACACACTAAACAAACATCCCTCCATGCACAGATAGAGCTGTAGAATGACTTGGTTTGCTCCAATGCCTTAGACCCCCGCATCCTTCCACCATGAGTCTCTTCTGCTCATGGTTGCTTGTTGCTGTAGCTGTAGTTGAATAACAGATGTTTGCTAATTATGGGTGATACTGATTGTTGGTTAATGCTGCTGTGTTAATGAATTCTGTTGTGCTTCAAGCAGTCGTCATTTGTGATAATTTGTGCATCCTCCGTGTGATCACAGCTGGACTGAAAGCCCATGATTATAAATACATATTCATAATTTTATGAGGATTAATAATTAATCCTGATAATTAATAAGAATTACCCCGAATGGCTAAAGTCCAGCTGCTTTAATTTGCAGCCATCATTTTATCACAAGGTTTACTCTCTGTCTCCATTTGAGTCTCAGAGCCTCCACAGCTCAGATTGCCAAGCCTTTCACAATGGTGGCCTCAACATATTCTTCATGTTGCTGCCCCATTAGACAAGCTCAGCTCTTAATTGCAGCGGCACTATCTGGCACATACAGGGGAACTATCTTGCTGCAGTCAGCAGTCCACAAGCCCCGTTTTCACTACTCTGTCACTGTGCTTTGACACTGGAGAAGACACTTCCCGTGGAGACACCTTTAACATCCTCTCGTCAATTTAATTGATGGCAAAATTGCAAATAGTGATCATTAACAACTTGGAGCACTCGTGACTGCAGGTGGCTCTGTGCGGAGAGGTTTCAAACTCATTTTTCATCAACCTGGCCTTTCCGTAATCTTCTCACATCAAGTAATGGTTATGTATGCAGGATTTTTCTCCAAAGCTGTCATTAATTGTGAAATAATTGAAAGGCATTCATACAAACAGAAATGACGAGGAAAATAAATATGTCATCATAATCTTTGTAATTATAAATTAAAAATTTAACTTTAGTCAATGCACTGCAAAAGTAATACTGAAAAATAAAGACATTTGCCTGACAGTTAAGCTATGCCTGGAGCATTTGACTAATTCTTCAACCAATGGAAATTGTTCATGATTTCATCAGGCGGTTCAAATACGTTCAGGGATGCTGATAAATTCTGCTAAACAATGCAACATACATTTTTGAATGTTCTTTTTTGTAAAATACGTACATATGCCAGCTACTATATAGTGATATTGAGGGAAGAGTCGAGTGGTCAAAAAAATATGAAAAGTAGTTGCAGATGTGTCTTTTTAAGACAAATGCATTTTCTGGCCTATAAGTCAGGTTTGCTACATGGCTAAAAATGGCAGAACAGGGCTGTGGAAGCACAATGTACATGGTGAAGTATGTTTTGACCAATCAGCAGGCTCTGCTATGGGTAGGTACTAGATTCTGCTGTCATAAATCTACCGAGTCCTCTGACGGATGAAGCTGCTTTTAAGCCCTGAACCAACATAGCTTGAAGGTGCTTTCAGAACATACATGCAACCATGCGAAGAGCAGTCATACTTAGCAACTTGATCTGATCTTATATTGTATCAACATTGTATCTGCTTAGGGTAACCATACATGTGCTAGCCTCACTGGCTCAATGGGTAGTTTCAATCTCAATGCCATGACCCATTCGGTAGTGCATCCATCATCTCACTTCACTTATTAGCATCAGAACATTTTCCCACACCGTTCTCTGACCTAAAGTTACATGGCTGGAGGGTAAATTAGGAGAAGGGGTGTGTATCATCAGCATAAAGTAAAACAAAAGCACATAACAATTTTGAATATCAAAATGGTCAAGGTGGGCTGCACGGTGGTGTAGTGGTTAGCACCCTCACCTCACAGCAAGAAGGTTCTGGGTTCCAAACCCGGTTCAACCAGGGCCTTTCTGTGTGGAGTTTGCATGTTCTCCCCGTGTATGCGTGGGTTCTCTCCGGGTTCTCCGGCTTCCTCCCACAGTCCAAAGACATGCAGAATGGGGTTAGGTTCATTGGAGACTCTAAATTGACCGTAGGTGTGAATGTGAGAGTGAATGGTTGTTTGTCTCTGTATGTGGCCCTGCGATAGGCTGGCGACCTGTCCAGGGTGTACCCGCCTCTCGCCCAATGTCAGCTGGGATTGGCTCCAGCGACCCCCCGCGACCCTTAAATGGATAAAGCGGTAGAGGATGAATGAATGAAAAATGGTCAAGGTTGCAGTGATCATGGACATCTGTGTTCACTATCATTCCTTAACAAAACTGCAAATATATGAATATATTTACCAATTTGAATAGTTTGTACTATTAAAAAAAGGTCACCACAGTTTCTTAATTTTGCCTCACATATATTTAACCAGCGTATACCGGCAGTGGACCACCAAGTTGGCACCCATGGAGAGCAAGATAAAGCAATGTTCAGACTGTGTTCCTGGGACTAAAGAATATTGTGCACCTACTGCAGACCAAGAAGCAACAAGCAGTGTTGGTTGATGCATGTTTGCATGCAGGCTGCAGTTAAGTAATTTTTGAGGTTGACAGCCTTGACCAACATTTTCATCTCTTGTCAACGAAAACGAAACATACATTTCGTCATGAATTTTATTATCAAAGATCTATTTCTAGCTCGTTAATGTCTTGTCTTAGTCTTTGAAAAACAGTCATTGACCAACATTTTTCTTCATAGTTTTAACAAATTTACACTGGAGACAACGTGTCATGCATATTTAGTTTGGGTTCAAATATTGTAACTGGAGCGACTGACACAAATTTAGCTTTGTGTCATTCGCCTTCCACCGTTCGAAATTCACATCAGTCGTGTTTTTGCAATGACTTGTATGTAAACTACTTGCGCAAATAATTGCCATCCAATGTGAACGCACCATCACAGATGGTGGCAGGGTACTTTAGAAACACCAGAAAAAATGAAGGCTGTGTCCTACCGCAATAAGGAGGGCAGCAGAACGAGTTTGCTTCATAATGTAGATGATAGATAAATTAGGTAAACTGTGTACGGTGTCAGCTAAGAGATTCATGCACAAGTTAACCCAAATCAGTTCAAGATTTACATTATTGCCCCTTGTCCAGTGTGATATGGAATGTACCCTAAAGCTGAGTCTACAGTAAAACAAGTTGTGCATTAACCAAGGAAAGCAGATCTGACATACAGTATATCAGGAACCTCTCTTCACATCAGGACTGGAAGCTACTTACTCACGATCTTCGGACAGTAGTACCATGTCATAGTTCCACGGTTCACTTTTCCGGGATTTGTGTTTTAATTCCACCTTGCATGCGTGTGTTGTTTGCTGGATGTCTGCTTGGGGCCCACAGGATACCACAACCCAGTGCTGAGCAAATTAGCAATCTCTCAATTTTCAAAAGAATGAGTATTAGAGCTCTTTTTTCCGGCATAGGTGTGATGCAAGCGTAAGGACTACCTTTTTTTCTTCTTTTTTTATCAGAGAAGTTTCAGGATAATTCATCTGTTTGGTAATTCCCTGCCCTGATTGGAGTCGCTTACTCTGAGTTTGAAGGAGAGCCAGAGCTGTGTTTATGCTAATTAGGCGAATTCAGTGGTCATTTTACCACAAAATTGCATTTGTTTTAAAACCTGCTCGGACGACCTTTCGTTGCAAATGCAGGGCACAAGGCACAAAGACCTCCTAAAAATTTTAAAAACACTTACATCATATATGACCTGTTCCCCTTTCCTTCATTTTATTTTCACCTACTGCTGATTGATATATGCATCAAAACACATTTTTTATGAGACAGAAAGATCACCAACAACATCATCAACATCATCAACATGAGTGTAATCCAGTGATGTGGAGTTGTGCAGAAAAATCAATGCTTTTGTTCTATGTGATGAGTGAGCTGCGCATGACAACTTGTAGAATGTCAGATCTGTTCTGTGCAGCTGACTAAACACCTGTATTCATCATACAGCAGTGGAAAAAAGACATTTCATCTGGGTGTAATCTCTGTGATTGTTTGCACAACAATAACCAGCCCCGTTGATTTTTCATCATCAGCTGCCTGTTAATTGTGCAATTGACAGTACATTTAGAGCGCTGCATATTAATATTAGGGTGGCTGTGTTTTTTGTTTTTTTACTGTGCAACTTAAGTTGTCTATTTCTAAGAGAACTCAGCCCATCTATTTCACCTGTTGCTGCTTTTAAAGGGGATAAGAGGAGTCCTTGTGTTTGGAAATTACTGAATCTCACCTGACACCACCTTCTGATCCTGTATTCCTCCTACTGGTAATGCATTATCCTCTCTTCCACCTTGAGCAGAGTTGCATCTGGTTTGCAGCCGAGCCGGCTGTCACCCAATATTGTAGGCTACGCCCATTTCTGTTCTCACCTGGACAATTTCTTTTGAACATGTAGAAAATAGAGGCCTCATATTCCACAACCAGGCCAACTTAAAACCACAAATGTCAACACCATGGTGGCACTGGAGAAAAAGGATCTGGATTGATGGTCAGCAAGGCTATTTGCACCAAATTCCAGGGCAATCCATCCAACTGTTCAGATATTTCAGTTAGGGCCAAAGCTGTGAAACAACCTACTGACCAACAGACAAGACCCACAGGGGGATGTCTTAAACATCTAGGTCTAGTTACTGATCTGTTACTGTACAGTATAAATGTGCTATTTCAAATTGCACTACAGTCTTGACAGGTTGTATATACTAAGTTGGGTGGTAGTTCTGGGCTCATCCCCATGTTCCCTCAGCCCTATGTTCCCTCATTTCTATTAAATTCCCCCGTTTCAAAATTAGGCCCTATGTTAGGGTTAGGGTGAAGTAACATAGACACGCTCCTGTGATTCTCCCTCTTTTGGCAGACACAGTGAATCGCAGTTGAACCAGGACTTCAGTGGCCCAAGTCTGATTTTACAGCCAGGTCGACATGCCAGGTTCAGTCAGGTCACACGGACAGAACCCCAGAGCCGCTTGATGCCTCTCCAAGGCTTCAGCGCAACACTGACTGTGTTCCAGCTACACATATCCCTGCCAAGTGTCTCTCTGTGACAGGGTAAAGTGTAAGTGGAAACAAGAACACGCGTTTGGTTATTTATTTATTTATTTTTCATAGACAGAATGGATATGCATTCCAGTGCTTCAGTTTCATTGCAACAGGAGGATTCATCACCAAAGTCTGATAAATAAACTGTTAATGCAGCGTGATTAATGCATAACTTTGGACCATAGGTCTGTTTGCAGAACTGCATCCAAACTAAGGTTGAAATACTATAGTTCTAAATCTGAAAATGGAAAATTGCACTTGTGATGCATAACTCACATGGCTGTTTTTATCAGTTCAAAATATAATAAGTGCCAAAATGAATCCAAGTGATCATTACTGAGGACCATAATATGTACTTACAAAACGGTAGTCTTTATTTTTGATGGAAGTGATTTTAATGAATTTGATGCAACACAACATATTGTGTTATTCAATTAGTTTCATTTATTTATTTATTTCGAGCATGTAAAGTTCACCAACAAAAAAAGACAACAGAAGTTGTTGAAACAAAATTGGGTAAAAAAGTTTTTGAAAAGGAAATAACATAATACATTTCATTGGCAAATTTCCCTAATTTACATGCGCGAAAAGGAGTAGGGAGAATTATAAACTTATTTAATCCTACCCCTTAATAATGAAATCATTATTTACAATAACTTAACAAAATTATAGAACTTGACAAACTTGTCACTAATCACACCCATAGTTACATTTTTTCAGTAAAATACCGATCATAATTTACATAGCTGTATACATAAAACCTTAATTGTCTTGAAGACAGAGCAATATATAAGCATGTACACATTTGCATGTATACATACATAATACATACGTAATAGATGTGATTAGGATTATTTTGTCACTGATCAACAGAAAACATTCACAGTATCAACAAATCTTCATGAATGTATTCAAATTTGGAACAATTACAATACTGAACAAGTATTGCATATGTATTTACTTCTTTATGCTGACTTCTATATTATATTTTAATATGCCTCCTTCCAAGTGTTGTTTGTTGGTTGATGACAGAGAAAATATAAAACTTTACATTTACAGGCTTACATGAACATTATGATGTAAACTGCTGGTCTGAAATCTGACAAAAAGCCTGGAGTTGGCTATAGATTACAAACATATTGCAGTGACACCATCACCTGTTTTTTAACTGCTCTACATGAATGAAAAATACTACTCAAATTATTATTAATTAATTCTGTAAATAAAAAATGTACATGTTATTTCTAAAAAACGGAAAGGTCCAGGTCTTCTCTATACTGCTAGTATTTCAGGATAAATTAAGTCATTTAATCCGACAGACTTGTCGAAAAAAATGTACCATTTATAGTAAATAGTTATATAGTTATACTTAGCAAAAAAAGGCTCCAAGCAGGCAACACAGTACATACAAATTAAATCTTGGAACATGAAGAGATTGGGGTAGTGAAAGACAGAAACAACTATGGCATGACCAGAATAAGACTTGAGAAGTTTCAAATTATACACCTGCATGAATATAATTGTGTGTTGGTGACCTTTGCTGAAACAGTTGTTAATTTGAGACAGTGATTGAAGTATGGCAAAACCCGCTGATGCCAGTAAGTTGATGAAAACTTAAAATCAACTCTTCACTCTATTTAAATTACAGGTATATATTCACCCTGGCCTATTTTATGTTGTTGGTAACCTAGTAAATTACAAAGTATACACAAAATAACATGTAAAAATACCAAGGAGTATTGGAAAAAAAATATCCCCAGAAAGGTAATTTAAAGTGCGCTACAAACTTCTCCAAAATACCACAAAGGCTGTTATACATTTCAGAGACAAATGTTTTGAGAGGCAGTTGGCTGCTGAGCTCACAAGACAAAGCTTGATTGCATGCAGGGTTTCCAACAACGCAGCAGGAACTCCAGCTGGGGGAACAAAAATGCAACTTGCGAGCAGACAGACATGAGCAGGCATAACCTGAGCCAAGGTAAAGTCTATTGTGAAAAGCAGTTTAATCTTTTTTGAGTGGATTTGTTTTAGTACATTTTAGTTTACGACAATTTCCCCTGAAAGTATTAGCCTACCACTTTCTCTGCTCAGATACCATGGGCCAGTGTAGAAAGTAAGCTGCTTGGAAGTACGCGGCGGTAAAGACATGCTTGGTTCTAGGTCCATACTCGCTTCGTTGAATTCCAGCTGCCCAGTGACAAGTGAACCAGGTATTGTAGACATTTTAGCAGTAGGGAGTCCATAAAAAATTCCACTGCACTTGTTGGCAAAGTGTATGTGAAGAAATAACTGAACATGATTATGACTCCTGCCTCCCTGCAGCCTGAGGACATTTTATTATTGGTCATTTGCTGTACAGTGTTTGGCCTAATTATGTCTTTATTCTTAATGAACCTCACAGCAGATCACCTGGAGGATGACATTTGAGATTTAGCGCCATGTTAAGTCAAACGGCCCTTTTCCCGTAGGGGCAAATAAATCATATTGAACCAGCACTGCAGACATGTAATGTGTGCACACCCTAAAAATCCCACCCGCCTATTTGTTGTCAGTTATTCAAGATTATAGACAATTCACAGATTCTCATTACAAAAATAACAAAAAAAGAAATTAAGTGAGGGGGAGTAGAGAAGTGTTCTGCTTTCACCCTGGCTCTGTCAAATTTCTGTCATGTTCAGCAGAAACATTGCTAAAATTTTAAAATGTTATGTTTTCTGTGCTACTACACACCATCTGCTCTCTAGAGCCAATGCTTAAAGACAGCAAAGTGGTGAAGGCTGCCACGTGAGATGTTGGTCTGACGCTTTGCATTTGCTTCTCTCGCACAACTCCAAAGATATTCATCTCTCTTATCTCAAACGTGAAGATTTGAAAATAATGGTGCATCACACACAACAGGATATGATTGAGATCATCATGCTACTCTCATGGGGAAGAAGGTATGAAGAAACTGAAGACTTTGGTACAACAGCTTGCTGTAACAGTGCTTTACAGTGAGAAAAAAACTAAAGGAAAATGCTAAACAAGTCTGGAAGAGAAAATGCTTGACGGGTCAATTCTTCAGCAACAGGGGGTGAAATTACTGTCACTTTTAATATCTAGTAGTATGATTTCTAGCATAAGCTTTTGTCAGCTGCTCTGGGACTATATGTTATTGACTATTATGAAAGTACTGATGTAATAATAATCGTAATAAATCTCGATTTCAAATCTGTAAACCCTGACTTCAGACATTCAGACCTGTTTGCATGCCTATGCATTTTTTGCCAAGGTAATCCAGTTTTTAATGAAGGAGTTTGCTCTCTCTGATACCCGGTATATGTTAACCCATCTGAAAAGGAATATATTTCTTGTTTCCCATATCAATCCTCTGTTTTTGAGTTGAACCTCAAGATTGTGCTGACTTCAGTTGTGGCTCTCTCAGCTATTTGATGCTCCCCAGGACACAGCAGTTGCATGGCAACAATAATCTGAGAGCAGGCTTCTCGGTTGATACTGTGACCTCTCTCCAGGTTTGGCATAGGGAAGTTTAGGCTGATAAGGAATATTTCAAGCAGGCAGAGCCTCTGCTGGTTCTATGGTCTGTTGGGGTTGCAGTTGGAGAGAAATCAGCCACACACTCTCCCACACTCATGGAATAGTCTTGAAAGTAATTTTGTTCGCCGGGTGATTTCCAAAATACTACCAAAGTGAGACTCACTGAAGAACAAAAATCTAAAATAGTAGGCTTGTTCACTTTGAAGTTAACATTTGCTTTGATTTGCATATGTTAATAAACATTCAAAAAGTTGAAACGCTATGTAATCAACACATATGTTTGTACTAGGGATGGGCACAAGTAGTAAATTACAAGATCGAGGGATCATATCAATTCCTCGAGGGCCAATCGAGTGCTCGTTTTTCTAAATCTATTTTTAGAATGCAACGCATCTTTCTGCAGGAATAACAATGCACAGCAATTCAGCCTACCCAACACGTAATGCTTATTTAAATTTAAAGTTGACCAATCGAGTTCATTTGAAATGATGACTACTCTAGGAATCGATCACTCACGCCCATCCCTAGTTTCTACCGATTACATAAAATGTCCCAAAATGGAGAGCCACATACTGCCCTTCCCTACCAATAGTGTCCTCTACACAGTTATGTGGGTGCTGCAGTAGCCAGTCTTCCTTTGAGAATGTGTGTTGTTTGGAGGTGGCAAAGGTAACGGTAGGCTACTGGAATAATTCCTGACCACAGTTTGTCAATGAACAGACTATGACAAACTGTCAATAAACTGACTAGCTTCCTTTGGATGTCTTAGCTTTTAAATCAAGTATCAGTACAGTACCCCCTTCTCATTAAAGTGAAATCAAACAAAGCCTCTTTTGAAAAGCCAGGCAAAGACTGTAAGCTAGCTCCTTCTCATGAATTAATGACCTATTTTCTCTACCATACCATCCACCTAGACAGGTGACTGACTGAGGTTGGCTGATCTGCTTTTAGGTAAACCCTTTGACAGAAAAAAAGGGAAGCCCGGTGACAGTCATCTCTGATGTTCGCAACTTCTTATGAAGAGGAGGGGCTGTTTTGCGTCAGAGAGTAGAAGCTTAGAAGAAGCTTACAAGAATGTATCAGATTCATGGAAAACATAATATCTGTTAGCTAAGCCAACGCACTGTGCTTGTGTAAAACAGGACACTGGGAGACTACAGACAAAAATAGTTATCAATAACGAGAAATGTGTCATAAAATATAAATGGTTAAAAATGTTAACAACTAAGTGTCCCCTGATTACTACAGGTCAAGTTTAGGCCTGTGTCCCAAGGCTGAGCCTAGGACTGAGCCCCGGCACAATTCAACTCCTGGTAAGTATAATTAATACAGCAAATGTTCATCCTAAATAGGCCCATCTTATTTTCATACAAAAGCACCTCTTTGACTTAGCTTCTAATAGGAAGCGATCACATCCCACTTGTGTTCTTTAATATAAGCTGTCCTTGTCGAACACAGGAGCCAGTTAATGCTGTGCCTCACCTTTGTGTGAGGACAAACATTTAGCATTTGATAATGGGAAAGCAGCAGTAAATGAAGGAGTGACTGGGGGACAGGGTGGTAAAACACTTTTCAGGACATGGCCACACCTGGCTGCTGCTGCTCAGAAATATGTAGTGAGGCTGACATTAGTATGCAAAGCTTTTGTCCACTGAGCATGGTGTTTGCCGCCTGTGACAAACTGTAATGAACTGAGCAAGGCCTCATCAACCACGCTGAAACTGAGAATGATCACAACTCTCTCAGCAGTCTTCTGTGGCAGCAAGTGGAGGGAAATTATTGCAAAGGGAAAAGAGGCTTAGGGCAGCAAAGGCTTTGTTTTGTGTTGTTTGTGTTTCTGAAATATGAACAGTAACACATTTGCATCAGTATTTATCACTACAGTTATAGTAGTTCATTTCCTCAAAAACAACGATACAACTACAATATTATTTAAAATATGATATGTTTGAGGATAAAGCTGTAGCCCAGCACATACAGTACAGTCATCACAGAGCATATGCTGCCTTGGTGCTGCAGGCACCTTGAAACAATCAGTCACTCTTTGATATTCTGTTGAATTGTGTGGCTCTTCTTAGGACGAGGCTGTAATACGAGAGAGCTTGACATATAGGATGCACACCTCTGATGCATACCTCCAATAAAAGACAATTGAAATGACAATAAGATTTACTTCATTCCCTCTAATAGGTACAGAGATTGATGCAAGCCTCAAAGAGAGAAGCAATCTTTTGCAATTCAATTATGTAAAGCTGGCAGGTTTCCTTTTCACAGTTCAAGATCAATTGCAGAGCAGAGAAAACGAGATATGATCCACAAGAGGCTGAAGGTGTCTGTTGTATTAACCCAAGTGGATCAAAATCATTAAAGGGAAGAGATCAAATACATATTATTGTCAAATAAAAACAGTGGTTCTCTGCACATCTCCCGGGGAAATGCAGCTGCATTGGGTGCTTCTCAGCTCGAAGACAGCTAAAGTCGAGAGGACAAAAGGTATTTCGCATGCCGATTAATCCACAGCCTTTAACTGAGCGAACAGACGAGCGCTTCCACACTGCTGTGTCTTCATCAGAGTCAAAGTGGACTAAGACATGAATCAAACAATTAGAGTTGGACTTGACCAGGTGTACAATTGTCATTGGATAATGGTTGAACAGGGTTTGAAATCTATTGGATAATGAATCCAAGGGAGGGAGGTGACCAGAGATCTTTTGTTCCTGACATGGTGCAGGGGTGTATAGCGATTTCCACGCTCAGATTCATTATCCAGGACAGAGTTAGATGCAACCCTTCTCTATTAGACCACTCTAAAATCAACCACTTCTAACTTAGACTTCGTCCACCGCGACGATTACTCTAGAAACCAGTGATGGTTTGATGCAGCTGAACCAGGCTCCAGGATTCCTGACTTTGCTGGACGAACCGGAATCCGCCTTTTTTTCTCTTCCTTGTGCGTGTTTAGAAACGCACAAAGCACCGGTACCGAGACAAGAGCCGTCGAGACGGAACACTCTGTCTATTGATTCCTGCAGAGGGAAAGATCTGAACCCACAGTCTTTCAACCGAGTCGACCGCCGGTTCGATCCAAACCCGGAGGACCGCGGCTCCTGCCTCGTGCATCGCCGTATCCGAGGACGGACCACACACACTCGTTCCCCCGCAAAGGAGTACAGTAAGAGGCTTTAGCTCTAGGCAGAACGCAGGCTATTTATGTGTGTTTCAGTAAGTTCACTTACTATGTATTGTTGTGAAGTTTGTACCGGACCGCCGTGTCCCGTTTATTACTGCTATAATAACCACGTTTTTATCTGTGTTTATCAGTGTTATCGTGTCCGAACTCAGCACGCTGTCGTCTGTTTAAAGACCAGAGACGCGCCGGCTCACCAGCTGAGCCGCTGCTCCCCTGCGTCACACAGACCAGGTGATGAACCTCAGTCATCATCGCATAAGCCTTACTGCTGCTTTCATCGCTCTCCCTTTGCTTTCCTACTAACAAACATTTACACACACTCGTGGGTGCTGGAGAGATTCTGGTCCGAAGTTAACATCATCCCCGATCTCTCCTTTGTTAGAGTCACATGTTCAAAGGTAGCCGCCATTTAACTTGAGGTCTCACGTGACGTACCCGGTCATGTCCGCTATTTTGTTCCTCCTCCCCCTTTCATGGGCACTCGCTGTGCACGCACACGCTCACACACACACACACACACGCTCACACATGCTCACACACACACACACACACTTGCTTGTTGTTGTCTTTTCATATGATGATCATATGATATATGATTGGTAGCTTAGCTTATAATAGACATATATTGATAAAAGTAGTATTGATTGTAAATTGATATTGCTAAAGTTAATAAATGCTGTTATACTTAAAAGAGAAGTTGTTTTGTGTTATTTGCATGTACATTGTGATATTGGCTGGTTGACAGAGTCAGAGCTCGAATTCACACCTTCAGTTCACTCCATAAATGCTCATATCTACCAGATATGATCATTTTGAGTGAACACCTTTCATTCTTGAGACTGAATTGACGATTTGGTTATTGGTCCCGGTTTCCGGGTGGTGCCCCGTTGCTATTAACTAGATTAATAATCTATTGATTTTCATAATTCATAATTATCTTTGATAATTATAAATTATTGCTGATAACCAAATTAGCCCAAACCGATGCACAACAGTAATGTATTGAATTCACTTAACCATGACGGGGAAAAAAATATGGCTGCGTTTATTTTTCAGTATCTATGACTGCCAATGGTGCTAAACTCAACCGACGTTATTTTATTGAAGCACATGCGACTGCACCAATCACTGTTTTCTCTTGCCTGTCAGACCCAGTTGAACAATTTGAGGTTACACACCAAGCCCAATTAGTTTGGTGGCAGGACTTATTGGAATGGAGCTGCCGCGATGCAGAACAAGAGACAAACAGTTCCTGGTAAAAAGGAATGTCAATCAAACACATGTCACACAGCGTCAAAGGAGAAATGAAACAAGGTTGATTCACCCTGCCGCCTCACCGTGGAGAGGTTTACTGCTAAGTGCTCTGCTTTTTTGCAGTCTGTTGATACTCAGCCAATGAGAACGGGTCGGATATTCAATAAAAAAAGAGATCAAGCCATGACACTTACGCAACCCACCACTGTTTTTTTATCCAGACTAATGTGATGCAATGACTAAAATTAAAGACAGTGCAGCAATAATGACGACCAGTATGATCATCTAATGAAGTGATATTGTAATACAGTAACACTACCTGTGTCATCCATCCATAATTCCTCTAGTGAAGTATACAGTCAGCCAACAAACATGCTAATGTTGGTCCTGCTGAGATGCTGAGATGACATATTATCCTTTGTGAAGAAAAAAAATTGAATTTACTGACACTATTTCTTTTCAAAGTAAAATGTAAAAAAAAAAAACCTGCATGAAAAGAGGGACCTAGACTGAAAAAAAAGGGGTAACGATAAAATTAGAGCTTAAACTCCATCTTAAAGGAAACAACCAGAGCTTAGAACCTACCCATAATCAGTAGCTCAACAAGGTAAGACATTTGGATAATGGATATTGTTAAATTTAAACATTAAAAGTCTCCACTGATATGCAGACATAGCATATTTCATGATGGAGCTGGACGTTAAAAAAATAGGTTCATTCTAGTTGTACTAACCTGAAATTACATTTGCTTTTGACAGTCATCAGTTGTCAGTAAGCAGAGCCTAATGAAGCTTAGCGAAAGTTCAGACAGGGAGACACAAGCACACTTCCCACTTTCTCTAAGCTCCACCAAGTCATTCTCGTTTGAATCCAATCACAACTCGACACGCTCGCCTTGAGCCAATCCCTTGTAAGGTGTCAAAGTTTAAAAATGATCTCTCTCCCTCTCTCTCTCTCTCCTGTCATTGTAACGCTGCAATCATGGCATGACCCACCTCAACCTCCTGCACCACCTCAAGCCATGAAACAGTCCAACCAGAAGCCCTTCCTAACATTGTGCTCCATTCCTTACCACCACCACCAGTGTCTTGGCTCCAGGGGAGAAGTCTCCATCATATCTTAAGCATCTAATTCATAGGAGAGCTTCCTGCTTTCATACTTCCTGCTGGAGTCTAAGGGCCAAAGTATTTACCTCCTATTCTCAAAAAATTATAATTTCATTCTAATTTACTCATTCTCTTTGGTTTCTTTCCTGATTTATCTATATTCACAGAGGAGGTGAAGGGCATAAGCTCCATGATGTGAAATCCAGCTGTTGCAAAGTTGCTAACACATGCTTCTATCATGCATGTAAATAGTGATGGTGAGTACAGGCAATCAATCTGACACTACCACATGGCTAATACAGTTTTTGTTGTCAGTGTAGTAATATCTAAGAAAAATATTGATTTCCACTTGGAAATTATGTTTCCTTAAAGAAAAAAGTAAGTAAACAAATCACAATATATACTACATAATAAATGGAAGACAATTGAGAGAGAGAAAAACAAATCTCTCTTTTACATGATTCAGTGAAACAAACATACAATCTCCTGTGGAAATTATCCTGATCTTGTCAAGCAACATTGTTTGCTTGCAAGCAGTGAAAGGCAGGTGCGGGTAGTTTTAAATTCCATTGTTAGTCCAATCCTGTAATTGGATTTGGTAGCACAGAGGTGTCTGTGACCTTTGCTGTGAAGCAGCTTGTTTAAACTGGAGCTCTTGTAACCTTTGACACCTGTAAGTCCTCAGGCAGTTTGATGACAGCTACGATGACAAGTCACCTGAGAGCTTAGTTCAGTGATTTGTAAACCACAGAGTTGTGAATGACAGTGAAAAGCAGGAAACCTATCATCATCATCAATTCAAAAATAATAAATCAATCCAAAAAATTGTGTTTATTAGTCAGTGATGTCAAATCAATGTTTAATTCATTATGCAAGGTTGGGAATTTAAAGACTCAATTAGATTTATCCTCTGAGGTTTCTCCATAAAATCTGAATATGTGTTCAGGGATTTCTAGGGCTACGCAGAAAATTAATTATTAAAGCCTGTCCAGTGGCTGCAAATACCAGAGGCAACCTCTCATAGCTCAAGAGGATTTAACATGCATCACAGTTAATGGCCACCACATGAATGTTTAAATGTTTCAAAGGTTATGTACCCTGTAGCCTTTTCAAAAGGTTATCCGCCATGCAGTGTTAGAGCCATCACCTAGTGGAAGTCTTGGAGTTATCTGGCAGCAAACTCGCCTTCAGTATTTAGCACCTCACTTTTCCTCGGGATTGAATTTGAGTCGAAATTCCAACTATAACTTCTTTGAAGTATAATTTATTGGTGTTAGTATTTCTCCTTTCAAGGGGCTATTTCAGTTTTTATCTTTGCTGTCAACACTGACATATAAATCACATTAACCTCTCTAATTCGATGGCCGAAACTGTTTCTAACATGTTTCTAGCTGTGATGTTGCTTGACATTCGTCTTTTCTTCAATGCCAGTGTGTCCCTGCAAACAGACTGGCTTCATATTCACTACATCCAAAAAATAATTGTTTCTCCATTTCTCTTGGAAATATTTCCACATCTACTTTTCTTAACAGTCGCCACTCGCCATGATGTTTGTCAGCGATGACACGTAACAGCAATGTGTGTTGACACTGACAGTGACAGTTATTTCCTTGTCTCACAAGATGTATGGACATATGGTTTCCCCAGCCCTGTATTAGAGGGACCAGAGTTAGCAGCTCAACAGTCTATTTGACTCCGAGCTCCAAGGATCAGTGGTTTTCTAACTCAAGTAGCCTACTGTACTTCAGTAAAAATGTGAAATCGAACAAAAACAAAATGGTAAGAAGGTACAAGTGCCTACTTAACCTATTATTAACTACATTTTAGAAAAGGGTTATTGCATTTGTTCATGATTGTCTCTTAGCAACATGTATTCATCTCTTACTATAGTTACTAAAAATGGACTATATTAATTAGATTAAGATTTGACATAACGTTGCTGTCGGGCAGCCGTCTCATTTTAACAGCATGAGGTCTAGTCAAAAGCTTTTGTTAATACTTCTCATTGGCTAGATATTTTTTAACCCAAACAGAGACATAAGGATAGGTAAAGGAAAAATAATTCATCTTTAAAAATATGAAGCACTGCTATACAAGGGTGACACAGATGAAAATAATTTGAATATACATTTAAGAGCAGTAGTTGCTTGATTTTGACAGAGCTAATGAAAGGTATGTGGTTAAATGTTTTTACATTTTAAGTATCACTCTTTTGAATAACTATTGTTGTTACATCCTTGACATGAGGTCCATTTGTCCCGTCATCGGGGCAAATTGAGCCTGACTGCAGCCACCTTGGAGCCTCAGAAAATCCAAATTACTATGAATATTGGTGGAGTGGTGTTCCATTATTTTCCAGCTTTACCTCATTACAGACAACAACTGTCCATTCACTTTGGTACAGTTATACATGTCAGAGCATGTCAACCTATTTGCAAAGAAGTCCACAGAATGTTAACCCAACCACAGCATAGTTGCACACCACTAATGAATACATCATTAGTATGCTGCTGCACCAAGCGAAAAAAAAAGATTTGCTGATAGGAAAACTGAAAAGACCATTAAATAAAAAAATGAATCTGCAGCTTTACTGAGCTTTACACAGACTTTCCAAACTTCCATTACTATTTAAGTAAAAGATCTTAAGTATTCGTCCAACTCCAACTTCATCAACAAACCGCTCACACATCCTCTAACAGAGACCCTGTAGTTTCATCCTGTTAAATCCTGTTGAGCTGTATTCATTCTTCCACTGCAGGAACCATGAGTCCGATCTTGCAGCATCAATAAACAACAGCGGTGGACACATCTCTCACTGTGTAACAATTGTGAAACTGTCATGTTTTGTTGCTCAGGTGTTTGATCCTATTCGTGGACAACAGTGAAAAGGCTTAATGATTACAGGTTTCATAAGTAATAAAGTTTACCCAGTGGACATGCAGGCTAAACTTATACACAGTACTTGTTTTAGAAAACCTGTAATTACAGTTTGTTTTAGTGTGACAGTATAGCAACAGTGTCAGGAGGCGTTTGTATTGGTTTGCAAGGTGAGAACGAGCTTCCTCTGTCCAATCAATAATCAGAGCATAGAGCTCTGTGTGAAAATGGGAAGATTATATCAATCAGTCTTTCTGCCATAAATGTAAACAACTTAATCAAATGTTATTCATACTCCGAACGAAAACAGTAATTATATTATTTCTTAAATATGAACAGAATTAATGACATTCCAAGATGAGTGATAAGCAACATGGTTGTATCAGTGGGTATGTTTTCATGTTGATGTAGCATTAAAAAGCATGTAACACATCGTTTTTTACATCATCAGAATCAAGTGCAAATGATTCTGGAAACAATATCAGACATATCCATCAGCAAACAAGACCGGATTGTAGCTTAATGAGTTCGAAATTTTACTTCATCATGCTTCAATAAAGCTACACACCACATGCAGTACATGCAAACAAAGTGGCTTTGGATATGGCCACCTGTTCATACAGGACGTGTCCTGCAGAGAACTGAAGGTCAGACTTCATTTGAATGTACTCTGCAGTGGTGTTCCGAATATTTTTTTTCATTCAGAACTATTGTTCAAATGGGAGCAAGAGGCACATACTTTTAAAGCTCTGCGTTGTTCTGAATATCATTGAAATGCAGACAGAGACAAAGCACCGGAGACAAATTCCCATTTGACTTTTATAGTCCTTGAGAGCATAATGAAATTCTTATCTCTCTAAACATGCATAGATCTCAGTAGAATTAGGAGTTCTTTGGCAAGCTGTGCATTTGAGATAGATCTATCAAAACTGCTTGTAATTTTTAACTAATGCTGAACCGAGTGCAATTGAAACAGTGCTGTCTCCAGAAAAGCACATAAGGAAAAACAAAAAAAGTGCCAACAAAGATTTACACAGATGTGCTAGTAGGCTTTAACCTCTCATCTCTTTTTATTAATTTAGATAATTTGACAGTACAAATGATGCACAACATTCACAACAAAACAACGATTATAGCCGCTCATTTAAAAATCATATATTATGCAAATGGGGGTGAAGCTAGAGTTGAGCGAGACTGGTGAAATTTGATGAAGTGTTTGTAAACAAGCCGCACGCCTTTAAGTCATCAAGAATTTTGACATCATCAATAATGACCTATGGAGGCATGATTACAGCGACTATAGAAATGACAAACAGGGCTGCGGCTTCATCTGTCCATATTAAGATAAGCTCGAGTGAGAAGTGAGGAGCTTAGGGGAGGCATTCAGTGGGATGCTGATTTGAATATGATTAATGGAGGGCCAGGTCTGCAAATCCCAGCCAGCTCCCACAGCCAGTCTGCCTCTGATAGGCCACCTCTCAAAGTTGATTCTGCTATCACAGCTCACACTAACCGTCTGTTTCTGCCCAGAGCTCGGGGGGCATCTGCGTGTTGTCGAAGCCAAGATCAAAATGCAAAGGGTCAGAGACACTCCCTCCATCTGGACAGGAGTTCAGCATCACGACATCTCAACCAGTGAGAGAGGGGAGCCATAAGTTAAGAGGCAAGTTCTAATCTGAGACTGTCTGCTGTTTTGTTGACCTCTATTCAGCTTTCACTGAGTTCAAACCTAACACCACTTTGCTTAGTGTTGAGTCACATTGATTCAGGAAGAATTACAGTATTCAACAACATCAATTGATGCTCATAGTGCACACCAGATGTGTTGGACAGACGAGATGCAGTATCAGTGTTGAGTAGCAGGAAGTTCCAAAATCTGGAGGAGTAAATGTGATGAAATTATTGCTCCCAACGTGCCAATAAAAACTACCAATATCAATATGGGTGATCAGTCAGATGAATGTGAGTAGCAGTCTGCTGTTTTGTTGACCTCTATTCAGCTTTCACTGAGTTCAAACCTAACACCACTTTGCTTAGTGTTGAGTCACATTGATTCAGGAAGAATTACAGTATTCAACAACATCAATTGATGTTCATAGTGCACACCAGATGTGTTGGACAGACGAGATGCAGTATCAGTGTTGAGTAGCAGGAAGTTCCAAAATCTGGAGGAGTAAATGTGATGAAATTATTGCTCCCAACGTGCCAATAAAAACTACCAATATCAATATGGGTGATCAGTCAGATGAATGTGAGACAGACGACTGAAAAATATGGCTGATCTGCCTCCTGTGTAGTCTTTTAAGAGTGTAGTCACAGCAGCATAAAACAATTAAATTCTGGAGTTAAAAATTCAAACTTCACTGAACTTTGACATGCAAGTTTGCGTGCT
The DNA here is from genome assembly GCF_022379125.1 of Scophthalmus maximus. Classification (NCBI taxonomy): domain Eukaryota; kingdom Metazoa; phylum Chordata; class Actinopteri; order Pleuronectiformes; family Scophthalmidae; genus Scophthalmus; species Scophthalmus maximus. The sequence goes on along the minus strand of NC_061520.1, from coordinate 22,521,971 downwards.
GACTACAATTTCAGCAATAGAGCCCCCCACTTTGGCGAAATGTGCCACAAACAACTTTATCCACAGCACAACCCCCACCTCTAAGCCAGAGCCAACGTTAATTGTGTCATGCAACCTTGTAGTGAGGCAATGAGTCAGCAGGACTGAGCAAAACTATAATTCACATCAATTTAAAGACAAATTAAGGATACCTAAAAGAAGGCCCAGTGATTTGAACACACCCAGGGTGTTTAAATGACATCTCAGAGATCATGTGTTAAAACCATACACTGTATATAAACATGGATGTAGCTTCTGTGACGTCACCGATTGGTTTCTGCAGGCCGGTTTTGAAGCCCAAAGTAGGCGGTTCCGCAGCGGCTCAGCCGTCGCCATTGTTGGCACTGATCGACTCCTCCCTTACCCGGCTAATCCAAATATGGACATAGAGGTGGGCCGAATGCAGACCGGTCGTTGAAACGTCATCACCTACGTCGAAGCTTCCCAGTTAGCTGAGGCTAAGGAGCTAAGCTACTAAGCTAGGCTAAGTGCGAGCCAGCCAGCGCTGCGGCCCCGAGGCTGCACCGGATCGGTACCATAGACTGTATATAAACATTATTATATCAGGTCGGAACAAACTGCGGTAACGTGCGCTCCAGTACCAGTCGTCCCAGCCAACGTTACATGTGTCAAGTAACACTGGAACGTTTGAAATAAATATTTGTTACTGAAATTATAAATCTTAAAAAATTACGTTTTTTGTATTGTATTAGTGGTAGTTTGCACCATTTTATTTGGATTCCAATGAATTAAATCAAATAAACGGTAACTAAACAGAAGTTACATGTGAAGGTTAGTGTTTTTGGCATACAGTAAATGTTTTATTAACACTGGCTTGTAGTCTTAGTTATTTTTGCCGTTTATTTATTTATTTTGGCCTTAAGGGACAAACTCATACACCGAACAAGAAAATAGAAAAACTATAATTCCCCACACCACAGTTGTAAACAGTGCACAGATCAAATTTTCACACTGACAGAAGTCCGTGGTACTCCTCCTTACCTGTACTGCTATAGGCATTACTGTACCAGATTATCACTTTGAATACGACTGTAAGAAAGGCACTTTTATATTTGTTACAAGATGTTTATTACTTCCAGCACATTGATTGGTGTTCAGTTCACCTGTGATGCTTCCACTTGCTGCACAAAACAAACCAGGCTGCTTGACTTTACAATTATATAGTCTGTCTAAAAATAGTACTCTAAAGTATTAGAGACATCTATCATCTATATTCTGAGATGTAGCTCTTTAGTTCCATTTTATCCTACAGATGGGACATAACAGTGTTGTCAACATAAAAATGTGAGCTACACTCTTTAGTGGACTTCACATTTTTCATTATCTGAAGCATTTATCACACTCATTTATTAATTTGAATCCTACAGTCACAATGGGGACGTGGTGATGAGTTTGTCCAGAGAGCTGCAGACCTTGGCGTGCTGTTTGGCTGGTGGACTGTGGTGGAAAAGTCTTCTTCCACTCTGTTTCCACTCCCGTGAGGAAGAGCAGCAGCTGACGTCCTCATCATCCACTGTGGTGACGACAACCTGAGGGAGATCAGTAGCATCAGGCTGGTCAACATGAAGACGACCTGCAGCAGACTCACCTCCAGCACCTTGTGAAGGGGACCTGTAACTGCTACAGTTGGCAGCGTCACTGCTATTGAATTTGGCCTTCAGGACACACTTTGTTAAGTTAAACATGTCCCTGACTTTCATGGACAATGTTGAGTTTATTTTATGTTCATCAATGTTGATAAAAAATACCAACTATAGCTACAACACTTACCTCTGCTCTTCCCGTCCCCTACAGTCCCACACTGTATCCCCTTCTCCTCCCACCACATGGACTCTGCACCTCTGGGCTCATTCTGAGCTCAGCTGTTACTGCTTGCACAGGCCCAGTCTGTATATTAAATGTGTTCTATAATTTTAATATTGTCCACCTTTTTGTGTTTTGTACCTTCACTAAAAATAAATCTGAGAGTTAATCTATAACTTCTGGTTCTGGCTTTTAAATTATGTTTATATCATAACTATTTTTGTCTTTAATACTGACTGAATATGTGAGATTTCACATTCAAATCTGACTATTAATTGACAAATAACTCATACACTACAGATAAAACCTTAAGCAATAACAGGTGATTTAAATATATTTTAAAAGCTGTGTAACAGTACATGTAATGATAAGAACTGAGTGATTAATTTTTCTTCTTTGCTCTTGGAGACAGAACATGGTCAGCACAGAGTCCTTCAGGCAGGTCCTTCCCTAACAACAAAGGCACAAATAAAAATAGTAAGACACGTTTGTAAATAAAGAGGTTTGTGTATTCTGTAGATATTCAACTGTATTTTAATGTAGTTTTAGATTTAACAGAGTTCTACCAACACAGTGAATGTACAGTACAGTATGTATAGAATATTTCATTGTCATCAAAGCTTACGGGCACCTTTGTTCTCATGTTTCACTTGGGAAAAATATGACCACTAAGTTATTCACAAACCACATGTGGACCTGGGGTCAGTGCTGAAGGGATGAGCCCAGTTCAGTTCTGCCCCATGTTGAGCTTCCACTGGTCCAGTCTGTCTGGATCATCTGGAGGAAAACTACACAGACAAACCGTCACATGCGATCACAACAAGTCTGTTTCTGCATCCTAATTATCTATCGTGTCGGTTTTAGTAAAACATATGAATCAAACTTCTTGTGTTCTTCTGTTTAATTTTAAGTTACCGTACAGGCGCAATAAAAAAACTCCATCACAACCCAGAACATAGCGCATCCTCTACGGTAACGGTATCATCTGAAACAATGCTGATATGTGATACTACATTACAAACATCTTAATGTACCTTGACATTTGCATTAATGTCACGTTAACATTGCATTGCTCGTATTTTACATGGTGGACCATATTTACCATCCACAGGCAGACGCCTGTTAACCGGCTCATGACGGTGTCATGTTGTGTTGATCCCGCTAGCCTCGTCAGCAGAGACGGAGTCTCGCTCGAGGCTAACCCCAGGCTAGCCGGCTGAGAAGCGCTTTAACGCGCTAAGCTAACAAGCAGGTACCTAGCGCAGGTACCGACACCCACTAATTACTGCAAACACAGAACAACACCATCATTTAACTTACCCAAACAACAGGAGCGCAAGCTTCCTGGACCTCTCTGTTGGGACGACTGACCGCAGAGCAGGCGTATTATTCATCCGGTAGTAGTTGGAAATGTTCTCCGCAAGCCTCCGACACGGCGGTCGAGAAGTCCCGTTCAATGACTGGGGATTAGTTCTGGTTACAGCTAACGCTGCCAGCGGCTAGCTGCCACCGAGCGACGAGCAAACAGCAGCGTCACCTGTCAATCAAGTTTCCACGCCCCTAATTATGCAGAATTTCAAACCTTAATATAATATAAATGAGGGAGTTATAAAAAAATTCACCCCCCCCCCAAAGTTGTCACGAAGGGGGGGGGGGATTAGCCATTGGGACCCAAACCGTTTTTTGTACCAGGCTGTAAACATGTTTAATTATGCTGTAAAGTTGGGCATTTTCACATGGGGCTCTATGGGGATTTGGGCCTTTCTGCAGCCAGCCTCAAGCGGGCATCTAGTGAACTGCAGTTTATAGCACTTCCGCATAGGCTTCATTTCTCAGCCTCAGAGTTGGCCCCTTGGTTAAAACAGGGTTTCTAAATCTTGTCAACCCGTGCCCCCTAAAATAGTGGAAGAAAATAAAGGATATAGATTTGAGTTAGTATGCAAAAATATCAACTACGTGCACATGTCGCAATGTGCCCTGTGGTGCTGTAAATTGACCTGCTGCAACTGCTATATGTCCCCATAGAGGTCATGTCGGGGGCAAAGAAAATCAGAAGGCTGATGACATATTTCTTTTTTATTGTAATGGCTTCATTTTAAATCTAACTAATGGTTTATTCAAACAACAGATGTCGTGAAAGATGATCAAATTTATGGGTTTGCCTTCCCCTTCATGTTCCAGTTGATTCTACCCCACCTCCTCCCATCTGTCCAATATGTGGATATTCAAATATGAACTGGCCTTGGACATTTGCAATCACATCTTTTGCATTCTGTATTAAGATTTTATTCCCTCTGCCACTTTGAAGCAAAGCATTAGTTAGAAATGTTCTACAACTTAACAATGCTTAGGTTTTCATGAGCAGCACAGGTACAGACCAAACAAACAAAACAACTTGCATTGACAGGTACCTTTAATCATTAATCTCTGTCAATTCTGACAAGGTGAAGGAAGGATTGCACCAGTAAAAAGTAGAAAATCCTCACATCTGAAACCAGATGTGTTGTCCTCAGTCTGTAAAACGGCAAACACATAACAACATGGAACACGAGCAAGCATGTCTGTCAATGTAGCAGTTTTTTAATGTCTCTGTAGTCTGATAACACAAGCCAGTGTCAGTTAGAGAATTCTTATGAGTTTAACTACTTCAGGACTCTTTGAACTTTCAAACTTGGTCAAATACAATTCAAGAACAAAGGCTACTTCGATCTTTTAACCACATGAATTTTAGTTTCAGAGCCAGTCTAGATGTTTCCCAATGTTTCCACTCTTTGTGCTGAGCTACGCTAACTGGCTGCAGCATCTAATTCAGTGTACAGTCATGAGAGGTATCAATCTCTGCATAGGACTCATAGCATGAAGCCAACAGCAGCTCTCAGTGGTACATTTTCTTGTATATATTAGCATCCAGCAACCAATAAGGTGCTTAAGCCACATTTAGCTAATTAGTTTTTGGCTGATTTGGGATGATTGAACATACTGTACTGGTGTAAATCAACACAGCAGAGCGGAACTGAATGTGTGGCTAAAGAGAATCGAAGACTGAGTGATACTAGCAACAACTTTGGTGGGATGATAATGTTGTTTTTTTCTGTGATACAAAGCAGATTTTTAACTGGAGAACATTTCCTCCAAGGCCATCTTTATTTACATTGTGGTTGCAAAAAGGGCCTAGCTAGTAACATTAGCTAGTCTACTGTACATTAAGCTCCACCAGCTCATTCTCCATTGAATCCAATCACAACCCAACACGCTCGCTTCTTAAATAGCTCTAAATACCATGATTTTAGAAAAAATAAACCCAATAATGTAAATATGTACATATATGCCACTCCTGCCCAAAATTATTTGAGTCAGTTAAACTTCAGGAATATCATTATGTCCATTAAGGAATCACTTTCACCTGCATTGTTGTAAATGACGGTGACAACAGGTGCAATTGAGAGGCAAAATCAAGACAAGGGAATGGTTTTGCATGTGATGGCCACAGACAGTTGCTCTCTCCTGATCCTTCCTGACTGATTCTTCTCTAGTTTTGTGTTCTGCTAGTGTCCTTGTCACGACTAGTAGCATGAGGTGAACCTGCAGCCCAATCCGGTCGCAAAGGTAGTCCAGCTCTTCCAGCTCGATTGGCAAATTCGCGAGAGAACATCATAATTGGCAGGTCTGCCATTGGCGCACCGTTTTCTTCGCAGATGAGAGGAGGTTCACACTGAGCACGTGACGGATGTGAAAGAGTCTGGAGACGCAGTGATGAACATTATGCTGCCTGTAAAATCATCCAGCATGACTGGTTTAGCGGTGGGTCAGTTATGGTCTGGGGAGGCATATCCTCGGAGGGTTGCACAGACCTCTATGTCATAGCCAACAGTACCCTGACTATTTTAGGTATCGGGATTTATTATCCTGAGAGAGATTGTCAGACCTTACACTGGTGCAGTGGGCCCTGGGTTCATCCTGCTGCAGGACAATGCACGGCCTCATGTGGCCACAGTGTGTAGGCAGTACCTGGATGATGAAGGCATTGATGCAATGTCTCATTGGCCTGACCTGAATACAATGGGACGTTATGTAGTGGTCATCTGATGACACCAAGTACTGCTACAGACTGTCCAGGAGCTCACTGATGCCCTGATCCAGGTCTGGGCGGAGATCCCCTGAACACTATCCACCAACACATAAAGTGCATGCCCAGACATTGTTGGGACTCATATACACTACTGTGTCACATTATAAGTTGCCTTGATAAAATTCACACAAGCCTATGATTTAGATTTTTTACTTTGATGTTCAGTGTGATTTTGCGACCATTTTTTGAGACCCTGCAAGTACTTTTTACAACTCCTCGCACGCTTGTGACCTATAAATGTGCAGACTTTTTATATTAAACGAGGGAGCGAGTCCGCCAGTGTAGGCCAATGTGTGTGAGAGGGGGAAGAGTACTGGGGGTCACGTCAACGACACTCGTGGGTGTGTCTTCGTGTCTACGCGGGAATTAAAGTTCTCAATCGCTACAATTACTGTCAATTAAATTCCAGAGAGGCCATCCATGAGATCAGACTAGATCTCCACCCCTCCTCTGCCAATAGGGTGGTGCCCAGATTGCGTGCCCTTGTGGGTCTCCGGACTCGCCTTTCGTGTTCTCTTGCACCCTTGGTAGGCCTCCGGGCTGGCCCTGGTGCGGTTAACCAGAAAGGTGATCTCTTTTATCCCTTTCACCTAGTATGCGGCCTCCTCCAGACCGGAAGTCTCTGTGTCGCCCCTCTCCACCCCTCCAGTCCAAGCGTCCCACCTCGCCAAATTTTCTTCCCATGCCTCTAAAATTTTCATTTAGGGGCTACAGTGCTACAATAAAAAAAAGTTAGTCTGGAGCCCCCAATGGATTGATGATGTTGGTTTCCATTGACCTTCGTCACGTCATTTTGTTCACAACAAATTATATGTATATCAGTACATTTTCAACTTGAATAATTTGTTCAAGATCTGATGCGTGATTAAAGTGTACCCTAAATTTTGAGGAGGTGATCCTTCACTGATCAAGGCAAGGCTGAAAATTAAGGAAAGTAAAAACCTATAATGGCTTAAAAGTTTCTCTTTTTCTGACACCTATAATTATATTTGAAACTTATATTCTATACAGCTGCAGAAGTTTGTGCACTCCTAGGCAAATTATATTTTTGGTCGACTTTTGAGATTAAAAGAAGAAAATATAACCCCAATCTTATTGATATTGTAAATATGTATTTCCTTGATTTTTCATGTGCAGCTAATCACAGCCAGGCAAGTAGAGTGAGTGTCACTGATATACAGAGGTAAGGTAGGAAAATGGTTGTTCCTTTAAGACAGGACGGCCTTACCTTAACAGAATCAGTATGGTGGCTGCTGAGTCTTGCCTCAGAGTTCATGTCACTTTAAAGACATCAATGGCGATGTCAGCAGAGAGCATGTCATCCCTATCAAACCATACATGCATTAAGGTCAACCCTGACAAAGTCAACATCCTTGAGCTACTGAACTGATCCAACCTGAAAACCAGAGCTGACTGAGACTTTTCGGCTCTGCTTTTACCCCTTCTGCACAACACTGAATTCAGTACAAACAAAAATAACAATGACAATACAGAAAATTACTATCAGAAGCAGTTCATGTCACATTTAGGATTTTTTGTTGTTGTTGAAGTTTTTTAATCTTGCATGGCTGTCCATTGAGAGACTCGCCTACATAATATTTCTTTGACAGTAGACGTGTCACTGCTGATGTACTGTACATATTTTTGTGTCTTGAATAAAAAACAAAAACTCCCGTTTCCTTTCATTATTCCTGTGTTTAAGTACGTACTGCACCATGTGGTTCTGACCCTGTGTATTTATTTCACTTAACCATCTGGCTGCTCTTTGCTGCAAGGTCACTTTTCATCCCTGTTCACTCCTTGCCTATTAATTGTAATATAATCACTGAAGTTTGGCCACTAATGCTCACAAAGAAACAAAGGGAACAAAAAAAACAAAGACAACAAAGAAACAAAGGAAACAAAGTACCAAAATCATCACATCTATTTACTTACAATTTTTGCAAATGCAAACACATTTTTAATATCTAACGGTTCTTTTGAAAAACATGTCCACGTTTGCACAAATGCCACAACAATGCATGTCAAAGAAATTAGTTTACTGCATTTTTGTAGGGGAAAAATGGTATGCTCTATATTAAATGATAGTGTCCTCTCTCCGCTTTTCAGATACTCACAAGCACTCACAATCACTGCTCCACATCCATACATCATATACCTGATCTCAAATGCACAGCAACATCCCCAGGTGAACATCTGATCCAAATTCAAAGTTTATAAAACAGGTATAAAATGACACAATTCTATACCTTTGCACCTTTCAACCATAAAATATAAAACAATTATTCGACATGACCTAAATAATTTAATAATTCACAGCAAGATGAAGTTCCCTGCAGAGTCACTGCCAGACACATTTAAAAGTAGAGCATTAAAATTCAAACACAATTAAAGCTTACAATATTACCACTGAGCAACAGAAAACAATATAAAGTCTCTCCACTCACACGGCCCACAAATTTGCAAATCCACAGTCTGAGAAAAGGCATTTTCTGGCTTGACGCAGATAAAACAAACCATACTGGTCATGTTTCTGCTCGTGAGATTCATCACTTGGCAGAGCGGCTTCAATACTTTGGGATTTCTTTTTAAAACCAAAACTGATGAGATTTTTCTTATTCTTTCTTAATAACCATTTTTAGATTGAACAACCTGGAGTTTGCTTCGGAAAACATTGCCAATGGCAGAACCAAAAAGTACTTATAAAAACCTGCACCTTAACCACCTGCAGCAAATAAATGCTGCCTAAGCCTCAGTCATAAGATAATATTTATAATAACAGAACATTGAGAGGGGAATCTGCATAATAAGAACTTTTACCTCTGCCACCTATTCATATTAGTGATAATTCTGTACTTCTTAAAAATGTACACACACTTTCCTTGTAATGGAACTTCTTTTGTTTCACCTTGTGGTGTTTCTACTTTCACTTGATTAAAGTATGAAAGTAGCTTTGGTCCCACACTCCACTGAACAACTAACATCCTAATTAAACAGGTGAAGATCAGCAACCTCTTTTCTCATTCGTGATTTTCCTGTGGGCTGCAGTGTAGGTATGGATCATTAAAATGCTCTGTAACATCTGTGTTTAATCTTTCTGTTTTCAGCTAACAAGGCATGCTGGGACTCTGCGCTCACGCCTCGCCGCACACTGTTCGACGCAGAAATGAAGCTGTGTCCTGTTTTTAATCAGCGGGGTACAATGAGCTTCGTTCTACGTGTGTTCAAAAGGCGCAGAGAACTGACAGAGACCTCCAGGTTTTCTGAGTGTTAGTTAATCTTCTATTCATACCATTATCAAAACATATGTTGTCACACATTGGAATAATTATGCAAAAAAAATCTGATAAAAAAAATCTCTCTGTACGTCCTGACTATGCATCTTTCATCAGGATAACGTGTAATCCGAATGCAGGATATGCTAAATAATAATATGCAGGTAAACAGAAGCAATACAAATAAAAGAGTCAGTTCCAACTGTCTGCATTATAATTGAGATTTCAGAGCATGCACAGGTGTCAGCGATTGTTCTAGTGTAGGAGAGATGCATCAAAGGCAGATTATATCTACTCTATATTTATGAATTTGTTCATTAGTGGTATTAGCACAACAAAAATAGACTTTAAATTAGGCACCTAAAGTAAAACTTCAATATAATAGCATCAGGAAGATGAAAAACTATTATTTTCACTTTTTAGTCACACACCTGCATGAAATCCTCCAATAGGACGGCATGAATTAATTTGTGCAACTCCAATCTTACTATTATATTCTATGATCAACACACAAACAACGCAGAAGCATTTAATGCCTCGCCTCTCAGAATTGGAAGCTCTGTGCACCTGCGGAGCTGTCATCGCTGGGACTGTCCACTCGCACAACGTAATGAGATCATCCTGGGTGAAGTGATGCTGAAAATGAATCGTCCCCTCCCTATCCCCCGACGGCACCGTGGGCACATTTCTCCTGGACCTTGTACGCCGAGGCCATCCATCCTCCACCGCCACGCAGGGCAGTGTCTTCACTCATGACAGCCCCCCCCCCAACCCCAACAAAAGCAGCTGACAGGAAGCCTGCATCTAATCCAATCATTGCCGTACAGGTCAAATCCACCAACAGCATCCCAATAAGAAATATTATGACTTAACCATTTTGGTTGCTCGTCCACTTGAGGCTCAAAACAGCCACAAATTGCCGCAGCCGAGGTCCAGCAATTGTTTGGCCGGGTAACGATCTGTATTTGTTGATAAAGGTATGTCAGAAGAGCAGACACACAGTAATACCCTTGTATCTTCGGGACATGTTTTCTATTAAGAGGAAAAGGCTATTTAAGTGCAACACAGTTTTGCTCTGAATCAAAAAGTAGAAGAACATTCCTGGGGGGTAATGAAATCACCATGCACAATCAGTGGTGGGGTTGAAGGATGGCAGCGATCTTGATCTATTAGACCTTGCAGGCTGTTTTTACGCCGCCCCAATATTAGGTAAAAGCGCATTGATGAATTCCTGCAAGGGCAGGGTTCTTTTCTGGACAGACACAAACATAAACAATCCAGTGCAAAGAAAAAGGAGGCGCAATGTGGCCGTGAAGATAAAGTTTAATCTATCACAACTTGGTAAGTGTAATAGGAAAAGACAGTTTAAAGGTTTAGAATAATCACAGATGTCATGAGCTATTTTTCACCGTGCAAAGGATATGAGTCGTCTTGGAAAATATAATGTCTTGAGGAGCCGTGCTGGGAGACAGGCTGGGGCCAGGACAGTAGCCTGCGCAAGTCAGAAGGGGAGCGCTGCAGGTCACGGAGCCAGATGACTGACAGCGTCACAGAAGGCAAAGTCAACACACAGACAGACACCCAACAGAGGACAAACAGGCCTTTGACCGGGCGACCTTCTCCAGAGAGTGAAGAGAGGCGAGGGAGACGGTGCCAGTGTTTGTGATGGGTGACTCACTCTGGTTGCAAGTGTCCACATGAATGGGCCTACCGTGGCTACTTACCATGCAAATTCACGCATAAAAAAGCAGGAAGAGTCGCACTACTGTCGAGGTACCAGTTTATTGCGAGTGTAAGCAGCTCATCACACGATTGGCTCATTGCAAATCCATTTAGTGTGCAGTGCATTAATCATGCTGCGGGCTGCCGGGGGTTCACCATTTATGCGACTCTGTAGATTACTAGAGAGGGGTATTGGAAATCCTGCCTAATAGCAAGGAAGCTCTTCTTATGCTCGCAGTATTAATTCATTTCCCCAGTGTTGCGTGTGGCGTTACACGTATGCCCAAAGACGGTTCATAGAGCAGCTGACTGATACCGTATGTGCAAAGAATCTGCAGAGATTTGAACATGAGGCGTCTATGCAAGCTAAGCATTGTTTTCAAAAAGTTTGAAGGTGTATTACTAGGCCATTTGTGGAAATAGCTTGCTTTACAGTAGATATAGATATCATTATGAAATTCTCAAGCCCAGCCATCACACTCCCATGTGCTCTCTCTCAATTACCTCCACCCTGAAAAGCAGCACTGAGTGGAGTTCTGGCGATTTTTTTTAGCACCAATGTGCTTTTACAGCATCACAAAATAAGATTGCACCACAGAAAGGGTTATATGAATTAACCCAGAAGTAAAAATAGCACACAATTTCACATAACAGCACCCATCCCCGAGCGCCCCACACATGCACATGCCTCCCTCAGTGTACCTCCCTAAACTTATTAGATTAATAATTCTCCATTAGAGGACATGCGCAAAGAAAGCAGCTGATTGTCAAAAACCATCGCAGTCAATTAGTGAGTGTCAAACTTGATCAGAACCAACCCCCTCCGATGAAGCTGAGGCTCAGCGCTGAATACATGTATATTAAAAATAGCTACGCCGCACCCGTCAAGCATTAAGGGGCACATGGATCCACGAGACATCACACACACTCGTGTTGTTCGTCAACATCAGATAGGACCCAAAGACAGGATTTGACGGATGGAGGTGCCAGAGGGAAAGTTATTTCCACAAAGATATTCTAGCTACTGTGGAGAAGAGGAGAAAAAAATAAAAAGCTGAGCTGGTTTCGACACAGCTGGTAGATATACTGTATACATTTGGAATATGTACAAGGGCAAGAGGCCAAAAGGAGTGAATTAAATACTGCTGTGTTAACGAGATTGCTACTTACCACTGCTTTACTCCTAAGGCCAAGGAGCATGTCATTCTATATTGTTTTGTGGGGTAACTCATGATATCACATCCACTGCGGTCCTGGCCTAACTTTATGCCTCTGACGGGCTTCTTATGCAGTATGTGTGGCCATATTTCACCTCCCCGTCATTAGATTTTTTTTCCCACCAATGGCTCGTCGGTGCTCTGATGTCAAATGGCTCCTGTAAACGTAGTTAAGATTCACACTGCATGGGCAACTATTAACTGCATACACTGGCAGGAAAATGATGTGAAGGCAAGGGATAAAATATGCATCCCCATCGCAGGCAGGGGCTTCCTGTTCCAGATAGTAAAATCCATACACTGCTCTGAGGCACAAAGCTGCACAGCACGCTCCACCAATCAGCCAGTATAAACTAACACTTCATGCAGGCCGAAGTTTTATCTGACTAACCGACTGCCAATCTTATTAAAATCCACACATCACTCAACTTATGAAGCATGCTTTTGGAGGACTTGAAAGGATGTAATTTATTCCCTCCAAAACACTTTTTTTTGGGGGGGGGGGGGGGGGGGGGGGGGGTGTTTCCATTCTAATGATGAGCTGATACTCCATGTGTTATGAATGTCATCTATTTAAGAGTTTGCAGTAAAGTATATATGTGACAGCTTCATATTACAGGCTTTCTATCAGTGTTGTGCAGCTGTTGCTGTTCAAACTCCGACTTGAAGCGGAGTCGGAGTTTGAAAAATGTGTATCTCTGCTAATGTGTTATTGGTGGCGGCGCAACAGAGGATTTGTTAGGTGAAACTAAGCTCAGCTCCCACTGTCTGTCTGAGGTATTATCCTCAATCATCTTTCCCTCACAGCTCAGCATCTAACTGAAAAGCCTGTCTGTAAATTTCCAAACTTCACTGTGGTGTATTGATGGTTTGGGCAAACACCGAGTTTGTGTGTGCCTGTGTGTGTTGCTTGTGTTTGCGCAAAGGATAAAACTTCTTTCCCTGAAATTATTTCTTGAGCGTTTGGTTGTTTACTTTCAATATTGCTTAGATAATCCTGTTCTGGACTGAAGCTATAAATTTAGATATAACTGTAAAAATCCAAATCCGGAATATTGGCACTGGTGCAGAGGTGCAAAAATATCTTAACTAAAATATATATAGAAAACTACTGCAGTTACCATGAGCTTCCTGAGAAAACAATAATCAAAAAAACATCTGATTATATATTGCTTAGGGGAAGTCTGACAGAAATAAAAATGATTTGCTGCTTTCCAAAGAGAAATATGTTGCCAGGCTAAAAAGATTAGGCTTAAATCAAGGGTGACCATTGAGTGAAGGTGGTCATCTTAAATAAGAGATAAGCAATTAAAGTCTGTTTGTGCAAAATCCCGACACAATAACTGATGGGTTCACAGCCAGGTTTGAATGAATAATTGATTTTAAAAAGTATTGTTGTGGAAAACAACAACACGAGCAGGAATTATTTATGGAATCGTGTACGCGTTTACCAGTGCGATGTATAGAAGGCGCTTTGCTGCCGCTGAACTTTTATCAGCACGCTATGGGGGCTAAAAGAAAAAGATGAAAGTGGCTCACTGTGGTACAATACATGTTTCCGTACCATCCACTCACTATTATACAAAGCAGTGAAAAGTGAGGGCTCTGATTTATTCATAAGCCTGGCTTCTTCTTCCTGGGAGCATTAGACAAAGGCAGATCTTACAGAGGTAACAGTTCTGCTGAGGAAATGAAACTGCAAATAAAACAAATGAAACCTTGGTTGTGACCAGTTTAAATGTTGCACAGCTGAGGTTTACTTTGCAGAATTCTCCAGCTGCTACACTCAACAGTTGACAAGCAGAGTTTTGGTATAAAACACAGGAGCAGATGGTCTGCTCTGACACAATCTGAGGAGTCTGTTGGTCGGTGTTCTTTCATTCATTCCAATACAATGTCGTAAAAGAAAAAAAGAAGCTCCTTTCGCGCTTTAAGGGGCTTCATGCAGCTCCATGTCAGGAATAATTCAACATACATATCGCTGCACAGTCTCCATCAAGCTACTGTCAGTCTCCATCAGGGAGTGAAGGTCACCACTCTGTCCTCCTCACCTCGCCCCGCTGCAGCCCGACCACATGTCGTCACGTTGCACCTTCAGCTTCCCTCCGAACCTCACCTGACGACAGGTGGAAGGTCAGAAACACAGCCTTCTTCTCAGTCACCATTAACAGAACGCCGATGAGTTAATGCTCGCATTATTAGCCTTCATAAAAGACAATACTGATACCGTTACCTGGCATTTTCTGGGATTATTGACAATTTTTTTACGATAAAGATGAAATTATTACTACGTCATACAGTTTTACATTTAAAAAAATATAACATTTATTTTTGTTTAAAAAAGCCAAATACGATAATTATGGGTTAGAAATTTGTTCCACTGCACCACAGATTAATCTGTGTGTCTTGAAGGCGTTTACATATACATCAAGACTCTAAATCAAAGAGTATACAGTAAAAATGAACAGCATGTGTGACAATCTGATTGACATCTCATCCAAACAGTGAAGATGGACAAGAGTGTGATCTGAATGTACAATATCAGCTTTTAGATATGAAAATGTTACTTTCTGAAATGGGGTGAAAAATGTTTCAGAATAAAACTTAATCCATTCAGGATTCTCCTAACTATTCATCATATCATATGACTTTTTTGAGAGGCCTCCAAGTATCTCCAAAGTTCACCTTAAGTGGTACAGATGCATATAATACATCACACTTTAACAGACTGTCTTAAATATGTATCTATAATTTGCTGCTCAACACTTAGAAACACATTTGACTCCCTGTCCCTTGATAGACAGCAGCCAATCAATATTCACACGTTAATAGTCGCACTTCTTCTCTCCACTCTTAACGTGACAGGATCAAATAATGTATGCTGTCCCCGGTGTGCATTTTTTCCATTAAGTAACTGGAGCCTCCTTGACCAGGAGCTGATTTCTAATAAAGAAAAATGATTACTTAATCCAGAACGTACTGAGTCCCATAGATGTGATCAAGACAACGGGATCAATATCTCTCTCTCCAGTCCTTCCTTCTGACTACACTATGTCACAGAATGTTGACATGATGATGCTGCTACAAGCAACGAGAGCCATGAGACAAAAAAAAATCCTTCAGATTCAGGAGCTTTAAAATATTACAAATGAGCTCAGACACAAGGCAATGCTGCCAATATGAGAGGTTGTTAGCAATGTCTGCTGACAGCGTTTTCTTTAAATGGTTTTGTTATAATTAGGTAATATATAACACATATAATCCTGAATATAATACCTCTCCGGGAACCATCACCTTACCGTGGTGGAGGGGTTTGTGTGTCCCTATGAACCTGAGGGCTGTGTTGTCTGGAGCCTAGTGCTCCTGGTAGGGTTTCCCATGGCAGAGTGGTCTCAGGCGAGGGGCCAGACTAAGTATGGTTCAACAAAGACACCATGGACAGCAGAGGAAGAGGAAAAGGGACCCAGCCCGGAGGAAGCCCGGGGCCCCCGTCTGGAGCTAGGCCCAGGCGGCGGGCTCGTCGGCGAGCGCCTAGTGGCCGGGTTTGCCACGGAGCCCGGCCGGGCACAGCCCGAAAAAGCTACGTGGCACCTACCTCCTCTCCATCCTGTGGGCCCACCACTCATAGGAAGAACCGCTGGTGTCGGGTGCGCTGCCACACGGGTGGCAGTGGAGGTCGGGGACCTCGACGAACCGGACCTGGGCTGCAGAAGCTGGCTCTGGGGACGTGGAACGTCACATCTCTGTGGGGGAAGGAGCCGGAGCTTGTGCGGGAGGTGGAGCGCTACCAGTTGGATCTCGTGGGGCTTACCTCTACGCACAGTTTCGGTTCTGGAACTGTACTCCTGGATAGGGGTTGGACTCTTTTTTTCTCTGGAGTTGCCCAGGGGGAGAGGCGACGGGCGGGTGTGGGGATACTCACAAACCCCCGGCTGAGCGCCGCTGTGTTGGAGTTTACCCCGGTGGACAAAAGGGTCGCCTCCCTACGCCTTCGGGTGGTAGGGGGGAAAACTCTGACTGTTGTTTGTGCATATGCACCAAACAGGAGTTCAGAGTATTCGGCCTTTTTGGAGACCCTGAATGGAGTCCTGCAAAGGACCCCAGTAGGGGACTCCGTTGTTCTGCTGGGAGACTTCAACGCCCACGTGGGCAATGATGGAGACACCTGGAGAGGCGTGATTGGGAAGAACGGCCTCCCTGATCGGAACCCAAGTGGTTGTTTGTTATTAGACTTCTGTGCTAGCCATGGCTTGTCTATAATGAACACCATGTTCGAACATAAGGATGCTCATAAGTGTACATGGTACCAGAGCACCCTAGGCCAAAGGTCGATGATCGATTTTGTGATCGTTTCATCTGATCTGAGGCCGCATGTTTTGGACACTCGGGTGAAGAGAGGGGCGGAGCTGTCAACTGATCATCATCTGGTGGTGAGTTGGATCCGGGGGTGGGGGAAGACTCTGGATAGACCTGGTAAGCCCAAACGTGTAGTGCGGGTGAACTGGGAACGTCTGGAGGAGGCCCCCATCCAGGAGATTTTCAACTCACACCTCCGGCGGAGCTTTTCTGGCATTCCTGTGGAGGTTGGGGGCATTGAACCCGAGTGGGAAATGTTCAAAGCTTCCATTGCTGAAGCTGCGGCGGTGAGCTGTGGTCTCAAGGTCTTAGGTGCCTCAAGGGGCGGTAACCCTCGAACTCCGTGGTGGACACCGGTGGTCAGGGAAGCTGTCCAACTGAAGAAAGAGTCCTTTAGGGATATGTTATCCCAGAGGACTCCGGAAGCAGTTGCAAGGTACCGACGGGCCCGAAGGGCTGCAGCCTCTGCCGTGTCAGAGGCAAAACAGCGGATGTGGGAGAAGTTCGGAGAAGTCATGGAGAAGGACTTTAGGTCGGCACCAAGATGCTTCTGGAAAACCATTCGACATCTCAGGAGGGGGAAACGGGGAACCATCCAAGCTGTGTACAGTAAGGATGGGACACTGTTGACCTCAACTGAGGAGGTAATCGGGCGGTGGAAGGAGCATTTTGAGGAACTCCTGAATCCGACTAACACGCCCTCTATGGTAGAGGCAGAGCTGGAGGCTGATGGAGGATCATCGTCAATTTCCCTGGCGGAGGTCACTGTGGTAGTCAAACAACTTCACAGTGGCAAAGCCCCAGGGGTTGATGAGATCCGCCCAGAAATGTTGAAAGCTTTGGGTGTGGAGGGGCTGTCTTGGTTGACACGTCTCTGCAACATTGCGTGGACGTCGGGTACAGTGCCAAACGAGTGGCAGACCGGGGTGGTGGTTCCCCTGTTCAAAAAGGGGGACCAGAGAGTGTGTGCCAATTACAGGGGTATCACACTTCTCAGCCTCCCGGGTAAAGTCTACTCCAAGGTGCTGGAAAGGAGGGTTCGGCCAATAGTCGAACCTCAGATTGAAGAGGAACAATGTGGATTCCGTCCTGGACGTGGAACAACGGACCAGCTCTTTACCCTTGCAAGGATCCTGGAGGGGGCCTGGGAGTATGCCCATCCAGTCTACATGTGCTTTGTGGATTTGGAGAAGGCGTATGACCGGGTCCCCCGGGAGATACTGTGGGAGGTGCTGAGGGAGTATGGGGTGAGGGGGTCACTTCTTGGGGCCATCCAATCCCTGTATACTCAAAGCAATAGCTGTGTCCGGGTTCTCGGCAGTAAGTCGGATTCGTTCCCGGTGGGGGTTGGTCTCCGCCAGGGGTGCGCTTTGTCACCAATCCTGTTTGTGATATTCATGGACAGGATATCGAGGCGTAGTCGTGGTGGGGTGGGGTTGCAGCTCGGTGGCCTGGGGATCTCATCACTGCTTTTTGCAGATGATGTGGTCCTGATGGCACCATCGGTCTGTGATCTTCAGCACTCACTGGATCAGTTCGCAGCCGAGTGTGGAGCGGTTGGGATGAGAATCAGCACCTCAAAATCTGAGGCCATGGTTCTCAGCAGGAAACCGGTGGATTGTCTACTCTGGGTAGGGAATGAGCCCTTACCTCAAGTAAAGGAGTTTAAGTACCTCGGGGTCTTGTTTGCGAGTGAGGGGACAATGGAGCGTGAGATTGGCCGTAGAATTGGAGCAGCGGGGGCGGTATTGCACTCGCTTTGCCGCACCGTTGTGACAAAAAGGGAGCTGAGCCGGAAGGCAAAGCTCTCGATCTACCGGTCAATCTTTGTTCCTACCCTCACCTATGGTCATGAAGGATGGGTCGTGACCGAAAAAACGAGATCGCGAGTACAAGCGGCCGAAATGGGTTTCCTTAGAAAGGTGGCTGGGGTCTCCCTTAGAGATAGGGTGAGAAGCTCAGTCATCCGTGAGGAGCTCGGAGTAGAGCCGCTGCTCCTTTGCGTAGAAAGGAGCCAGTTAAGGTGGTTCGGGCATCTGGTAAGGATGCCCCCTGGGCGCCTCCCCTGGGAGGTGTTCCAGGCACGTCCAGCTGGGAAGAGACCTCGGGGTAGACCCAGGACTAAGTGGAGAGATTATATCTCCACACTGGCCTGGGAACGCCTCGGGATCCCCCAGTCAGACCTGGTTAATGTGGCCCGGGAAAGGGAAGTTTGGGGCCCCCTACTGAAGCTGCTGCCCCCGCGACCCGACCACGGATAAGCGGTTGAAGATGAGATGAGATGAGATAACACAGAGGGACATATTGTAATTTTGGAGTCTAGTAAGGTTGGACAGTAACATTTTTTTATTATCATTTACTTCACAATAATTTGCTCATATCAGATGGTTTGATACATTTCTGTTGACTAAATTCATGATTCACAGAAAACTAACTCACAATGGACTAAGTGGGCTATAAATATCTTGGTTTTATACAAGAGTTACACAGTTTAGGATAGAGTTTTCATTGTTTATTTTAACATTTAAATAATGTATATTTGTTCAGATAATATTGACTGGTTAATTTATCATGAAATTAATTGTTTATTTACCACTGGACTGATTATTTTCCCATTACAATAATGAAATGATTATTGCATAAGACCACATGGAGCAACATCAACATTCATTCTGAGTTACATTTCTGGCCATCCAATTGTAAGTCCAATATTCACCCTCCTTTTTTGCTCTGCTCTGATCCCCTCCTGATACGGAGAAGAAACATATTTGGCTCTAAATCTATAGATCTAAATGTTGATGCATTAAATGTTTAAATTTAAATACAGTGTTTTTGCTGCGTTGATTGAAGCAGTGAGACTGAACTAAACTTTTACACAGGCAGACCAAAAACAATTAGCCAAAAGAGGCTAAATAAAACCTCTGTGGACTATGCAGTCAGGTGATTGTTCTCTACAGATTAATCACGACGCACGACCCCTTTCACATTACACAGTTATTCCATCATTTGTAAATGCAATGTAAAAAAATTCCTGTAGCTCTGATTATCATGTGATATTCACTTTGACCATTTCGCCCGAGCCACGTGTGTTATAGATTTCAACCCTCACACTGCACAGATGCCTTGAAATATACATGCAAGATCATAAATTCTATATTTACATGCACGGTCATCACGTACGAAGTGTGGTTGTGCCACCAGGACGATTTCCAGGTGTGGCCTCTCCTCTAAAAACAACACAGCCATCACTTCTACTGTAAAGCTTAACAGTGAAATGCAACATAACCATGTCACAGTATGAGCCGGCTGTCTGTCTGGCTGCCGGCCAAGGAAGTATTTTACTTGGAAAGGAGAAGCAACTGTCAGATGCCTGAGCTGCAACACAGCATTTATCAAGGCATCTGCAGGCTGTGAATACAGAGGCGGCCTCCGCTTGTATCCACCTGCAGCTATGGAGACTGCCAAATCCCAGGCATGAGAGGAGCTGGCTGAAGCAGTACTCTGGTATCACGGACCTGACCCTGCTAGACAACAGTCAGCTCTGGGTGTTAAACCACCCCATCCGCTCCATACATCACTGTTATCTCTATCACCCCTGTGAAGATTAGCCCTCAGCTTGCACTACCTACCTGTTCAGACTGCGGCTGTTGAGCGGAAGTCCAGAGAACCCGGGCAACGTGAAGCGATAACCCAGAAAAACAAGCGTTCTGCTCTGAAATGTGAAGGAATGCACGGACATGCAGTGGATGCCGTTTCTTCTTACTCCAAAATAATGCAACGGACAACACTGATATCGCAACAGCCTCAATTAAATGTTCTAATCGCTCTGAGTGTGAATGCCTTTAGTTGGTTTGCATTGATAACAGTCTTCAAATTTGTCATTTCATACAGTTCATATTGTTCATTTCATACACATCATTTGCTGCTCAGTTCAAATATTCCATAATCAAATTTCAAGTTTCAAGTGTGTTCACAATGACAAGTAGGCTATGGCAAGGGTCGCCATCTTGGCTACAAAGCGGAAGAGGGGGGACCACCAACATATTTTGTGAAATTTCACAAAAACAATGGGGGGGCACAAACAAGAAAATAAAAAAACTGCAAGATATTTTTAGTGGGCGACAATCGCTGTCACTTGTTGCCACAAGTTAAAATAAGATAGTACTTTAATTATCACACGCCGGGGGAGAGTTCACAGCGATGCAAATTAAGAAAAACACAAGCAAATTAAGAAAACATCTTTATCAATTTGATAACCAGCGCAAACACTCAGGGCCAACATAGCATCAGGAAAGAGGTGGAAATATCACAAATGTAGCAAAAATATATAATAAACAATAGAGGGTAAAAAATATATATTAAAAAAATGATACACATTTGTACATAGAGCAAGTGTTGCCTTGTGAAATAACGCTAGAATGTGCAGTGGTTTGGATTGAAGTAATAAAATAGGTGGTAAATAAATATGCATATATATACATATATTATGGTGGATATAGACGACTATTTATAGTACAGTGTGTGAAAAAGAATAATGAACATGATGAGATACAGTAGCGCACAACAGCCGTGTATGATTTGGGACAACATTGCCCTGTAGGAATTGAGGTATTATGCCAGTGAGTATACTGTGTACACAGTGTAACTGCATGTTAGCCCACTGACTGAAGTGTTCGCTTCGAGACGCAGCAATTGTGTTCGCCTCTGTTAAGACAACAGTGGATGAAATGACTCCTCACTTTGCTCAGGTTACCCAGAACCCCAGTGGAAATCCACCTGGAAGTTCCTGGACTCTGAAGAGGGGAAAACTGCGTATGTGACTGTGTTTATTTTTTTGCCGACGCTGAGAATGCAGATGTAAGAAGACAGAGGGAACTTTATGTTGGTGTATCAGCTGTATTTTATGCAGACAGGGCTGCCCTGCCTTCCTGGTAAAACAAGAATATAACGACTCTGGTGAGAATTTGTTTATGCACTGCATTGTCTCAGTTTTGTGAATAAAGGGAACCTGGCCGGCCAAGGTCTGTACGCTGGCGTCATTATGTGGCGATGAGGACGTGAAGGGGCCCATATGTATGCGCTAGATGACCCTCCTGAGAGTAATCCACGGGGCTACATGAACGTGGCAGGTTTATTAAGTCAGTGCTTAGAAATTAAGCCACAAAGTGGCTTATTAATCATCATTCCACTAGACTAAGTGACAGAGGAGTGTGATCATTGAATACAATTTGGGGTGCATTGCATTCGAATGTAGATGGCTTAACGGCATATTTATTATGCTGTTGCACCTTCTTGGGCGGGCAAGCGGCGAGGGAGTGAGTGTGTGTGCGTGAGGGAGTGAGTGTGTGTGCGTGAGTTTTGTGTGTAGGGGGGTCATTTTCCTTTTATGACCCTTGTGTATCAGCACAAAACAAATAAGGTGAATGGCGTCAGACATTTGAAGACAGAGATGAGGTACTAAGTGGCTGCATCACATCAGAGAGCTGGAAGCACGGCCGGGACACACACACACACACACACACACACACACACACACACACACACTAGGTGAAATACCGTGGCTGGCCACGATTCTGTCACTTTCTAATGATGAGCTTTGAACGCCTTTATTATCAAGGTCTTCATCACAAACTCATTTACAATCAGATTTTCTGACAGAGCAGGCTACAGTTCAGCTGTAAAGTGTGTGCTTTATTCCTCATATGTAGTTCAAAAACAATTACTCAAAATAATACGTGATAATAATAATAATAATAATAATAATAATAATACCAGATTAGTTAATGAAAAGAACAAAGAACCCCATTGGTCTCTGATCTCCCGCCGCAGGTGACTCCTGCGCTTCAATCCGATCACAGTGAGCGACCGTGGGGAGAATGGAACAGGCGCGCGTCACCTCTACATCCAGCGCACATGCCGCAAACACGGCATGTGCGCGTCTCCTGTGCGTCTTGGGACGGACTAGTCCGCGCGTTAACACGCACATCGACGGTTCCCCTCCCGCCGCAACGCGGGTCACCGGCAGCGCCTTGGATTCTCACCGCGCGCCCGCAGCCTGGCGGAATGCGCAGAGCATCACGACGCTCCATCCCCGCACGGAACACACTGGTGGCCGCTGAGTGGGAACTTTCTTTCAAACCTAAACCGGTAAAAAACGGGGAGAATTGAAGGTATAGAGCGCGTCTCATACACGGTACCTTTGCAAACGAGCGGCGAAGAGGAAGGGTACCGGCTGCGCCGAGGCGCCGTGACGCGCAGCCAGCCAGGCTTCACACTGAACTGCACTAAGATCGCACACTATTGCGCGGCACAATGAACTTACCTGCTCCGGAGAGGAGACACGGCGGTGAGCGGAGGAGAAGCGCAGAAGCTGCCAGAGCCGCACTCTGGATGAAAGGGATGCGGCACTCAACTCCAAAGTGAGACTGTGTTTTCTTTCCACGCCAATAAAGGACACAGCCTGATTCAGACCACTCCCCCCCCCAGCTGCCAGCGCGCCTTTTAACGTCCTTGCTACTGTGATCAAAACAAGCCCCCCCCCCCCTCTCTCCTTTTTTTTCCCACAAATGTTATGGCAAAATGCAGTGCACTATGATTACTGGATGATGCACTCATAAGTGTCAGAAAGTTGAGTTGGCTGTTCATACCAGCAGGAGAGGAACCAACAATGTGTTTTCAAACTGGAGGCTGAGGACACCGCAGCTGTTGTGATTGGTGCCACGTGTGTACAATAACACAAGGCCAACTAAGTTAAAACCATCATATCCCATAAATGTACAATGGCTGTGTTTCATTCAAGACACGCACAAAAAAGCACATAAATAACATAAATACATAAATAAGGGTGAACAGGAGAAGAATTCCGACAACGACATGCAAAGAAAAGACGAATGCTGAACAGGCAAACGACCGTACGAGGTCGAAGGTCAAAGCTACGAGGAGAATCTCCTCGGGGTTTTAAAACGAGCTCGTCAGTAACTCGGCGTATTTACAGGACGAGACAGCGATGACGCTCGAGGGGGAGGAGCCGACATGATCGACAAAGAGAGGCTACGTCTACATTCTTGAATTACGGCAAATTGAAATTCCTGCGCTTTACAGAAAATAAAAGATTGCCTTGTAGCTGTGTAAGTAAAAGTGTAAATTAAAACGTATTTAAGTATTTTACCTTTAGAGCAGGCCTATATGGTCGTATATGACCCCCCGAGACGATTTGCTCAAGCTCACGAGACAATTAATACATGCAAAAAAAGACACAACTCCTTCGATGTGGTCCCTTCTGGCTGTTTGCCTGTCTGGTCACCGAATGAGAATGGTGAATGAGACACACTCACGGCTATTACGTGATATCGCTGTCAAGCATCATGGCGATTGTCAAGGAAAGTCGCTGGTCTTTCGCTATAGTGAAAGACCAGCGAGTGTGTGTAATTGGTAGGTGCACACTTGAGTGATGACAAATATCATTCTTCAAGAGTCATTACAAAAGGGAACATGCAGCTAAACTGGATGAGTTACAAGAACAAACGCTCTTGGATAAAGTTGACGCGCTTTATGTCAGTGTGGTGACCACCAATCATTCCACAAGACCGAGCGAAGAACCTGCAAACTCCTTCACAAGGAGAATGTGTTCAGGTGGGTCTTGTTGCTGCTGTGAAGCCACTAGAACCAGAGAAAGTTACAAAGTTTCAAAGTGACAGTTCCTAATGTTTGTCATGCGGAACTGTTGCAGAGTTGATTGCTGATATGAAACATGATACTGCAAAACCACTGAAGGACACAAATTTCCATTTTTTTCTCTCAGGCCTCTCATGCTTCCTCTATAACAAACAAGACCTATAGTCTTATTTGTGTGTAGGATTACTGTAGAGTTTGATATATACGTGATATATAGCCATGCATATACGTGAGGATTTGTTTGAGCAAGTTGTTTTGTTTTCTATCCAAAACCTTTTTTTTTTTATTTTATTATTCTGTCTGAAAGTCCTCCACTCTGGACTCAACTCAAAATGAGTGTGCTGCCCCTTGGGACCACTCTCAGGGATCAATTTTTCAAATTTGATTAATTTATTTGTATTTCTCCTCCATTTGACGAAGGTAATGACTTTGAGCCTTACCTTTTCTTTTTAATTGAGTTCAGTGCAAGGAAACTATTTCTGACAAAAAACAACCTCAGTCAGAAACAAAGATGAAAGTAAAATAAAATCACTCGAGATAATTAAAAGCACTGAAAGAGAAGATGCCCTTGAAACCTTGTGTTAAAATTAAAAATATGAGTTCTGAATCATAAACAACTGCTACGTTTGAGCTCTTTATGTAAGAGATTACAAGTGAATAGACTGCATAGCTTAAATAATTGTTTCTCAATTTGCATTTCCACATTGTTGGATTGGTAAGTTCCATGTTCGGGATCCATGTTCACAATATCTTTCAGGAAATAAATATCAATCAATATTAGTACCAGTGTGATAAAGAAAATGTTAAAAGCTGAGATGTGTCATGTTTTTTGCAGGGGCTTTCTCTTTGTCCAGACAATAGAGGGGAAGAATTTTGTTCCTGGCCTCATTCGGAGGACCTTGGCCTGTAGCGCAGCGGAGGAGAAGTCATTATCGTTACAGATAATAACTCCAGGGGCCATTCATGTGAGGACAAATCCCAGAGGTAGGAACGCCTGTAGTATGCACATCATTATCAATATAGTCAACTCCCTTGTGAAATTCCAACCCCCCCTCCCCAAAATAGAAAGGAAGTGGCGAGGGTAGATTTCAGTTTCATGATCTGTGGAGAATGTGCTCAGGATCCAGGAATACCTCCTACACCAAGGGCAAATATGCAGTTATCAGAAGCGTCCACATAATTAAAGTATTCATTTCATGTAATTACTGCCTAATCCGGTGGGACACCAAGTGTTACATTATGAACTTCCTGATATTGAACAACCTGGGAAAGTGTTGCAGTGCTCTGTAATATAAGATGGATTCAGTCACTTGGGTGAGAACAGGGCTGTTCTCTATGTTGGTCACTGTCTGCAGCTACAGCTTCCAAAGAAGCAGGAGTGGTCCTCTTTCCAAACGTAGATGAAGGTTCTAAGAGAAACGGGAGGTTTAATTTGGTCAAAATTATAGCAGAGAAATTGATTTCTAGCGAGCTATTTTATCATGATGGGATCACCTGGTGGAAATAAAAGCAAAAAAAAGGCCGCTGAGAAAGACAACGTTGGCTCAGAAGTAATTTGTTGCTTGGAAGAATTATCACGCCAACCTGCTAGATAAGTAATTTAAGTGGCAATGGAAGAAAAAAAGTCTTTGCACCTGTAACATAGCACTATGAATTCATCTTTCTTTGCTACAAGTTGACATTAAGGCAAAACCCCTACATGAACATGACTGCAGGTTTATGTATTTGGTTGGGAACTGTGACCATCAGATGCAATCATCTTCACCAATCACCAAAATAATCTTAATTTTCTTACCGCTGTTTGCAACAGAATAAACACAGCAGCTAAATATATCACTGTATGTCATTTAAAGCCACTTCTTCAGCTTGTCCTCCCAACCCTCGTAGTAGAACACAGATTAACGGGTATCTGTGTTGTGACAGGCCGTGTGCCTACATCATTTATTTCCCCCAAATCTCTTAGAAACGGAAGACACCTGTAGTACACAACTAAATCTCTCAGACACTGGTTCTGGGAGAGAAATAACTGGAAGTTGAGCCCATAATTCAAACAAGATATCATGGGGCTAGAAATAAGGCGGACAAACATTACTGCACATGGCACACAGGACACAAACCCAGGTCTAAACCTCCTTGTCGTGTGTGACACTTCAATGACAAAAACACTGCCAGGGAACTCAAAAATCTATTTTGTGAAATCATGTCACAGGATATAAAGGTCATTTTTTAGCGGACTTAAATATTTTCTAGTTTGCAGCAGATTATGTTCTCAAACATTGCAAACCGTACCATGGTTGGATTGTCTCAGTGTTGTGCAATGAGGTGTAACATACTATTGCTGACTGGTGCCATTGAGCCAAACACTAATAATCAACGCCCTGTAAGACTGCTTATGTCTGTATCTACGTGTGCGCTGTCTGAGCTGTATGTGTGTAAGACAGAATAAGACTCTTTTACATCCACTGCTGCAAGAAAAGCTGACAGAGACCTATTTGGTCCAAACAAAGATCTGGTTTATCATTGAATGTGCTGCTCTTATGACACAGAGGACGGTTTGGTCATTTGGTTTCAACCAAATCTCATTGAATGACTGTAAAAAGGGAATGACACAGCGGCTTTTTATGTCCTAATGTTATTTGCGTAATCACATTCGCTCAGCAAGGGTTAAATTGAAAACATGTAAGGCAAAGAACAGTGCTCTCAAACACTTCAATGCTAGAGCCACAACACTCCGTTACATTACAAAGAAACATACCACAATGCAACATGTAAATTATTCCTTCATAATTTATGGCATTTTAATGCAAAACTCCTGCTGCTTTGTGTCATGCTTATGGTTTCCCACTGAACATCTGTTGTAATGTGATAATCTGATCCCCACTCTGGGAGATTCTCATTTATTCCTTGCAAAAACTAAATAAATACAGCCTTGTATAATCACAGGAAACTGTCAAGCAAGTGTTGTTAATGATTTGTTGCATTTAATGCAAAGTATCTGTGCTACATACTAAGAGGCTTTCTTAAAGTTAAAATATTTTCAAAGTGGCACTGATCAATATTCTTTGTTTGAACACAGCTCTTTTGTCTCTTACTCCTTATTGCATTGTCTCCAGCGTTAGCGGCAATCACTCTTCTGCCCAGCAACATACAGATGACATAGTTAGCGACAAGTTAATATGGTTAATTAAAAAGCAAGATATTACCTGAACTCTAGGACCGAGGCACAACTTAAAATGCTAATGTTGCTTAGAATCTGCGGGAAATGTTGGTATCATTTTATCAACAAGCTCATAAGGTTTTAATTTATCAATGTTGTGAATTTGTTGTGGAATTCCCCAAGTTGCAAAAAAAATATTAATACTGGTTTAAGAGTTTAAGTTAAATCTTACAACTTAAATGGGCAGTAAGGGCAGTTTTAATCCAATACCCTTTTTTGGAAAATTCTGCAAATATTTCCTAACAGTCCACTAGCTGTCGGTTCTGTGAGTGCATTTTTAAAAAATCTGGTTCTTCCACGCAGCCATGGCTCTCTTAATGACTCTGTATATGACGTTTTTTGCTCCTCTCTGAAGTTAATGATGAGGTGCGCACAGACAAAGAGTCCTGCGTGCTGCACACAGTGGCTGTTCATAATGATTCAAAAAACCCTTCCTACTCAGCTTGAGGAACATCACAGCGGAAAGAGACAAACCAGAGATGCTTTTTATATCCTTTCAATCAGGATCTGACCTGTCTGTAATAAGTGACACCCAAGCCTGGCTGTGTAATTTATGTGCTGCCTCAACAAATTGCTTCACAGGGGACCAGAGGAGATCCTTCCCCTTTCCTGGTAGATGAAACCCTCGGCCGGAGTCAGAGCTTCCTCATACTGAAACTTCAAGCTGCTCCTAGTCTTTACTCCACCCCCACCTGTAATATGAAAGCTACGTTTACGATGATCAAATAAACACATTTTTCCATGAACAGAAGTCCAACCGCAAAGGAACCTAATGAGTCTGATTGTATAAAACCCCACCACCATTTGTCATATTATTATGGCTGTTGCAGCTTTAATCAGAAAGCCTCTCGGTTATGTGTCTGTGGTGGCCTCAGCTATTGCCTTAAGTCACACTTCTCTCTTGTATCTCTGGAATTTATTTTGCTTGCTGAGGCAACATATGTTTCTCCCTCTAACAGTCTCTTCGGGGAGAAGGGCCTTCATGTGTGAAGGAAGAGAGCAAACATGGATTTTTGACCCACTTTTATCTAAACCAGAAGACGTGGTGACTGACAGTAGCACCCCTGTTTTCCTGCGGCCATGACTGCTGAAATCATTCTTGAAAGTATTACAGATGTTTACTCCATTCAGGCAGACCTGCAAACTAGATTGTGTTAAAAGCTGAATTGGAGAAAAGAATGAGAAGGTTGATGGAAGCACCGGCATGAATACAAGTCACTTGAATTTTGCCAGATAGCTTATGTTTTGATCAATCTCTTCTTCATATTGTATTTGCCAGCCCAAGAGACTTAATACGTCCAGCATTTGAGATTAGAAATTATGTGCATGGAATTTTACTTAACTTCAACAGCACGTACAAAAAAATATCTTTAAGTGCTAGAATGTATCCTACATTTACACTGTACATTCATATTTACATTCTGTTTTATGTGACCCAAGCAAGGGAGGCAGTGCCAAGTGGGACACAATATGCAGCCCCTGCCTTTGTAGGAGTGAACAGTATGTACTGTTCCAAATTCAAAGGTGGTAGGTAATGCATTTTTTTTCTCCTTTTTTAAAGCTATCCTTTTGACAGTGTCTCTACCATCTCGTCTGCATAGCCACCCCCTGAGTATCAGCGAAACATCTCTGGGCAGGCAGAAAAAAGCACACTGGGAGAGGGAGGATTTCCTTCCAAGTGCTCCTCCTGAAGCACATCAGCAGATCCTCAGACAGATCTCCTCTCCCGCGACTCCATTAAACACAATAGGCGACTGAGCTGCTGAGATCAGAAGTTTTATTTGCCACCTCATTCTCCATTTTAACTTTAATCTCTGGTTTTCAACCACAAAGAAGAGGAAAGACGTTGCTTTTTATGAATCGGGTCAAAAATCATAGAACTAATAGCATTAATCCTCCTGAAGCTTATGTCATAACAGGGACTACTGTGTAAGACTGTATAAGATCTACTTTTGCATAGGCTACCTATCTATAGTACACTGGCAGTAGGTAGCCTCGATGCTTAGGGGCTTTTTAATGACCGTAAACACATTTTTACTCTCAGTAAAACCACGCAGTCTATAGGCTTAACTATTCTACACTGCAGTGCAGCACATTAAAGTGGAGGATGTACTCTGTTGGAGAGTCAGATGTGCAAACTCTGATCAACAACACTTAAGATCAAGTCAGATTAAGAACAATTGTTCTTTTTCAGAATGTAGCCACGGGGAAAAAAGGTAGTAATCTTTACAAAATCCAAAAACAAATGTACACCACCACACCTAACACAGAACACAAGAATTCTCAACAATCTACTTCCCTGCAGACCTCACTAAGCTATAATGCGAGTCTGGCAAACTCCTTCAAAGACTAGAACCAGAGGCAAACATGCCCTATGCTGTATATCCAACCCAACCTTTAAGCCACAAGCAGGATCCTCAAGAGAGGCACTTTATTGGTCAAGAAGCTTAAAAATGCATCTTCCTTACAGGTTCCACCTGCAAGGCTATAGCTTGAAATTATTATTCAGGGTGTTACACTTTTTTTTTTCTTACAGTATCGTAAACCTTAAAGCTGCAGCAAACATTATTTTCATATAAACCATAGCACATGTGTAATATGTAAGGGCTCACTCGCAGTGATGAATCCAAAGACAAGTATCACCTGACTGAAGTTTCTCCTCACCCGCATTTAGAGTCCTTATTGCTTTTATATGTTTTTTGGGGGCTGCATGGTGGTGTAGCGGTCAGCACTTTCGCCTCACAGCAAGAAGGTTCTGGGTTCTAATCCCGGTTCAAACGAACCACGGCCTTTCTGTTTGGAGTTTGCATGTTCTCCCCGTGTATGCGTGGGTTTTCTCCGGGTTCTCCAGCTTCCTCCCTCAGTCTAGAGACATGCAGTATGGGGTTAGGTTCATTGGAGACTCTAAATTGACCGTAGGTGTGATGTGAGAGTGAATGGTTGTTTGTCTCTGTATGTGGCCCTGCGATAGGCTGGCGACCTGTCCAGGGTGTACCCCGCCTCTCACCCAATGTTAGCTGGAATTTGAATTAAAGCTGTAAAATTAGGACATCTGCTGTTGCTATGGGGAAGACTTAAGATCCTGGTCTAACGGCACAAAACGGCTCTGAAATCCCCCCCTGCTGATTCCATGCAGAAACATGGGCAGGTTAAAAGCAAGGTATAGAGGGGCGCCAGAAACCCCAGGATGACAGAGGAGGGAACACCGAGTCTCATTAACAGCAGCCGCCTGGACTGATCCCAGCACTCATTCTGGGGAGTTTGAGCCAACTCGCTCTATTGCAGGCATGAGAGAGACTTCTAAAGGGCATGACCATCTGGAGCAAACCTCACTAATTTTTTTTTTCTAAACTGAGGATGGGTGGGAGGCAGAGCCCAGACTCATCAAGCAGGTTGATAATCAGGTGCCACCGAAGCTCATTCATGTTGCTCTGCATAGGGTCAATTGTGGCCGCTGGTGAAACAACTGGATGGAGTGTAATGAAAAATGATTAAAAAAACAACCTCTGACAGAATTGTTATGCAGGGTGGATATGCACTGAAAACCACAAAGTGGATGAAATATCTTTTCTATGAACACAAAGTAGCCCAATTGTTTAAAGCAGAACGACTATGTCAGATGGAAGTAGGACAATTTTTTTAAGTAAGAATAAGTACAACCAAGTCTTTTCCCCAACGTCATTCAGTGTCCAGGAAATGTCAGCAGAATGCCGTGGGGACAGGTGAAAACTCAGTATCCTGTGTAGAGATGACATTCGTCCCCTAAGGACAAATGGCAGCCTATGAAAAATTGATATGGGGCAGAAAATAGACTTCCAGTCCAATATAGAAGAAGGGTGACCATGCGGCTGTAAAAGCAGGAATCTTAATTGCAACAGCACAATTTACCAAAATTAATTATTCACTGGGCAGGAGCCTGGTCTCAGTAACTAGACACACAAATGCAAAGACACAAGGTTGGACTTGTTTAAGTGTACATCCAGAGGAAAACTAATGAGGGCTCACACACTGATGGATGGCAGTGTCTTTGAGCTATTTGTCTGCACCCTGCATGTAGTCCTTTGCTGAAAATGTGTCTGAATAAAGCTTTCCCCAGTATTAGCAATGCAAAAAGAATGAATGGATGTAGCCAAAGGTGGAATGTTTTCCCTGAAATTAAAGAATGGATGTTTGAGCTCCCATAGAAACAACCTACCCCCATGACACACTTTCTGCAGTGCATTGTGTCTTGAGAAAATCCTTGGAGTCCGAGAAATAATTACCTCTCCCGAGCTACGTCGCATTATGTATATACATGAAGTGCCCTCAAAATGCTGCTGCAATAACCCCATTGCTTCCCAACTCAAGGGACCTTGTTGAGCACGTTCACAAGTGACAGCAAGCCTTAATAAGTCAGCCAGGCACCATACTGCATGGAACACTGCTTCCGTTCTAAGATCCGTGCTCAGGGCAGATACATAGATAATCAAGGCATGACAGTAGGTTTTACATTTCAAATAACCCTCAGTGCATTACCAGCAGTTATTTACAGTGTAAGCACTGCTCATTAATTTTTAAACAGGCCCTTAAGGTCTGGTTGACAGACAAAGCTGGCAAGCAAAATCAGGAGAAGGAACTGTTGTTGTTTTTCGCCTCACAATATGAAACGTTGTAATGGCACCGGGCAAAGTGCTCCAGAATGCATTATTAATACGTTGATGATGCATTATGTAAAGGTCATGACCATTGTTTCTGCAGACACCCATTCATTATACAACGTTTCCCCATGTTCAATGACATAATACTGATGTGAAACTAATTTTTTTTAAAGATATTTAGCAAATGCTAGTAAAGATGAACAAATTTGACTGTTCAAAATGTCTATTGGTAATTGATTATTTGGAACAATATTATCCTTTTCCTGCAGCCTGTACCCGTCTCTTCAGTGAAACCCCACAGGAGATGAAGAGACAGCCTGGCAGATGTCTTTTCTTGCCGTGAACCTGACGCCACTGGGAGCCGTGGGAGTCTCAGACACCACAAATGAGATCGCACAGCTGCCGTGTTTTCCATCTGTGCCGGCGATTTGCGCTAAAGGTGTGTCGCCGCTCAGTTCTGCAGAAGCAAAGACAGTGACCGTGCGTATCTGGTTAATCCTCCTTTCTGACTTTCCATGCTACGCCTATGTAATGTCATTACCCTTACGAGTCTCATTAATTCCCGTCATGGCCAAGGTGGCCCAGCACTCCTGCTGTCACCACCTTGTAAGGTCCTCCCGCCACTTCACGCCAACCCAAGGCCTCCAAACAAAGAAGGGGAAATGGTGGCCGCCATAGCAGCCACCAATCATTGATTAGGTTCAGACTGTCTCAAACAGAGAGAATTGACCTTGTGCTCAGCTTCTTGCAGCCCTATAAATTAACATTTTTCAGTCTCTGATGGATGAACTGCAACAAAATAGAAGGAAATTGCAGCATTTTTTGGTCATGATAAGCATTGTTTCATATTGCTGCCGGTTTGCCTGTTATATTTGTTCATTGAGGAGCCTATTCAGTGTATTTTTAGCTAGCACTTGCTGCACTATAGTACATGTATAGCTGATACTGACGTGACGAGGTTTATCATACTAATTAAACTGGATGGAGCCGGCTTTGACCATGTTATGTGTTGTGTAATGAGGGTGCTAATGATGCTTTAAACGTGTTTATGGAAATGCTTGCTACTTGCCGCTCTGTTCACTCCTTATTACATGGCTTTGTGACTAACTTCAGTATTTATAAATTAACACATCTGTCTTTGTGATTGCAAAGATGGAAGTCAATCAGCTGCTCAGCTGCTGTGGAAGTCAATCGACACAGGACTGCAGAGAAGATGAGATCGTCTTCTTCATTATAGATATCAAGAAATTAAGGTTTTACGCCTCTGTGCCATGTTATTTTTTCTCACCTTTCTTCACCTTAATTTTATATTTTTGGATTTGAATTGTAGAAATGTGTCAAACTGTACATAAATGTGAGCTAAAGACAATTTATACAATAATCTGTTTATATATCATGTCGTTGAAGTTAATTTTGCTTGGTTTGAGTTGTTGTTACATTGAGGCAATCCCACTATAATTACCACTGTACATACATTATCTGTGGGAACTATGCCTGCATTGTTAAATATGATAAGGTCACTTTTGCTGGTGTTGATCTGCACAGGGAGATAATGCCAATATCCTGGCCACAGTGGAAGTACCTGCTCATCTTCTGTATCTCTTCCCATCTCAAAGCTGAGCTTTGATCAAGTCTCTTCATTTTCATCTGTGAAGAAAGTAAATACATGGTCTATTGGTAATTATGTGCAAATGCAACAGGCCTCTGCCAGGATAATGATGCAAAAAAATGTATAAGGGTGGATGCATTGCTTTAAGTATCACTTGAGAACTGGCAATATATGACCCCTGAAGGAAAGATCTTGGTGATATTTAGGAAATTGGTAAGAGCATCTACAGAATCCTCATATAAAAAAATGGAAAGGACAGAGGATCTTCGGACGGATATTACACAGCAAGAGCAGGGGAAGGCTTTTTATCAGGAACAAATGTTTTCTTTTAGAAGAATAATTTTGTTTTTCACCACTTTTGTTGTACAGCTGTTCAATAAAAACAATGTTCTTCTATTATATTTGAATACATTTTAATCCTAATATCACAGACCATTGTTGTACATCAAAGAAAGGAAAAATGTTTGTGTTTGGAAATTAAAACTTATACAATACTTTTGAAAAAGTATAAATCCATACTATATCCAACTTCATCCACAAAGAAATCCCTGCTCACCCAGGGATTGCTTTTCTTGGTCTCTTTCCAGAAGCATTGGCCAAAAGAATCAAAGTAAGTCATGAAAGTAAGTTGGTCAAACCTTTGTTTATTACAAGCAAAGCGCCTTATTGCTGGACATTGGAAAAACGTTAGTGGTCCTCTGGATTATACAACGGGATTTAACCCCAAACCTTCCCCCTTCCCCTAACCAAAAAAGGTGTGAGTTGAAATTACATTCTTCCCATATTATCCCCTTAACTGAAAAGCTTACATTCATAGTGAATTTTTTTTAGAACTAAAACTAACATCGGCAGTACTTATGAATTATTTAAAAAGTGGCATTACCTTAGTTGTTCATGCGCAGTTTTCCTGTGCAACGGTGTTGGTGTACTCTGTTTAGGTTTTACCTCTAAATAGAGTGGCTAAACTGTCAGCTTGTTAACAACCTGATTGTCTGCCAACTTGCGTTTCTTGCCTAATGTTGCCAGATCTTTGCAATTATTGTAATTCAAGTTTCAAGGCAACTTTAATGTCATTCATCCTCGAACACAAAGTATACAGCTGGACAAAATAGTGGGTGATAACTCGCCACTTGTGCCTCTTTTCTGTTGTCATAGTTCATATAATTTAACCATGCTTGTCAGTTGTTTGTTCCATCCATCTCTGTAGCTTGCAGACACACACTATCCCAGGTTTGTTTGAGTTTTGCATTCTCACATATCTTCATTACGAAAAAACAGAAGCATATAGTTAAGTTTAGTTAATGTTAAATGGTTCCGTTGTTCAAGTTTATCTTATCTTTTTTTGGTCACCTTTCCCACCATGTTTTCCAGGAACAAAAGGAGATGTTACTCAAACACATCCTGTATATATGCCATTGGTGACATCAGCAGTAATGTCACTAGGAGGCAAACATTTGTGAGGGGAGGTGTAGCGGGTTTTGAAAGTATTATTTGTTGTATTTTGTGTTAATTGTGGTAAGCAATCTGTGCATTGTATGGTTTAAGGCGAGTTGTACCATACTCCTTTTTAAATTTAGGGTAAATTGGTACCATCTGTTTTCCTGCTTCCAGAGGAGGCGTGGCCAGCAGGGATGGTGCAGTGTTGGTTGGCTCCTGCTGATGGACGGGACTATTTAAGCATTTGCCTACGTAACTTTGAGGAGAGAGGACATTCGTGTGTAGCCATGTGATATTAATTTAAGTTGTTTTATGTAATTATGGCGAAGTGAAGCTTTATGAACCACTGAAGCTTTCAAAACAAGTGTATCGAAAACATGTTCATTACTTGAAGCGTTTAAAATCAGCGCTCGATGAGAACCCCTGCCTGTGACAGTGAGTGTGTCGCAAACCACCACATAAATCTTGAGGCAAAAATGAATGCATGGATGGACAGATAGATGAATGAATAAATAAATGGATAGATAGCCTCGTTACGTGAGGGTTTGATTAAAGTAGCAAACTACAAAGGACGAGGAAATGAGTGGGATATCCTCGCCTGCAAATCCAGCTTATTCTGAAAGTGTGCATAAATTCCAGAGGCAACCCCCAACATGTTAATGATGTACAGTAACCGCAAGCAGCAGCAGAGCTGTTAATGATGTCCAAACTCTGGTGATCTACAAATGTATGAGGGGCCAGATGTTCACCCCATTATTTAATTTATCTAAATAATGGATACAAATTATTAATAAATGAAATGTAAAAAGTTTCATTGCATATTCCAGGTAACTAAAAACATTAAGGGTTAAAAGTTTGCGATGATTGATAATGATAGAACCAATCAAGCTCCGATACAAACTTTCACTGAAAATCGTGTTAGTTGTGAGTAAAGTTTTCTCCAGTTAAGCAGAATTCACTTCTATTTTGTGTCTTTTGTTTTGTACATTTTTTTAGGTACACATGTAACCAATGGTGGGCAGTAACTAATTACTCAGTAATACATTACTGTAATATTACTTTTCCCAGTAACTAATAGTGTAAGGTATTACAATTCTGAAAAAGTTATTCTATTATAGTTACTGATCCAAATAACGCTGCATTACTTATTATTACTATATGATGACGCGGGCAGGTCACGATGGCTACGGCTGCTAGCCACAAAGCTAAAGGAAGGATAGAGGATGACAGAGATCTGGAGAAGCTTGTCGCTGGGGATATCGTAGATAAGAGGTTTGAGAAGCTTCTGCTAATGACATACAATCATTGTTTCACTTCTGAACATTAGGACCTTGCTTAATATGCCAGGGCAGAAACAGAAACAGAAAAAGAAGCTGGACACAATATCAGCTTGGGTGTTATAAATGTTTTATGTTCTGTAAGACCATCAGATACTCCTTGCTGCTCTTATGACTGTGAACTATGAATATGCAGAACCTGCAAAAGTAATATAGTAATATAACGAGTAACTTAACTAATTACTTTTAAAACCAAGTAATAAGTAAGGTAATATAATTACATTTTGGAAGAGTAATAAGTATTTCGTAACTTATTAACCTTCCTGAATAACTTGGCCAACACTGCATGTTCTGGTTTCTGTCAAACTTCTGCATTTATTTTATACTGCACCACCAGCTCACCCTAAGCTCCACACCTGGAGACCTGCTAACAGAAAAAGAAGAAAAAACAACAACAGCAGCAGCTTCAATTTGTACATCACCTCAGGCATTTTCTGACAAGAAATCACCACTGTCTTGTGTATTTATTAGACCTCACTCCACTATTTTGATCACCTTCATGATGCAATGGAAATCCATGCAAAACCTCTCACACAATTTCCATACACACCTTCTAGTCCCTGTTCTGTATGGATTGAAGTGGTATGGTGTGCCAGCCAGTCCCTGTGCACACTCCACAAGCTGAAAACTGTTTGAGAGCGATTCCAAAACCAGTGTCATTCAGTTTCAATATTACAAATCTCTAGATGAAATACAATTGACTTGTAGAATGGCTGAATGATGTGTCTAAAAATGGTTGCATTATTTCAAAGAACCCCTGACACCAAGTAATTGTGCGTAATGACCTAACTCGTGTGTATTGGCAAATTCCTGACTCCAGCTCGTTTCATTGTGCCTGAAATAACTACGATTACTTTGACACAATTTTCTTTTTGCTAAATTGCAAGTTGTTCCATGCCTGAACAGATCAAATCAACACCTCAGATGCATCTGTGGTTATAATCTGTGGTAATGGACAATCTCTGCTTGTACATGTACATATTTAAATGGCATCCCTGGACCAGGCAGACAACACTAGTAACTGTACCACATGGGATTCTGATGATTCAAAAATATCGTAGACACTTAACCTGCCAGAGGTTTGGTGACAATTTGAGGCTAGGACCCACTGGGAAGCTTTGAAGTCAATCTTCTCTGAAGAAATTGCCATCTACTCAATTTAAGTTTATTAGTTTAGTGCCAAATCATACCGTACATTACCTCAAAGCACTTTACAGAGTAAAGAGGAGACCTTACAATTTTAGAGAGAGAGAGAGAGAGAGAGAGAGAGAGAGAAGCCCAATGGTTTCCACAATGAGCAAGCGCTTGCGACAGTGGAGAGAAGATACTCTGGCCATCTCCTGCGACTGGTTGGGTTAAGAGAAGAGGAATGGGAAAGAAGTGAGAGGTGGGAACTACAAGTTATGCATTGACGGGGCAGAGGAGTCAACAAGACAAACAGTGGAAGCATGAGAGGAGATGCAAATATGTCTGGTAATTCACATGTGGGTTCTTTACAGTGAGCGTAGAACTGTTTGATCTTATAACAAAATAAATATTGACCAGTGCATCCTTAAAAGCAGTGGGTAACATCTAATTTAGGGAGAATGTGAATAACTAACTGTTCAAAAACAGGCATATTTGATATATTTGAGAATATATTGACAACTTAAGCTAGTTTTATACTTTCCGCATCCACTGAGAACCTTTCACCATCAGACGGCGTACATTAGGTTCTGAGCAGACGTCCATGTACCTTCCAATTTGTTGTGGACAGTGCAGGAGGACCCCACTGACCACCAGGGACTCCATCATCAAACACTTTTGTCTGACATCATGAGGGCTGAGTGACATTTAGACGTATGTATGGAAGCAAATAAGAGACATAAGTCTTTGAACTTTAACAGCCACAGAATACTTAATATTGAAATATTTTATTTTGAAAAACATGTATCTGAATTTATTTGTGTGGAATTCACCTCTTTGAAATTATTTTACTTCGGTATTCAGATACAAAAAAATTCAGATCTCAAATTTCAAGTTACAATTTTTTGATTGCTCAAATTCAGATCGAAAAATTCAAGTTAAATATTCACACTGAAATTCGATTGCTCAAATTCAGATCGAAAAATTCACAAAGTATCAGTATCAGAGCACGGACGGTCTGTCATGTGATGACTTACCTACATAAGCAACATGTTTTTCAAAATAAAATATTTCAATATTAAGTATTCAGTGGCTGTTAAAGTTCAAAGACTTATGTCTCTTATTTGCTTCCATACGTATGGTATCAAGGTTACTGACTCTCCGGTTACACAAGTACTGAGTTGAAGATTTGAAACGGTTGACCAGGGGCAGTGTAGTGCTTGGTGAATAGACCTGTGGCTCTTTTCACAAAGAACAAGTGGATACGTTGTGCAACAAGTCCTGGGTTGTTTCTTAGTGTCCCTTATACAACAGAGGCGACCATTACGACTGAAGGTGCACAGGTTGCCCTCTCTCCTTTAAAGAAATGGGTTCATCAAAAAGATCTGACAATGAGTTGCACTCTTTACCTGTCCTTTCTTAAAAAAAGACGAGTGAAAAAACCATTTCCTGCAGAAAGGAGCTCACAAAGAATGTTTCAGTGCGTGTTCGGGGTGACTGTCTCTGATCCTCTATCTACTGTCCTTTACCCTCTGCCATTTGAAAGAGGGTCAGAGATGACACATTAAAATGCAGAAAGCCACTGGGGCTTTTCAGCAGACACAGCAGAAATATATAAAGCGGCCTTTTACATCAAAGCTTGATAGAAACTGTCAGAGATCATCTGGAAAAAGCATGTGCAGCTTTTACAGGATAAAACCCATGTGGGTATTTGGAGCTCATACTGAGATAACAGGCTGTGTTGTTAGACATACTGTAAGTTAGGAGACAGTGGATAAGAAATAGCTGCCTATATATCACAAGTCCCATTTTGCAGATGACACTGGCAATAGCTTTTTCTGTTTTTATCAAGTGGTTTAGGCTCACTTAAACGTGCGGAACTCGAGTGTAGAAATTGTCAGCGAAAGCAAAATCCCACCCCACAGCAAATAAGGCGTTTCCCATTTCCCCAGTGTCAGCCGCATAAAGACAGTAAACAGCCCTGACGAATCTTTCTCTTCCTCCTTTTTTTTCTTTTCTTCAAATTGACTGTCAACAGATCCTGGAGAATTTCAATTTTTGTGACATTTGCGGGCAAGCAATTTCCTAGCCCAGCCTGACGGGAAAAAGCGCTGATATCCACAGAGATTCAGAGAAAATGTTCTAACACTTCCCCAGGACTGAAAACTCGCAATTGGAAGTTTCAGAGAGGAGGGAACGGCCTCGGACACAGCTCAAAGACATGGTTACTGGACTGTTCAATACTAAACGAAGGCTTTCCCTCAGGAGACCACTGAAGCCTTCCTGGAGCGCTATGCTGCAGACTTCTCCGCTGCTGCAGCCTTCAAGGTGCAGAAGATAAGAAAAATGAAAAATGACACTGTGGGGAAGCTGAGCACTTGTTCTGAAAAGGTAGACATGCTCCAAAGCACTGTTCATTTATTTTAGACCAAGGGATGGTGTTATATACTCTTGATACATCACAAAGCTTTTCACAGAGAATCTTCAACATATCTTGCATATAATCTTATATAAATATTCAAAATCATTTCTGTTTTTTAAAATTTTTTTAAGATTTAAAATGTCACATACTTGACAGATAGTATAACAGGGTAGATGCTATCATATTAACCGTGTTGGTAAATTCAAATGTACATAACCCTGTGCATGTTTTGAGTACTTTCGTTAATTTTTTCGTAGAAAAGCAACCGCACGTTCAATTACATCATTGATGTACATCCACTGGAGTCTGACATCACCAGACCCATTCACAAATGGAACATATCAGTAACTTTTTGGGGGTAATTATTAATGATCATTGACCAAAACGTATCTGAACCCAATTAGTAAACCTACAACAGGTCAGAGTATTTTTTACGAATTGTACGAACCAGAAACCTGTAATAAAAAACTTCTGCACAAGATATCCATGGTCCTGATTCAACTCCACCAGTGTTAATAACGGACACTAACTCCCAGAGGCCAAGGTGGCATGAACAAATTCATTGTTTTGTGCCACCGACAGCCCAATTAAAAAAATATTCTGTTTATTTTAATGAAGGACAAAAGAAACCTGAAATATGCCTGTTAGGGCAGAGCAATTTGTCAATCCCTCCTATAATGAATGACTAACAATTATTGATCAGTTATCAAAATAAATGATCAGTCATTTTCTGTCAACTGACTTTGATTAATTGGCAAATTATTGCAGGTGTAATTTATTATATTAATGTTTAAAGTTTAAAATGTCTTACCTCAGAAGTGAATTGCATGCTAATGTAGGATAGTTGATAGTTACACAACTTGTTGGACAAAAGTGTGTGTGTGTGTGTGTGTGTGTGAGAAAAGTTCTCTAAAGAAGCATACTGGCAATTTATCTGTCTCCTACTTATGGGGCACCAGCTCGGCAGGGGAGCTCATATCCGTCCCTTCTGCAGGACAAACAACTGATTTTGTCCTTCAGGCACGAGGACTTAGTGATAGAAAAGGAACAAACAGCTATTCAGAGGCAGCAAGTGCAGTTTGACCATGCCTCACGTTTTCTGTGTCATTGCCTTTGAAACACCGAATTCCAATAAATGACACAACGCCTCACCAACTTTATGAACTCAATACTTGTCCAAAGTCAGTCAACGTTGTATTATCCCCGGCTTTCATAGCACTTCACGACAGCTTTAGTTATTCCACTCTATTCCCATTCTCCAGTGGCCTTTCTAATTAACCTTGTTTTATTCAACCTGCAGGCAATGACTATCTGGTGAATACACCGGTTTAATGGGAATTTAAAAATGCATTATTTTGTTTTATGCCTCATCTTGAAGCAATGATGCCATCATGGCAATAATTGTGAGTTATTCTCGCAAAGATATGCCACCAGTCATTCGATTTGATTGACAGTTCCTTGTATGTTCAACACAGTCTGTTTACCCTGAAAAATATGGAGAAACGAAATAAGTCACAAAAAGTAAAACTCTTGTTTCTAACACATGGGTTCTGTTGATGAGCAATAATCAGGGTGTCTGACCCACTGGGCTGGGGCAGTAACTGGAATCACAGCTCTCCATTTTGAAATTGGCTTCACGGAGGGTTTGTTGCTCCCTGCGTTGCCGACTCCGTTCAGGGCAATGGACAGCAGCTGTGTTACTAGCTGAGTTGACTTAAGCCTCCTGGCGGGTTTTTCATTTGGACAGCGGCTGTGGAGAGAACACAACACTTCCCAGCATTTCCGTATTGGTTTTGTTATTACACGGTTTGCTTCAGTCAAACATCTGTTTTTCTGTTTGACTGTTTCCACGAGACATACAATGGCGGAGGTCTTCGGAAACCTGTTGCTTAGCAACGGTGGCTGCAGTCAAGTCAAATTTATTTATGTTGTGTTTATACAGGGTGATTGTCAAAGTTTGTCCAAATGCATTCCAGGCTGCTTCTGAGCCATTTTGCATTTTTGTAGTTTTATTCTGTTGACAACTCATTAGTTACCATTTTCACCTTCATAACTTCATAACACTAATGTCAGCACCAACCTTACACCTATCAGTCACAACACTATAACCATCTACCTGATCAGCATATACAATACGCTGTAAATAAGCTGTCAAATTGTTCTTGTTTGAAGTATTTTAAGCTCAGCACAGGGAGCAAAATGCACAGGTGTTTGAGCTTTGTATTTTTTATGTGGTGGTTCTCCTCCAATGACACCCAAATCAACAATAGCATAAAGTGGAACCATCGGTAAGAAACGTCTTCAGAAATGCATCAGTGAAAAAGTTCATCAACCAACACCAACATTCGAATATATAATCATCTATATCATCATCAATCACATCTGACTGATGTTATTTAGAATCTGGTTCTTAATTAGCAGTGGTCCATTAACTGGCAGAAGTCTACATACCCACGCCAGTCCTGATCTTAAAAGTCAGTGAACTAAGTTAAAAAGGCAATGTGATAGATTTGGGTGTGCAAGATTTTTTTGCAGCCCATTTTGTTGTGCAATGGTTTTTTTTATCTGACGTGACTTTAAAAGCTACAACATGCTAAGTTCTGCAAATCGAGTTACTGCTCGGATGACATTCAGAAGCAAACTGCTCTGCCAAAGCATGTTCATGTTTTGATTGGCAGCCGTTAGCTCCCAACTTTGTCTCTGGCCTTCTCTGATTGGTAAGAAGTACTACTCGCGACTGAGCTCTTCTGCTACACGGGCGTGGGGGTGAGCAGAAATGCTCACTCGTGAGTATGGTTTTTACGCTTGCAGTGTTGTTCTGCGGTCTTTGACACTAATTAAACTCCATAGATCATTTTCTCATAGACTTTTACAGAAACTTTACAGACTTCCTTTTGGAACCAGTGGAGTCACCCTCTGCTCGTGATTCCAGAGAAGATTACAGGCTTCAGGCACTTCTGCATTGGCTCTATCTTCCGGACCCGATGACTACGTCCATTTTTATTCTATGTTTAAAACCAACAATTAGAACCCTCTCCATATTTCAAAATGGAGGCCAAAACGGTGTCTTCCAGATTACAGTTTGAACTATGGTGCTAACCTCATTGCACATTCCCTACAGTTTCATCAAGCCATGAAGGAGATGAATGATGTGTGAGGAAGCCCTGTGGAAAGCTGGGCTGTGTGAAGCGGTTGCAGCTCCAGCTCTGTTTACTGTGCTTTGTAGTCACCAGGCCCACAGCCATTTGTCACACTATTGGCGGGTCGGCATACAGTAGAGTACACAGCCTGAGCTGCTCTCTCATTCATCAAATCGAAAAGCTGATACAAGAGTTTGGACTTCAATTAGTCAAAACTGAATGACTTCAAATGACCCACATTTCTTTCCCAGCTCTCTGCATGCACAGAAGAATGCGGGGTGACCAACATTATCATTTAAATGAGACGTCGTAATGGTATTGTAGTAACAATGTTATTATCTCCAAATGTACAAGACATAAAATTGCAGGATGATAATTTTTCTTAAAATGCATATTTAAACAAATTAGCATGACACTGATATGAGTGTGGTTCAGTTTTAGTGAGGTTGGAGTTTGACAGACCACTTTGAAGAAACTATGTTGGGACATAATGGAACAAAATCTTGGGAACAATTGTATTTCTCCAACGTTTATAGGCCATATGATTGGCACAAATGAACAAGTGACTGTTGGGAGGTTTTGTCTACCTATAACTTTCTCACAGACAATTTTGTTTAATCGTCTCCCCTATGACACAGTTTATCTACCAAAAACACACCGAATGACCCACCTGCCAACTGACCTTTGTTTGAAAGTGCTACTGGTTACATTAGTGGTTTTTTTAATTGTTCAAAATGCTAACGCACTGCAGGTACAATTACAGACAACGTCTGCAGATGGGGGGAGGATCACAGACAGTGGCCTTAATAGACCATACTGCAAGGCAGCCATAAGACAGGGTGCATTCAATTTTTTTTTTATCTTTATATTTATGCTAGTGGAAGTTATTCTTCAAAGCATTACAAATCAAGGTTTGCATTCAGTCCCCAAAGATATGAATATCATTAATGTGATTAAAATTGTATTCAGTATAGGTGGTTTTTGAATTTTGATACTATTTTTTTAAATGACAATTTTATTTTCTAAGCTAATCAAATCAAAACAAAGCCTATTGTTAAGCCAACACATTGTGTAAATCTTCAGAAAATCATGTTTCTGAAAATCATGACATTTGGTGTGATTAGTTGTTGGGAAACCACTAGTTGTGTTTTGGTTTAAGACAACTCTTAATAAAAACAAGAAAGTTGCAGCTGGTATGGCTTAGTGTTTTAATCCACTGACTCTGGTACAGAAGGTTGGGGTTTGATTCCCAGGTCTGGGCATGGCAGAACAAAATGATCAGTGTGCACCCATTGGCAAGGTCATTAATGCTACCTGCCTACCTCTGAGTTTTTGTTTTTTTAAAGATTGATGATTTTCATCAAAATAAATGTAAAGTTATGTTACGCAGGGAAAGAGCTATAGTTGATGAAATTTGTGGAAAGGTGGATGATTAGAAAGTTCTGTTACAATTCACAGTGATATTGCTATTTGCGATAATACTCGCAATTGCAACAAACTGGAATTCCTGTCAATATAACTAACATGCCAAACTCCAATTGGAATTCTTAATAATTTAAAAGATTCCCTGCTGCTTATCAATGACAGAAATAATTATAAACCACCATTTAAATATTTTTAATTGACCTACAGATCTGCATTACTATTGAATTCTCCCAGGAGATTGAATTTCCAGATAACAGGCATGGCTTTATCTG
Organism: Scophthalmus maximus; assembly: GCF_022379125.1. Classification (NCBI taxonomy): domain Eukaryota; kingdom Metazoa; phylum Chordata; class Actinopteri; order Pleuronectiformes; family Scophthalmidae; genus Scophthalmus; species Scophthalmus maximus. The sequence goes on along the minus strand of NC_061520.1, from coordinate 22,477,114 downwards.
GGGGACTCTGACGGAGCGGTTGAGAGCGCAAGTCTTTGCAAAATATTCTGATAATCATGGCATTAAATACACAAACATCTCACGTGATGCGTGATGTACCAGGCTGAGAGAGATGCCCACAGTGAAAATCAGAGATTGATAATAAGTCTTGATGAATTATTGGGGAAGACTAGAGGAAATGCTGCATACAGTCTAATAATGGCAGACAGCAAATGACAATAATTAGTTTAATCGTCAAAATGATTTTACTATTAGTCATATTTAATATACTAGTCATATTTAAAATAATTTAATTTGCAAATTCAGTTTGTTCAGCCTGTATTTCACTAAACTCAAAGTAACACTTCCCATGCAGTGTTCAAGATGTGAAATATTGTAGAGCCTCTATCTCCTGCTGCCATCACAAGACCCGGCCCTTATATATAAAAACTTTACAAGGTGTATAAACAAAACCAATTTCAATTGTGTACTGGAATTTGTCAAACTTCTTACAGTAATCATCTATTTAAAAGCAAAAGTCTTGAAGACTTACCACATTTATTCTTGTGAAATTCTTAGCAGTTAGCAGTTCTACCAGGAATTTCAACCTGGGAAAAATCATGGTATTATTTTCCACAGCATTGCGATACTCATTATTGTATATTTTGTCACATTTGTGACGTAATAGCAGTTAATGGGCAGAATTCCCGCAAGTCTCATTGACGATTTCCTAGCAATGTTTAGCCTCTGGATGTGAATACATACATTCCTCATTTTCACCAACTCTTCCAATTTTAGCTGCGAGCGGAGGGGAAGGCTACAATCCAATCACACACTCCACATATGGAGATCTCCACAGGGAAACATTATCCATGAACGTGTACAACAGGTAGCAACAATCTGAGCATACTCATCAGACTTGAATCTGAATCTACAGCAGAAAGCTCCTTTCTCATCTGTGATAGTATACAGGTATATATATATATATATATATATATATATAAATATATATAAAGATACATTTTATTGGTTTAATGGTCTACAAAGCATCTTGCAACTGTATTTGAGTGTTCAAATCCACTTTTGCTAGTTTAACAGTAGAAAAAAAAGGTGACTGCGCCAGACACTTTTCAAAATGGTTGTACTAAACCAGTAATAGGTAGTCCTAAGTGGCTGGGTTATGGGCGTAACATGCAATTAACTAACATGAGTGCCATCTCCCATTCCCTTTAAAAAAAAACGTGAGCTTGAACAATAGCGGATCTCCATGAAAATTTGCGAGGTAGTGAGATAGAACTCTTCTCCGTAGAGGAAACAAAATCTGCAAAGTGAAAGCAGCCAAGCCGACTATCATTCTGCTTGTGTGTAACAAGTAGACTGTACACTCCTTGTGCAACTGCCTATGGAGATGCATATTGCCATGAGACAGCAACTCGGCAACAATGTGCTTGACCACTCCTCTTTTTAAGACCATCATGCACCTGGGGGCTCCGGTTGGGTCCAAGTGCATTTGTGATTTAAACATTGTTGGCGCTGGGTGGGAAAGGGTTTTGGTCTGAAACTAGCTAAGGCTCTTGTGTGGCCCTTGGCACCAGGTGTGAGATCATGGAACCCAAAATCCTTAACATATTGATACATTTTTTATTTTATTACATTATGTAATCATCTCTCTCTACATATAGAGTTGTTGATTTTGGCAGCGGAGTCTGCCATTCCTGAAGTGGATTCAAAAAGCTTTAACCCAGGCCTCTCACATGGAGGCTCTGATCAGGGATCACAGGAAACAATGCAGCACTGAATTTAGTGACATTTCTTATTGTAGCAGCCTCACAGTCAACTAGGCTTTTATTGTGAAGCAGGTGCAGAAAACTCAATGTTTTTCCAACCTAAATTAGAAATGTTTAAGATAACAACTTTAATTTCAAAGTTTCGTCTCTGTGCAGTTGCTGCATTTTGACGGGATAGGGTCTGGATTTATCTTTGTTCTGGATCCAGTATCGTTTCAAACATCACTCTGATGGTGGAAAGTCTGGTAATGACTTCATCCATCAGGGAAACGGTGCCAGTTGTCCTCCAACATGTTTACCTTATTTGCCACAATCATATCAATCTCACAGAGGAAAGTAGTAGCTCTGACAGCTGTTGTCTGTGTTCATGAGCCAGACCAACACATGTAAATCCAATACTCAATTTTCACCGGCAACGCAGATAAACCATTTTCCTGGGATCACACCTACGTGTCTTAATTCAGCAGGAAAAAAGTTATGTGCTCTTATAGCAGGTTCACGCAGAGTGTGAGCCTATGAGTTTGCGCTGCTGTTGTGTTGTCACCAATGCGCCGGCATCACCTTTTTAAATGTTAAGGAAGCTTTTTAATGATTTGGGATCTTAATTCTAATGGGTTTTTTTGTTTGAAACAATGGCATTATGCTCATGTGCAAACCCGAGGACTAAAGAAACACGCATTTGCTAAAGTACCAATTCTTTATCTCAAAGCACACATCTTATTGCTCAAAGTCTTTTGCTCTTTGGTTCAATTGAAATGCCATCTGGGAAAACACAGTTCCTGCCACCCATCTGCTGCCTTCGCCTCAGTTTTTGTGGGGGGGGGGGGGGGGTGGGAAAGGTGTGAAGTTGGCAGGGTGCTTCTACAACTACTCTCCTTATAGCATGCAGTATGTGCCTGTGGACTTTAAAGATAATCAACATGATCGGTGTCAAAGGCAACCACATGAGAAATGTCATAATGATTGGGGCACGGTGAAGTTTCAGTGTAAAATGACTCACTAAATATAACGTCTGATATTATCCCTTTATTTTCTTACTGTAAACAATTAAAGACGTCAGGCGACAATGTGCTCGACCATCTGTCAGACTTTCAGACTTCCCCTACCCCGTCTTCACTGGGAACAGGCCCATAAAGATGTAAAACTATAAAACTAAATGATCAGTTAAAGATGATCTTCACATTATTTTACACTGGAACTATACTGTAATTATATAGACTTGTTTTGTTTAGTTTTTTTCCAAAACACATCATATGTGTTTGCTCGGATTTTTGAAAGTTTGGTTCAGATAAATGCTGAACATTATAGTCTGCTCATGCACAATCTCTTTTTTGGGTTGTGATATACATTTTTCAACCCAGTGATTGACTGTGGTTAACTGTGTTGTTTGTAAGAAGAGGCTCAGTAATGATGAGAGCTGGTCAGCTGCACATGGAGGCCTCCCTGCTTAAAAAACAGACTTGGATAAAAAAAAAACATTTGTATTTGGACGTCATAAAAATACTCCATGACAATAAACCCGTCTTTGCTGGCTCAGCAAACATGCGATGATGAAAGGATGGCTGATGCACATTTGATTGTGAAATCTCTGCCATAAAGGCGAGGATAAAGTGCCTCTAAATCAACCGTAAAATTGCTGATGGTAATCCATTGTATGCCAGTGAATATGTTAAATGACTTATCATCATCACCATCGCCTCTTCTTCCCGGCTGACCCGTGGCATACATCATTACCTCATCAATGAGATGGAGCTTCGTCGGTCTTGGAGGAAAGTGTTTTATTTGATTTTCATTAACAAAAAAAAAGAATGAATAAACAGGGTGTGATTGAGAAAATGAAAAGTGGTGTGAGTGTGCGTGAAATGTTTTAAAAAAAACATTCCTAGAATAACTCAACTCATTGAGTTTATTATATATTTCCACTTTTGTGATCATAAGCGACAAAACAAATGTATCATGCGAGAATTAGAATTCTCATTTCAGTACCATGGATAGCACCACTCAGCCAGACGTGCCTAAGAAATTCTTTATAAACTGCAATATTTGATAGAAAATAAATACTGTAATACTATGTTCTTGTACAAAATGTTTGTTTTAGTTACACAGAAAAAAATGCAACCCATTTTTTTTTAAAATTACCAATATATATGTAGTATAACATTGCTCTGACTAGGCTACGAAGTCATATCTCCTGTCGTCGGCGAAGTTGGGGCCAAATTTGTGTGGACTGAAGCTTTTACATTTATTTGAAGATTCTTCAGACACAGAAATAAACACAAAGCCTCCCATTGATTTATGGGGATCATTTACTGGGATCAAGTTAAGACATGTGAGCTCTGCAGAAGAAGAAGAAAAAAACAAAGAAAAAAACAGTAGCAGCAGGTTTCCGGTCAGTTAGACGCTGAAATCAGATAATCTGCTCCAACATCAGATAAGCGCCACCTGTTCGCTTCTTTCATCTCCACCCATGTAGAGAAGATCAATGTCAACGAGGTCATCCTTCCTGAAAATATTGTCTCTTATGGCACTGTGGGTGTATCCTGCCTGCTATTGAAATGTTATTACGATTTTTGGACCTACACTGAGGGTCAAGGCTGCTGGAAACAGCACATGGTCACCACGAGCTCCTGCATCGACACATAGGACACGATGGTACAGAAATGCTGGAGCTCCTAGAATAACACAAGGCACATTAAGGGAAATCCTGTCATGGAAATGTGTGTTGAGGTGCACGCAGATTAACTAAACATGATGAATCCGTGGTTTCTATTTACAGGATTGGTTCAGCCAAATAACCAAGAATACACATTTAAACTCTTGCCTGTGGTTGTTGTCAGTGATATAATAAGTGTCCCTTTTACATTCCCAGATTTTAAGATACCTGTCTATGAGATTTAGGTTTCTTCTTTTTCATTAGAAAATAAAAGTTAAAAAAAACACAAACCTTGCTCCCATGTACATCAGGATAAGCCACAGACCTGTGGTGGCTTGTTACGGTTTGGTTAAGCAGGACCCAAAATGCACGTTATGGCGGGAAGGTTATTAAATAAAAAGCAACAAAAAAATAATAATAATGAGACACAGGTGAGACACATCAGGAACAGGTGCAGACAATCACAGGGAAACACAATAGACGTAAAGTAAAAGAAAACCAGACACAGGGGCACAGGAAATGAATTTCAAAATAAAACAGGAAATACCAAAGTCAAGCTGCACAAAACACAAGGGATCACAACTCGTTACTTAACATGAACAGAGACACACATGGAGGGGCAATCACAGCAATCATACACGATGAAGTCCACAAAGAAACAAATGTCTATGAAGAGCCAAGAGTTCTCGGCCTTGGATCATGACAGCGGCTGCTGTGATTAGTTTGCTGTGGAATGACTTTCTAACCAAGAAATACCACCCATCAAAACTTTTGAGCTAGAAATTGTTGAGGAGACTGAACAGCAATGCAAAAGAATAAAAAAAAGGTGAAGGGCAGAAAGTTGAACATTTTCAATTAAAATTCAAACGAGGCAAAATGTGTTTGGATAAGGGTTAGACCGATATCGCCGCCGATATTCTCAATTTCTTTATGAATATCGGTATCAGCCATTGTTTAGCCGATTTGAGATAATTTCATTATAAAATGTGCTACTTTGGCTCTGATGCATGTTTGTTTGTTCAACTTCCTAATGATAATGCTGATAGCTCCCTGCACTTTTTGCGTGAAGGTCATGTTGAAAGGTTCTGTGAATTAAGGCATTTCAACAAATGTTTGTGTTAAGAGTTTGCATTATTCTAATTTTTGACGCCTTTTGACACTTTTTCACGGCAGACAGATATTGTTTTTCCAATATCGGTTATTTGCCTCTTAGATGGGTCGACCGGAAGTTTGGATGTCTTGCTATGCTGTTCACAATATCATCATCATCATCACCGTCATGGCTCACCGATTCACCAAAAGTATCAGATGTTGTGGTTGAACTGGCACAGCTCTCTGGCAGCTGTCTGAGTTTTTATGCAGCTCTGTGTCCAGTATCGTCCTTTCATGCACCCAATGTGTGACATCGCCTGCTGCAGACTGTGATGGCATCTGTCTGGCATCTCCATGACTTTCAAAGACCTCATTTTAAATCATATCCATTTACCTCTGTCAGAGCACAGCTCCGCTCTGATGACAGGTTGTTGACAGCGGTACTATTAATATTAATAAAGGTGTTTGAGGTTCTCTTCAACTCCCACACCGACTACTGCTGCACATGTTATGTTTTTGTCCGCCCATTTTTTCTCAGCAGGATTGAAGTTCTGTGGTTTGAAATTCTTCTTTTTCACTGAGAGGGAGAGGTTGGCTGGGACGGCATTTTAAAGGGCATCGTTTCTGCCACGATGAACTCTCACAACGGCATTCGTCAGCCTGAGCCGAGCGGTTTACGTGAAGTCGGTCCACTTCAGGCCCGGTTCCTTGGTGAGTTGTTGGAGGATAATTGCAGCCTCCTGCTTACACAATGTTCGCATCAAGCATGCTGGTCACAGGCTCGCATGTGTGACGCACGCACAGCAGCAAGGGAAAAAATGGTGGATCTGATGTTGCACAGTTTGTTCACTGACTCAGACAAAGGATGTTGACCTGCCGGTAGTAGCGTCAGGTCAGAAAACACCAGGAGCTCTATCTTTGTGAACCTAGCAGCACAGAGCGCAGCCCAGTGCACTCTATACTTTTCTGTCTCAGACTCGGTAGAAGCTGTGGGAGAATTAGTTTGGTGTGCACACGTGCACGGAGGCTTCTGCCGTTGTTCGGCAACAGACCAGCGCTTGGTCGCGCACAAAATATAACCAGCGGAATCTGCTGACGTGACTCCTGTTAGGACTGCAGAGGGAAGAGATCCTCCCACTGGGGTGCAGGGCAAATTACCAACAGACCAAACCAAAGAAGACGAAGGAAACGACCTCGGTGCACCACAGGAGCTTCCTACAGCTTTCACCACACAAGTGAATAAGTATGATGATGGCATTGAATTAAGAGCAAAACCCTGAATGCCTCATTGCACCATAAAAAATATCCAACATTTCTCATTGGACATTTTTTGCACGTTCCTACTGAGTTCAGAGTAGATTCAGACATATTTGGTATCTCAATAAAACCTTGGCATCTTGTCTAGAATTTGGAATGAGGTATGCGAGTTTTGAACAATGCTTTTGTGCTCAACATGCATTTGTGATGATAGACACGCTGTTGACTCTGGCAGAATGGTTATTGGAGGAGGGGATCCCGCGCATAACAAATTTTTGGCGAGGGAGACAGAAATAGTACTTTTATATTTATGTCAGGCGTGAACTATAAAGCCAGAGCGGCATGTTAATGTCAGGTGGAAAAGATGCCACTGCCTGAAGACGTTTTACTCTCAATCAGCGAGTGAGTTTTGAACAACCCAAAATCTCACCTGAAGAGAATTTGTTGGCGGTTCGATCAATACCCTCCCTCTGTTCTCCGCAGATTTATTATTGCCAGTTCAGGCTTCAGCGAAAAGAATACAAATAAAATCTCATTTATTTTTGATTTGCTTGCGGTTTTCTCCACCCTCGTTTCCTCCTGAAGGTCAGAGGCATCAGAGCCTAAATTACTGTGACCATGCACCGAGGCTGATCCTCTTAGAGTTGGAGGGTATTTCAAAGTGTCGTGTTAGGAGCTAGACTCTGAGCTTATCCCGCAGTAACTGGTGTGAAAAATGTGAACCAAATCTTTGAAAGACCTGTTCCTGTCTTTGAAAGACCTGTCGTCCCCCCCCCCCCCCCCCCCCCCCGGTGAGGCGGCCCGCCCAGGTGGTTGGTGTACAGGTGGACCCGCAGCAGATAACACAAGTCGTCCCCAGACTGGACCAGAACGGAGGAGCCTCCCTCGCTGACGCTGCAGCAGCTCCAAGCCGGCGGGGGGAGGGCCACGGCAAGGCTAAGCCCGCTCAAGCCAGAGAGTCATTAGTCTTAGCCTGAGCTCGGACCGGGGCCCAGGGGAAGCACCTTTCCCCATACCGAGCAGTGTCAGAGATAGGCTTTGTCTGATTGATTACACTACAGCATTTTTTTTTTTTTTTTGCAGGATAACATACATAAGTAAAATTAAAAGGGCCATTTTATGACCTATATTCATCTGCTGGGGACAAATATGGCCACACAGTTGACCACACCCAGTGGAGAAGACGTCGGATAGGTTCTTTTTTGTTCAATTAGCCAAAGCCTGTTTTACAGAAAATGCTCTATTTATTTGTAGATTAGAATTTCACCCGGCGTAGTGTTTTTGTTTTTTTTCTCCCCGCTTCTTGCCCAGCTTTGAAAATAAAATCTAACACAGATGGAACATCATTACACCATCCATTCCCCCAGTATTCCTTGCAGTGCTGCTGATATAAAACTTTATATCAAGGAGTTGCAAACGCAGCCTACGCATCAAGACCCGCCATGTTCTAATCAAGCTATCTGCATTACACTTCCCCTAGATGGCCGGTAAATTGAACAGCTAATGCCCTGGGAAGCTTACGACAACAGCTTTGCCATATTAACATATGTATCACCGCGCACTTACGTTGAGGAGTCTATTTGTCCTTTGCAGAGGACGTTGTATCCAGGGTAATAATTGTTACACCCACATACAGTGAACCAGGATTTGCAGGGAACCATTCGGACAATACAGAAAATGTGTTCGGTGCCCTCAACAGCACTTCAATAAATAATACAAGCAGCTCTGGGATTGCATTGTTATTGAATACACGCTCAGGGCAACTCGCGGGTTACCCTTTTACCCCATTTAGCAGTTCACATTACACACAGAATGGGGAGTATTTACAGTGGAGGAGCTTTATGGGATTTAATCATCATTTGAACTTTTGACTTTCTGTAGTTATCCACTAATCTACCCATTATATTTAATAAGTGCTGCGACGGTGGTTTTATGGTTTCTCTGACTCTACCACATTGCATGTGCTGATACTAGACACTGTGTGTGCATTCTTTGGTCAAACTACTAATTATGTCACTTTTGTATGTCAGTAAAAGCCAACAATGCTCCAGGAAGCACCCAGGTCGGCTTTTAATGGGTCATAACAATTAAGTGCATCACTTCCAGTTTTATATTTAGAGATTTAGAAAAATAATCAAGTTTATGTGATGAAGCCAAAAAATATATATCCAAAGGCTGGACCAACTAGTGCTTTTATATTAACTATGCATCAAGTGACTGTGTAATTTTACGGTGGCGTTCCTAGTGATGAAGCCACTGGAAATTTTTAAGTAAGCAAGCATTACAAAGTTTTTTAGAATCTTTTAGATCAAAGTGATAAAAAAAAAAAAAATCAAATGAAGAGCCAGACATTTTCTTCCGGAACTTTATAATAAATTCATCTACTGACTGCAAGTGATAAGTTGAACTCATAAGCAACGGGCTACATTGACTGAAAAGCACGAAGTGAGGTCAAACATGGAGCCGCCAGGACACGAAGAGGCCGATGCTCCACTCTCTGACCTGGCAGTGTTGGGCTGCGTCCAGGGAGAAGTGGAGCTCTCCGACTTGTCCGACGCGGGCCCATCTGCCTTCCTCCCCTGGGTCCCCTGCCACCTTTGCCCCACCATGTGTTCCCCTCCGTAGCCTACATTCCCCAATCGGTGGCAGTCGAGCCCACGTCGGGCATCTGTCTGCGCCAGATACGTCAGTCTGAGCTGGCCCCGAGCGCAAAATACAGGGAGGATAGTCTTGCACTCCAGGCGTCCCAACACCTCTCCAGTAAATGATCACCTCCCCAGAAAGAAAGCAGCGTGTTGCCTGAGAGATTGGATGAAACAACATCGAGGACTGGGGCCCAGACGGTTGACATTGCTATGAAATCATCATTACCCACACAACTGCCTCTCAAGTAGTGTCACAAGGAAGTCAGCCCTCAAGTACCATTCAATAAAATCGGTGTAAATGCTTGAATGTTCCAACTGCTCGTCCTCTGAAGAAGTGCTTGTTTTACTGCGCAATGAAAAGCAGCTTGACTGTGGGACTGAAACGGAAAGATCTGTTTGGTTTCTATGGTGATCTCTCAGAAGGTTGTGCATGCGATAATCATTGCCACTAGATGTGACAGCAGCATCGGCACCTTGGATCACATCAATGTTCCGTCGGCCAAACCTTTCCCTCTTTTTGTCTTCTCAGCTAGGTGCTGCCTGTACAATCTGTGGGTGTTGCAAAGTTCAGAGAAAGTGGCCCCGAAACACGCCCTGCAGCAGAGCCGACAAAAAACAACCGTGCACCAGAAAAAAATGGACTCGTATGTACGATCTGCTGGTATAAGAGCTCCTGTTGGACGTTGAGGCTCCATGTGACACATGTAAATGTGTGTTTAATAAATGTATCTTGGAGCTGTGCAATCCGGCATGCATAGCAGCTGCTGTAGCAGCTGGTTAGCATGGCAAACACCATTAGCATTGCTGTGCTATGCTCCGTCTAGCCCAAAGACTAGAAACATAAGACGTATAGTCACTGTGTTTTTGGTCTAACAGCACCGGTGGGCAGGTGTGAAGCACATGTACCAACATGAACCTGATTCCAATCGTCCCAGTCATTTTGATGACTCAAAAGGCAAGAGGCAAAATTTCCTATATCCTATTGACTCATTTCGTCTTGAAACAAGTAAATCTGAATTGGTATGATTTGATATTTCAGCCCCAAGTTGTTCAAAATAAAATTTTTCACTGGTTCAATGGTTTTGCCAAATGCAAGTTGATCCACACTTTCCCTAATTTCTAAATCATTTCCAGTGGCAAGGTGATAATCTGGAGGTTTGGGGGTCAACTATTTACAGTGGGGGGGGGGGTAAATGTGTGGTCCTACCAGAATGGTTCAGTCCGTCCTGAGCAGAGTGTGTCCTTGTCAACTCCAGCCTTCAACGCACTGCTGTTGATGATGGGGAGAAAATCGTATGGTTCAGATAAGATATAAGAAATTTAATTTGATTTTCATTACTCATTTGACTTTTATCGATACTTTTATTGGCAGATGCAGACAATTACTGTTTGTGGTCTTACCACCCAGTCCTTCTAGAATTCAAATTATAGAGTTGGATAATAAATATGGAATAAAAAAAAACCCTGGTAGGCCCCCTGCCAGGCTCACGTCCTCCTGCTCCTCATGACCTTATATCAGTGGTCCACTCTACAATGTTTCTGTCGCTTCTACAGAAAGTTGTTTCAGGATGAAAACTGTTTACTTTGGAACTTTTCACTGTAAAAGGAGAGACACATAATTACAAAAAATGGCTGACACAAATTAGAGTTTTCCAGCCGGCAGATCACCTGATCAAGAAAAAGTGTGAGATTCCAATTTCCATAATATGCCATTGCAATTAAAAATAACAATCAATTTAATATTTACCTGGTATTGCATGGTGGTTTTCTTTCAGTGACCTTAATATTTTACTTATAATTAGTACCAAAACTAAATGAAAAGTAGAACGCTAACCGAGCTAACATTGTACCAACCCAAATGCACTTTTCTTCTTAAAAATCCCACTTATAAACTATAGAATAATAAAGCTGACTTAAACCTACAGTAGAATGTAAATCAAGTGCATCCACCATATACTGTTTTTCAACCCTTCACCAGAGGAAACCGAAGTCTCTCACGTGAGACCTTCAGCTGAGAATTATACCGTCACAGGCACCAGTCCATGATTTAGTCCCACAGATGTTCCTCAATGCCAGATGTATATCCAGCACCCCAAAAAGGGGCTAGTATTTAAAAAGAAGTTTTAAAACATTTCAGTCCCTTCTTTTTTTCCTGGAAGTTGCTGCTCATAGGGAAAAATGTGTTGATGAATGAGGCTCTCATACAAAGTGAGCTGCTGACAGCTCTGGAGACCTGCGGGACCAATTCATTTGCAGCTGCAAGTGCGATACGTTGAGATCAGTCCCTCAGATGTCCCAGTCGCCTGAGCACTTTGAAAGAGTCAAAGGCCCGCGCCTGGCACTGGAAATTCTGCAGCACTCCAAAATGAATCGGCGCCTTTCGAGCGCAGCGCCCTCACTGCCACTGTAACTCAGATTTCTCATTACCTTGACTGTGTGAATCAGACATCCACTGCCTTAATTTCCACTCATAATTTCCGATGTGGACTGCGGCAGGCCAGTAAGTGGCTTTACCTTTCTTCTATTGGAGGAGCAGATTGTGATATCTGCTGCTTTATTGAGGAATATGAAGTCATTTGGCATGAGGCAAAAGCATGCAGATTTTTTGTTATCACTCCTACACTGTGCAATGATAATTGGATCTGCTGGTTTCCTATGCCTTTGTGATGCCGGCCTTGTGGCATTTTTGGTAACATGGGAAGACATTTCCGTGGCAGGGGAAAAAGCAAATTTCTCCTCTTTACTTAAACAGCTATTTTTTTTTTAAAGTCCAAAACCTCTGAGGCAATTCTGTCCTTCATTCGAGTCTTGTACTATTTGTAACTCTGATTTACATGAAACTCTGTTGAAGGGCTTTCTCTGGGAAAAAAAAAAGGGCATACCACGTCACTGGAGCTATCAAAAGTCCCGCAGAAAAGCTTACTTCTATTGCCTGCCCTGACTTCCATTACAGTACAGGCACACAGGGACCTTTTTTTTTTGCAGTTATAATGGACTGGTATTATGGCATTATATATTGGTTATGATGCATTAAATGCTGGTTTAAAAGCTACATATATAGAAATGGGACTGTATGACATTGCCTTCACGTATGTGTGTGTGTGTGTGTGTGTGTGTGTGTGTGTGTGTGTATATATTTATATATATAGAGTGAGAGAGATAGAGACATAAATAAATCTTTTCACATGTATCTTATTTGCTGGAAAATCCATTGGAACAAAACTTTGTGTAAACCAGCAGCCAGTTAAGTCTGCCATTTGTCATGTTCCTTGTATGTCAGCGTAAATTAATGCGGAGAGTTGCTGGAATTTCCCAGTTTGGGATCAATAAAGTACATATCTATCCATCGAAATGCACACACACACATCAGAATATTTAGATGAGCAACGGCAACATATCTGTATTTGTTTTTCACTGACTGTAACACTTTCAAAATGCACACAATGTGTTGCACCTATGCCAGCCACGGGAGCGTGTCTATGTTCCCTCAGCCTAACCCTAACATAGGGCCTTCATTTTGATGCCGGGCAAATGGAATAGAAATGAGGGAACATAGGACTGAGGGAACACAGGGCCTAATTTGGTGGGGGGAATCCTTGAGAGAACATTGGGCTGAGGGAACACAGGGCTGGTCCTAACCCTTAGCCAGACGCTAAGCAGTTCATCAGTTAGCAATCCAAACACATAAACAATCCAAAACACTCGATATTCAGTCAGCACGTTGACAAAAGACACAAAAACAAAAGGCCAAACCAAACAAACTTACCTCAAAGTTCAAGGCTATTTCCATTCATTTCGTACCTGCAGAGAGGGCCAATATCTATTGTGACGCCCTGCAGGCCTCCGCAGGCATGACTAATCAATCACAGCAGCCATCTTTGCAAAAGTGGATCACAGATTAGTTCCTCTGGCACGTAGAAAAGCCTATCCCACAGTACCTCAGTTTTAAACAAGGTAGAAAGCTCACCTGGGGTAGACTTTCATTAAATCCAGGATTGTGTATAAATATTTCGTTATTGTTTAGCTGCAAGTGCTTTGGAGAAGGTGGTGTAATTAAATATGGCCTTGTCCAATGCTTTAAGTCACCAGTGATGAGCAACGTGAATTTGAATTTAAAGTAGAAAAGAAGCCTTGGTTGATGGAACACCTGACGTGACACGTTCAGCTCCAGTATAATAGCACAGTTACATATCTACATAAAGCTAAAGCACATCAAACATTAATTATTGCACCAAGGCTGCCACTGGGCTCTATGTAGGTTCTTTTTTTCTCTCTTTTCGAAACAGGAATGTTGGCTCCGGCTAACGCTGAGGCAAAGGGAGAATGGTGGAGGCTCAGAACAGCTTTACCTCGTGTATTTTAGAGCAGCGTCTTGCAGGTTTGTCAAAAGTGTTTGACGTATCCACCTCTGTAAAGTGGATTAACCGTAACAACTGGAGCCCGTATCTGGTCAATCTAAAGAAAACCCTTTGTAAATGTCAATATAAAGGCATACTTTCATCTCAATGTTGAGGGTTATGACAGTTGAAGTGCTCAAGTGTATTAGAATAGGGAACTCATGAATAATGAAAAAACGGCCACGGCCATTGCTGAAAATGCCAGCAAACGCGCCAGAGCTATCCATGACCACGGACAGTGTTCATTAACACCCCAAGAAATGGCGGGCCAGGCGTCAATATGGACTTGGCATTACTGCAAGACTTAAAACACACCTTAACAAAAAGTCAGAAAGAAATCATTTGAACTCGGTGCGTCACATCCAGCTACAGTCACATTGTGGCCAAAGAGAGCTGAGGGCGTCCGGCGTGGCAACCAGAGGCTCCTCCTCCAGCACCTGGAGGTCGAGAGCTTGAAGCCTCTGTGGACGCTGGGGCCAAAGCAAACCTGGCTGAGTGATGAGAGGGTATTTGAGGCGGAAGCGAACCCGGCGCGGCGAGAACACCCTCGCTCCCTGCTCTCAACCATCAGACGCGATTACCGCTCTCGCTCCTTGATCCAGCGCCGGTTCGAGCCCGCTCCTTTGATTCCCCCACAACTCTCTCCCGCAGCCACAGTAATCATACGCGATGCTCAACTCAGACGGGGCTTGACCCCGGCATTACATTTTGTTAAAGTCACACTGCAGACGGGAACAATTTGTCAAACATCTGCCGTTTTATTCAGAGTCAATGAGGGCATTTCCACAGGTACTGGCTTCCACTCCAGTCATATTTTACTGCTGACTGGATTCAGTCATGTATTCTTCTCTGGGGGCACAAGAACTTGAATAATATCAAATCTGTCAGCGATGGGCCGTGACCAAGCTGGCAGTCAGACCATAAACCAGAATGTAGGAAAGTAAAGCAATTAAATGACCACAAAAACACCAAGGGACATTCTAACCATGCAATGGCTGAGTTTTTACAAAACATTGCGACTGTTGTGAACATGGTGACTGTGTTTTGAAAGGTGGTATATTAACAGAGTATTGTTAGGACTGATATTGAATCAGCAAACCGTTGGTGGATATCAAACATGTAATCACACAGTCATTCGATTACAAGATGTTAATCCATTGCAGGTATGATGCCTTTCTTACTAAAGGAGCACTCCCGACAACTTCCCACATTGAAGTCAGTTTCCTGACCATGCAGAGGACTACTCAGCCTACAAATACAAATGTCCTCTGTGTTCTCTGGATTCAACTTTGCGAAGTAACCCTGATGATTCCATTGTGTTACCGGTCGGGGTATCTGGACTTGGAGACTATGCATTTATTAAGAGAAAAGCCTGCTTTAATAACGGGTGCCCCGGAATTTGGACAAAACGTCTCGTTTCCCGAAGAAAAGCTCTATCGAGTTGCCTTTTGGGAAACGTGGGATCCGTTTTTTTTTTTTGGAGCCCGACCCACGAATCAAAAGTCAGGATATCTTGGCTCCTGCATCTACAATTTTGACCACTGCTTTTAATGTCTCTGCCCAATTCTTCCAATACCTTGGATGCACAACACAAAATCACCACTGTATCCCCTTTAAAGGGGCGGTTTAAATTCTTGGGAAATATGCTTATGCACGTTCTTGCAATGAGTAGAACACTCTGATATGTTCTTAAAATTAAGCAACAATTAACTTGGATTAGCTCGAAGTCTGACCGTGTCCAGGGATATTAAATCCACCGCTTCAACGGTGCTAGTAGGCGATTTTCTTACTTTAAGGCAGTGCCACACTAGCTATTTCCCTGTTACCTATATTCATGCTAAGCTAGGCTAACAGACCACTGGGTGTGGTTTACCACAATTGCAAACAAATCCTATAAAACTTACGTGGACTTTTCAGGGGGTCAATTTGAGAGAAAGCTTAGCTTGTGTCAACATTTCAAACAACAGCTATTGGCAGCTGTCATATAAAATAATGTATCTACAAACTGTAAAAGAGAAACTGTAAAGTTCTGACTACTGTATTATCAGGACCAAAGTCACCTGAAATCGATTATATTTTTGAAAATATCTTACAAAGCACAGTCTAAGTTTTGCAATTTATACAGTCCAATGGATCTCAATAGGCACAACAACTAAATTATATTTTCCTTTAACGTAAAAGGGAGGTTTATGGTTCAAGAACCAATGTTTATGATATAAAACGATATGTAGATTTCCGTGTTATATTGTCAGGTATAAAACCACTGGAAAAAAAATAAGTTAATAAGCAACCTTTATACACATCTCACATCATATTTAATGAATCCATTTCAAATATAAAAGGTCAGTAATATTTGCTCCGGTTGAAAAATATCAACTTGATTTTCCCACTCGTCTGAGGTCTGCCACAAGATGACATGAGAGGCAAGGCTTCATGTAACAATGTGCAATGGGGAGCGAAATTTTAGTAACACTTGTACAAACAGTACGGCAGCTGAAGTGATGGAGAGAGAGAGAGAAAAAAAGAAAATTCAAGTCCTCTAAATGTTCTGTGTAATAACAATTATACAAAAAAAGACACTCCGCACATAGAATATACAGTATATATACACAGTATTTAGTAATGGTCCTTTTGTTGCAACTTGACAAAACAGAGCTTCATAAAATGGGAATGGCAGTGTGCAGTTGGCAATGACGCATTACATTTGACACAAAACTTGTGCTCAGTATGGATAATGTTCTGTTCCCTCTCTCATTTGTTCGTCCCAGTGGGTCTAATGAAAAACGGCCTCTGAAGGGAGATGGATGGCGGTTCCGCTCTTCACGCTGGGGTCTGAGCGGTGGCTTTGATCTCAGCGGACACCCTCTTCTCCTTTCGGCCCGCATACTCGCCGATAAAAGAGCCGTCCTCGTTGAACTGCGCGTCCTCGTCGCCGTAGTCCACCAGGCTGTCCCCGCTGTCCCCCGCTTTGATCTCTCTGCTCAGTGAGTGTTGGCTGCCCTTCAGTGGCTTCTCGTCGTTGTCACTGCGAGAGAGGCACAGTGGATTCAGAATCACCTCATTTCACCCATGGCTTCACTCTATGGCTTATTGGTGGAGAGGACTGGGCTGCAGGCTGGAGCTATCACTGCCTCTACGATGAGCCTGTGTGATTGGCATTAGTGTTTACCTCTGGCTGACCAATGGGAAATCATCACACAGATGCACACTTTGCCACAACAATAATTGCTACGCTGCATCAATGCATTTGTCAAAGTGAAGAAATACTGAAGGGGACATGAAACTGGTGCTATTATTGAGGCTGCACACGCCGTGTTCCTGTAATACACAATTAAACTGTGTGGGCCACTATTTGATTAGGTCCATTAGTGACTAACTTCCTTCTAATTCTAGGTGACAGCGCAGCCTTTGAACTCCCCGTCAGTTAGGAACCAGTTGTGTCAGTTATTCTAAAATTCTGACTCGGCCTCATTGTAACTCCAGTGATTGTGATTACCATGTGCAGGCTGCAACACACAAACTACCCCTTGAGATTAATTGTTACTTATGTTGCAGAACCAACTGACAGAGCTAACGTAAGATCTCTAATGCAAGCCTAAAATAAATATGGTGAACACGTGACCTGACGTGAGAAATGCTGTTGAATAATGACCGCCACTTCATTTCACAAGAAAAACACAATGTTGGTTAGGTAGCGAAAGTCGGAGCTCTACTCTTGCAGAGGGGACCACCAAAAAACGTCTTTTTGCCACATTTTTTAATGCTTACCTAAAAAAAAAAATCCATTCAATTCCACTTCTCCTCCAAACTCCGTTAAATGACATCGCTGATCACCATCTCCATGAGGTAACATATAAACTATGCATAAGTAACTCATACAACCCCACTTCAAAATCACTGAACCATCCCTTTAACACAGCCAAAAGTGCAAATGATATGATCATTCTAATACGCTGGGCAAGTGTGTGCCATTGTAAACGGAAGACAGATTTTTTTATACTCTGCAGTTGGTTGCTTAGTTGTGGAAAACACTATAAATGGGGAAATGTTAGACCATGGTGCAGGGTAGAAACACATGCACCACTGGTACAGTAGTCAAGTCACGACTCAATCAGGAAGTGTATTTAGGTGTCTGTGTCATCATTTCCAAATGTCAGTCTCTGCCTCTCCAGACTAAAATGCAACCCAAGAGTTTTTCTAAGTAAAACGGGGCCAGACACAATTCCAAAAGTCTCTCTTTTAGGGGCTCCAAAACTCCGGAGTAGTGTGGACGCCTGGAGTAAACCTGTCAAAATAATGTGTGGACGTAGCCTAAATACAGCTAATGGCAACAGCCAGTTTGATCTAGTTTTGCATAAAGACTAGCCTGGCTATCACCTAAGGCTGACTGATCAACATGTTAGGGCGTATTTTTTGAAAAAAACGACATGTTTTTATAGGAAGTTATGGCTGGAAGCAGTGACCTTCTAGAGTCTCATCATTTCTGTGAGGTAGCCAGTCAAACAGTGGGGACTCCAGCCAAGAAATATAGCTGTCATATCCAGTTTCCACTCTTTGACATTTTATTGTAATTTGGCATTTTAATGGCGTTTAATGGTTTAAAACAAACTAAGTGACAAATATAAGAGTAGCTAGTGCAGCCAGTGCCTGGAGTCAAAATGACAAAATATGAATCCTGACAGACTGAGCCACTTTTGACACAGCAGCATGATTTGGGGAATTACACTGGGACTTGTGCTGCAGTAGACTGTTATGAATTGGACCTCTAAAGGATTAATGAAACGTGCCCAGATATTACTGCCCTGGAGATGAGCTGCTTTCAATTACACTGATTGCTTTTAGCCTCCTGCTGCGTGCTGCGCGGCCTGCGTTCAGCTCCATAAGGACAGAGAATGGCTGCATCTGAGCGCCACTGCGGATCCCTTTATGATGCCAAGTCTATCACATCTAACACCAACACAACACCGTATCTAAGATCACAATGTCCTATAAAGGGAGGCTACCAGTCTGAAAACACTGATGTGTAAGCAGCTCGGGGGATACTACTGCTGTTTATCACATACATTCCAGTTACTCAGTCGTTCAAATGTCTTGAACAGAGGAAGTGTGAGGCTCCGCGTGAACCTCGTGCATGCTGGGTTGTCTTTTGAGCGAGATGAGAAATGCAGGACAGAGAATTACTGAGAAGATGGAAAGCACCGCCAGCAAAAGAGAAATTTACACACTGTTGTGCGTGAAATGGTGCTCCCGCAGTTATGCTTACCTGTATTCACAAAATGTGTCGTCATTCATGCCCTGGGACTCCACGTCAGGGTGAAGGTCCTCTTTTTCTTTCACTGCCCACAAAATGAAGAGAATATATCAGTGATTTCCTCAGGAGGCGGCTGCCAATGAAGATGACTGTGTCCCCTGACTGGTGACGTTTGAACAAGTTAGATTCTGTCCCTTATTCCCTGCACTTATTCACTGGATGAAAGATCAATGACAGCTTTGGAAAGGATAGCAAACTTTAAATTGAAATGTACATATATATATATATATATATATTTTTTTTTTAATTATTTTTATTTATTTTTATTGTATTTTATTTTCTAAATATAAATCTTAATATATGTGAAAATTGAGCTTCATGTTGTGTTAAATATTTAATCTGAATTCATGAAATAAAGGGTAAAACCTGTATGAATTTAAATGCATATTCCTATATGTGGTGATAAGAAAGAAAAAACGCATGGCTCAGGCAAATGGAAGAAAAGGTTGTTGGAGCAACGGGCGATAATGAGAACTTAATGAGAAAACAAAGGACAGAGCAGTGCCTCGCTCTTTTTTTGCTGACAAGTGAAGCGATCACTGCAGACGACAACCTGACGGCCATTAGCTGTGAATAATAAAGCTGATAAGGACTCTCATGTCGCCAACAGGAGGAATATCACAGGAAACCACGCAGCTCATGTCCTCGCAGCCCCCCCCCGTGCAGCATTTGCATTTTGTCTCGCTGCGCGCTGCACTTTGTTTAGATTGTGGCTGGAAAAAGCTGCATGTCTAAATAATGCCACATTCAAAAGAGGGGCATACAGTAGAAATGCTCATTTTCCTATGAATACACAGGCCTATTTATGTATACATTTGCATTGGAATATTTTTTTTTGCGGCCTAGCAAATAAAAACATGTGAGCTTTCATATTCCTGTAATGGCTTCAAGGATAATTCATAACTTCTTTAATAGCGACAAACAGCGAAATGGGAATGATGCTCCGAGCAGCAATTCGCCACCATACAATTGATGTGAGGTGGCGTGTATGTGTGAGTGTTTGTAAGGGAGCACCTACCGGAATACTTCCCTCCTTTATTTCTGTTGACAAAGCAGGCGATCAACACAATTAGTGTGAGGAGAGCGATGGCACTCATCAGGCCGATAAACCAGCCCTGGGTGGATATTCCTGCGTGGATGCTGGCCAGACCTGAGGAAGAACAATACCCAGTGACTTTGACTCGCCTTGGCCTTTTCATCGGGACACATGATTGAATGTTTGCATTGACAAAGTCTATCTGATGCAGGGGCAGAAGGTGTCAGGGCGCTGCTGCTGATGGAAACGCTCAAATGTAAATATTAAACAGTTAATCCTGCTTGTCTAATTAATCAACTAAGGAACGCTGTACACATAAAATTCCTCTCAGCTTACGTCGTCGTGACACCACAAAGGACCACACACCGTGGCTTGTGGCAACTGCTCAAGGATGCACTGATGCACCTTCACTGTGTTCAGCAATACGTCAATTAGTTCTGCTGCTCTTTCTTTTTTTTTTCTTTATTTAATTTGAGCTATTTTGGTTTCCCGCCTCACCTGTGGACCGAGTCGTGATAACATCTTCAAATATACTAGAATTCTCAACCCAGCCGTTAGGAATAAGGCGCACAGTGTACTCAGTTGCAGGTTCGAGCCCCTCAATGATGTGGAAAGTATCAGAGGTGTTTAAGGCCTCTGAAATCTCCCAGTGACCCTCACCTGTGCAGAGGGTGAATGATGGTTAGTACTCATGAGGAAACTGTGATTTTGTGTAGATATGAATGGAAAGACACGAAGGACTATTTCAGACATAGCATATACTACAATCATACTACTAGAACAATGTCCAGAAACAAAAAGAAAAAAGGTAATGTGAGCTTACGGTTGTTCATGTACGCAATATAGAACTCTGTGTGCTCTCCTCCATATATCCAGCTGATATTTGCAAAGCTGTCACTAACAGCTGAGCTAACATTCAACAGGGCAGAGACTGATGGAGAAATGTAATGGAAAAATGGAAGGATTAGTAAAAGGGCGACGCAGGTCACAGCCATCATGGAGAAGTGAGGTGTTATGTTATTATACGATGAAGGATGTTGCTCTTTGCCTCCTGCTCTGTTTCCTGACACTATTGTAGGGATGCATCAATAACATGTGACAGGGAGGGACATTGGGTGAATCTCTCAACAGACTCACATGACAAGAGTAATGTGGATATGGAAATTGACTCGCAGGTGAAGCCTGCAAAGCCAAAATGATTATATACTGACATTGTCAAGGGTTTATGATCAAAAGCATGAGACCATTTATACATTTTGACCCACTAACCTTTGGTAAATTCTTATTTCCAATTCTTTTCAAAATTTGTGAACACATTTTACTGTTAAACTGATAAAATTTTTACATTAGTTTATATCTCCCTGCATAATGATATCGATGTCTTCTCCACAGTGACACACTACAATACCGGTAGAGAAAAAATTCTACTTCATCATGTTCTGTTCCCCTTGATATTTTTGCCCCAAAACAGAATTTAATCTAAAGATATTTAGTAGTGCTACAACTACTAATTAATTGATTTGTTGAATATTTCTTGTGTCATTTATTTAGATTGACTAATTAATGTCTACATTTATAAAACGTCACAAAATGGTGAA
Organism: Scophthalmus maximus; assembly: GCF_022379125.1. Taxonomy (NCBI): domain Eukaryota; kingdom Metazoa; phylum Chordata; class Actinopteri; order Pleuronectiformes; family Scophthalmidae; genus Scophthalmus; species Scophthalmus maximus. The sequence continues at coordinate 22,455,359 of NC_061520.1, read as the reverse complement.
AAATGCTGTTCCTTAGCCCAAATGGTCGAAAAGTTTTACCCAAAACCCCAGATCATTTTCTCTACAACGAATACAGTACAGAACACAGAAAAGGCAACAACATTGAAATATTTAAGAAGCTGGAACCAGAAATGTTTGGCGTTTTGTTTGAAAGAGACAGTTTGTGTTATTAGAATTGTTGTTTGAAAACAAACAATACAGAGGACGTGAAGCCAGTATCCTCAGTGAGAGTTATAGTTATTTTTCTTTGAGGTGTCTGATTATTAATAGCCTCTAATAATGTTATTTTCTAGGGGAAGCAATTCAAATCTTCATCTAACTCAGACATGTAGCCTTTTGATCGACAACAGGAGAAGAAGAAGAAAAATCTAATAATGTGGTGAATCATATGCATCATTAGAATGGTTTGACAGCAGCTGTCTAAGCTAGTCAACAGAGCACAATCCACTTTATTTCCCCACAGCAAACATGCAAATCTTCCGCTGTGTCTCCTGCTCAGGTGCATTATTCGCTCAGGTGATAATTCAGCACGCAAGGACACCTGCGTCTGCGCTGCCCATCCCGACCACTGCACACGACGCCCTCCGACTAATGCTGACGGATTAGTCTGCAACTATGGTAATTCCAATTATTACACCTGCACGACGACGACTTCAGCTGACTTAGGGCCCTGAACTAAAAATATCTCGAGGCTGGCGGCCGCGTTTTGTCCCCGCACTCCTCCACTCGCTGTTCGGTGCCGCAGGAAGCAGCTGCTCACCAAGCAGGGAGCTGACGCCCCGGAAGACGCCCCTTCAAAGTCAGGAGCCTCGAGTACAGGCAGAGGACGGAAGATATTCTGACATGGGAGATTTCAACGGCTTCCACTTATCACCTTATCTCAGTGTCCGGTGAATATTAGCCTCCCGGTATGAGCTCACACCTCCCAGGCGTGGCCCGGGAGGACGTCTTTCTCCCCTCGCTGTTTTCTGTCGGCTCAGGCGCCGCCCCGGACAGCTTCCTGTCTCGGAGCCGTGCCGCTGTTTGCACAGTTCAAGATTACATGGAAATGTCAGGTGACCGTTGGGTCAATACAGTGCTGCGTGCGGTGGGACCGGGGCCCAACAAATCAATCACTGACAATTAGACATATTTGTCCCATTCAAGCGACTCCGCTCCACAGCCACGCTGTCGGGTCAGGATATAGATCTGGTATCTGAGATTTCCCTGCGGTGCGGCAGGGAAATTAAAACTGCTTTTTCATTAGCATTCGCTTGTCTTCTATCAAACAATAAAGCAGCACTGTTACCTTACATTCCAGCTCTTGTTGCCACTGGAAACAACTTAAAATACCAGAGAAAAATACATGAAGTATCTTTATTTTACAGTCAGGGAGTCCAGGTCGCCGTGCAGCTGCAACGGTTTTCTATATTTTTCCATATTTATTTCACAGCTTTTGTTTGTCTGTGTGGTTTGATGCGTGCGGTGTCAGAATGTGCTGCAGCTCTACCTATGGTGGAGCGAGTGGGTTTGGTCACTGGGGACTTGCGAGTGCTTGGAGGTGTGGGGGAAGCTGACTTGCCTGAAAAGAAAGACAGACCTCGTGGTTACCAATTGGGGCAGGAGCCCGGGGCGCTACGTTCTACTGTTAGCACAAATATTATTTTCAGCTACGCTCTAAAATTAGTAACTACTAATGTGCAGTAAAACACCATCTACAAAAAAACAGGAGGTGAGATGTTTGGATTTTTTGAAATTCGACTTGGTCTTGTCTTTTAACAGCCACTTAATTGTCTTTTAGCACGTCATTACAAGTGAGAAAGAGGGATGTTTGGCGTTTCTGATCTTTTTCCTGGGTTCGGTTCTCGAAGCATCATTTATTTCCTCAGCTTGAGCGAGACGTGTTGCACAGAGTCCACTGCTGCCAGGATAAAAGTCAATATTCGTTTACGGTCGCTAATGAGCCAAGATTAGTATGAATTTATAATTAGCTTACTCATTAGCATTGCTATTAGAGAGGAAGCCACAAACTTTATCTGAGAGGGAGTTGACATTTTTCTAATGAAAGGAGGCATCAGAGAGCTCTCTGCTGATGGCAAGGGCAACCGGCAGACAAGGTCAATTATCTGCGGAGGAGAACAGTGTTTAGCACTTTTTGATAATGTACAGAAAAAAAAAATGTCTTCGACAGTTGGAGAGTCGAATAAGCCTTACTCAGGCTTTGAGCATCCGCACCATTTCTTCATCTAACCATGCAATCGCTACCTATTGAAAACTACTGTGGTCATACCCACATACACAGTGTTTCACAGGTTTGTATGACATGCCAGGGTTTCTACGTAAACACAGAGACTACATACTGAGGCCAACAGTGGACGCCACAGTGGAAGCTGCAGGAAAAAACAAACAACACAAAGACAGAAGAAGAGAAAGAAAAAGACAGTGGGGACAAACATTGAATTGCTAAGCAGACGTTTTACACATTCACACACATTTACATGACGACACTGCATGATATAAAGGTAATGCTGAAGGCAGTGCACTTTTTTTGGTGGCGGGAGAGTGATGGTAATAGTGCACAGTAGACGTACCACAGAAATTAAGCACACACACAGCTCCTCGAAATTGCAATTCAATACATACAAAATGAGTCCTACTTCCTGTAATCACTTGTGCTGAATTTTCAGCATGCAAATAAACAACCCCTACGAGCCAATTAGGTTTCTTCCTGTGATTCTCCTACGGCACCAAGTAATCACCTGCATACAGTATTCAGCGCCTGCAGTTTGTTCACAACAAGTTCAGCATTCTCTGTCTGTGAATTAACACAACTTGAACCTCATTCCTTTCTATATATAATTTCTATAGGGTGCCGCCCAGTTGCTTCAATCTTAGTGACACTTAGGTGACTCCGCGTGCAGTTTGCCATTTCATTTCCCATCCAATCATTCATACAGATGCTTGACTTGATTTTGAGCCAGCTGAGGTAAGGTACGTGCATTCCTCAACAAACGTACAACGATATGTAATTGAAAAGCAAAGATTACATGCAACAAGCCGACTCATTATGATTACTAACCCACCAACTCTTTTGTGATTACACAGTTCAGCATCCCAAACCCTCAGTTTCCCTCCTGCTAAAAGCAATTTTCTTTCTTAGCTGATTGTTTCATAGCTCGCGCTCTCCGTCGAATCAATAAGCACTTGCTCTCTCGTGACAGTGACAAATGGAAACCTCCACGACGGCCGAATGAAATTGTTTATCCACAAAAATTACTTACATGGAGATATGAAAAGCTTGGCTGCCCGGGCATATATCATATTCTGCTAGTTCAAAGCCATTTTGAAACAGCGGCAGGACTTTGTCACCTACTGTGACTCGCTCTGCCTGAATTCCGCCGAGCTAATTCTCCGCACCTCAAAGCTCGACGGTGTTCCTCTTACCCCAGAAAGCAACACACTTGCCCACTCACTCACACACACACAGGGTGATCAAGACACACACCACCGAGTCCGACACTTTCTGAACCCTCCATCACTCACTTGTTTCTAGGGTTGTGGTGGTCTCCTCGCTGACAACTGGCCCGCAGCCCACCGTGGTGCAGGAGCGAAGGTAGACCTTGTATTTGCTCAGGGGCTCCAAGTCGCGCAGGGACCACTTGGTGGTGAGAGGGTTGCTGATGTCTACCGTCTGCAGGGGCCCCACCTCCTCCGTGTCGTTGACTACATGTGAAGAAAAGAAGAAAAAAAAAAGATAAATACTTTAGAGTTTAGTTGGTGTCTGCAAAAGCACCATTGGGAAAAGTAGTAAAGGGAGTAATGGGGTAGAGGGGGGATAGGGGAACTTTCTGCCACATTTTCAAGTCCTTGTCCTCGAAAAAGAGCGACACAAAACTAAATCCACTTCATTGTTTAGGTAGCAGATTTATTTAATACCTGATGATCCTGTGACTTGTTCCAGAGAAAATTAAGTACTTTCATGGGCCACAGTCTAAAATTGATGATATACCTTGGGACACTCCAACCGATTAATTACTAAGAAAACCCACTTCCACACCCGACACCTCTCTTCCCCTGCCCTGGATTCATAAAACAATTTCTGACAGCTCCTACCCAAACGCATACCAGGGACAAAATTGTGCTGTAATTACAGCAAGAAAACGATGGTGACTGCTTTATTTTAAAATGACTCATTAGCTCAGTTCCTGTCTTATCCTTACATTGTGTTCCCCTCTGACTGTGGGGGAAACTATAGCCATTAAGTATTTTTTACAGTGAGATTTCACATGATTATCCCATAATTTTTCACAGTGTCAAGACTCCCTTTCAAAATACTGAACTGACAATCACACGTTTCAAAAATCAACTTGTTATTTGCCTTGTTTATTTTGGCTTAATAGCCCTTTAAATCCCATTTGCATTTAACAAACAAACATGGTTATACCCCAAATGTTTACATCGAGAATTTCTTTGTGCTGCTGTTGTCTGCGCTTTGACGAAAGTGTGATAGGATCTAATTTTTCACTACGTAAAGCAGGCTAGCGGGTAGAAGGGTGGCATTTATGTTCTTTGTAACAAAAACAAACACAGCAGGTGTTGAGGTGACCTTTGCTGTGAAGGAAGTGCTGTGTCTCTCTGGTAGCAAACAATGACAAGAATGTATTGGCCTGCTCCTGTTTTTTTTCCTTGAACACCACCCACTGTTATCAGACATCACAATTTTTTGTTTAGTTTTCTGGATTCAAAACAAGCTATTTCTGGTCAATTATGCAGAGAAGAGACCACAAACATCACCTTTCTACTGTGTAGATGAATAACTTTTCCCAAAAGCTGATGAGCATGATCTTACAGAGTGAACTTGCTAACGGCTGCCGACTGACCTAGTGAATTCAGGCAACAATATATTCTTCAGCAAAAGCAAACATGGCTGGCATTGTGTAGGGTGGAACAGACCGAGACTCTAGGGGTGCGGTTGAAATGTCAAATTTGCATTGGACGTTTCCTAAATCTTGAAGTGACCCGGAAGTATTTCATCGGCAGCCATGATAAGAGCTGTTTGGATTCTCTAAATGTTTAGGAAAGGTGCTTCAATGCTTCCTTTCCTATCTCCTTTAGCATAGGGTACACAGAAGTTTCCAATGAATAAGGAAAACAGAAATAGACGCCCCACAATTCATTGTGGCAGCAATATTTAACATGACACCATGCACTAACGTTAACCATTAAATCCAAAGTAGAAGAATATGAATATGACCCAGAAGGGACGCACGTCATCATGTTACTGTTACATGTGAAGCATTTACATCTGATGCCACATGGTGGTAATACACACTGAAAAATGCTGGATGGAGCCGCTGCTATTTTGTTGTTGTCCATCATCAGATATGTGTAGTTTCACGGCAGACGCACGTAAATAACATCCACCGTCGTATAATGACGTAGTATAGTTTAAGTGGAGAGGGATTCTCTTAGCAGCACTGACGGCTTTTCCTAAGTCCCATGAATCCTCCCTTACACCTTTCCTTGACCTTGTGATGTTTTCCATTGGGGTCAAGGAATAGTAGATAGGAAATAACGATAGGAAGGCCAATCCAAGTCCACTCACCAACTCTAAAATCTGAGAATGACCAAACAGCAAGTGTGAGTTCTGCCCGAATAGGAAGAACAAGTGAGTGAATTGCAGCCAAGGTCATTCTTTACTCCTGCGAAGGCAGATATTCTCTGTCAATGCAGCGGAAACATCACTTAGTCCGCTCCTGGTAAGTTACATACAGTCACTCAACAAGTTCAGAAGATCAATCTGTAGATGTACACAATTGCAAAAGGATCAATTGTTCAAATTCAATTTTAAAATATAATTTTAGCGCAAGTGAAAAAACCACACAGTATGAAGGGCGGCAGCCAAATGGGAAAAATATTAAAGTGCGAGACCCCATCTTCGCTGTTGTGACACAATTATCTTTGTCCTGCCATGTGCTATGACTACAGTAGCTTGCGGAGAGGCAAGCTATTAGTTGTTTCGTATGTACTGGCCTGCTCTGCTCCCAGGCTTTGGAGTCGTATTGTCAGCTCTGTACGGCAGCGTGACCTCCCATCCTCTCAGCAGTGAGGGAAACTTTAGGATACATTCAGCTTTCATGTTCAGACATTTATTACATGAATACTTACAATGGGGAACTAATTATATTAGCAATACAAATTCTTTTGTGATAACCTGACACAGTGATCAAGAGGATTCACAATGTGCAAATTCAGAAGCAGTGTAGTTAAAGCCTGGTATTACTGCATGCTCTGTGTGTTAAACAATGTTAGAATAGTGAGAGCTGTGAAACGTGAAGCTAATAAAGGCCGCTGTGAAGATGGGCTCAGCCCTTCCAACAGCTGCGCTGCAGCTGGAGACTCCCATCGTGTCACTGATGATACACTTGATACGCCTCAACGTTTCACGCATGACTTCCTTCAAGGGGACTTCCAAAAAAGTCACACTCCAAGGAGTCCATCAGCTTTATTGCTGTGGCACAATGAAAACGTCCTCTCCTGAAATACTGTATGACACTTGGCCCTCTTGTGCAGCCGCCAAATCAAACTCAATTAGCCGGCAAATGTGGCGCTGAGACGTTGTTAAAAGTTAGTCATTAGCTTCGTTGTGACTTTTTGTTTAAAGTCATGGCAGGAAAGTGTGTGCACACGTGATGTGATCACTGATGCTATCTCTGAGGACTGTGAGCTACGGAGAAGACATCCCCTGTGGACAGTATGGGGTTAGTAAGAATGGACCTTAACAGACAGTGACACGGTGGCCTTGGTCAGCACAAGCTTAGCCACGATTGTGACACATCACCCTGACATGTTTCCTATACACATACCCTGACCTCACTATGACCCGGCCTTATTAGAGCAGCACAATGATTTTTCCTTGCTCAGGATCATGGGTTAGACAATCTCGAGTACGTCAAAGATAAATCTCCTTTCTTTTACCAATACTGTACACTCAGTCTGTTTTAAAACTTATATGCAGTCAGATTGAAATATATAAAAGTGTTACAAAAAATATTGCTTTTGTATACTTAGTTGTTCTTTTTTCATATGAGGGTACATGGAAAAACACAGAGGGATGTAAACTCTATTAAACACAAGGGAAAAGGCAATATCTCATTGTAGCAAGATGGCAACACCACCAATAAATCTGAGTTAGTTAAGTATAAGGATGACACAAAGGGGTACGTACTGAGCTGGTAATTGAGGAGGTACCCGGTGAGAATCCCATTGGGCTCCAATGGCGGGTCCCAGACCAGAGAGATGGTGTGCTTCTGAACATCTGTGACCCTGAAAACAGGATTTTTCTCCGGGACTGTGGGGGCAAAAGAAGGTAATACACACAGTAAGCACTTGGGTTCTCCAACCCAGTTTCCTTCGCTATTATTAGATTTTCCCTTCAGTAGTTGTGAATCAATACATTTCATGCTGTTTTTCCACAAACCCACCTCCCTCTGGGGTTTTGAAGTTGACGGGATGGCTGCCGGGTCCGTTGCCCCGCCCGTTGAAGGTCATGACAATGAGGCTGTACTCAGAGAAGGGAGTTAGTCCTGGTACCGTGCCGTGGTTCCGGTCCCCAGGGAACGTCAGCGTGTGTTTCTCTCCGTGGCTTTTCTTTGAGTCCACCAGGCTGCGCAGACGCCACCAGTTTATCTACATCAGTGGAGACACACACGCGCACGCGCACGCACACACACACACACACACACACACACACACACACACACACACACACACACACACACACACACACACACACACACACACACACACACACACACACAAAGCCATCCCCAGCAGTGAGATCAAACTCTGTACATCATACATACATGTGAGTGGATCCTGACTGAGTTATTGTCGATCTTTCTTTCATGTCAGAAAAACATCAAGTAAATGACAGCGGGGGGTGGGGTGAGAGAAGCAAACGTGCAGAGCAGGGTCAGGGTCATTCCTTTTAAACTGTGTCTAAAAGCAAAGGTGTGTTTCTGAGGTATTACCCTGTATCCTCCCAGATGTCCATGTAGCTTGTCCTTGTGTACGCGCATCCAGCTAACCTTGACCACGGTGCTGTTCATCACCTCCACAGCTACATCATCAGGTGCAGCAGAGGGAACTGCAAAGGCAAACACACATTGGATTTGACAGAGTCCAGAGACTTGCAACGGTGTTCCTGAAAATAACAGTATTTAATATTAAGACAACAGCAGGAATGACAAAATGAGCAAAAGGCCATTAAATACTAAACAACTAGATACATTTGCAGCTATTTATAGGAACACGTATAGGGAACTGATCAATCCACCAATCAATAATGAATCAATAAAGGACTCTAAGGGGGTAAATACTGCAATTTCTAACACCACGACAGAGCAAGGACACAACAGTGAGAAGTGTCATGACCTGAGGTGACCTCCTTGGGGCAAGTCCAGAAGAAAGCTGAACGCAGGAAATACAGTGAGGGTCTTAAACCGTTTTCATTCATTCTCAAACATTTCGAAATTACAAAGCTTATGAATAAATCATTTCACGAAATCCCCCTCAATAGTAAGGCTGAAAATGCCAGAGTTAAGCAGAGAGTGGGAGAAAATATTTTAATTAAAACCACAGCGTTCTCCACAAAGACCACATATCCTAAAGCTACACTGGCTACTTTGCACGCTGGCGACGCCAAATGGCCGCAAGAGGTGAGTGGGAAGTTTGTGCAATTCTATCTTCTAACGCCCAGAAAAGCATTTAGGTTTACGCCAGTGAACTCCAGACATATAATCAGTTTTATCCACCAGGACGATCTGCAATCTCTTTTCCTCTGAAAAATAGGAACAAGACAATGCATATGGGCCCAGCTTTCTAGTTTTCTCACCAGAATTTAATTGAGAGAAAAAAAACTATAATGTTTCGGTTTACAGGCTTTACAGGTGTCTCAAAAGTGTCAAATAACTTTTAGTTTACGTCTAAAGAGCTAACATCAAGCTAGTAGTTGTCTCGGGGGCTGAGAGAAATGCCACAACACGATGAATATCTAACCTTATTTGGCTTATTTTCAGTAGCTGGGGACCATTGTTAAACTAAAGCTAACTTTTTTTGCAAAACAGTAAAATGAAAAAAAAAAAACAACAACAAGCAGAGGAGAGACAATCATTAAGTGACCTGGCTCAGTAATTGATGTTCTTGGTGTTCACCGGGTTTATTGGGGCTTTTGCGCCGACGGGAGCAAGAACTGAGGACGGCGCAATCAAACTATGACGTCCTCAGAGATGAGGGGAGCTGCAGAGTGGGGTGGTATTTCTCTGCAGTGACCCCCCCCTTTCGCACCACATTATCCATATGGCCTAGTGCACCCTGTAATGAGATGAGGTCACGTGTCAACTACTCACAGTCCTCGCCGGAGTAGCCGGTCACTATCTTGGGCTCGGGGCCCCAGCCCTGGTGGTTCTTGGCCTGGATCTTGATCTCAAAGGGAACGAAGGTGGGGGTGTTCTTCACCACAAACGCGTGTCTCTTCACCACGTGTTCCTTCCAGTCCTCCTCCATGTCCTGTCTCCTGTAACTCACCCTGTACTCCAGGCCGGGGCCGTTGTGCTCAATGGGCAACAAGGGCTGAAGGATGGAAGTGAAGGGACAGCAACAACAAGAACAAGAACAACAACAACAACAACAAAAAGCAATGGTGGTTAGGACAATGGTGCAAAGGGTTTCATACAGACTTTCACAGTTGCATAAGACGCTTCTTGTATTTCACTGCTCAATGTCACTGCCTCTGTGGGATTAAAATGACAAGCCAGCCCAGTGAACTGTGCTTGAAGCACTGGCTGCGTTTTATCCAGCCATCTAATAAAACAATGGAACAATTGACCTGGTCTCGCAGCAAGGCTCTTCTTTGATATAGGGCTTCGTATATCTTTGTAGATGAAAAGATTTATCTCCTCACAGAAGTCAGAGTGTGAGAAACAGAATGAGATACGATTTTCCACAAAGGCAAATCATTAACAGTGGGAGAGCTCCTGAATCCAGGATTCAGGAGCTCTGTCACCATGACAGAGGCGGGATACTAAACGAAGGAGAGATTCATCTTTCTACAATAAGGCGGAATTTATTACTGTACTCATTAAAAGAAAAAAAAAATCCTTTTCATGGCCATCCTTTCTCTTTCTAATCAAAGAAAAATGAGCACCTTTCAATGGGAACCCTTTCATTGGGATCCCAGGAAATGGCTTTTCTAAAGATCTGAATCACAGAATGAACTATCAAAAGACAGCCAATTCCATTTCTTAAATTCCTATTGGAACATCAATAAAACTTCATTTCTCTATTCTCTTAGTGGGATTCTTTGACTTTCAAAAGCTGTAGTGGATGTAAATGAATCGCTATGCAAAGGTAACCCACATTACAGAGTCTGCAGTAAGAAGATAATAAAAGACCAAACTCTGTTCCTTACCTCCCAGCTGATATCCATTTCATGTGGTAAATGACCTTCGATTTTGATATTTTCTGGGTTCTTGTCAGGGGCTGTAGAAAAGAAGGAATATAGATTTTGTCAGCATAGTGGAATAAATCTCAAGTGAAATAGGCACACAAGAGAGCAGATTTTCAACAAGAGTGAAATCAATTATGTAGCAGGTCTGAGTGTTTTAAAGTTCACAAAGCAGCAGTGTTGGCAGCTCAAGTGGCCTGGAGGACCTTATCAAAAAGTATAATAAACAATGGAAAGAGGAAGCCTCAGACCTGCTGGGGGGGGTTTGTATCTCTCTGTGGGCTCACTAGGAGGGCCCCTCCCCACAGTGTTAACTCCAGACACGCGGAAGCAATAGTCGACGTGGCCGTGGAGTTTGAGCACAGCCGAGTTGTGGTTTCCAGGTACTCGTAGCAGCTCCTTCCAGTTTCCCGGCTCCCACTGGCTTTCCTCGTACTCGATAACAAACTCTGTTGAGGGGTAGAGAGACAATCAGTGCTGTGGTTCTTGCCAAAAGGTTTGCTTATCTAACCACCAGCCACGCAGGAAAATCCTCAAACTCTGCTCCTGGGCCTGAATATTCCTCAGGGAGCCTCGTCAGAATTCATTCGTGGATGAATCAATAATAGATTCACGTTGTACGAGATGCTCTCGAACAAATCTATTTACATTCAGAAAAACGCCCTCACTTTGTATGCCACTGCAACAATCACTCATTCAATAAGTACCATAAATACATTATCATGACCCCTGCACACACACATGCTCCTTTTACCTGTGGCTGAGCTGTTGTGATCGTCCCCGGGGCTCCATTTCAGTTTCACGCTTTTGCTCTTGCGCTCAGACAGTAGCAAGTTGTCAGGTGCATCGGGGACATCTGAAAACCATCACAACAACATGGCGACATAAAAACTGTGCAGCAAAAAACTAAAACAAATCAATAAAATCCTCACAAAAGTCCAGGGATGTGAAACAAGCTGCATCGCTGCATGGGCTTCCGCTGTTTCTTTCAGATTTAAGGAGGTCAACGGTATCGCAAAAGGGCGATTGTCAGACACAGCACAGCCCTGCACAAATTACGCTGCGTCTGCGTGTTCATGCTTCACTTGGCTTTCTGACTTATTGATCCGTGCGTGAATGTGTCATACATTAACGTAGCGACAGGGGTCTGATCCTCTGGCTCCGAAGCAGAAATGACGTTTACATGTTGACTCACCTAACACCATGAGCAGTGCTGAGGCCGTGTCTTGGTCCACTGGAGTTCTTGCCACACATGTGTACACACCCTGGTCCCTGTGGCTTACATTGATGATCTGAAGAATACCATCCTCCATTAAGAATCTGTTGACAGAACGATGGAGACACAATATTGACTGAGGAGACCAAAAAGTAAAATGACCATCCACCTGGGACTAAGTCTGCAATGCTGTAAAAAATAATAATCATAGTAAAGTATCCCACCTTGAATTCTCAGTGTAGTTGAGGGTTATCTCTATATCATCTTTTTCCCACAGGAGCTCAAAGTCGTTGCTGGAGGCCTTGTCAAACTCTGCCAGGCATGAGAGCTGGGCCATGGTACCAATTAGGATCTGTTGGTCCTCCGGGGCCGCGACTATGCGAGTGGGATCTTCCAACACAAGACTGTATTAGTTAAACCTCGAGGACCGCGAGCCACTGCAAACACTGTTACATGTAAATCTGTTAACCTTTCACATAGAGCATGGCGTCGATAGCAGACGATCCCTCTGTGTTTTTAGCTAAACACGTGTACTGTCCCGCGTCATCTTTCTCTGTGCTGTAGATCTCCAGCGATCCGTTGTCATGAACGGAAAATCTCGGCCCGTCCACCGATTCAGAGGAGTCGTCTTTGCTCCTGAAAAACATAGAATAATAATTTTTTTTAAATACACCCAGTAGTCAAAATGGATAAACGCTACACTGTGGCAGCAAAAACAAAATAAAAGTTGCTGAATAGAACATCAGTGTGGAGTGACAGGCGTGTTTTACGGGAAACAGCATCTCATCGCTACAGATGAACAGAGCACAGGAGGGTTGTGTCCATCGAGCAGTTGAGATCTACTGCTCTCTGCTGGTGTGCAGAAGACCGGAAAAAAAGAGGTATGCTTACCAGGTGATTGTGGAAGGAGGAGAACTGAAGACCCTGCAGTGCATCATCACTCCCTTCCCCTCTACAGCAGAGTATTCCTCCCCCTCTTCCGTCAAAATCATGGGGGGCAGATCTGCAAAGACGAGTGGCAGAATCTAGTCATCAATTAAATGTTTAGCATTAGGTGCACTAATGCGGCTGCTCCGCCACTGAACGGAGCAAGGTGTGGCCCACGACTGCTGTAATATCGACACTTGTAGGACGCAGAAATAACACAGTTTGCAGCCAGTTTGAAAGCAAATGAAACAGCAATGGAATGAGGCAGATAATTGAGGGTTAAATGAGGTGACCACGCTGTGTTAATTGAAGGCTCATTTGTGTAGAAAAAATAAAGATAAATAACAGATTCAGCTTCCAGGTTGTCAGAAATCCCCCCCCCCCCGGCTCCTCACTACTTTCTGGACATACGCCAACATCATTGCCGGCTCTCTAGCTCCACACATCAGTCAGCAGTCTCCCAGTTGACTCACGGCACTTGTTTCATAAACACTGTGAAACAAATAACTGGCGGTGTTTTCATGTACTTGATTAAAAACATGTCGTTGGAACAGATCTGATGAAATCTGTGGCTCACACAAACTAAAAGCTGTCATACTTACTCATGATCATGATGTTTGCGTTGGACAGCAGGCTTCCATGTCTGTTGGAGGCCTCGCACTGATACACCGCACTGTCAGACACTTTGGCGTTATGCAAAAAGATGGTGTCGTCAAACGACTTCCTGTTGGCTGCCGGGGCATCTGTGATCAACCAGATATACAGTCAATAAAACACCAGTGTTAAAGATGGAGTTCATTATATACTGGGACAATGAAATATCAACAGGCAATTGAACTTAAGTGTTCTTCTAAATGAATTCCTTGCCAACAGTTTGAATGGTGCTCTTATAATTTTTATTGAATTAATGAACACACACACACACAACAATTACCTCAAGTTACATTTAGGCTGTTAGCTTACATATAATGTACAAAATGAAAGATGTGTATGTGTGTGTGTGTGTGCGCGTGTGTGTGTGTGTGTGTGAAATGGAGTTTGTGAAACAAAGTCATGCAGCGATAATGAATTGAAAATCTTTTTCTCCATCACCTAGGGCAGGACCGATGAGAACCGGGAGAGCTTATCGATACTATAGTGTTTAATATTTTAGCTCCAGGACCGGTTTAATATCACGTTTCGGTCCCATCCATAGGCACAAGGGTTTTCTGCTTTCCCTTTCTGTTGTCTGGCATCCTTTCAGAATTGGCTTGTGGTCGTGATTGGGGGGTCCCAACCTACCACAATATGGAAAACCTCCTCCCTAATCCAGTGAGCCCGGACTCCTTCTCAACGTCCCTATTTTCTTGTCATTGGTTTATCAGTGGTGTAGTGATATATCTGATGCACTGCAAATAGAAGATAAACTATACTATTAATGTGTTTTTCACATTTTACCCTCCCACGACACATGACATAAAAAACTGCACCATCACAGTGTTCTGCGTGAGTGGCATCATGGTGCGACAGATTGTTCTGGTCTGTTTCTTTTTTTTCTTCCTGAGATACAGGGTCTGCGTCTCACTGGACGAATTTCAATTTAAAGAATCCAAAGTTTTTGACGGCTCAGGATTATTCTAACAGCATTTCACAGTGGATTCCTTCAACATCCATTTAGAATTTGCGGCTTCAGTGACTTCCCTACCCACTCTTAAACACTCCTTCCTCATGTTGAATAAAATGCAACGGCATGTATTAAGAAAGCAAAACCAAACGTCAAAGCTGATACTTGGTTTGACCTTAAAGTTGCCTGGTTTATTAGGACTGGCGCTATATAAAGAGGCTGTACTTGTTTAAGTGAGTCTGTGGGACTGACCCTGCAGGCGTACGCCGTTCACCCTCCACGTTACCGTCGGCTGAGGTGACCCAGTGGCGGAGCACTTGATGAGCACGTCTGAGCCGATCGGGCTGAGCTGACTCTCCGGCTCAAACACCCACTCTGGAGGCTCTGGGAACACACAGTCAGCACGGTGTTATCAAAGTGATGAGTGTGAGTTAAAGAAAGACACTGAGCATTTACACAGAGAGGACATAATCACAGTTTATGTTATTCAATATAAGAGCCCTGTTAGAATAAAAGCTACATTTACAGGTCGACCCGTGACAGACACGTAGAGGAGAAGAGACACTTCAGCTGCCTCGACAGAAAGATTGTTGGCACTTTATAGGCATTGTATGTGAGTACATGTATTTGTACAGACACGTCCAATGGGACACATTTGGCACAATAATTGTAGCAGAGAAACAATTCAAGGGGTGAACTATTTCCAGGATTTGTAATGAAGTATCAGCACCTTCCCAATCACTCGCGTTATTCTGTTATAGGCATGATTTTTCACCAAACGATTAAAATGATGTGTTAATGACCACAGTTAAAATCCTCTTACACAGCTGTCGTTGCTAGAAATAAAAAATTAAAAACCAAATTTTACAACACCAGGCGTTGTTACAGATTAGACCAGTGGTTTCTAGCCTTTTTGACTCAGTCTTTACAAAAAAAGCAGTGTCAAATAGGGTTTTAGATGTCAATGGGTTATATGTTTAGATCTTTAAACGTCTGTTTGAGGCTCAAAGAATTGAAAGTGCCCAACATTTCACACAAAAAAACCCTGAAAAGTTTGCGAGTAGTCCATAAATTAATTTAATAAGGTCTAATTATTTATCAGACAAAGAGGCCATTTCTATGTGCTTTCCTCAAGAATTTGTTCAGAATACTTTTCTACTATGATTTAATTACATCTGTGAATTATCATCTACATTTAATGTATTCATATTTTTGAGGAATCTATAAGTTCTTCCTCCAGGACTTATATACGGCTTCTTTTAAAGGATCAAATAATATATGACCAGAGCTGTAATCCTGCTCTGGATGCTTGTTCTAAGAAAAGGGAAGGATCAGGTAAGTTCCCAAGTGTTTGCATCACCGTAACCTCAATGAATTTACTGGTTACCTTCTACTCTCACTGTGAAGTAGTGGACGCTTTCTCCTAATCGGTTCTTCGCCTTGCACATGTACTTCCCGCTGTCTTCCTGCCCAACTGTCGGAACAATCAGTAATTTTCCGTGATTCTCCAGCTTTGCTTTAATGGGAAGCTGATGACCAATCTTCACCCACTCCACCTGTGGAGTTGGACTGAAAAGAAAGGGGAAACACACAGTGAGTTGAATAAAAATAGTTTATTATTGCCTGAACACAACAGAAAATGACATACAGCAGTGATTCATAATCTTTCAGTCTTAAAAAAATTGTTTTGAGTGAAATTCCTCAAATTTTTAAGATAATTAATTTATTGAAAAATGTAGAATTACTTACAATCCCTCAGCAATACACTCCAATTTCAAGTCATCGCCTTTGACCAGCTGTGTCTCTGATTTGGCACCAGAGGGCGTCAGAAGAGAAGGCCTTCTCTCCAGGATGGCATTAGCTAAGGAAGTAAAGCAGCGAGTCAGACAATATCAAATCAGCAGTGTAATGCAGGTTCCTAAAGGCTACACTTGAAGATATTTTATAAACTGATATTGACACAGCTGCATTGTGCTCACAACTCTTTGTCCCTACGTGACACACACAGAGTGTTTCACGCACAAAAACTTACCAGCTTCAGGACTCATGTCACTTTTTTCTGAAATGGAGGTGGATGAAACAGAAATACAATGAACGTGAGGACAACGTGGGCGCATCGTGACAAACATCACCGAGATAAAAATCACAACATAAAACAGAGGGGATGCACAAAGCAAGACGGCGTGTCACTCGGCTGGCTTTTGAAGTGCTGCTATGAGGGTGGATATTGAGTGAACGTGTTGGAAATGAACAGTGCGCAGAAAACAAAATCAAAGTTTGCACCGTGACAGTTTTTAGAGGGGAAACCGTGCTTGGGTAAAGATAAAAGAAGTCGAAGTGACGCATACTTGTCTTGACGATGACGGACATGGCGGTCTTCTGAACAATGGTTCGTATTCTTGGGAAGGCGGCGAAGCAGCAGTAGTCCCTCCTGCTGTCCTTCTCCACCGCGTGAGAGAAGTACAGGTCCCCGTTCAAGCCCATGGACACCCTCTGATCCTGTTCTATGTGCTGGAGATCTGAGCACACAAACAGGATGGGTTTTATCAAGAAAACATTATACATTTTTATATATTCAACCAGGGGTTCCCAATCCTTATGACTCATGACAATTTCTAAAATAGCAGCATCTACTTTGGGCCCCTTGTGTTTCATGAATCCACAAGCAGTTAGAAGTTCTACCAAAAAATGTGTTCCCAGCTGAAAAACAAACAGGCCATAGTTTTCCCGGCATTTCTCAAAAAGCAAAGAGTAGAAAAATGACCAAACAATTATTCATATTTTTGGGGCAAAATTGTTTTCTTCTTCTTCCGTGCCCCATTAATGATCGCATGACCCCTCAGATTGACCATGTGACACTGGAAGGGATCCGACCCTTAGGTGGGCAATCACTTGACTAAACTATCAAACCGAATGTAAGTTAGAAACTAACTGGTTACACTTTGATGCATCAGTATAGAGTATATCTATTTATGTCACATATAATAATAATGTATCCCTCATTTCTTGGCAATTTTACTGTAGATCATGTTTCTTCACATTATTTTTCTTCTGAGTATTTTAAATTATTACATAATATTTTTACTCAAGAAAAGAATAGGAATCCGTCTTTCGCCACTCCTGTTAAGTGCCTGAAAAACAGTAAATATTCAAACCCAAGACTTCAATATCATTTTATAAACCTTTCCACAGCTTTCAAATTAATCTCAGTGTTTATGAACAATGTTTGTCGTCTCATGAATTCAGGGGGGTGAACTGTAAATAATTTGCTGTCTAAATGTACCTCATCATTGATGAGAATAAAGGGTGATTCATTTAAACATGCTATGCTATATATGTTTATATGTATTTTGAGACAACTGTATCATAAACAAAAGTTATCACTTACTGATAGTCATCCAGTAGATCTGCAGAGGTGGTATTCCTTTGGGCGGGTTACATTCTAAGATGAAAGGCTGACCTTCCTCCACCATGACAGGATCAAGCGTCTCTTTAGGAAACTTTGGAACATCTACATAGAAGACAAAACCTACAGTGAGCAGATGAAGTCAGACGAGGATGAACAAAAATAATCAGAGCAGTTCTCTTCCTCTCCAGCAGATGGCAGTAATATCCTTCTTGACTTCTGTGAGGAGCCAGTTTACTGAGCTCTGTATCCTTCAGTATTTTGAATTCTATGGGGTTATATTTTCTCTAATTTTTAGCTTGCAGAAACGAAACAGACATCACCATGACAATTGTGTGTGGCTTGTCACCACTGTTGAGCGGCTGAGGCCAAATTTGGTTTCTTTTTTTTTTGAGAATGTATATCCTCCTTGTGCTTGGGAACAAAAAGAAAACTGTGGTAAAGGTATGGAGAGGCTCGATCACGTTCGATGATCCCTCAAGCACAGAGTTATAGATGAGATGCTGCGAGAGGTGGAGCACTCGCGAGCCTCAATGACTTTCTGCCACGCCCAATACAATGAAAGGCATGCGATGGAGAGGTGCAGTCATTACCCAGGACTGCTGGCCCTGAATCACTTTGAAAGCACTGTAACAGAGCACGCACCCCCCCCCCCCCCACACACACACACACACACACACACACACATCGATGTACGTTACTCACGGGGCACAATGAACTCAATCTCCTTCGATATGGCGATCCCCATTTTGTTTGAGGCGTAACAGCGATAGATTCCCTGGTACTCTGTAAGGTTCCCATTATTGGGTATCACAAAGGTCCCAGAATTCTCTTCTTTCATCAGCCGGGGGTCGAGAAAGGGGTCAAATTCCAGGCCATTCTTTGTCCATCTGAATCTACATAAAGAGAGCCAGTATTGAAATGTCAGGTCTTAAAGCTGAGACTGCGGCAATGCTCATTTTTCCAAAATTGGTGCAACGATACAGAGAAAATGAAATGCAGTGCGTCATGTCAATGGCCAACTGTTGTTGTAGTTGTTTGTTGCTGGTGTCTGTTTGGCTGTTAACAAGCCGCCGCCCCCCCCCCGATCGGAGGTTGGTACTCACTCTGGCTCGGGATTCCCTTTGGCTTCACACATCACCGGGAAGCTCTCGTCGAAAGGGAAGGCGATGAGAGAGCTGGGCGACTGAGCTGTGATGGTGGGCAGCTGCTCAACTGGGCAACACACAAACAGACAAGCTTGGACATGTGAGGAGCTCGGCGCAGGCCGCAATACAGAACTCCATTCAAAAGTATTACATATGAAACATGATACTACAGCAGTGGTTCCAAACCGTAATGGCTGATGATTCCTCACAACAAAGCAATGCCTCTTGTGACCAACTCATCGTAGGCTATAAGGCGTTAGTGTGAGCAGTTCAGCTGAAACTCACTCAGATTGTTTCATCTGATGCACTTTAAGAAGCTCAAGTGACAAGTATGTATTGTAAAACATAAATCCTGGCACATTTGCACCTTCATGTTGCCATGTTCCTCTGCACACTACTGGTAACTGATTGTACAACTGCACTATTTACACCATTAATATTCATGTAAATTCTTTATATATATTATTCAGTTTCTCTATATTTTGGGAATTTGTATATTTTTACATTTGTTTGTGTATTTATTGTATATATTTTGAAAGTGTGTGGTGTGAAACGTGCTGCTGTTACACCGGAATTTCCCAGCTTGGGATAAATAAAGTAACAATCTATCTATCTATGTATCTATTTCATGAGAAAAAAATAAACATAAGAATGTTGCACAACAAAAATATTTTCTTCCCCCCTTGCTTATGATATTTCAGACCACTACTTTGACACCAGGTTGGAAACCACTGCACTATGATGTTCATACTCTACGTTGGTTTATGCAGAGTTCTATCCCAAAACAATAACTTTCTCGAAACATCTCAAACATATCATTTTGTCAAGAAAGTTGACCGAGTCCATTTGTTGGATTATTATTATTTTGGCATAAAACTCTTCACTCTGTCCTACATGATCTGATGATGACAGAATTGTGACGTGGTGATGATGGAACCCACACAACACGGTATATATGACTCTAGTATGATTAATGCCATTAGTCCTAGAAGCTAAAATGCCAGTATGATAGAGTCATGATGACTGATGCTGTAAGTCCAGATGCTGCTCAGCTAAACAGCGGGTGAGGAGATGAACTGACAGAGAGCTGAGGACGTCACTAATACCAGCTACAGTGCGGCAGAGTGAACTTACTGTTTACATGACTTAAGACTACACAATCCACGGCAGCGGGGGGAAATAAACACAACAAAAACAGTCTTGTCACAAGTATTCTCTCTTCACAGACCCTTTTGAAACACACAGTGTTAATGTAAAACAGAACACTGAATTAGAATGGTGTAAAGACATCACTGAGCCCAGGAAACCTGCTTGAACTTTCCTTTTTAAAGCATTTAAGAGATATTCATGAATAATTTGGTGGGGGGAGGTTTGATGTGCGCTTTCAGTGAAACTGGGAAACATACTAAAAGAAACTTCATTCTAAAAAGATAATAGCTGTAGATATATTACCCTCCAAAGAATACTTGATGATTGTAACAACTCTCTGTGGTGCATTTCATTGGCCTCTAAATTATTCAAGTTAAAGCAAGGACACATTCTCTGTAGAAGTGAAACAAGACTCGTATGACTCCTTACACATAACCCTTCCTAATTTATATAATCCAGAGGGCCCTCTTGCTTCATAAATCACTGTCTTTGACATTGCCTATGTTGTGTGTCTGTTGTCTAAACATTTAGTTGATTCATTCAGACTTGTTAGACTGTGAAACTTCACACACATTTTGAGGAATCGGAGAATGTGTATCATTTACTGAATGCTATTATATAAATTGTATTGATTTAAGTTAATTCCAATTGAATATATTTATTTTTCACATGCAGAGTATTTTCAGAACTTATAAACCGTCTTCATGTCTTGATCATTTGGATCAGTGTACTGCTTGAACTCAACACATAAGGTTTCTGAACTTATTTTACATCTCTGATAGTTTGAAGTACATGTATGTGTTGATGAATTGTATATTTCTTTTGAAACATGTTAAGTACATATATTTACAGAAGAAACAAGTTGTGAACACAAGATCATTGGGACTAACCACACACCCATAGTGACCTAACGTATACCCATAAGGCAATATCTCATACCAGGCGCAATGCAGCACCATGAGTTAAGTGTCTTTGCTGGTTTCAGACCAATGCGGTTGTCCATTTCCCAACCAGCGGCCACAAAGCTTGATGGCCTTGTGCCCATCTGAGCACCCATGCACATCTTGAAATGAGGTGTGGTCAGGTGCATTGTTGGCGCAACGGAAAGCGGTCGCAGTTTTGACCAACAGAAACTTAGTCTGAAGTCAGAGTGCTCTCTTTTGAATGATTTTAGTCCATAGTCTCGAGCGCACAGTGCACAGGCACTCAGGGCGTGTTCAAATCCACTTTTGTTAGTTCAATGGGGGAAAAAAGGTTGCTGCCCCAGGAAGTATTCTCTCTTGCTACAATGGACCATCTGCAATAATGGAAAACCGAGACGCAAACCCACAAACCAAAGGTGCAAACCCACATGGCTCTTTGAGGTAGTGAGAGATGGCGCTCGGCTTGGTTTACTGCGTGCTACGCCCAAAACATACCCATGATTATCTAAGAGGTCTAAGTATGAAGTCTTTTCCTGAAAATCACTTGGCAAGATTTTGGAGCGGTGAAGAACAAGTGATCTCTGGTAGCGTAGCATTAGCCAGAGTTATTAAAATATTTCACGCTGGAAAGTACCACAAGTAAAACTGCAACGCATAGCGTATTGTTGTTTTACACTGTTACTGTGAAAGATACAGACTAAAGGCATTTTATTTTTCTAAACATTGGCTACACATTCACCGTTAAATAAGTCCTCATTAATTCTTAGATGTATTTAGTTGATTTATGAAGTTGCTGTTGCACTGTTTTATACTGTTGCTGTACTGTTTTAAACTTTGTCTTTTGTTTTTAGAAGCTGTGGCTGCACTTTAACAGCTATGTAATAGAAGTCATTGTTGTTTATTCCTAGTTTTATCTTTTTGTGTTCTTCTTTAGGTGTAACTGTAAAACTCAAACTCTGTATGTGTTTTTCAAAGGGTTTAACCTGAGCCAGACCAAACAACAATGATATCAACCATCACTTTCATACAGGGATAGTATCATACACCTGTTGAAATAGACTATAAAAAGTTTTTACTGTATGTATTTAAATGCACTGGTATCAGATCAGTACTTGGTATCAGCTGATATGCAAAGTCCAGGTCCACGTAAGGGAAAAATGGTATCAGATCATCTCTACCCAAATTATTTAAAACAACAAAAACAACGACATGATTTCGCATAGATATAATGGTATCTCTCTATTAATACAGATAGAGGCACATTTGGTTTTATTAACCCAATCACTGTTACAAAAGAAGGAGGATGGAATTTTGTTAGTGATGCTGACATCACCCAAAATGTGCAAACAACAACATGGTCTTTTCAGACATATCGCCTTGTTTATCTGAGTATAAAACACAGAATAATGTTTACAGTGTGTGTAATAAGAAAATATATTGTTTTGCTATTTCAATAAACTGTCCCTTTAACTACAGCAGTAATTAAGACCAGCATCTTTTGTGAACATCGGTGAATCGGTGTTGTGCTAAAGCACAGAGTCAGCACTCACCCTCCAGTGGGATGTCGATGGCAGAAGTTGTATATAAGGCACAGAAACAGGCGATGAAGCCCAGCGCGGCGGCCAGTCTCGGGCTCCTCATGGTTCCACTGTAAATCTCAGAAGTCCTCCGGAAACGAGTGCTCTCCTCTTGCGTCCTCAGTTCATGTCTCTGGCGCGCCGAAGATGCTGTACCTGTGAGAGCAGCACAGACGGAGAAGGCCCCCATGAGTCCACCCACGTGCTGGCAGACAGAGAGGCAAACCCCAAACACAACAAATCCCCCGTGACTGGGAGCCCGACTGCTCTCTGCTCAGCCAGGCATAACCTGGCACACCGCACATTTTTCATTTGCATCAACGCGGGCTCTGTTGTGTGCTCGTTTCACATATTTTTTCTGCGACAAAGAAATATTCACATTAAAGCCTCCCATCATCCCCGTTCCCCTGGGACACAAATTGTTTGGTAGTTTTATGTCTGTGGAAGTGTGTAGCAGAGAAGTGTTCTTTTTTTTTTTTTATGCGACAATGGAAATAAATAAATAACCAAATGAAGGAGCCTGTGGATTTATAATGCATGGCAGATGTTCAACATTTAAGGCTTTTTACTCCTAAACAGAGCCAAGATTGAAATCAAAATTGCCATTGGAGTTGAGACACACGATTTAATCACAATGCTGTTTTGATCAACGCCTGCACGCTTCTGATAACAATGGCTCACAGAGATTAACAATGCAGCTACATATTTATCTATCGTTGCAGCAAATACTGCTGCCTGAGGGATGTGAGGCGTACATGTCGTACATAGTTAGCAGTCAGACAGGGTAGGCTGTGTGCACTCGCGTACTGACAGGCTGCAGTGTACGGGATAATTCTCCAGCTAACAGACCAGAGTCTGGGGCGTAGTGAGCACATGATTGGTCCAGAGTGCGGGACCGGAGCAGGGAGGAGCACGGAACAGAGCGATGTATGGGAATTCGAGTGTCTGTGCTCTGCATACCCTCTGGGGCGTCAGCTCATTAGTCTTCCCTGTGTTGGCTGTGACCCAGCTCGGCAGGTCATGTCGTAGTGATTAGCTTAACAGCTTAACGTACACCATAACAATGAAAAGAGATATAATAGCAAAACATTCGAGTTCTGGAGAAATGCAAAATCGTAGTCTGCAGGGGTTTTTGTTTTTGCTGGTTTTTATGTTAAACAGGAACGGTTGAACATGCAAGGATCACCAACACAACGTTAGGGGATCCAGTAATTGCAATTGCTGTATTGGTGTTGATAGGGCATCCAATTAATGTCAAACACACACAAATGTGTGTGTTGTCAAGCAGTCATAACCGAGATATGAGCTGTACAGTAAATAGCACATGCTCAACCAGCTGTGGAATGTCTAGAAAAAGATTCAGTGCTCTGCACTCTCCTAATCTCCCTAACTCATTGGGAAACACTGGGGTCAAAGTCCTGTTCGAGAGATGTAATTGAATAATTGACCAGAGAACAAAAGAGTCGATTTGATTCATTGGGTGAAAGATGAACACGCGTGGACTTCTAAACCGTGCCTCATGGTAATGGTATTAACTTTGTCTGTGACTCGATACTGACCTTTTTGAACCTGTCTGTGACCCCTGCCCCACCCGTGAAATAGCATTGCCGACGAGGTTAGAGACCCTGAGCATACTATACATAATATAAACCCATCCCACTCAATCACAATTCAGGCCCTCTGGCATCTCAGAGTTATAAGTCCTGTACAGAGATGCCTTAGGCTTTCCTTTGTTTCAGTCTTTTTTCCCAAACATGGGGATTTTCACGTGTTGCTGAACACTGATTAAAATCAGAAGGTAAGGGCTTTCTGCTAATTGCCTCCTGCTTTGTTGGTAACAATAGCCTGGTTAAGAGGAAAAGGATTGGGGGAGGTACAACTCCCTCAAGACAATGTGTTCTCATAGTCCAACTGTGCTGCCCAAAATCCTTCACCAAGCTAACAACACCTTAGATGGATTACACTTTGTTCAAACTGTGCTTGATCATTTGCCTTTTGATTTAATTTGTCCTCCCCTCGTTAAACATTTATTGAGGACCGACTCGGCCATCTGGTAGAGGGAGGTCTGCTCAGGGCTTAACTGCTGCGAGTAACAATGTCTACAGTGACGTCTGAGGGTATGGAGCCTATTGGACCTATATGGTGCACATGACAGGGGTCCCCCTCCAGCTCGCCTGATTTATAGACCGCGGGACTGTTCTTAATCCCCGCCCCTTTCAGCAGCGATCACACCAGCCTGAGATTGATGAAGCTGGCGGGAGGTTAAAAGCTGCTCACAGTGGGAAGGCCAATATGAAACCTAACCTGACTTAGCCAAGGCTCTGAGGGGACAGAAGCTCCGCCATGCGGGGGGCACGGGGAGGGAGATGGAGCCATGTGGGCCGAGCGAAATCTGCCTCCGTACTTTAAAGCTCTATCTGAGGGCTAGGGTCTGAGTGACGGATGTAGAGCACTCTCTGACAAAACCCCCTACTTGTCACCAAGACCAAATCACAATGTAGACCAATTCCACACAAACACATGTAACCTAATTTTACCGATCATCATTTAATTGTCTCTCTCAATAAAACTCAACCAAAAAATTTTTTCGAACATGTTTTCAACATGGGTAAAAAATTGTGCCACAGTAGCTTTTGTCAGTCAATATATATTTCACCAATACGATTACATATGTCAATATTAAGTGTATGTCACTAAGTTGGAGAATTAAAATGCCCTAGCAATGAAGCTGAAAAGTAATCAACATTTACAGCATATGAGCAACTAGCAATTATATCTGAAGAATTAAATTACACAAAAATAAAATAACTAGTTTCATCACTGGTTTGTCATCCAGTCATTATCCAAACAGGAAATGTTGGTTTCAGCTTCTCATTTTCAGAATCCATTACAAATAGAGAATAGCTGGATTTAGAATGTAGGTTAGACAAAAAATACATAAAGATGCCAACTTTGATGTTTATTTTTAACATTTGTAAGAGATTCTAAAACAATTCTGTATATAATCCCAATTCAATAACATCTTCAAATTGCTTGTTGTCAAACTATCAGAGCCAATAGCCCAAAGACACACAGTTTACAGTATAAAACTGCCAAAAAATCCACAAATCAGGGTATTATATAAATGTTATGTGATTGTTTCATGTGATAAATGTGGGTTTGTTTCTGTCGTGATAGGTTTTTAGTTAACGCTACACACCTATCACCTATCAGTTACATGTGACACTTCTCCAGCCTCTCCCTGTTTAGAGGTGCCTTAGCCAATGAGTGTGCAAACTGGGATTGAAGCAGCCACACCATTCACGTCTTGTCACATCGTTTAACCCGGACTGATCTGAGGTTGCAAAGACGCGTCGTTCGTGAATTCCTCGATTTTACGTAGAATGCCACTCGACTACTTGTCACTTTGAGAAGATACGCTGCCGTCACATGCAGCTCCGACGTCATTAGGGCCAGAGCGTCACTAACTAAATCAGTTGTATTTAAATGGAATAAATACTTACAGAGATATAAGTGAAACCTGTCCCTATTGCTCTGCCTCACTTGGGAGCATGACATTTGGAACAGGTAATGTCATCTGAATTATTACCTAGAGGACAATCCCTTTACATATGTGTTCTTGTAGTTGCAGAGATGCTCTTAATTTTTGTAATGTCAGTTTTGAGCAGAGACATGCGTAAAGGGACTAAGAAGTACAGAGTTTGGAATGGTTCCTTCATTAATAGATTTATTTTTAAAATATATCACGGATTTTATTTTTCATATTTTTTCACATCTTAATTACTAATACATGCCCAAAAACCGTTTGTTCAAATCACTGCAGCCTGCGACAGATCCTTTAGGCTTGCTGGGAGTGTGGAGCTGTCACTTTCTGTGGTCAAAGGTAGTGCTCGACGACCTCCCCATATCGAATATTGATATCAAAACATTCCGCAGACTAGACCAACCCGGCTGCACCAAGTAGGCTGTCAGTTCTTTAAAAAAACTGTCCAACAAAGTCAGTTGTCGAGGGTGCAGTCACAGAAATGTTCTCACTGAGAAAATTCTCCATGGCAACCGTTGCGATTACCACTTACTGTACACCGCTCGGCCCTTCTTCACCTCTACTCTTTTGTGAGCGGATCCAAGAGTCTTTCAGCTGTTCTCCACACAGCTGAATGCTGCATCGCTGAGCGATGACGAGCAGCTTTCAGCTCACTCGTGACAACAGATCTTTTTCTTCACAGCAGCCATTGTGGCATGACATAGACGGTAAACACAGGTGATCACATTAGTGAATGTCGTCAGTCACGCCTGGGTTTACCGACTATTTCATGTCAAAATGGCTGCTGTGGGAAAAAAATAAAATTCTGGCCCGCTACTATATAACTATAGTTCAGCCATCTGGTGGTCCGACATTGCACCTCCACTGTGAGCCAGGAACAAATGTACAAATACTCAAAATGTATCACGTACTGTAAGGGCGGCATGAGTCCGATTTCAAAGGGGAAAAAATAACGAACACACACACACCGAGTTGTTTCCTGAAGCATTGAAACACTGTTCAGTAACGGGGTGGGGTCCGGGCTCAGACATTCAAAGTTCACGGCAGTAGGTCTCGCTCTTGAGCTGGAACCATCTGCTGCTCCTTTCTCACACAAAGACAACAGGCAGAGAGAGAGTGTGAGCCTACTGTAGTTTAATGTGCGAGCCGGTAATAGGATTAAGCAGATCCTCGTCTTGTCAGGCCGGATTAAAATATGCTCTCCGCTAAAGACCTGCAACGGCAAGGCAGCGGCTCCACACTCCCCTCTCACGGTCCGGATAATGCCTCCACACTGATTCCCATTTGATCATTCAAGAACAATTAAAACAACGAGGCGAGCTGATTAACACTAAGCAGCAATTGACTTGCATTGTGTCTGAAGTGTGTAATGAGTGCGTCGTCTTTTAGGCCGTCCTTTTGTTCTTTTTGTCTAAACAATTGCTCATTTAGCTTGCAAGTCTGACGCAAACTGTCTGGCTCGCTGTGAAAAACGAAGCTTGTGTACGTGGTACCGTTTCTTTTTCTTCTAGAAGATTGAAATTTCCCTTTTTGTGGATTTCGTTTTTTCCTCCTCGCCATTCTGAATTTGAACTCGATTCTGTTCTGACCTTCGGCAATGATAAGCATTTTCAATATTCCAAGACAGGCTTGGCCATGCAATTCATCTATTATTAAAATATTAATGGCGAGAGGAGAAAAAAAAAACAGAAACAAGGCGCTTAATGAGATTAGGAAGTGGGAGCAATATCAGCTAATAACGCTCGTCTAATTGAGATTTGGCTCGATTTGACTGCACCTCAGAAAGCATGACAGGTTCCATTATCGCACCATTCATTTCAGCGGTCTGTAGGGTTTCGCACGCTCAGGGGACATGGGTCGGGAGCTGGGCAAAGGAGTGACAGAGGAGGATGAAGAGTGAGGGAGGAGGAAAGATGAGAGGCTCTGGGCTGTGGAGGGAGGAATGGGGCTCAGTTGCAGACAGACGCTGAGCAGCTGCACTGTTGAACTGGTTGGTGTCTGACCCCTGTGTTCTCTATGAACTAATAGAGAACGACCTTCTTGACCCGAAGGTGAACTCTCGACGCCAGGGAGAGAGTGGGATACTCGGCGCACATCGCATGGTGACCCGGCTGCCTTATGCAACACTAACTACATACTGTACTATAGAAGGATACTCATGTCACCAGCTGGCGTTGGACACCCTGGAACCAGTGTGCGAATGAAGTAACTCATTTGAAAAAAGAGAGAGAAAAAAATTAAGAGGTTGTTATCTTGTCCTTGAATGTATTTTTTTTCCCAAAAATGATCTAAAAGAAAAGAGCATGAAGAAACTCCAGCCTCCAATTAGTTGCTCTTTTTGTGTCTGGAAGCAGCTTGTCAATTTGAAATTCTGCTGCCAACAATCAAGTAAAACAGGAATGACTAACACCAAAATGAGTACAAGTCTGGGACCTCGCGGCTCATTTTTTCGATTTCCAAGAGGCGTCGCGAAAGGATGCGGACGGATCATGTGATGTCTGCTGAGCGACGAGAAAATGTCAACAGACTAGAGCAGAGAGGAGATGCCTGCGATGATGATTCTGCAATGTCTGTGAACGGGTGTTGCTGCTTTTGTGGGAGATGTGTAAGGATGTTGGGTACTTTTAGTCAAATGTTCGTTCATCAGTGGCAGCCTCGGTTGTTTACCAAAGTCGCTTCCGTCCGCATGGTTGTATAAACCACGCTCATAATCAGATAATCGGATAGGATTGGACCGGCAAGTAACCTGCCGGGGAAATCACTTCCCAATGGAGGGGATCCAGACTGCATTCTGGCAGAGCAAATTTAAACGAGCTCCCAGAATTCATCTGGGTCCCATGGGGATGAACACTGCGTTGACTGAAACCCGCAGTGCTCTCTCCATATCAGAGCTAACCATTGTGACTTTTAATTCTAGTGTGTTGCATAATTTAAATGAAACACTTAAAGTGGTCATCAGCGCGTGTCACGTGACATGATAATAATGGATCCTGCACACTGTTTGTGGCTAGAACCACACAACAGATGACTGCAGAGTCCTCTCTTTGAACCTGTTAATATGTTTAAAGCTAAGGAAAGGGCTTTCGTAAAGTGCACTGCACCTGTCTGCATCACAGCTTACAGCTTTTTTTCCCTCTCTCTTTCATTTTCGCTCTGATCTGCTCTCTTTGAAGTCCCACCGGAGTGCCCCTCGCCCAGGACAATAATCACATTAGTGTGTGATCCTCGCCGAGTCGCAGGCACAGAGATGAATTCGCAAGTTGGACTGCGGGGACCGGAATATTATTTTTGCGCGAACTAACACAGCCCACTCCTCGCCGCGTCCGTTCACTTCGTCTGACTGACGCTGGAAATTACCCCAGACGGAACTGTGCCACAGCAAGACATGATCGATGGCTCTTATATC
The DNA here is from genome assembly GCF_022379125.1 of Scophthalmus maximus. Classification (NCBI taxonomy): domain Eukaryota; kingdom Metazoa; phylum Chordata; class Actinopteri; order Pleuronectiformes; family Scophthalmidae; genus Scophthalmus; species Scophthalmus maximus. The sequence continues at coordinate 22,425,974 of NC_061520.1, read as the reverse complement.
CCGAATCCTTGCCTCCGTCGGTCCCCGGAGCAATTCATTTCTGCCAACAACCAGGAATTTCTGATGTTCCCTACAGCTTAACACACGCACACCGCACACGCACACACACACACACACACAGTTGCAGCAAAACCACACTTTTACAGAAAGGCTGTACCTATGCTGCCTCATCCACTTTTTTTTGAATCCCTTCAGGTGCCTAATATACATATGTGGGGGGGAATGACAATTTCAGCCAGTGAAATGAGAGGTTCTGCTCTGACCGTAATTCAGCGTTTGAATTTCCTGTTCGGTGTTAGAGCTGAGCATCTGGTCAGTGTTACTGTGGGTAAGCTGTTTGACACAGCTGTCGGATATGTGGCCCAGTTCCTGAGTCTCCCCATCACTTAATAGGGTCGAGATGAGGTTATGTTGAGACCAGGCGACTGGAATGAGTTCAAGAACCCGACGCTCAAGATTTAAGATTTTAAAATATGACAAGGCAGCATCTTAGTATTTACACTGAATTCTCATTGTCTAAACACAAAGCCAATTTGAAATGAGTGGCGTTTTTTAATATCTTCTTCACTGACTCCTTTTTTAAGGTAAATATACTGCCTACTTTCTTTGCAGCTACATTAGGATCCTTACAACTCTTACGAGAAAACAATTCAAGCAAAGACGCTTCCAAGACTAATACCATTTCTAAATCAAATTGGTTACACTTAGTTAAAACACTACATACTGCATTATTGCACTTAACTATGTTCCCTTGTAGATAAAATTTGATTTTGTAAGTATTCAACCCACAGTCAATGCCTTATTGAATGAAACTAATTGGCGGTGAGCGATGCACCTAAGGGTCAGTTTTAAAGTCCTCACTGTTACTGCTCAGTGCCAGTTGGATGTCAATTTGCTTTGGCAAGAAACAAAAGGCAGAGTGAACCTGAGGTGAATGTGAATACAGTCTGTATTTGCTTAGTCAGAGCTCTGCAAATCTTCCAGACATACCAGGGCTTGAACCTCACTTCTTTTCTTTTTTTTTCCCCAAGAAGCGCATGTGCTCCACAGTTGAAACATTTTGGAGCACATGAAAACACTTTGCAGAGTTTAAGTCTGCCCAGTCCTTTTAGACACAAAATACAGTATATCACTGGCGTAGCACATTTTGTAAGCAGGTGGTCGGGTCCGCCACCTGGGCTCAAAGTGCTCTTCTGAAGACCCCTCCATGCTGATCCACTTGTTGAATTCTTCCCGTGGTAAAAAAGAAAAGGAGTGGCGTCTATAGGGCCCTTTATGCTGAATTTTGTTTTGCTGAACTTTTTAATTTCAAACATACTCCTAAACACATTTTAACTTGTATCTGTGGTCTGTTGCACAGCACACTTTTAATTAGCTGAGTTTTAGCCCAGTGAAGATAAGGCTTCTCAAGGTTGAATTAATTAAACGTGAGGCCTGAAACTACAACTGCAGAAACACCCAGGTTACATATAGTATATGACAACACGTCCTCCAATTCATACGAGAAAATGTTGTATGTGGTCAAAACGTCCACATCGACCGTTTCCTAAAAATAGCTCCTCTACTGGTGACAGGAGGTACGCAGCAAATACTTTGTGCATTGCTTGTCTTCATTTGTCCTTACCAGCGCTTTGTTGATGAGCTTGTAAACGTAAGGGTGGTGGTGGTTAGGGTGACATGGCAGAGAATCAGCACAATTTCTTTACACAATGTCAGCGAATCCATTTAAATACACAAACTTGACGGACTAACCATGTCCATCGCTGACCTGTGGTGGCCGTGTACATAACTTTCGCTAGAGGTCTTTTAAAATGACCACATATGTTGTACTACGCTGCTTGAAAAAATGACCTAACTGGTCGTTTTTTGTTGGAGGACAGTCTCGTATATAATCAATCCGTGCAACTGATGTATTTATATGTTTACTTTGAACTGTAACCCGTATATATCATCACAATGTGTGGCTATTTTCATTCTTGACGGCTATCTTGAAAATTGTTTAAATTCGTAAAATTGTCACAAATGGTGAACATTTTGATGATCACAACTTCCCAGTCCAAAATTACTTTTTTTCAGTCTGATCAACACCCCGAAGTATTTTACTATTAATAAAAATGTATTATTTATAATACTACTTATTTGTTGCTAGTATTTACATTTGTGAAGCTGAAACCAGTGAATGTGTGTTTTAATACTCACTGTGGATTGATTCAACTTGTACACTTCCATTAATCAAATGATAATGCCAGCTCTAATCTCATTTACCTCACTTGTTTGTTAAGTCAATAAAAAGTACATTAAGGTTCATTATTAAAACTTGACTAAGGACTATTGAACATGTTTTGCGAACATGCAAACTTGTCACACATCCCCAATGTCACACGACAAGACTGTTCCACAATTCAAACTTATTTATGATTTGAACTACTGATACTGAACTATCATCAGAGACACACGTGCTCTTGCTTGATTTGCATTTTCAAATGCAGATCAAAAGATGTTTGAGGAAGATCAATCTACTGAATGCCTCCAAGAGTGTCTCCTCCACGTGGAAAGACCAAAACATGCTTGAGCCAAACAGCTTTACAGAGAGAGAGCCTCACGTACTATAGAACATTTACACTTACGATTTCACTTCATTCTCAGCTCTGGGCCTAAGGAGGGCGGTACTTTCCTCTCCAGGTAGCAACATCCAGAATCAAAGAAAACCACGAGTTCTGCGAGACGGAAGAGTGCTGAGCGGGATCTCCGTCGTGTCATACAAGGGTGCGGACGCACAGAACAGGAGCGACTGTAGTCACATATGTTGCTAAAGCCTCTCGCTTGGCAAAGACGCTCATTAAGCCACTGACAATCATTCCCCACAAAGCCCCATCTGAAGGCTATTCACTGGGTGTGTACAAAGCGGCCGAGTGATGGAATGCAGGTCCCATCTCGCCCCCCTGTTCAGCGTCATGAAAGACGCCCGCCTCACCTGAAGGCTCAATGGCAAGTGTTGTAATGGCAACAATCTGGCTGAGGAGAGGAATACTGACAGAGTACTGGGTGCGAGCGCAGATCACCCACTGTGTGGAAATCTGTTAAGTTTGCCGCAATCTTCTTCTGTCAGCCAGTGAAAATCTCCTTAATTGCTAATACCACTGAAGACTGTCGCCCCGCATTAGTCGAGTATTTTTTGAAGTGCAGAGCTTTTGAAGCACGCTCCTCTCCTTTATCTTCCTAATGGAATAGAATTTTTGGTTGAAAAACCAATGCTTTTTGAATTCTTTATTTTTTTTGTATGTGCGTCTGGATTCGAGTGGACCTGATTGTTCCACGCTGGTGAACAGGGACCTGACTTCACCACTATGCAGATGGACTTGGGAGGAGTCGGGGGGACATGTTTCTCAATGTACTGAGAAAGCTGAAACTGTTGATAAGAGCCTTCCACCGGCCCAACAAAAAAAGCCGCAGTCTCCCTCTCCCAGAACGCACGAGGGGGAAGGGAGGAAGCCCCCCCCCCCCCCCCCCAGTCTGGATGATGTATGGTGTGGACCCTAGTCTCAGACTTGGGCTATAACGGGGGAGAAAGGCGGAAAATGAAAGGGGGGAGGAGGGTCATGCTTGAATTATGCTGATGTGGGTCGTAACCGTGGTGAAAAAAAAAGAAAAGCCAACCGAGAGCTCGGCTGCGTCGACGGAACTGGCAGTCACAAATAACAAGGTTATTATCACTCAGGCCTCACTACCGCTGACAGACGGGAAACGGTGTAGGTGAGATTGTACCTTTACAGGTCTGGACCGATCCATCTCGTTGTTTAGCAGCTTGTTATGAACACAGATAATTGTCATTGTAGTTTCCTTAAAGTATCTTGATTTCCCCTACAGATGTATCGTACCTTCCTTGCACAAATAAATGGACTGATGTGACTGGACAGCCTTTATTTTAAGGTTTCTATTTAGCAAATTAGGTATAAAAGGAGAACATGATGAAGGAAAAATACAGACACTGAAGGCATGGATTTGAAACTGTCAGGGTGGAGGGAGGGCGGTCTGCTCTTTTTCATAATGAGAGCAGTCAGGCAAAGTCAGTAACTGAGAACACTCACACGCCTCTGCAGCATCAGCGCCAGGCCCTCAGAGCCCATAAGCACTCTTTGAGCTACAACAGGATGGAGCTGCCATTATGGCCACACAAACAGAGGGAAGCCTTATGAACTTTGCACAAATGCTTAGTGCTCAGGGGCTGGACAGCTCTCGAAAGCCAGGGGAGATGGGTAGGTACCGGGGCGGGCTGCCAGTTCCGAAAAGCTTAGTGTTCACGCACTTGGGCCACACAAACCTGACATTGTCCTGGGCAGGAGGGGGGGGGGGGGGGGGGGGGGGGAGTCTCTTCCCCTTTCTCTCGGCTACTCTGGCTCATTCACACTTCCAGTCCAGTTGATTCACTGATTCTGGACATGACTTACAGAGGCAGAAAGGGCAAACATTTATTCACACTTTGAACCAAATGTTAAAATGCCACAAAGGAAGTGGGGGGGGGGGGGGGGGAGACGACGACGTGTAAGCAGATCGTGTGACTCAAAGAAACTCTCATAAATCCAACTGGCCCATTTTTTGCCGCCACCGTCACCACTTCAGAGGGCACCTGATGTGTCACGTCGTCTGACACAGTCTAAAGCTGACGATCAGCATTCACACGGGACGGGACTCATTGAGAAATTCGGGATAATCCGCTGTAGCCTCGCGGAAAATGTGTACAACATCTTTAATTTATAGCACATATCTTATCTCCTTCAAGCAGCAATCGCTGTGTGTTATCTGACCACTACAAGATGGAGGGCTGCAGTGTCACCGGAATTAAAATAATGCTCTCTTGACCCACTGCCCGCTTTAGGCAAGTCGGGCCGAATGAGAGGAAAACACAAACAGCATTGTGCTAGTTCAAAACCAAAGCCCCGTGCTCTCTCACTGTGGTCGCACCTGCAGTCCCCCCCCCAAAAAATGAAAATGCAGCTGTGTGTTTCCACTGCATGTGCTCACGTGACACCTGAGAACCTCCTTCGATCTGTCAGGTTGAGATGGACGATAAAGCGCTGGAGAGATTTTTTAATTACTTATGGTAGAGCCATCAATATTCCTCAAGGACAACCAGATTGCTGTGAGACCACAACGGCGGGTTTACGCTTTTCTCACCATTTGGCAAATATTCCAGCTACACACAGCGTGAGGCTTTTAATTGAACTTTGGGCACGCGGCCCGTTCCAAACCCAAATGTCGTATGCTCCTCAGTCTGTCAAAAAAAAAAAACGGTCAATAAGCCTCTAACCTGGCAGTGGCAGATAGTCGCAGGGCAACCCGCCTTTGGCTGATACTACGCTTTACTATCTGCACCCTGAATCAATATGAACACAGGCGCATCGCTGTGTATGATTGTCTTTTAAGTTGCCATAGTAACAAGTGCCCCTATCTTAATGCCAATCACTTGGGCAATGATGAAAAGTTTTCTCGTGCCAATGCAATGTGGAGCCGTTTGCCACAGTACGCCACGACGTGTTCTTACATTCACTGCAGGTCAAAGTTTGGGAATTCCACTCACAAAACAAGTTGTGACTCTCCGTGAACTCAACAAGAACCTGTGTGAATTATTGCCATTATTGTTGTGACATGTGCAGTGTGTGTGCGTGTGTGTGTGTTTGTGACCGGTGACTGCAAATGGAAAACAGACAGAATTCCAGGAATGAAATTGCCCACATTTATGTGCATTTTCTCCATTATCCGTGGCACTCTAACAGTCCCCTCAATTATTTCCAGATCCGTGTTGACAGCCGCGGCACACTACAAAGAAACGGATCAAACAATGCATATCTAAAAACAGATAAATAAATAAAATACATCCAAGGCAAGGGGGGGCGGGGGGGACTGCACACAGTCTGTGGTTTATCTGAACTATTAAAAAACTGCTTAATACCTTAACAGTGGTGTCACTTAGGAAGCGTCTGCAAGCAAGTGTTAAGTGGTTCCAGGTCTTTGAAGTCCTGGAAAAAAAGGAAAGAAAACAACAGTTTCCTTAGACAGTGTGAAGCAGAGCCGAGTGAAGTCCTGTGAGGACAGGAGGGAGACCGCAGCAGACTGTTATCCATCTCTCTCAGGCAGACTGCCGGCCAGCAGAACGCCACAGATGGTGCTCTCAGCGATCATGGCAGTGATCAGGGGATCTCTACTCCTGATTAGCACACCTACTGAACACAATGTGCACAACAACGTCTGTTCCATCTCTGGCTGCACAACACCTATGGCACTCGGGTTTGCACCAGAAGCAATCGCCACTTTTGCAAACGGTGAGTGTGCCGTCACTTACGAGGCAGTACAGATCGTCCTGTAAAATATACGTTATTGACTTAATCAAACAAGTGAAATCTTGTCCTTATTATATGGCACGAATAAAGTATAAAATGTTGAGTGTTTCTAAATAAAATGTTTAACCAGAATAATGTAGCCACACTTTTCATTATAAGTTGAAACATAAATGATGGCCAGCTTATTTTAATAACATAACACGTTCAACAACACGTTTTTTTCATTACTGGCCCATGTGGCCAATAGTTCAGGGTTTTACTGGCCAGCTGAAAAAATGAAAATAACAAACTTTGTCATATTAATAAAGTATTTAGTCATTATAGGGGCCCTATATTGAAACACTTATGCTATGAAGACATTTGAATCATTCACTTGCACTATAAGTCAAGAGATAAAGTACAGTCAATTGTAGGGATGCCATTATAATCATCATTATTATTATTAGGTCCATAGCCACTGACAAAGTCAGAGTGAGGAACCTATTATCGCAGGAATTATTTATTCTTATGCAGACAAATCACTAATTTTGAGGAACTAATCTAAAAAAATTGCACACGCATCAGAATTGGGGAAAAAATTTGATATGTTGGGGTTCTTGGGCATGGGCATGCCGAAATGACTGCATAGAGCTGCATACCACAATTTCCGCAGCCTTAACATTGATGTAGATGAACGAAATGTGGTAGGCACATGTATCATGTCCCGACCAACAGGAAGTCGGCTATTTGGAGGTTTTCACACATGATACTTTAACAAACTTCTCTGAAAGATTTCATTATTATTATTTTTACAATTATTAATAATGTTGTTGTCATTAACCATCCTTGCCTGATGCAAGCCACATCTTGAGTAGCGATACAGTCCTCAAATGTGGCAAGTAATGGGAACAATAAATGTGTGTGTGTGAGCAAGTGTGTGTGTGTGTGTGTGTGTGTGTAAGTGTGTGTGTGTGTGTGTGTGTGTATTTAGGAAAGTATCTAACTCCATCATCTGACGCCAGTCGCAGCCCATGAATTCTAATTGCCTGTTTCGACAGCTGTCCGTGCTGTTTGAATAAAACAACAATATGAAACTTCCTGCCTCATCTCACATCCACTTGAGCTTGTGCCTGTTCAAAACCCACAGCACTCAGTCAGTCACCTCAAGTTCAAGTTGACGGTGAAGGTAGCGAGCGTTAGTGTTGGTTGAAACAGAAACGTCTGCACTGGGCCCAAACACACAGGAGCCCAATATAAGTCATTTATAAGCAGCCTGCCTATTGTGCAAGTGTTTTCTTGCCGTAAAACCAATTTCATAACGGATTACAAAAGATAACGGCCGAGTGTCACAGAGCAACAATGGCCAAGGGGAGAAGGGCTGCGTTTTTGATCATGTCAGTGTAAAGTAACTTTAGTACTGGACCAAAAAAATACAGCATCAAAGTTACTGTTCAGATCCATGCAGCCTGCAACATGGTCATCTAGCCACAAGTATCTCGGCAAAGTGTCTCATAATACAGCTAATGTTCAAACTGTTATACGAGATGACACCCTGTAAACACTACAGTGAGCAGATTTACAGTACTTGTGAACTTTAGTTTACCTTCAACATACCACGTTGGTGATATATTGTGTTCTAGAGTGACTAACTGACTGGGTCGAACGGTCAATCAACTTGCCTTGCACTTTAATGGCACCGGGCCATCGGGCCATCAGTTATGTGGAGCCCTGCAGAAGGGAGGGATTCATTTAAGCACATCAAAGAGAGAATGGTAGACCAGAACCTGGACAAAAGCTATCTGGCTCCTTTGGTTTCTTATCGTCTCTCCTGTGGACAAATTCAGATGAAGAGTCCACTTAGGACTCAATTTAATCATGTTTCCCTCTAAAGAATCAATAAGCTATTTCCCCCAGGTCACTTTAAGCAACGGAGAGGGCCTCTACTCCACTGCTGTTGAGAGTGTGTACACAGCTGACCGAGAATACCGGGACAAATATAAGCCTGGATAATGAATTCGTTAAGATAAACGCGGTGTTTCTCAGTAAAATGTGTAGGCATGGTAACCAGGCCTGCCTCTGCTTTGAGATACAGCCTGGACACACAGCGTTCAAAATGATTGGATGGATCAACACACACACACACACACACACACACACACACACACACACACACACACACACACACACACACACACAGTGTGCGCAAACATACACTCGCATATACACTCCACACATGCACAGACCAGCAAACACAAGTGCACACTCTAGCCCGAATCAAATCCCCTTCTCCAGAGAGGGTGTCTCAGTTGTAATTTAATGGAAAAGTCCTGCAGGCAGGAAGCTAAATGAGAAGATGAGCATCTCCATCAGTAGCCGCCCACCTGTCAGAGTAAACTCTCATCAGGGAAACACTCAAAGCACTGCCAGTGTGTTCTCCTCATGCCAACAAGTAGGATTAATTATTTCCAGAAAACAACCTTTTTTTCCGCCTATAGTCTTATGACAAGGGAAAGCAGGCCAGATAATTTCGTTGCACGCCCACTCATAATACGCAGCAAGGATCTAATAGCCTTTAAAGGAGCGTCCTGCTGGCCACCTCTTCACACACAGATCCCGGGGTCAGCCCCTTTCGGGGCGCTGAGGCAGATCGGCCTGTCGCGCTACAAGGTTAATCCTGCGGTGGAAAATGTCGGCAGGGTCCGTCTCACATGGACGCACAGGGAGAGATGAGGAGGCGGCACCCAATATTTGAGACGAATTAAAGACGTGCGAGTGTGTCTGTCTGTCTGTGTGGGTAGGTGTGTGTGTGTGTGTGTGTGTGTGCTTTTACACAGACATGCTCATCAATAGGCTGGCTGCACAGCCTTTCAAACCTTATCCCCATGGCCATTCACTGAGCACATAAAGAGAGCACATCTACTTCAGTGTGTGTGTGGGCTGACTTTATTCTCTCAATGTTGCTCTGCCTCCGTAGCAATGGATAAATCCTTATATCTCCAACATTCTCCAATATCTACCTTTAAAAATGTCCAATTGGAATACAAAAACACTATTTGTCTTTACTTTTGAAAAAGGTAGCATGGACTGCATTGTGGGAATCTTACAGCCCTATTATTCTCAGAACCTCTCTTGATAGCCACTTGGTAGGGGTCGACCGATTATCGGCCAGGCCGATATTCAAAATTTTTAATGATTATCGGTATTTTGCCATTTTTTTAGCCGGTTTGCCGTTAAGATAATTTCATTATATAATGTCCTAATTTGTGTCTGATGCAGCTGCAGTCACTGCTGTCTGAACTTTAGCAATGTCCCGTCCATGCTTGTTTGTTCGACTTCATAATAACGCTGCTGATAGCTCCCGGCACTTTTTTGGTTACGCCCATGTTGAAAGGTTCTGTGAATTAAAGATATAAGGCTGAAACTAATGATTATTTCCATTATCGATTAATCTGACGATTATTTTCTCGATTAATCGATAAGTTGCTTGGTCATTTTCTGACATTTTCTGAACCAAGTTGCTTGGTTCAGAAAATATCAGAAAATGACGATCGTGTTTCCCAAACCACAAGAGTATTTTTTGTTTTGTCCACACAACAAAGATATTCAGTTAACTGTCACAGAGGAGCAAAGAAACCAGAAATTATTAATATTTAGGAAACTGATATTAGAGAATTTTGACTGCTTAATTCACTATCGTTTACTAATCAATGAACTGTTGCAGCTCTAAACATATGCTTTAAGGCATTTCAACAAAGTTCTGTGTTAAGAGTATGTAATATTCTAAATTTTGACTCCTTTTGACACTTTTTTTTACTGCAGACAAATATCGGTTTCTGATATCGTTTATCAGCCTCTTAGATTGGTAATAATCGATATCACCCCTGAAAAAAATCCATATCGGTCGACCCCTACCACTTAGCCAATGCTTGGTACAGCATTGTACCCACAAGCACAATTCTACGAAGTACACCAGGAAACTCCCGAGCAAATGCCCCTTCTGGCTTCGCTTGATGGATTGTGTTGATCAGTGTCACGTTTTAGTTTTCTATGCTACATATGCTCCAGGAGAATCAAGCGCAGCACAGGATACTTGGGACTCTGGGCAGCTCTGGGCTTATAAAAAGTTAAACCTAATCAATCATAAATAATTTACTGTGTCTAGAGGGGCCTGTTGAGGAAGTGTAAGAACCTGACATTTGCCTACAACCTCGTGCACAGCACAGACAGCTTAATAAATTATGGGGTAGTGGAGACATTTATGGACGAGAAATAAAGCAGCACCTGCTGACTTGGGTCAAAACTGGTATAGTTTTCTGATTAGGCATAATATTGAACAGCGACTCGTAAAACATTGTTGACTTCCATCACTGTTCTACTCTTTATGGGCACCAGTGATAAAGTACAGTCCTAGAACTGTGGAGCAAACTGTAAACGAGGAATGTGACCACAGGACATATGTAGGTATTTGAAATATCTCCCCAGCATCAAACCGCCGTGACATATGTTGAGTGTGTCACCAAATCAAGAGCTTAAAAGCTCTCAGGCTTTCTGCCTTTCTGCGAGCCGTTGCAATTTGAAAGGATGCTCGAACAAATGAAACAAATGCCTCCTTCAAAATGAAACGCTGGGCACACCCAGAACAGTTATCTTTTCACAACTTGAAAGGACACACAGGGGCATTTAAAAATGCAGTGAAAGGGGCTTTTGGAGTTGGTGCCTTTGTCAGGCCGACATCAAAAGCTCTGCCTGAAGACAGAATATTGCTTTGTGTCTTCTGTGTGGGTGGAGGTCTGCAGTTTGCTCTACTAAAAGTCACAGAGAGGAGAACTAACTGCAGTATTTTCCCCACATGACCTTCACTATTATGCCAATTTTGTGACTTCTAAATCTCCCTACCACTATTACAGTATAAAGAGTTTGAATTGAGTTTCATTCAATTTATGAAAACAATGCTGATGATGATGATAATGCCCCAAACATCAAAGTAGTGATGTTTTCTGATATTAGAAGACACCTTTCGTAGGTCTGTCACGATAATTACGTTGTCGACTTTTTGTACGATACATGAATATGAACTCAATAATTTTTATTCACCTCAATAATAGCCATTGTGTGTGCATGCATGTTTGTTGACAAACAGTAAGAATGGATGTCAACATCAGTCCAGCAAGTCTTGCTGCTTCTATCCTCTCATCTGTTCTTTTTTGTACATTCATCAAACTTCTGTTATAGCTAGGCAGCCCGGGTAGAGCAAAGCAAAACATGCACTTAGTTTTCATTGCTACAGGCTGCGTAAAGGGTTGAACTGTGGGAGGTTGAAAGCTCTACACGTTTCAAATGAGCAAAGAGGGAGATAATTCAGGTCTCGAGAGGTCTCAAGTGGTTGGAGCAAAAGGGAGACCAGAGTCCTCAGGTTCTGAACATATCTTCAAGTACTCTTGCAGCAACAGCATTTAGCTGCTCTGCTGCAGTCCAGCGTCTAATTTGCTACATCATGAAATCAAACCTGAGGGAAGAAAAATTGTTCAAAATCGTTAGTGGTGGCATGCTTTCTCTAGCTACAGGGAAAATAAAACTGTATATCGTAATCATACATTGTACTTCAGACACTTGGGCAGTATGGATTTGTTTTGTGGTTTGTAATACATCTCGGTAACAGCTTGGCCAATGGCGAGCCAGACACGTAGCTGACCTCCCAGTGGCTGCCCATGGTGGCTGGGTAATCAGGTTAACCAGTGATTGAACAAAAAGCATTGTGAGCTTCAGAGGACAGGCCATCCAAAGGCAAACAACACAAATGTGAAGAGCTTTGTTGGGACTAAAAGGTACCAGCAACTTCAGGCTCATGATTTCCTTTTGATGCACATGTCAACACATTAAAAAATGTGTCAATGATCTGTGGATCAATGACAACAAAGGTGGTTCCTCAAAGAGGACGTAGCAGTGACTAAAGAATAACAAGTGCATTTTTTTTTTTCATGGCATAATAGGAAGTAAGTTTTTTCATGGCAGAATACACAAATATTTGGCCATGGTTTAAACGTTTGCATTGACCGACAACAATTTGCAATCAGTACTTAGAATTCATAGCTTTTTAAAGCAAATACTTATCACTTTTGATTATGAATGAACAAAACTAATGCAATTTACTCTCCAGCTGTCTAGTTGACTCTCTCACACCACAACTCTTTTTGCTTAGCAAAAGATTTTTCTTTTCTTTTCTTTATTTACCAGTGAGTCACACACAATTGATCTCATGGATCATCGGGCACAAATATCAAACAAAAAATCGTAATGGGAGAAACTGGCAGTGACGAGATCTAATGATCACACTAGGGGTCGACTGATATGGCTTTTTCTGGGCCAATACCGATGATCACAAATCTCTGAGACTGATTAATATTTGAAACCAATATTTGTCTGCAGTAAAAAAAGAGCGTCAAAAGGCATCAAAATTTAGAAAAATATAAACTCTGAAATGCCTTAAAGCATAAGTTTAATTCAAGGAACCTTTCAACATTACCTTAACCAAAAAAGTGCAAGGAGCCATCAGCAGCAATTATTATGAAGTTGAACAAACAAACATGGACGGGACATTGCTAAAGTCCAGAGAGTAGTGCCTGCGGCTGCATCAGAGCCAAATTAGAACATTTTATAATGAAATTATCTTATCGACAAATCGGCTTAAAAATGTCCGAAACCGATAAGCCTAAAAAGGTTGAATACGCTCTAAATCTGTGTGGAGTTTGCATATTCTCCCAGTGTCAGTGGGATTTCTCCAGCTTCCTCTGAAAGACGTGCAGGTTAGGTTAATTGGAGACTCTAAATTGCCCGTTAGTGTGAATATGAGGTGTGAATAGGGTGAATGGCCCTGTTATAGACTGGCAAATGTGAGCCCAATGTCAGCGGGGATTGGCCCCAGCCCCAGCCCCCCGGAACCCTCAAAGGGTATAGCTAATGAATGAATGAATGAACATATCAAACACTATATTATTTCCCCTGTTAATGGCCACTGTTGCTGACCCAGAGGTGACCTAGACAGGAACAAACCGATAGACATTCTGTTACATTACATGACCGAATGTAACTGAACACAGAACTTGACACACATGTAAGCTAACTGGTATGTATTCAGTGATATTGCTCAAAGGGGAAGATATCGGAAAAGCACTTGCCCATAGTAATTCACTCCTGTAAAAAAGTGGCATTGATGGCAGCTTGTCACTCTGTTGTCTGGCTGTTGCACAGTCCATTTACACTAATGTTTACTCTGTACTTTCTATCTCAACATCAATAGCACTCTCGGGAGTGTAAGTCTTGGGAGATTCCACCTCATCCCGTGAAATATTCAATAATGTCAATCCAGCATTTGTCCCGTCAACAGATGGCTGTTTGAAACAGCTGGGTCAAGAAATAGCCTATTGAAAATGGAATTAAGAGTTGAGAGAACCGTTTGATGGACTCGGTTGTCCAATCATTCAAACTAGTCAATACGACACTGAACCTGTTCCACAGGTTGACCAGAGAGTCGTTCAAGAAATATCTTTTTGAGAAGTTGACATAATGTCAATGCAAAGGAGACTGGGAGGCTGGGGCCTCGCTCTGCTGACTGCCTTCCAGCACCCACACAGATAAGGAGTAATTACTTTCCCAGGCAATCACTAAAACCCAGCCTGCCCTCCATTTATTTGCATGCAGAAAGTTTCTCCAATCATGAACTTTGTGTTGCCATCATTTACATATGGAAGCACATAGTTACTGGAATCCAATATAAGCCACTGGAATGGCCCACACGCCCGGAGTCAGCTCCCCTACTATCGGTCACTACATTGCTTTGTTTTACCCGTTAAACCAGCCCACAATGTCCATGACTGCACTTATAGTCAGTAACTTTTTATAGATATTGCAAATGTCAGGGCCGAGGCTCTGTGCCGAACAGAGGTTTCAGTGACCAAAGTCACTGTGAAAAAAGAAGAGCTCAATGTTCACCGTGACATAATGTGCTCACGAACCTCTTTCCAGGGGGTAAAAAGGGTCTCAGATGCCCCGTTCCCCCGGAAACCAGCTATCTTGTTGTCATATTTCTCATGTTCTGTAATTTGTCTGGCTTTTTTATGTGGGCCACTGCCACAGACACTCATTCCCGGCGGACTATGCCATGTCGTGACATGGGAACCCTTATAAACGTGTTAAGAGCCGGAGGCATTAGCATTTTGGACGCTACTGAATAGAGGCATTTGTTCCTCTTCCTGTGCCTCCCTGAAAGACTCTATTAAAAGGTTTTGGAATTGCTCTGTTTTGGACATAGTGAAGTTGGGACAGCACAGAGAGAACATTTGACAGGAGATTTTCCAAGAAAAAGTTTTGTTTTTTTCCCCCCTGCACTTCAATTAAGCATGTGGACATGAATTAAAAAGATATATAGTAAAACATCTTCATCTCGTTTCTGTCTATTAAAGAGTTTACACGTTTTTACGAAATGTCCATTTTTTGCGGCCAGTGCCTGTCAAAGTTTGAAACATTGAATACAAATACTGTGCTGCATGTTGAATATTGTTTGCCTATACTAAAAGCTTCCCGTTTGACTGAAGGGAGTTTAGATCAAATAAAATAAGTCAATAGGAGCCCACTGTGCCTCCTTGATGACCTTTTCTGACTGGAACACAACGAAATTGACCACACGTGCAGAAGAAAAAAACATTTGCCGCAAATATACCCTGAATATTTAATCTTTTGACCACATACCGACAGATTCACCGTGTCATAAAGACAGAAGTGCTTAATGTATTCCATCTTTTTGCTTTTGAGATAGCTGGTAATAGGCCAAGCTGAAATCCTTGCCACTGTTGGCTCCATTAACGAAGGGTTTGATTGATCTCTCATTCCATCTCATGCTGTGACCCTGTCATAGCAGGGTATTTGGTCAGTCGGAGGTGGACTTTTCACTGTCTTTACATCCTCGCCCTTATCTCCGAACCGTAATAGTTCACTTGCTACATGGGAACTGACTGCATCATCCATAATGCATATTCCTGAGGTGTGCCTAATGATGAACAATGGTCGGTACACTGCATCTTAGCAACACGCGGACACCTCCCAGTGGGCGGCTTTGATTTTCTATAACTAGTTGTCTGCAGTGTCCGAGCACTCTGCTGCTGATTCAGAATGAGTTTATTGAACAAACGAAATTGATCAAAATGCAAGTGAACTAGATACAGAAAACCTTGCTAACAAGCAATGTGTGATGTTTTAAACACTGATACTTGTGCATTGATATATGGAGATAAAAGTCGCTTGATAGTGGAAGGGTTAGGTGGTCCCAAAGTCTTATTAAAAGATCATGAATATTTTTCAGTAGAACCCTTTCTACCTCCACTAAAATGCACTGGTATCAAATTTAAAACACATAATTTCTTTACTTTGGAAGGCTATAGAAAATATGAGATTGACAGAGGACAATTAAACTGTAGAATACAGGGTTTATGTGATTAAATCAACCTGGGATTGCAGGCCTCCTGCCAGCATGCCTCATTATGTGTTTTGCTATATTAAACAAGAGTGAAGAACCTGCCCTTATCTTATTGGTCAGGAATCAAAAGGAATATGACTAACCACACAAATGACATATTAAAAGGTTGAAATTATTGGCAGAAATTGGCTTCATTAAGACGGATGTATCAGGGAGCATGCAAGTTGGCAGAGCACCGTATTTCAGGTGTTTTTTAGAATATTATTCGTTATCGACCTCAGCCCCAGAGGTCCGGTGTTGGTCAGGCTCCAACCAAACAGAAGCATTGGGGATCCTTGCCTCTGCTCCATGTGGGGCATTGATCTCCCGCAATGAGTATTGATCGGCATCAGGTAGTGCCAGAGGACAGCCATTGGGCTAATCATCATCAATGACGCCCTACTTCCCAGAATCACACTGGATTCATAAGTCAGACCATGTACCCAGCATATATATAAGGGAAAATCATGGCAGATCCAGTCAAAACAAGCAGAAAAGCCAGGTGCTATTTTTCCTTATCCTATTTGGTGAACCCTGTAAGTGGCTTACACAGAAAAAAATATAAATATATGAGGCCATAACAACGCATAGGCAGTGTGCTGTGACATCAATTAACTAGCCATTTTCAGTGTGCAGAGGCAACAGGGAACCACAGCGATTTAATTCTACCTATGATATACATTGGATTTGCCGCAAACACTCAGGGGCACGCAGAGTTAAATTACTGTGAAAGCTTATTGATTTGTAAAGTGTACATTTGAAGGAGGGGCGGATTGCGCCAAAAACCAGAGAAAGGCCACGCATAATGACTGCAGGCTCTTCGGTGCAGAGTTCATTTGGACGGCTGAAAATCTATACTGCCACTACAAAACAGCAGAGAGGGGGGTTTGACTATGTCCGCCTTTGCATGTAATTGGAAAAAGATGGCCATGTAAAAGCTTTCCGCCATGACTGGAGAAATAAACAAACTTGATGAATGTGCCTTGTCATGACCCCTGTATTGATTTTCAAATATTGCACTTAACACTTTCTTGAGAAATTGGGGGGTGATAAATCTTCATTCTGCGGAAATATGCACACGATCATTCACAGCCACCGTACCTTTTGATGCGGGAGTATTTGTCTTTTGAAGATGCTAATATGGCAATTTGACATCTTAAAACACAATGAGTCCACGCTCAGAAGATCCATTGCCCATCAATTTTATCCGCCCCATCCCCCCCGATTCTTACACTGCCACCACTGTTCCCCGCACCCAGCCCCCTCCCCCTTTCTCAATATTGAAACGAGTAAACAACACCATCTTCTGCAGCCTTTAAATGAAGATGAACAAGGATAAACACGTCAGTTAGCCGCCTTTGACGATTCATGGGGGGTTGAAAGAGGATGTCACAACGAATGTAACCATGGAGGCTCCTAGCTACGAAACGTTTTCATATCCCGCATCTTGCTTTAAAGCAGGAGCCGGACCCGTGGATTCATCCGTCTTGAATTCATCCACGTGTTCACACCCTCAAGTCTCTGATGAGCCCTCCGAATGTGCCGAGGCAGCAGAACAGGGACAGCCATTAGTGTCCACACAGCGGTGCAGCGACTAATGATGATGGCTGGAGACTTGCTGTTCCCTGCATTCTGGGCACTGGTGCTTCTGGCTCTGGTCAGACTGGGAGAGAGATTTCCCAACGTGCTCCTGTGTAGATAGTCTTGTTGCATTTACTGGGTCAAGACCAGAACCAAAATGGCTGAGAACAACATCCCCCTTCGATGCAGTGAAGCACATACTGCTTTGATCAAACAGTTTGGTGGTTCTTGTTTTGTTTTTATTATCTTTCCTGTTTCTCTTTTTGCTTTACACTGCTGTTTGAGTCTGAGGCAAAGAAAAAAGCATCTGCAAATCAAAGCAAATCAAAGCGGTGGCCAACCTGGGCGCTGTTTACTGACCGTGACAGAGAGTGAAAGCTTCGCCATCAGTTTAATTACCCCACCTCTTGGTTTAACACAACAGCAGGAAACTGGAGACATGCAGACTTATAAATCAGCCACTGTGTGTGTGTGTGTGTGTGTGTGTGTGTGTGTGTGTGTGTGTGTGTGTGTGCGTGTGTGTGTGTGCGTGAAGGGGGCCGGTCTAACATCTTTTCAGTCCGAGCACTATGATGGACTCTCTAGAGCTGGAGAGACACACAAACACACGCCCAGTAGCATAATGCTCCTCCAGCTACATTCAATATGAATCACCACACACACCATCTCTACACAGTAGATGAATAACCATTACTCACACCACATATTCAGTGTGTTTCCATCTCTCCGGGGTAGTAAGCATGCAGTCACAAAATGATGTAGGAGGCCTGTTAGATTATTTGATCTATTTTTTTTGGGGAGGGGGGACTAATTCATTTCAAACACAGCTGTTGTACCATCTGTATCATGAAAACCATATTGTGGTTTTTAGATTAACTCCAGTCAGCGTGAGTGTGGACAATTTACAGACTAATATCATGAAACAACCACATAGGTTCATGAAAAAACTGTTAATAGCTATGCGCAGGCTTAACATTATGAGCGACGACACCACCGTAAAATCACAAACGAAGTGTGAACATCGTCCCTGTAGTGTGATTTACATCTTCCCTTCTGCAGAAATACCACCGCGCCTCCCCTCAACTTACAAACTCAGCACCAGTCAGTCTTTGTTAAGTCGAGACACGCTCCCACACAAAACACTGGAGAGGACTCTCTTGTTTTTCACTCCATTTGAATATGTCTTTAGACTCTGGTCGTGTAGCGAACGAGAGGAGGGATGTGAGCGAGATAGCTGAAACAAAACCCTGAGAGGAGCAGCTTCGGTCTGAACAGGGCTGAGAAATGAGGGTAGTGTAAATGGGAAGAAAACGGGCGTCCACTGTCATGGAGGTTCTTTGGGGAGCCAGGTAACTATGTCCGAGCTCACCGGAAGGAATGCAGCCCGCTCTATTATGAACAGAGGAAGAGTCTGCTCCGGGACTGCCCTTCATAGAAAGGCGCGATACTTTGGGTTAATAGCGGCGCTTCTGGCACACTTTTGACCCCAGCTAAAAACCCCACCGCACTCGCAGGTGGTGAAGAAAAAGAAGGGCTGGTGTATTAAAGAGGCCTCTGTGTGTTAGTAATGACATTCGACAAGGAACAGCAGAGGAAGACCTGCCCGTGACCTTCATACTCTCTGCACCTCTTCCACCATGCAGTGAGCCACAGGAAGACGCACAAGCCATCTGTAACTTGGCTCCGGCTGTAAATGGGGAGCCCGGGGGATATGATCCAAATGTTGGAGCGGCAGGTGAGTTACAGGCCACCACACGGCAGAGCCGGGGGAACTTATACGGCACCAGTTCAACAAGAAGAAGACAAGCACGCCGGGGGAATCGGGGCGGTGGACTAGAGTTTCACGAGGGCATGTTGGCCACCGCCTCGGCCACTTCACACTCTGGAAAAGGATAATCACAAATCTGCGACACAGGGTGCAAACTGTGGCTCAGCTGGAGCAAGTGGCTGTTAGGGAGGAATTACTGGGGTGTAAAAAAAAACCTAAAAAAACAGGAGGCATGAATCCGTTATCTACAGTGTAGAGAGGGGACATGTGAATTCATTGGCTGTCAGAAAACTGACAGACCTCGAGGCTAAAGTTGTCAATTACGGTTGTTTTTCTGAGGTGATCCCCACGAACGTCCCATGTCAAACTGTCATCCCATTGATCCCCCCATCCCACCATGACCACCAAAATAATCATGACCCCTGCCGAGCTGGCAGTCCCTTGTTCCGCTATTCTTAGAAGGTGGATAAATTGCGGCGTGACGCCGTCGTGGCTTCCAAGAGCTTCGCAGTAATGAATCTATTTTTCAGGTGAAAACCTTAACACTTAACAGGTGTTAACATGTGTCTGCCTGTATTACGAGTCAGTCGACAGTGTAGTGTCAAAAGAGTCCCACAAAGTAGTACAGCTCTGTGGTAGTGTGGACGTCGACTCCGTAAGGAAAAAGACTGAATACTCCAAATGTGTCGGAACTTCACGAATTTTCTCCCGACTTAGAGGAAATATTCTTCTACTTCAGGAGACAAAAAAAATCACACATGACTGACTAGAATTTAATCTGCAGTTTTGAGAGAATTTGTGAGACACAAGCGATGCGTCGGTGGCTGGCGTGCGGCTATGGAACGTGATAAAACGGAGCCGGACCACAGTTTCTCTGAATAACAATCCTGCTCCTGTTATCATGCTTGTGGCGGATGCAAGGGACTTAGGAGGCAATGCCGTCGACAAAACTCTGTCACTGTCTCAAGGAAATAAATCACGGCGGTGTGAAGTCAATTTAAATGCAAATGTCACCGTTGAAGACAACGCGCTGCCGACAGTACTGCAGCTCGAGGAGTTGTGGTGATGAAGATGAATCAGAACACTGAAGACCACCCCGACCTGCATCTAAGGCCAGTGTTACATGTCACGTGAGGAATGATGCGAGCATTTCCAGGCGGAAAGCCCTAGATATCAAAGCAGGATTTCTCTCGGATCACCTCTATTGATCTGTTTTTGTTTCTTGCCGGCATCGCTTGGAGCCTTTAAGCCATCTCAAATTGGCAAAGCACTCACACTGAAATCTTTTTGCGTTTGCTCATACACACACACACACACACACACACACACACACTAAAGAATTTCGATTGAGCTCAGGAATTCTGCCTCCTCTGGTACACTTTGAACCCCGGGCCAGATGAAACCCAGATTTTTACCACAGCCTACAAATGTCTGCTGTTTTACAGGGACCAGATGCCATTTCCTCTGGGGAGCAAAACAAAACAAAAAAAAATCACTCTGTCCAGTTCTAATTTATTATATATTCTCTTTAAAAAAGCTAGCTTAACAATTTGTTAGGTAGATTACAGGAGAGCAACCCTAGATAAGAGGATGGATGGATGCAGACAAGCCAAAAGAACTAATTAGCAGGGCTGCAGGGCACTATTTTTATCTGCAAAGTATTCATTCCTCTTATATATCAACAGGATTGATCTGAAACAAACATCTGCTCCTATCCATATTCCTGCAAATCGACAACAAAATGAATTAGCACTTGGCTGTTAATCATGCACTGGCGCTATGAACAAAAAACTGTTATCTTTGGTTTTTCCTTTTAACATCTGTGCAAATGTGTCAAGCTTTCTCTGCTAGTATTATTTCTTCTGTGCAGAGGAAACGCAAAGTTCACAATGCAAGAAAAATACACTGTTTTGTTTTGTTTTCTAACTCTTGGGATCACGGCCGAGTGAAGGACCCTGCAGCTGAACCGTGGATGCTATTTCAGGAAAATACTTTGGTGCTGTAGGAAGACTTTGTGAAGAGTCTACTGTAGAGCTACAGTTGATCGATTAAACGATTAGTAATCGACAACTAAATTAATAGGTAACTATTTCGATAATAGATTAATCGTTCCAAGTATTTTTTTCTGGGGGGGAAAAGTCAAAATTCTCAGATTTCAGATTCTTAAATATTAATATTTTCTGGTTTATTTGCTCCTCTATGACAGTGAACTCAATATCTTTGGTGTGTGGACATATCAAATCATCATCCCGGGGTTTGGCACACACGATCGACATTTTTCACCATTTTCTGACATTTCATGGACCTAACCACTTATCGATGAATCGAGAAAATAATTGACAGATTAATCGATAATAAAAATAATCTGCTGTGGAGATTGGGATCTGCTTACGTGTTTTTTCTAGTATGCTACAAAAGAGACATTTACAAAAAACTATCCATGTAGATCTACACTGTAATCTACCCACTCTCCTGTCTCCCAAGAGTGCCACACAGCTGTATCACAGTGTTTGTATGCTTCTTTTCTAAAAGGGAAAATAATTCCAATTATAGCGGGTGCTAAAGTGGTTGGCATTTCATAATGAGCATGACACTTAAAATTTGCCTCACTCTGGCAGTTGTGTTGAGGAAAGCCTGCATTACACTGATTAGCTAATGCAATTAAACAGTATTTACCCGTACAACTGCCCTCTTGTGTGTCCCAATGAGTCAATTTGTGACTAAAATGCTCAGCGATTTAGCACCCAGCCATTTGCTTTTAAGCCACAACATCATAACACCTACAATGAGACCTCCTGACATGGTCTTGTTTTGCTGCAGAAACAATCCCACGACAGTCATTAGAATTCCACTAAAAAACCCGCAGAAAATGTTACAAGGTGAGATTGTTTCGCAATCCGATACAAGGCTATAAAAAACGTGCTCTACGAGATAGTCGTGGTTTTTACCTCCCCAAAAATGTGGAGCTGTAAAAATAATGAGGTCAAAAAGGTCTGGGCTTCATAACTGCCAGTCTGTGGGTCACACTTGTAAAAAAAAAAAATGGAGAACGGCCCCCCCCCCCCAAAAGGTGATGAATTCATTTGGATTCGTACCAGCTTGGCAACATTCTCCAACTCAACATTTGCTCAGTCTTGGGGGGGCGAGTACATTAAGAAATAAGCATGCTGGGTTCTGGCTCTTTGGAGGAGACCCTAAAGGGCAAGTGCAAAGACTTTCACAAACTAGTACAACATTCAAAGACTGCCGAAACAGTTCAGTTTTGACATGTAAAAAAAAAATCTTTTCTGTGTACTCGCTGCAAAATACCGCAGTGGTGAACCAAATGTCCAATAACAGAACAATGCTGCAGGACCAGGCAGTGTCTATTCAAAGTTTTATACTGTGAATCAAGGTCCATAAAATGTTGTTTGCCCATAAAGGGTCATTTGTTGTCTGCAAATAATATACGACTGGACCTAAATGGCAATATGGGGCAAATTAATCAATACAACTGCAAAAACAGAAAACCCCCAAAAAAGGATTATACTTCTTGCTTTCTTGTGTTAGCCCAATTAGCAAATTGACCAATCAGCGGCCCCCGGTTCGCTTCGTTTCATGATTCTAATCATGCTTGATCTGCGCTCTAATCTTCCATTTGGAGGATAGTGCCGCGCTTGACTCTGGGGCCTCACTGGGCCAGTAAACATCCTCTCAGCATGCAGAGCGGACAGCGGGCTCACGTGTTCAAGCCGAATCAACATACGTGTAGCTGCACCGGCCGGGGGCTCCCAGCAGTCCACTGACAGTACCCGGCGGAGCCCGACGGGGTGTAACGAGGTCCCGGGGGAGGCCTCTGGACACACAGCGCTGCTGCCCTCACACCAGACCCTGTCACACATACACACATATTAGTCTCATACCTCTGGACCGTCTGCTGCTGCACTTAAGGGACACGTTCCCTCGTAAAAATGATCAAGTACTGATTTGCAAGGCAACAGATCACATTTTTGACAGGGACTTTTTTTTTGTGAATATGCAACGGGTTTGACTGCTGGGTGCCCATCCCCCCACAACTCCCCAACCCCCACTGTTTGCATGTTCCAAGTTGGACATGCTAATCTTGTTTTAAATGACTGTCAATTTTGGGGGGTTTGGTATTTTGGACTTTTGTATGGTTCAAAAACGAGCATCGAGGTATGGGAACTTCCAATGAGCCACTGCGTCAAATTAACTGGCAAACAGCAACGTCCTCACATCATTTAAGGATGAGAGGTGTTTCACTTCTTGTCCTCTGTGTGTCCCCTGCCTGTCACATGTGTCCTCCCCTCTTCCTACGTGCCCTTCTCTTCCACGTCCCGAGGGACTCCTTGTACCGTTATCCGTGCAGCCAAACACAATACCCTTCATGGGACACAGAGCCGATGACACCGCGTTCCTCTGTTCCATTCTCCGCATTTGTCACTTTTATTCCGGTGCTCTTTGTTCGTTTCACCTCCGTATGCATGACTTATCCCAAATCGAGCCCCACAATTGAAATGGAAATCACCCCTGCGTCCCAGTGACTTTAAGGCAATAACTTCATACTCTTTGAGGCATAGCTGTCATGTTTGTGGTTCCTTGGAGGATCTTATGGATGCGTTGCCCTTTTCACAGAGGTTTTTAATATAAACATCGAGTTTAGAGGATGTGTACCCAGTGAATCAACAGCAGCGTGGTAAATCTGAGCCGGCGCGCAAGAATCAGGACAATTAAATTCGGAAAAGGGAGTTTGAGGCTGACAGCAATGCACAGTGGGATTAGCATCCCTCTCATAAAGCATCCCCTCATTGGTTCTCTTTACTGGTTATGGTTTTCATGTGGGCATAATCAAAATTGATTAATTCAAGACAACAATTACAATTCTAAAGCTGTGTAAGGATGGATAACAGCACATATCAACGTCTTTGCGCTGAAATCAAAGGGAAGACCGAAGAGCCTGGAGGTCAGGATAACACCAGAACAAGAGGAGGATGCGTGTAACGCAACAATAAAGAGTCTTCATGTTTTCTGAACGATGACATGTGTGAACACAAAGACATTATGAATGGCATTAGCTGCAGCTGGCAGCAAATAACAATAAGTCTGGATTATATGTTCCATTTATGAGAAAGGACAATGACGCGCTAAAGTCGACCTCCGGGCAGGGACGCGCCAGTGTTGGCTGCTGTGTGCTGCTGACCCCTCATCCCCTCCTGCTGGGAAAAGGAGCACTGAACACACGAGATAACGTTGACCTCACCGCGGGTTTGTCCTTCAGTATAAAATTTACCGATTAATCGTCCGTGCAGCGCGAGCACCCATTGATCATGTGCGCCCAGTGGTGCGGCTGCAGCGGTGGCCTGTTAAAAAAGAAAAAAACCTTGATTCTGATGATCAGCACCTCTTACTCCTTGCATCCTCCTCCATCCCCGTCAAGGGCCATAAGGAGGGAATCATTACCAAACCTTCTCGGTCTCTCCTCTATTAAAAGGAAATAAAAAGATCTGGTAAATACATATGCACATTGCCAGAGAGCAGGCAAGGAAGAAATGAATATTTCATGTAGCCAAACACATTTCCAGAGCACACTGGCGAGAAGGTGCCTTTCCGGCTGTCAGCGGTGACGAACCTGAAAGTGTGTGTGTGTGCGGGGGGGGGGGGGTGTCAGGTACGACGACGCTGCAGCACTCTCAACTCCGCCTGCAGCACAGGGAGCATGAGTCGTCACTGTAATTGCTTGTGGTTCCCGGAGCACTGAGCTGAACCTCAATTAGGGCCTGGGTATTCTGCAAGGCTCCGTTTCCTTACCACCACATCTGGCAGCCTCACACGCCAACAACTCAACAGAACCAGGTATCACTGCATTGTTTGTCTTCATCTCAGTTTAGGTTTACACGTTGTTTCCACGCATCACATGGTGGAGATCCTAGAGATCGCTTTTTCTTTTTTTTTGGCATCACCACCAGCAGCACATTCTACATAGAGGCGGCTTAAATGGACGATTAGTCTGATACAGCATTTCGCTCCTGCTCACTGCTGTCAGGCTGCTCTCTCTAATCTGTGACGGCCATCGGATACTCCAGATTCCATCC
This sequence comes from Scophthalmus maximus, assembly GCF_022379125.1. NCBI lineage: Eukaryota > Metazoa > Chordata > Actinopteri > Pleuronectiformes > Scophthalmidae > Scophthalmus > Scophthalmus maximus. The sequence continues at coordinate 22,400,708 of NC_061520.1, read as the reverse complement.
GACAGACGGAATTATAGCCTGAAATTACACTGCTGACGTCGATAAGAGGTGCACCCACTGCAGACTGTGCACAGATAAGACACGCACGGACATTTTAGCGTGGTTAAAATTCACAGATCCAAAAAGAGAATTTATGAGACACTAAATCAAACACTGTGAATTCAGGTTTCTGTTTTGGTCTGCTCCATTCACAGATAGATACAGGAAATCATTTTCCACAGTGAGGTTCATTCATAACACAAACGCGGAGAACATAACACAAAGTACGGCACACTTTGTGTTAAACGTAATGCAGGCTTTAGAGGGACACTTAATTACAGGGTACACACAATAAAGACAAAGACATGGATTGGCACACTTCACACCACTTTCTTGTGGGGGGGGTCTTATCTAAAGCGTGTAGGACTGTAGGAACAGAGCCTTTCTACACATAGGTAGTCTACAGGCAGAAGGAAGGTGGGGGGGGGGGGGGGGTGGAGTGCTGGTAGGGTGGGTGGTCTGGGTCACGTGTGATTGTGAGTGCATTGGAGAACAGGGATGGGGTGACAACGCTCGGGTAAAATGCGTGTGGGAATACCAATGAGTTGGCTGGTAAAACGAGTTATCTTTAAGAGTTGGTTCTTAATAATGACTGCAAGCATGTGTTCAAAAAAACCAGATGGCACCATAGAGAAGAGCCGCCTCGAGTAATGCGACGGTGGAGGACAAGAAGTGGGTGGGGTTGCACAGACAAACAATGCTTAGTTTACAGATGGCTGCAAGTTACTCTGTCACATCCACGTATCAGTGATGCTTACATCACTGCGGTACATCATGATACAAATCTGTGCCAAACGCAGGTAGATTTCCTGTTAGGAGAGTAAAAGACTATATTCAGGGGGGATGACTCCATCATGTGTGAGACGATCGCCCTACCAAGGGAGCTAAAAGTCGCGAGTGCAAGCAATAGCCGCTAGGACGTCTCTTAACGTCTCCGCGAGTGAGATGTACACATGCAGCGCACGCAACCGACTGGCTGGGCCACCGTTACACGTGCGCAACAAAAAACAAAAACATGCAAGAATTAAATCCCCCTTCCAAATATTCGTGCTTGGTGACATTCTGAAAAGCAGCGCAGTGATCAAGGCCAATCAGGTAAATCATCTATTGTCTCACGAAAAGGTCATTTATGTGAGACATGGAAGTTTGGTGAAAACAGAGTTGAACAAGGCTGCATGTTAAAAACTAATTTGTCGTCAGAAATTTTTAAAAAATAAAATAAAACGTGACCATGAACACAACAAATGTCACATTGCCTGAGTGTCTGTGTCCCGGGCTCGATCTGAGCTTCTCCTTTCATCCCTGAACTTCACTTAATAGCCAAAATGTTCAGGAGCCTTTGAAGGATTAGGACTCGGTTGAACCTTATTCTGTCATACGCTTCCAATTTTGCTCCGGCCTCTTTTGAGTTTCTATTCAAAAACGAAAACCTCATTATCTCCATGAAATTACTGAAACAAATGTACATGTGACACAAAAAGACAATTTGTTATTTCGGGCAGCCTTGGCACGAGTGAAAAAGTTAATTTCAGACGCTGCATACATCTTTCAGTCTGCACTGTCAAAGACCAGATGTACACAGCCCGACTGTTTTCACTCTCAACCCCTACACGCACAAACACACACACATACACACACAGACAAACACACACACGCGTGTACCGTGAGCACAAATACATCTGCAGCAACTGCAAACACACACGTGTGAAAAGGCAAAAGACAAAATCCCAGCATGCCTCTATATCTTCTCCTCCATCTCACATCCCCCTGCCTCACAACCAGTCTGTGATGATTTCGCGAAAAGATGAAACCAACACAGCTTAAGACTTAAGATCAGCCGTCTTCTGTGTGACTGAGTTTCAATCGGTGTGCAGCACCGGTGTGCAGCAGACACAGCCAGATACCGTGCTGTGTTAAACCTCACTGACGTGCAGGTGGCAGTTTGATCCGAACACTTGCCATACCTGGGTGTTTCTCGACAGTTGTTGACGCTCCAGTTTGCCGGACACCGACAAATGAAGAACGAGCCGGTCTGCGGCTACAAAGGATGTTCTGTTTCCTGCATTTTGTAATCTAAACGATGTTAAAGGATGATAAAAGGTCCATGAAATGCGCCAGGTCGGAGCTGCATATTAAGTGGCGAGAGGGCTGGCTGACATGGACCGGCTGGGAGGTGGTCGACACTTTGCTTGTCCAATCACTGGCTCTCGCTCAAATTGTTTGGTGAGAAGCATTCGACCTACTTCTGGACACAAAGCCCCACTGCCCTGAATACAGATCGGCATGGGGACCACGTGTGATGACAAGTGCCGCGAGAGGCTCTCATCTTTGGCCTGGAAATTTAATTTAGGCAACCTACCTGTGATAATTCTGGCTGGGAGCACTGGGGAACCCGTGCGTTCGCCGAGAGGAGCAGGGCAAAATATAAATAGGATCTACTCTAGTTGAAGAGCAGCTTGAGATGATTATATTCACTAATGGAATCAGTCTGACCTTCAGAAGGTCTTTGTGTTTAACATGAAGCAGCAGCAGGATCAGTAACAGCAGCACAAACAGAAAGACCAATAAGAGTGGCAGCGGGAGTGCGATTGCAATGACAGGACCCCATTTTCTTCAATTTAGGAAAATGTGCCACAAAACTGTGCTACAGACAATATGGGGCGAGCAGAGTTTGTTTGCGAACAATGAAAGGCAGAAGCATCAAAAGGAATTTAAATATCAAATTATGGATAAACTATGTAACGTTGCTCTGTTTCCTGGGATTCCCTCAAAGGCTCAACACAACAACAAGACGGAGAAAACCAACATTTGAATTTGCAGCACTTCAACACAGCGTGTGTGCGTGCGTGTGTGATACATTTGCATAGCTTGTAAATATTCATATCGAGGGAGTCACCACGTTAAACCACGTGAGATATGGCTGATCCACAAATGCAACAAAACACATCAAACATGCGAGAGACAACTGCCGCCTCCGCATCCCCATCCGTTACTGTACCAATTGCTAAAGGTAACACCGGCGACGCCGGCCTCTTGATTTAAACATCACCGTAATGTGATTTTAATCACACTCGCTGAAGTCTCATCAGTCATCCTGATCTCGTGCCTGGCATTGCTCTACACCGGTGCAACAGCATGTAATAAAAGAGCAATTACATCCGAGTGTGGAAAGGGAATTATTTGAAATCCCTGAGGTTATTTTCTATGAGAAACAGAAGTTTTCCTCGCGTTGATAAACTGTTAGTGCTCCGGCTACGATTGGATCAGCCTGAAAAGAAAAAAAAGATTGGTGAAATTCTCTTTTTCTTTAAAAAACAAAAAAAACCAAACACAAATCGTATAAACTTTGACGTCTCTTCCTAGTCCCACGTGGCAACACTTAAACCGTCACAGTAGAAGAATACATCTGCTGAAAAAGGTATGCAGCAGCCGTCCATTAAAATCTGCCCTCAAAAACATTTGACAGTAGTTCGGCCAACAGCAGGGCTTCACACACACACACACACACACACACACACACACACACACACACACACACACCTCCCTATACCACTCACACCACATGCAGCCATTGGCAGCACATGCAGGATGAGATGATGCTGCTCAGCACATGCAGGATGACAAGGTCTGATTCAGTGGTGTGGTCCAGTATGATTCTCCCATCAGTGGTGGGGGGGGGGGGGGGGGGGGGGGGGACATTTGCTTGACTTTCCTCTCTGACTTGACATTCATCATGCACACCTGCCAGCTCCAATCCCCTCGCAATGCTTGAATCGTGTGAGTTCATTACAAGAAACTGTCGCAAAGCTTCGTAATGCCATTTCCTGGCTACGAAGCAGACGAAGAAGAAGAAGAAGAAGAAGAAGAAGAAGAGGAAGTGGGAGATCGCGCCTGTGCAGGTGGAGTGAACCTGTCTCCGCCGCCTCCTCTCCCACTTGCCCGTGGTTCTAGGACTAAACTGAAAGTCTACTCTTGTCATTCCACTCACGAAACGCCGGAGACATCCCACCACCGGGCGCGACTACTGTACATCTCCCTATGCTCCCCCGGTTCTTCTTCTTCTTCTTCTTCTTCTTCTTCTTCGTCTTCTTCTTCTTCTTCTCCTCTTTTGATTCGATGTCACCGCCCCGCACAGGTGCCTGCCTGCCTGCCCGCCCCCGGTCAGATGCTGGCCGCGTGTTTTCAAAGCTAGCTAAAAAAAAAAATGCACCCACCCACCCACAAAAAGACAGTAACAAGTGTCCGACAGCCAGCAGCGGCGTGTCGCGGCGTGAGGAGAACCCAGAGAGCGGAGAGACTCACCTTCACGAGCGGCTCCTGTCGCGGCGGCCGTTCACAAAGTTGGATTTTTTTTCTCCCTCTCTCTCTCTCTCTCTGCGCGTCCTCGTCCTCCAGCGGTGGGAGGTGGGAGGGCTGTCGGCGCCGCGCCTCCGCCGGGGCACCTCCTCCAGAAAAAGTAATAGCGGTTTCTTCTTCTTCCTCCTCCTCCTCCTCCTCCTCTTGCACAAAGACAGACTCAAAGAAAAGAAGGGACCCTATCGCAGTCAATGGGGTTTAAAAGACAAAAAAAGGGGGGGGGGAACCCATGGCAACGTAGAAAAAACCGTGCGTAACTTCCCCACGTCGTGGTGACCGGGGTTAACCCCCCCCCCCCCCCAACAGTGACAGCGACATTATTCCCATGAGCGTCGGAAAGAGCGGCTGTAAACGGGAGGAGGAGGAGGTGGAGGAGGGGAGGGGGGCAATCAGTTGAGGATGCTGCTCAAATATGCATGAGAGGAAATAACGTTTCATGATCATTGCAGGGCCAATGGGCTGCTGAGGTGACGTGGCAGGTGCTCTCCATCCTCACTCGAAGACACTTGACGAGGTCCACTGTCCCGTCTCCACGATGTGCACTATAGGACGCACCTACACACGTTCCCATTGGAGCATGGTCACTTATTCGTTTGTCCATTTGTCTTGGATGTAATTACTTTTTTTATTTTTTTTTAATTCACCTCATGGGTTAGATTAGTTGCACCCTATCTATTAAACCTGGCAAAGCACAACCCACAGTTAGAAGTTAAATGCCTTGCTCAAGGGCACCTGCATAATGCAGTGACAACATAATGAGAGGGGGGGGGGGGGGGGGGTTCTCTCAGTCATTTTGCCCTCTAATTCCTCCCTACCAGTTTCAAGTCCTCTTGGATACTTATACAACACTATTCTTTTTTGGGTTGTTTTTTAAAATTATATAATTAAACAGGATCTCAGCTGTCTATTTTCAACAGAGCTTTTGATCAAAGTCTATATTTATGGACTGCAATATAGGCCATAATATTTCAGGCCATGAATATTATGGCCTATTGTATGGTTCTATTATATTGGAACATACAATAGGCAATGGTTCTATTGTATATGGTTCTATTGTATGCTGGAGTAATTCAACTAATGGTACGTTTTAAGATTTTTTTGCTTTTATAGCCTCAGTTTGGTGCTCAGTTGATGTATGTGCAGAGTTTTACCTTTTATTTTTTCACATTCACCTACCGAGTGAGGGAAAGTTTCTCTGAGCTAACATGACATTTCATTTTGAATGGTGAATGTAAAAAGCAGGATTTGTGTGATGCCACAGTTTATGTGGTTTGGAGGCTAATCGCAGTCCAGTATACAACTTAGACAAGTGTGATACTGAAACATGAAATCAGTCCACATTAACGTTTTAGGGAAGTCAGCGGAACCGGAATGGGAAAAAGAGAAAAAAAAAGAAAAAACAACCCTGTGTGATGAAAAAATTGAATCAGGAGGACGGAGACCGTACATGTCTTAATCAGAAGTATTTATTACAGGAGCGGACTATTGAGGGGATTTCTTGTTCGTACAATTTTAAAAAGAGACAGTGCATGATGTCCCCAAAACCCTCCCGTTCCCGGTCAGCGTGGTGCATTTTTTAATCATGTCGTCATTAAACAGATGGAATGGCTCAGGATGTTAAGACTATAATCTATGACATCCAGAGACAGTGACCTGACCTGCCAAAGATAAGATGACCTCGCGCAGTGCACCAATCACAGTCTCTCACACAGGAGAAGAGAAAACTCTGCGACAACCCTGTACCTTGTACCCACTATCATAATCCATAGTGTCTGTATTTTCAATGGACAAAGAATAAATGTCATTTTAAGAATTTTAGATAATCTTCAACAATTTAATTGGACATTTCTTGTAAAAAATAAATCGGATGTAAATGATCATTCAACACAGCGTTTCAAATAACATCTGTACAGGGATCCCGCGATTTTCGGTTGTTTAAGAGAGAGATGCACCGAGCAAGGCCCTTGACAGCTGAAAAATAAGCTTGTCAAAGACAAACTTACAGAAGAACATTTAGAGGCCTTACATTCTTTTCCATATACATAAGCACTACATTAAAATCAAAGCTTCATAAACAACCATGAGGTTTAATCCGTGCCCTCCTGAGGTCTCCACAAAAGCTTCACTAACGGCGTCTCCACTGCATAGCTGTTGTATTGGATTGCATTACATTAACAGGTGTTCATATTGTTGTGTCAAGCCGCTGCATATCAACAGTGCTCCCTCCTTTCATCATAATGCCAGCTGTAGACTAATAGCCTCTGTAGGGATCTGTGAGTTCAGTTCCTCTGACAGCACACCATCATTAAGAACTCTTTGCATCAGAGGAGCGGGCAGCAAAGGTCGGCCCAGAAATCAATTTATCCAATAACCCTCAGACCCACAGAAAGCAGAGGAGTGGATTTCCGACCTGGAAATGACAAGGCGGGGAGGGGCCTCTCTCGCCGCGTTGCCGGTAATGTTCAGACGCTCGCGTTCTGTCAGGTCTGACTCACGGGGCCATTTGAATTTCACGTCCTGTCTGTGACACACTTCTACTTGTTTTCAGACGTTAAAAGGAGACTTGATTTGGGTTTGAAATAAAAAAGATTCTGTTTTAAATGACAGACTGCAGGTGTTAGGACTCAAAGGTATTGATTTTGCACACAAGGCATCTCCTCCAGACATATTGTCCAGCTTCTGCCGCTCCCTGCTGACATCCATCCCCCCCTCTCATACCTGTGAGCATATGTGTCAGGCGATACCTGTCACTCGTGCTCTGATGAGTTTCAATTCCGGACCTGAAACCTGTACAGCCTTGTCTCTAACCACCAAAGCTACTGAACTACATCAATTTAATTGACTTCCTGACAACAGTATATAATGATATTTTATCTGACTGCAAGTTATCGGTGCATTGTGTTACTTTTTTATTGTTTGAATTTGAGCACACTATTGCTTTTGCTGTGCTGCTATTTGTTGCAATCTTACTATCTTGTCTTAATCGATGCAGGTCCTGTTAATTCAATGTTTTTTTAAACATTTTATTTTAGCTATTTATTTTAATTTCAATTGTATTTTTGTGACTTTTATCTCCCAGGACAAAAGTGTATTGTACATGCCGTTTCAAAGAAAATATATATTTTTTAATAGTAAAACGCCAAATCCTTTATCTTTTTATTCATATTGTTTGTCTAAAAGTCTATTTTAACAAAATAGGTAAAAGAATTTTCCTCAGATATCTGCCAGAATCAAGAGAAGGTGGTAGAAGCAGTACTCTCCTGTTTGTAAGTGATGCAAGGCCACCTGAACGGGGAGGGGTCACAACTGCAGGTCACACAGTAATAGACGACAGAGTTCTGAGTCCGATTCATCTTCAGCCAACTGGCACCACAGAGGAAAGACTAAAGACCTCTCTGTTACACAAAGAAGGGAAATGAACAGATTGACTTGAATCCAAATAACCTGATTTGGGGTATCACCACCACACTGAATGGATTACACAATGGCTTGACTGAGCAATAACTGCAACAAGATACCTTTGCGAGGTGCTCCGTGTTACACTGAGTGCCTCTTATCAGCTCCAATTAGATTTGGTGGAACATCTGCTTCCTTTTTTTGCCCCTGCAGGAACCGCCTCATCTATACGTGGTAAATGTGATGAAGTAGTTTAGGGCCCAGTTCTCAGCTGACCTGGCAGAGGCTCGCAGGTTAAAAGCTGGAATCGTATGTTGACTGATTCACTGGACAAGTTTTAGATCGCTTCAGTTATTTCTAGCGGCAATTCACACGTTCAGAATCCAGTGACTCACATCTGACTTTCAAACGAGGAAACTTTGTCTGTCTCTCTCTATGTGGCTCACATATCTTCACACTTGGCATGAGTATTGTTAAGGCGCACTGTCGAATTTGGTGCGGTTTGGACTCGCACTGTGTTCGATATCAATTAAATTTGAATCAACGGTGAAAATCACATGTTGTTCAGACGGTTGCCACAAATGTGTCGCACTTGAGGTTTCATTTGCTTTCACCTTCGGTCCAGTTGATCCTAAACACGCTCCATGGGGTTTGAGTGTGGAGACCTCTGTCCAGATCTGCTCTCCTTTGGGTCATTATCTTGCTGAGGGATTAACCTCTGACCTTCGTAACTCGCCGTTTCCTCACCCTTCTGATAGCAACAGTGCGGCTTGTTGCAGTACAGTATTGTCCTTGTTATGCATCAGAGGGTGTAAACACACCGTCTGTTCCAACACCGCCTTTGAACAGGCACAAGGTTTGAAAAAGGCCTGTTTTCTCCTGGTTTTTTTTAGAAACTTTTATTTACAATACAAATGTAGGCAAAGGCACGTACGGAGGTAAGAGTACAGTGCAATTTTACAGATGATGCCGTTCTAAAAATGAGTTAAAGTGGATGTTGCTCAGTTGAAAAAAAGGTGTTGTCACATACTTCTAAGCACCGTTGAGGATTTACCATTGTTGAATCCGATTACTGATGACATTTGGTGGGTTGTTTGGTCACTTTTAATCTAATCTGATCACACTACTGTGTCACGGTTCCTAAAAAAAAAGCACGTTAGCTATATGAGAGTCAACCTCCTAAGAATTTTTTTTTCCAAACTTAAAGGGGCCATGTGGAGTTTTCTTGTAAGCAAACAAAGTTTCTGTTTATATCCTTGAGCTCTGAAAACTGAATGAACTACTTTCTTTACTAATGGTCAGTCTTCAACTTCTCTGCCTTTGGTTGTGCATTGCTGTATTTTGGGTTACCACCGCCTATTGATTAGTGGAATAAGGTGGAACCATTGACAAGCAACTCGTTTTCATGCCAGGGGAACACACGGGGAAGTACATATAAGAACAGTGAATGCTCCACAGCGCTACATTTGGTCAAAAACTCCACAGGGCACCTTTAAGAGTTGATTGGTAATGATGTAGTGCTGAAAAGTGAACTCTATGGTGAAGATTTAAAAAGATTTAAAAGGTGCAAAAATGCATGAAAAAGCAATACATATAAACTTAAGCTAATTATACCATTTATATACAGATATTCATTATCTTTTTTCTATCATATAGAAATACTCATTCTGGTTTTTGCAGTGAATCTTGTGAAAAACATCCCTTCCTCCGATTTTTTCCTTTAGAAATAATCCATGTTCAGGCTGCATAATATCTCAGGTGACATGCTGTTGGCCATATAAACCACAGTTACCGAAGGGTAGTAAACCCAAGATATGAAACCGGGGAACCTCCCCGGGCCTGTGGCACTGCAGCGCCTCATTACGTGACAGCGAATGTGAAATTTCCAACGGAGACTGAGCGAGGGCAAAAGAATGAGATGGTGCCGTCAACATAGGGTCTGAAAACAGAGGGTACCTCTGTCAAAGGTGTCAAAGTTCACAGGCAGAGCATGAATGAATGCACCCCCCGACCGCCTTGCTTCCGTCTTGTTTTTCCTCATGTGCTCCCCCATCTTTCTCCCTCTCTCCTTCTCCCTCTCTCCTTCTCTCTCTCTCCTTCTGTATTATGGAATATCACTGTGGGGCAGAAATCCCCTCATTGACGTCTGCAGGGCTGCATAATGAGAATAAATGAGCTGGAAGTAAATATGCAGGCCGTGTGCTGTTTGCCACTCTATACCAGTCAGCCCATAGGCTTTCATCAAAAATTAAGATGGATTGTGTTGCCAAAAGCCCATAACAATGCAGGGCAGTGTTTTATTTATCTAAAGCGGAATTCAAAGGCCATTTCAAAGGATTTAACTCATACATTCATTCCCATTAGGGACAATGTGTTTATAGGCTTATATCCTTGTTGCTGATATTTATTTTAAGTGCGTATGATGCTGATTAGCCAATATGTTGAACTGCATTTGCCGGGTCATTTTGCACTCGCGCAAACAAACAGTTGCTGTACATGTGCTTTTTATCAGAATGGAGGCAAGTGTATTGAGCCCCAGTGGTGGTCCGCTGGATCTCCGTTAGCCTTTAACTCCTCCTGTAGCTCAGTTGGTGGCTTCATTACATGTAAGTCAGGCCACACAGGCACATTTTGTCATCTAAAATATCCATGAATATTCATTTGGTTTGTGTATGATCCATACACGCACTAAAGTCTTCCGCCTTTATTACTCTTCGTGGAAATGTAAGCAGAACACGTTGAAACCCACACACACACACCACAGATGTAAACAGACAATAAGTTGTCAGGATGGATTATAGTGCCGCTTGTCAGCTCTGAAGCCACTGGAGAGAAAATCTCCTCCTGAAAGAGTGTGTCTTATCAAATGCACGGCGTTCCCCCGTAGCTGCCGGTCCACAGACATTAATAAATAAACTGCTTATGCTGCACTCAAAAGAACATGCAGCAAATATTATGCAGTCAATCAGATGAGCAGTCAAAGAGAAACGCCACATGAAGGCTGTTTTTGAAAGGTCAAATGGGTGATGTGATTTTGCTCGTGTTGCTGGGTTCCTCGACTTTGAACGTCTTCAATGACTCTTCATTCTCTGGTCCTTTTGTTTGGGTAAAAAAAAAGGAAACCTGTTGAGCAGCCAAAAAACATGTTGGAGAAACCTTGACACAGTATGCTTAGCATAACACTCCATTTGAACAGAAGACATTTTCTCATTTCAAAGGTGTGAATCATAAAAGCAAAAGATGGCTGGATTCCATTCAGCGGCTTCAGTTTCAGGGGCCTGGTATCGTACACGCCGGCTCACTGTCGTGACACTTGAGTAGAAAGGAGCCGTTATTGCTGTACTGTGCTTTTTCTGATAACAGGTCAAGAAAGCTTCAGTCTTTCACATGCACATTTAAAATAAAGGAATAACTCCAGTAACTGCATGAGTGTGCTTTCTTTGTGAGGGTCAGACGAGAATCTTTGCGTTGTCATGTCTGTGAATCAGCTGAAATGAGGGGAGTTTAGTTTAGCTTAGCACAATTTAGCATAGAAACTGCAAGCAGGAAGAAACAGGGAACAGCGCGGAGTAGCTACTCGTTCCACCCACCATTTTTTTCATGAGGAAATTTAAATTTCAAATTTTACTAGACTAGATTCTTTGTTGCCTGATATATCTGACATGCTGTAGCCAGGAAAGCTGCATATATTAAAAACTTTGGTTAGGTAGCTGTTTTCCCTGATTCCTTATGCTAAGCTAGGCTAAATACAGTGTGATGGTGCCTGCTCAACAACCCACACGCAGAACGTGAGAGTTGGAATCGGCGTGAGGTAAATTTCCCACAATGTCACATTCTGTCATTAAAGTCTGTGCTTCTCAGTCCACATAAGCATTACTGTAGTTACGGGGAGATACTGGATCCAAATCATCCAATGAGACTGCTGAGTCCCTGCATAGCAGATGTTTCAGAATACCGACCACATTGTTTTGATATATACATGTACAGTATGCTCTTGTCAATGGTATTAGCCTATTGCACAAATAATGATTCTCCAGTCAAACAACCCATGGGGGTTCCCGAGCTAAGTTTGTTTTATTTACAGAATGCTGTGTATATATTGCGGAGATACACCATTGACGTAGACACAGAAGAATCTCTGGCTGAGCATGTGCTGTATGATCACTGGGGGCAGCTGTGCATTTATTGCACGCAAACGTTCTGCTCAGACTTCCAGTGGCTCGCTTTTACCAGTCAACCTGCAGCGCAGAGATCAGAACAAAACCAGAGCCTCTCCCACTTCCCACTGTAAGAATGTGCGAGCAACATCTGTAGCTTTCCCGCGTCTCCCCCGTAGCCCCTCCCTGCATCACACAGGAGGCGCTGGAGGCACAGCCGTAGCTTTCCCCATTCGTAATTAATATCAGCAGCAGGTTGGGAGAGGGCGTTTTCCTGTGGCAGATTGCTCCGTGCGTGGGCGCTCTCCCCAGAGAACACATTGCTCTGCGGGTAGAGCACCATCGTGGGCCTCCATGAGGGCGACAAGGAGCATCCTCTCACCCAATAAAGGCTGGAAGATGCCGAGGTGTCTGGATGAAAGAGGTGTGTGTGTGTGTGTGGGGGGGGGGGTGGGGGGGGGGGGGGGGGGGGGGTGGGGGTGGGGGTGGGGGGGGGGGGGGGGGGGGGGTGGGTGGGGGGATACTCACATCATGAAGCTGTTTCCATAGCAATCCAAATATTGCAGCAATGAAATTGGAGCTAAGGTGGGAGACGAGTGCCAAACGGCCGTCAGTCATTTAACAAAGGAGAAAATGGGGGAATGAGCTTCCCCTCTCTTCACTTGATAAAGATGGAGGGTTATCATTAGATGAGAGCATGTGTGGTATTTATGAGCATGCACGAGATTGGTTGTCCGCTTATGGCTTTTTCAGACTACAGGGATGAGATGATCGACTCAACTGGAGTGCAGGATCCATACTCTTAATCTGCACTAAATTGTACTCTCCTTTACTGTTGAAAATCAAGGAGCAAGTTGGCACAGAAGAAGCCGTGCATGTCACAACTGTGCACTAAACATTAAGAGCAATTAACCACCAAGCAAAGAGTCTCCAGCCCAAATTGAACATGTGGAGACGCCTTATCGTCATTGTCAAGAGAGGAAAAATGCAAGTGACCATGATTTGTAGTGAAAGACATGAACCACTGCAGCAAAAAACAAACAAACCAGGGCCAGGGTCATTACTCTTCCCCTGTGAAAGAATTTACCATTAGATAATTGCATTTGTCTGTGGTTGGATGCAACACAATGACTGTTTGATCATGCAAATAATTGCCTCTCCGCTTGCGCTCGGGCCGATAGGTCCGACAGGCACGGCCATATCAGATCTCCAGGAACACAAGCGGGAGCTCACATTTGCACACATCAATGTTTGCATTCTAATTCATTACTGTATGAATGGAGGCTGCGGATTAACAACATCATCGTCGATATGGAAGATGTCATACAGCGGCTTTATTACAACAAGAAAACATGTCTGCCGCCATGACCGGCCCTGCAGGCTGTATGATGGGTCCAGGAGGAAATTTGAATGTGTGGATGATGTGCTGGTGTTACACACGTTTGCGGCTGCACACCGCTCTCAGGGGACGTGCATCAGAAGGTAATAGAATTGGGCCCACGGGATAACAGGGGTGTTACTTTGTCTGTTTCAATTAAATGTCCTTGGGAGCCTTTCGAGGGGGCGACAACATGTTTGGTAGTGGGGTGAATGCTGTCCACGGGGGAGCGGGAGGGATTGGTAATAACCAGCAGAGTGGCTTTAAAAGGAGTCCACCAAGTGATCAATAACTTGGGACCGAGAGCTCCATCTAATCAAGACTGAAGCCCTGAGGCTAATTAAAAAGAAACAATGGAAATCAATAGAAATAATCCTCCACGTTTGCTTCTGTGTCTTCATACTTTCCCTTTAATATCTGGAGCATTAGTCAGAGAGAAAATTCACACAATCTCTCATTATCTGCTAAGATGTTCAAAAAACTAATTACCAAACATGTTAGCATAAATACAAATCCATGCACTGCTTCTCTGTCTGCAATCAAAAGCAGCTGTCCACTTGAAATTCATCATTTGTGCATCAGATATTGCACATGACATGACATAATGCTCACCGTGTTGTTGTGACATTTTCAAAGTGCGATAAGACTGTGACATTTTCAGCCTGCGGCAAAATTATTTTCGGAATTAATAGAAATTGTATGAGCGTGCCTCCGCCTTTTCTGAACATTGACACCATCCTTTGGAGGGTTTAGCATGAGAATGTAAGCACATTTAAACACATTTAGGGTTTAATTTAAAGAAAATAATAATACAGAATTAAAGATACATGGTAGACATACAATATTTAATGGTCACATTTCTAGTAATAGGCGGTACTACTAAACCGCGTTTAAATTATTTTTTGTCTGCCTTTATTAGTTCATTCACAAAGTCAGCAGAATGAACCTAATGTCTTTCTGCTCTAATAGCCTACTTTGGCTTATTTTTAAGTTTGAAGTGCCATTTTTAAAATGAAAAATGTTTACGAATAAATACTTTTACCACCCAGCGATGTGTGGTGATTAAAGTGATCCTGGTAAAACAACAACACAAATGTCTTCTGCGGCTCTGAGGGAGCTTTGTCAAATGCATGAAAATAACCCTGAGGATCGCCTGCATTACAAACTGGTGAGGGGTGAGGATGATGATTGTTTGACAATAATTTTGTATTGTTTGCACTACGGGAAATGTAGGATTCTGTGTTTTTGGAGGCTGAGTAACTCAAAATTGGGATTTCTTGACCTCTGCCACTTTCATTTTGATTATTCTTTCCCTTCTTATTCATTGTCTTGTTAATCCACCAACTAGTGCAACACTAAATGGCTAGAGGGCCCCTTTAATATGAAACCATAAATATAAGTCTATGAAAGCTCACACCAGTTGCTCATCGTTTGACCCTAAATAGGTCAAAAATTTGGAGAAACTATCCACTGGATGATATATGAAACACAATATGTTTTTTTTAAAAGACAGCACTGATGTCAGCATCCAACATGAGCAGAGGAAATTAGCCGGACATAACCAAAACCAAATCAAGTTTGTTTGGAAGAGCCGATGTCTGCAGCGTGTTCTTGTGCAATTTACAGCATGTTCCTGCGAAGCTCATTTCCTATGTCCCTCCAAACAGGACGAGACATCCTGGATCTTGTTACTCGTCTGATGTGGACACATGATCTGACGTATTGGGGGGTCACCGAGGGAGAGGGATCCACACAGGCGTCGCCAGGAGGCCAGGGAGCAGTGATTCAGGACTGTTTCTGTCACTTTGACAGAGAACAGAGAGGGCCATGTTGGTGTCAGCAGGGAGCCAGACAACCAGACAAGCCCTGGTCCTCCTCCCTCTCCCTCCACTAAAATCCCTCTTAATGGCCTTACCTCACAGTCTCTCCCTTTCACAGCCCTGCCTTGTACATCTCTGTCATTAATACTCATGGTCCGAACAGATGTAATCTGTGTGATTGTGTGTTGCATTGATTAAACCTCATTATTCCCCTAATAACATTATTCAGTTAATAGTTTGGAATGAGTACAGAGTTGAGATGAAATCATCAATGCATTATTCAGAGAAGAAAGGAGAGCGGAGTGAATGGAGGCTTAAAAAAAAAAAAAAAAACTTTTCTCCTTTTCCTGTGAGTATGAAAAGAGATGGCTGGTTTAGTTGCCATGGAGATGTAGGCTAGGTGGAATTCAGGAAGTCAATTAGCAATCTGCCTGCATCTCATTAAAATGTTGTCTGGCAGTGGTGAGTAGTTGAGGTTGGGATTTATTTATTTTTCTACCCAGGGAGAATTACTCTTATACGGATTCCTGGATGTCTCATCCCGCGGTTTGCTTCATCGAGCAACGGCCAGTTAACAATCCGTGCATCTGTGACCTGTCACCAGTGCAAAGGTTGACGATTCAGGGCTCCATTTAAACGCCCTAATGCAGCCATTGTACATCTCAAATGAGGTATAATCTGGATAGACCACATGTATTTGTCTCCGCTGCCGGTGCTGGAGCCAAAGGTGCTGGAGGCTTGGGATGGTCACAAAAGGGCCTTGCTGATAAAACTGTCTGTGCAACAAAGTCCTCAAAAGACGCACGCACACATGCATGCACACACACACACACACACACACACGCACGCGCACACACACACGCACACACACAAACACACACACACACACACGCACAAGCACACACGCACACGCACACACACACACACAAATACACACACACATACACACACACACGCACGCACAGGCACACATAACCTGGCATGATTTGCATGAGCCTCCAAAAATACAAAAATAGAAGTTTTTTTAGCTTTTTTGTCTTGCAGCTCTATTGTGTCTCTGAGGATCAAGGGTGGAGCGTGTAGAGTGAGCAGCACCACCGCCCAATATTGCAGTGTGAATTCCAAACAGCATCACAGCAGCACTAATGAAAAGCAAAATGCATTCACCGAAAGCGCCGCGGAGCTTATCACCCGCACAGGATATATCATAGCACATATCAGGTCCCAAGTATCTGGGAAAATGCTAATGCATTCCTCTTTCCATTATCAGCGCCTTGACCAGGTTCATTGTAGGACCTGATGATTCCACCAGCAGATTCCATTCATTCATTCATTCATTCATTCATTTACGAGCGGCTCCCGGCAGCAGCGAGGCTTCCTGTCATCGTGTCAGGCAGATGACATCAGCATGCCCTCGGGCAGCGATGGGGATGCGGCATCGCTTCCTCATCAAGCAAAATAAAGGAGGACTTTGATGGTATCATCTTGGAGTCACGGCCCCCAAACACTGTCACTGTCACACGACAGGGACTTCCATTTCCCAGTAATCGAGTTTCTGCCTCGCCTCTTTGTGTTCACATGAAGCTCAGATGAAGTCCCCCCTTCCACAAAACCTCTTCACCCCTTCTCTCTATTGAATACCAGACCCTTACTGTGTTTGTGTCTTCTTATTTCCCACTTCAGTACACATGATGAATATTTATAGCAGAAATTAGGAGTTAAAAAACGTCCATTAAATCTGACTATGTGTCCAATGAAACCATGTCAATTTTGAATAATTAATTGAAAGCATGTTTATGTACACCTACATGTTTCTATCAGTCAAAAAGCACAAGTTTAATTTTCAGAACATTTATGTCATCTGCATGAGCCTCACAGTGTTCAGTATTTAACAAATTAAATGATATTGGAATAAATGATCGGTGGAAATACAAAACAAAATTTGAAATGTAAGGAATTACAAAAAAATCCATGAATTAAATGTTATGCTGCCATCTAATGGAACTTTGAGTCTGTGGTTGTGGCGGGAAATTGTGTGCATGGTAGGCTTTGCTTGGCAACGGCATCATGAGTTGGTTAACTGTGGATGTCTAGTAGCAACAAAGGCTAACAACTTAGCGAGCTAGCAGGTGAGTAGCGTAAACGAGGAACGGGAGAAGGTGAGGCTGCCATTAGCATCAACTTTTTCCTCAGACGCTTTGTGAAATTTTGAAGAAAAACTCGACAAAGTAATAAAGTATGTTAACTTGCCATGCAACAAACAGTTGCATATTGTGGAGGCCGTTGCTGAATACATTAGCACACACGGCGCAACTCATAAAGATAGAGTTTTCAGAAAATTCAAAGGGTCACGGTCGTGAATATTATGTTTTATATACAGTCAATACGTGACGGGAATATTGTTAAAGGCACTATACTGCCAATATATTCTTTCATGATTCTCTCACCTTTCAGCAAATCACAGCAAACTCAACAACCGCTACCAAATTAGTTAGCTCCTGTTAGCGAAAGTAACAACAACGTTAATGCAAGTCTAAATCAAAATAAAATGGGACTTCTGCGGTTTGTCCGCATGCAGAGCACTAGAACATTTATATTTCTCCACCCACTTTATTTTTTTTTGTGTTTAATGGTCAATGATCTAATGTTTTGTCTCAAGTGACATCAATATCCATGGACTGTACTCACAGGAGATGTGTATATGATACATATATAATAATGTTGTGTATACTGTGTAATCATTTAGCCAGTATTGATTCAATATAGCCTTATACACCATAACTTAATTTTCACAGGGTAAAATGGGAAGGGCATTTTTTCCTTATCCAACACAACAGACACTGTGCCGATGACTACCACTGTCCCACAATTTGCTTTGTATCTAATGACTTTGTTCATTTTTTTTAATGATGATCAACCAAGGACGTTTAGATTTTTTCTTCTTCAGTATTTCAAAGTGAGTGAACCACGGCCATACCTACAACAAAAGAAAAACTAAAAGGAAGGAGATGTAGACACAATAAGCCCTTTGCTGTACACAATATACTCTTTCTGCACATGTCATGTTTATTTTATATATGGATGTCTCAACAAAAATTAACCAAGGACAGTGAGCCAAATGCATGCCCATGAAATATTTTCCAACACGCAAGCAGTTCAGTTTTATGAAATGACCACATCAAGTCAACACCCCCTCTTCACTTTTAGGTATATACTGGCTTTTTAGGTTAAATAAAAGGAGAGGTTTATGGTCACTGTGCCTGTGTTTCCTGAATGCATCATAAGAACCAGATGCTGGACCTCAAAGATGGCGTCCAAAGGCAACTGAATGAAACTTCATCATTTGGCACATAGACACAAATTTTTGTTGCTTTCCAAGTTTTCTCTAGTAGTCCAGCTCTCTTCATCATCCATGCCGTGTACTGTGCACTGACAGCAGCAACTTAAATTAGCTGGTTGACCTTGTTCCTGTTCTAGCAAAGGCTAACGGGTGAAATGTGATGTCATTAAATGAAAGAGGAGGGCAGTGGAAACACAATTAGGAAAATTGACATTGAACCTGAGGTGTTATTGGGGTAAATATCATTATGAAATGAAGACAGATGTCAATCAAGTTGCGATCAAATAAAGATGACCTCAAATAAAGCCGGACATTATAAAATAAATAACATTTCATCATTTGTTAATCATTTATTCTCCCTGTGATTATGTATTCCGTTAGGCCATGTCTTTTTTCTTAAATCAAGTGAATATTTAACATTTTTTCCAAACAGACAGGAAAATCTCTCTCCTTTGCTCTTGTTAAATCCATTCTGTGCCTGACAGGCTGCCCTAACAAGTGTCAGGCATTTGATAAGTGGATTTACATTTGCCCCGTGCTAATAATTAGTGCCACGGTGTGACCTTGCATCACAGCTAAGATCAGAGATGTGCTGAGGGATTAATGTTTAGCAGGCTACTTTGTCAAACATAATCTTAATCCTTAAAAAAACCCCAAAAAACCAACGTGAATGTGCAGGGGGATTGTGAGGCAAAGATAACCTCAGACGTCTCTCCAGTGGTGAGTGACTGTCACAAATTGATTCATGTACTCAGAGCCATTGAAATGATCAAAGACTCAACGCAGTCTCTTCCCTCCAACCACAAGTCTGCTCATTAAAACGGTGCTCTGCTTCCCTCTGTTGGTACAATCAAAAATGACATTTTCTAAGGAAAACATGCAGTCATTTTTTCCCCCTTCATTTTTGTTGTCTCAGTCGCCCTCCTCTGGCTGTATTTGGTACTGCACGCGAGAGACCAGCCAACTCCAGCTCATGCAATTCAATTTCACATGCACTCACAGTGTCGTGTGTGTTTATATAGTTATTTCCATCATCTCTGAGGTAAAATTGTGTCACTTTGTGTCAATGATCAACCATTATAATTTATGAACACCTGCCCACAGGAGCGGTAGACGGGACTCTCACCATCAAAAAATGATGAAGTGATGTTTTTTAATTCAATATTCTTTTTAAGCTCCTCTTGACTTTGAGCTCCCCTTGCCACTGGGGTATCCCATTATTCCCCGCACCATTTTCACTTGAATATATAATTAAAGTCACTTTTTTCCCCCTACTGTGTCAGCAGGCATTACACAGGGTCAATAGCCGAGTGATTCAACTCCGGAGAGATGAATCCAAAGAGCCACTCGTATTCACGCCCTTGAGCAAGGTTCTTGTCCTTAACTGCCCCAGTAAAAATACAGTTGTTCCAATGTGCTCCTGTATATATATAAAACACATCATATTTCTCAAAGAGTTATGTGCTGGGACCATCATTAAAGAACTCCAGCAGCAGTATTATCCTACTTTATGGTAGCAATAACATAAAGAAGTCTATTTTTTCCCAGCACAGCCGTATGCAAAGTAGGGCTGGTCAGTGATTACTTAGTAATTCATCCTGTTATATATAAACTTCTGGCAAACAGTTCAGTCCAGAGGGAGAAACGGCGCGTGAAAAAAAAAACATACAGTGTACTGTGTGCTGACTGTTTGGATTCTTTTAGAAGGGAGAAAAAAAGAGAAAAAAGTTGTAGTTAACATTCTTCCCCTGAGGTGCTGGAGAAAACGCCGTCTGAAGCTGAGCCGGGGATGCAGACACGTATGTTAATCTACTCCTCCGCAGCGATCATGCTAATTCCCATGGAGGAGATCTCTGAACTCTCCTCGCACCCACAGCAACTTCGCACCGGCGCAGCATCCTGCCGTGCGTCAGTGCCAGTCTAATCTCACACCCCACGCCATCTGCCCGCCAGCCCCCGCCCGCCCCAATTTGGCATCCGTCGCTCTCACACGTTGACCAATTTGACTGATGCTGACTGGAGCATGCGAGTTGTCAGCCAAGACGCAGGTGGCCCGTCTTTCAGCAGAGGCACCAAAATGTGACTAATCGTGACTTGATTAGTGAAGTGGCTTTTTCTCTTTTAGAATTTTTAGAATGTTATTCTGGTGAAAGCCACGTTGAAGGCCCATTCAGACTGTCAACGATAGAGAGCTGTGTTGTTTGTAATGTTTGCTCTTTCCAGCAGCTTCTCGCTCGTCTGTCGCTCTTTTTTCTCTATTTGTACTTGTGCCTCTTCAGAAATCAAGAAACCCACTGGCCCCAGTACGAGCCCTAGAGACTGGGCTGCTCTTTACACCCCTCGTTGCCAAAATGGTTTGAGCAGAGCAGCCGACAGTGCTGTCCTCGCTCTCACACTGTGATTTTCAACCAGCCCTTGTTCGGGGAGTTATTGATGCTGTACTTTCAGCCCTCAATGCTCATACTGGTATTCTGTATAAATAGCCATTGTAAGCAGTGGACTATAACACGTATAGCTATTTGTTTGACATTATGTGTGCATGTATCAGTGTTATTTTGCACTATATATTTCTTTTTTTCCTCAGCTTTAGAAAAATGATATAGTGTTATTGTTCTTATATACAAATCTGAGGTACTTCTACTTGAGTATTGTCATTCCATGCTGCTTGATACATCACCGTTTGGAGGGAAATATTGTCCTATTTACTCCACATTTACTTTAATTTACTTGATTGATTAAGATTTTGCATATACTGTACAAAGCATCTGGATAGCTTCTAAAATATGATTAGTATCTCTCTATACCATAATATAAAATTGGGGCTGAGATTAGGAGTTGATTGATTAGTTGATCATCAGAACAACTAACATGCAGCAAGAAATCCCTGTCTGGATTTCAACTGGGAACATCACGGCTGGGCATTTTAACCAGTGCCCACAGGGACACACAGTATTATTATAATTTGCCACATATTTAATACGCTTCTCTTCGGCTGCTGTTTTGCATTGCACCTAGAGATCAATTCTGATGCCCAGTGATGTTTTTTTTCCTTGAAATTTCTGTCGTAGCAGTTTGAGATGCTGTTCTAATGCAGGATATATATTTTGAAAAAGGGTTTATGGTCCCAGTGGAATCTTTTCTGGATAAAAAACACACACACACACACACACACACACCCAAAAACAAACGTGAAACTTTTCATGAACTGCACTAAGTCTTTAAAGTAGTTAGTACAGTATTCTAGTTGTAAAATACTGACTCAACTTCAGCTGTTTGTGTGTCCAGGCAATGTGAGGATGAGGGCATCTCGTCCTCTCGATCAAAATGAAAACAGCTTGTTTGGCTGCTTGTTAACCCTGTAGTCAGTAGCGACGGCCAGTTAAAATACCGTAGTTGTTGGGCTGCAGCCCCGAACTTCGGATTATCTGAGAAACGGAATTAATTGTTGACCAGTGGAAATTTCCTTACGGTGGATAAGATCTGCATGCTCACAAAAAGGACGAAATATGAGTCACATGAAAGCTTTTCACTTAAGTCCTAATGAATACATAATACTGATTATGGTAAAGATGTGCTTTGAGTTGAAATGTATCCCTTTCATCCTGAAAGAAATACACTGGAATTAAATGAAAATGCCGCAGCCCGTCTGTCTGAGAGCGAAGCAATACACGCAACATGCAGCCTGCAGGATGGGGTCTGCCACGGACGATGGCTCAGTCCGCCTTGTAAGAGAAATGATGCTTGATTGAATAACAACATGTGTCCACTATCTGCACGCAGGCAAACACTGCTTCTGCCCCTGCTGCAATTTGCCGCTTAAAATGCTATTTAATTACAGCATGGGAGCACATTCGCCACCCTATTTTAGCCTTGCTAACAAGCCCAGCAGAGTTCCCAATTATTACAACTGTCAAGACCACTTCTCAAGGGCTACAATCTAAAAAAAAAAATGCAATAAGTGAGCAGCAGAAGGCCTTATTTGATTAATCGGTGCAGCCAGTGTAAAGTGTGTGGCAGGCCCTAGGGGGGAGCAGGGCGGTGGGTAAGGGAAGCAAGCAAGCTGGCTGAAGAAGCGCCGGGGAAGGCTGTTGACAGTCCCCAACCTCATTAGAGGGCCAGTCAGAGGTGGCTATTTGCAGTGCAGTCTGCTGGAATGTGTCTCCACTGAATCACTGGAAGGGATCTGAAGTCCGCTGGTGCGTTGTAGCCATGTCAGGCCCGAGAGCAGAGCCAAAGTCTGTTTGTGCCACTGCACTGTTTTGACATTAATTATCCTCCCACGGCCTGCAGGCTGGAGCTCATAGCCGGCTATGGAGACCTCGCTCTATGCTGGTGTCTTTAATTTCCAATGTTGGTTTTAAAATGTTCCTTGGAACAATTTTATGTACTGCTTTGAAGATGTGTGTTAGCATTGTCTATCTAGTGGGATTTTCACTTTCTATTTGTTCCTGTCAGGACATCCCCTGATTTCGGCATGCAGAATTTCATCAATATATGATGATGATGTCCGATTGTGTCTGAAGTATAGTAATGTGATGCAATGGAAGGCCTTTAAAGGTGACGTATTATGCTCATATTCTGGTTCATACTTTTGATTTGAAAAGGTTAACATGCTCTAATGTTCAGAAAAGGCATCAGTATTTTCATACTACCCAATTCCTGCAGCTCCTCTTTTAACCCTCTGTCTAAAACGCCTGGAATTATTTTTGCGCCGCGTCCCGACAACCAACCCCGCCCCCCCCCCCCCCCCCCCCCCCCCCCCCCCCCCCCCCCCCCCCCCCCCCCCCCCCGCCCAGTCTGCTCTGATTGGCAATCTGGCCCAATCTGTCGTGATTGGTCAACCGCTTTCAAAATGTGTAGGAAATGTCACGCCCCTTCACCAGAAAAGTGGAGATTCTCAGATTGCAGGTGGGGCTACCCCAAAACAGTCCAACTGTGACATCAGAGTGGGAGAGAAATCTGAACCAGTTGTTCACAGCCAGGCTGTAGTAGGGTCTAGCCAGCTCACCCAAAAAAACGACAGGGCGTTATTTTTTCACAGCTTGTGGGCTGGCAGCCTCCACAGACACACACATTTATGTGCACAAACACTGAAGAAAGGGATTTTTGCATAATATGTCACCTTTAAGAAAAGTGCATGTGACTGAACAAAGCAGACATTAGCAGCTGCACTGTTACTGGAGTGTACAACACTGGCATGGCCCACACTCGCCCAGAATTGGGTTGAGTCTCTGCACCGCCGGTGTACATCCTGCAGCTCAGGTAATGTGAGATAATACTGACAGAGCAATAACATTTCCCCCCCTCCCTAAACGGCTGTAGTGGGAGCGAGGTGTATCCAGGGGAGCAGGCGAGATGGTGAAAGCAACACTTGGGTACTTATTTATCGCAGACTTCAATAAAATGAGTTGGAATCCGCCACAACTACCTCATATCCTCAGTTTAACTGCAGCAAAACAAATGAATGCAGCTTTACCCGGGAGAAGACACATCGCCAGTGACTAGCCTGTTGCGGGAAGAAAGTACAGTAAGGCGTCGAGTGCCAGCCGCTCTTTTTTTTGTGAAAAATGGGTGTTGTGGTGCCCCCAGATTGCACGAGTGAATACAACAATGCCTCGGCGCTCCCTGGAGAGAGAAACATTACACTACTTACAGCCCGGCTCTGTCCCGAGAAGCAGCTTGAAAAACAATCCGTGTCACTGGGCGATGGGATGCGGGGGCCAAAAGTGATTGCGATGCACTACGCAATTATCCGAGCGTGGCGACATGCAGAGGGCGGCGCGGCGGTTACTCTTCTCCACAGCCTCCTCACCAAATCAGCAGCGCGTCCTAACAGTGATGTAGAGGTGTACAAAAACAATCAACGCCAATTGGTATCATAACATGAAGACGTGTGTTATGTCCAACTACACATTAAGTATTAACCATGAATATAAATCCTTGTGGAAACACTCCTCCTTTGTGACTGTATGTATGATTTCATTTCCCTGCCCAGGAGAGAAACTGTATCAACAAGACTAATAAAAAATAAACGTTGCTAAAGAAACTGTTAAAAATAGGAAGCAGCTTTGGGAGGAAATAGTTTAAATAAATCAAGTCCCTCATACACACAGCTATAAATATGGCAGTGACATAAACAAGGCTGGTGTAATTGATGGCCTCTGTGTTCCTGTGTTAGAGCTTTATTACTTACATTTCTACCAACATTTTTAGCATCTTTAAAGCCGCACCACTCGATGTTTTTGTCCTGTATATTAACAATGCATCAACCTCATCTCAAGCTGAAGCAGGGACCCGCCTTGTTACCTTATTCCTTTGAATGACAAATGCACATACAGTAAACATTAACAATCAACATTAACAAATGAATGAAAAAAAAAAAAAACATATGGAAAGAAAATCAAATTTCACTGCAGGTTTCGAGAAGGGCGTCTCCACTTTGTCCCACTGTACAAAGGTATCACGGGCCAACCTAACACGAGTCAGTCTCAGCTTTCAATCATGACATGATCATCTATTTTTTGAAGCATCCATCCATCCTCTCCACCGTCGTGCTTGCTCATTGTGTGATTTGTTGGGTTTTCCCTGCAATATTGTAATATTGACCTCACAATACAAAGTGCTTTGAGACAATGTAGGTTATGATTTGGCGCTATACAAATAAAAATTGAATTGAATTGAATCCTTTCTTTGTTTGAACCAAGAACCTTGTTGCTGTGAGGCGATAGTGCTTTATAGCATCAAATAGCTAGTCAAAATGAAACTTATCAGAAAAAAAAAGAGGGAACACACATCAGTGTGATAAGAACTACCAAAATTGACAGAAACCATCTTTGGAATTTTTTTTTATTAAATCTGTTCTTGGCCCGTGTCTCATCTGCTAACTGGAAGGGAGCGGGGGTTTTGACCTATACTGCAGCCGGCCACCAGGGTGCAATCAAGGTGTTTTGGCTTCACTTTGGGCAGCTCTCGTGGTGTCCATCTTTATATACAGACTATGGTTTATATTTTTATTTAGTGGGCCTTCATTACAGCCAGATCATTTGACTTCAATAAATAACTAATAATAACCCAGTATATATTCAAACTGACCTTACCATGGATCTTGTTTTGTTCGCCCATCAGTCGCATATTCTCACCCTCTGGCACACATCCTCTCGTGTTTCCTTGCTTGTAATCAACACTCCTGCTGAGTTTCATGGGACGTGTTATGTAGCAACAAAGGGAGAATTCCTGCTTGTCTTTTAGCGTGTGTCTGTGGTGAATTTAACGATGGATGGTGTCAGATGCAGTCCAGGCACAGTTGGACAGGATTTTTCTCATATTTCCGGAGGTTGTGTGCTCTTGGATTTCACAATCTCTCCCATATCTGGCAGCCCCCCACCACCTTGCTGTGTTTCACCGGTGCAGGAAACACAAAGAGAATAGACAAAGATGGGGGCTCCAGGAGACTCGATGCTGCACATCGTTGTTTGAACCAGGTTCTCCAGCTAAGGCTGTCAAAAGCAAAACCTGGAGTGCGAAAGTGCACCTACCTCATCGCACGGCACTGCAGTGAACAAAGAGATTGAGGTATGAGACCTGTACATTGAGCAGGGATATTGCTCTGGAGCAATATCAGCTTCCCAGGGTGCCCTCGGCCTGTGCCTCTTGATTTACTATTGATGCAAACGGCATTATTAGCGTCATTACTATCTATTATTACTAAACCAGAGGCCAAAACCGGCTCCATAATGCACACAAGTGAACGGCAGCATCATTCGACGCTCCTCAGATGTTCCTCACACTGTAACTGATCATGGTTGTGTGCACATATCAATGTGTCAGGCCCTTTGTCCTTGAGTTGCACCCTGGAACTAATTTGTAGCCGGTGAGGAGCGTGCAGTCGGAGCCACAAACAAACCAATTAAACTGACATTCAGCGTTCTGCTCGCTTGTCTCTCAAAACACACAAGGGCTAGTGCTCCGCAGGCCGACGAGAGGAAGTTCACGTGTGAAATCCCCCGGCTCCCTGAGAGAGAGCAGAGGCAATAATTACTGGCCAACACATTTGATTTATTGTAGCGCTGCATTCCCCTGGCATGGTTATAAAATACTCACAAGACCTGCTTGACTGTGATGCAAAGGAGCAGCAGCATCCCACATACATACACTGTGCTGGTGCAGTGTGCCGTGTATCTGGCTTCATATTACGGCATGAATATTTAATCTTGCTTTGGGTTCACCAAAACTGGATACGAATGAACTCTGGTAGGGCTCAAAGCATATTTCATAATATATTCAAGGGATCATCCATGCAAATTCTACTGCGCCGTTTTGTGAGCCAAATATCAAATGGATACTGAGCAGAGGGTGAAATCCTGAGACAGACAGATTGACGGCACTATTGGTGAACTGAGAAGGAAGAACGGATTGAAGACAAACCTGATATCCCCACGAACTCTGTGATTGAGTCCCCACTTGGCATGTGCTGATGGCTGAGCCACTCACGAGCTTTAAATATCAGCCAGTCAATATGATGTGGAAATAATGAAATGAATCGGCAGCAGAATATGTATTAATGTGGTGAAGCACAGCAATGTCATTTTGAAAACACGATACACAGGCCTGACATGGTCAAATTTGAGATCACTATTAAAAATCCTTTTTTTTTTATACCGCAGATCAATCCGCAGCCATAAGGTCAGATCACATCTCTGTGCTTGAACACAAACCTCACGGAGGCTCTCGGCTTCCCAAGCTGAGTGTTGAATACATAAACATACAGTATTTCCATTTTTTATGCCGCCACAATGAACATCGTACCCGTGGCATTTGTAACATGGACATTTGCAGAAACACGGCTCATAAGCATTAACATTCCCTAATGAGTCATGTATGCTGTAATCATGTAAAGGTTACAACAGACATAATCCGCCAGGCATACTACACTGCTCCAGCACTGCGCCGGCTGCTTACCTTTTTTGCTCCGTGATTTGGAGTCAGAACTTGCATATTAAATGCAAATGACACAGTAAATTAGGCTCACAAGTTTTACACGTGGAATGAAACCTCTGGGTCTCTCCCTAATACGTTCTCCACTGGATTATTGCTAAGTCCTTTGCTTTCAACTAAAGGGATGTCTCTGCTTGCTGTATTACTTCCGACTTGCATGTTTTGTGAAAGCGACTGATGTGAAGTGTGTAACACAATATATCAGGTAGAATGTTTAACAACATTAGAGCATCTCCCTTTTCTATATCAGCCATTATGTAATTATACGTGCACTATGTTCTCTACGCTGATTTCTGATCATCAGGATCAACACCTGAATCTGACATATGCTGGCGTAATTTTTGTACAGTGGGACGCGTTGTCAGATATGTGGGTGCACAAGTATGTGCACACAACATTACACAAAAAAACGTGTTTCCAAAACCACTCTGGCTTATCCGAATGTGGCGCCATCCCTCTGATGGCTCTTCCCTGATCCTGTTTTTCCATCTATGCTGCACATCGGAAGGCTGCAGCACCACTCCTGTCCCAGCTTAATCTTCCCCCAGCTCCTTCGCAGTCATTCAGGGGTTTCGCGGTGCCTCTCTGACCAGCAGATGCACAGTTTTCACTGATGGTCTTCCGCATCGCGTCCTGACTACCACAGTTCCCCTCAATGTAATAATAATGATATTTCAGACGGTTATAATTTCCAGCTGGGAATGCTTTGATGTCTTTTTATAACCAACCCTGCTTTGCAGGCATCAGTCAGTTGCTTCAAGGAGCTAATGGTTGTTGAGTGTTACCACAAGGTTTGAAGAGTCAGAGAATTTGTCATCTCTGGAAAAGTCATCAGCTGAAATATTCTGCCTACCTTACAACTCTAAAGCCTCTGAGTGGTGTACAAGTGGAAGGGTCCTCAAAGTTCAATGCTATTGGGGTTGAATTTCAACAAAATATTGAATTTTCCTACATACATTTAGAAGAACAAATGCCAGACAGTTAATTAACTGTTCATTTCACTTATGAAACTATACAATTTGGTTTTATGTAATCCCCTCATGGTGACTGTATGTCCCCATTCCACCAAACCAACGGGTCTGGAGTCAAAGTCCTGCCCCTTATAAAAGCAGCGCTTCATTCGCACCAAAGACATGTTCCCTGTGAACACAATCCAGGCGGCAATTACATTTGTCAGCGCAACATAGTCAGGAAAACAATTCAGCACCATATAAATGTCATTTCTGTGAGACAGGGCTGAGCAAAGGAAGACAGACTTCCTACAAAATGATCCTGCTGTCACATTTGTATGAATTAGGTGAGATAAAAATTCTCTTAATGTACTTGTACAATTACATCTTATGCACCACACAGTGAGTTTCCACAAGTTACCTCAAGACTGCATCTGCACTGACAATATTTATTATTCAATTGCGGGACATCACACATATATAAAACTATGCTATGTCAATCTACCAAGTTAAGCTATCATGTCAACAAGCTATTTTAATGATAAAATGTCCTTTTTATGATGAAATGTCAGAGTTTGTCTCAATAAATGAGAAAAATGTGTCATTTTAAATTACTGTCTTGTCATGATGGAAATAAAGGTCTTGAAATAACTCAAAATTAAAGATTAAAGATACGATTAAAAGGGAGTGTGATCGCCGTGCCTCTTACTTTAGTATCTTTTTGAACAACAAACAGCCAAAGTTGGAAAAGGCAAATGTCATATTCCGTGTGTACTTTTAAATTACAGTGTGTCATTTGAGGCAAAGGCTGGTACGGGTTTGCGGTCACCTCAAGGGCTCGGGCCATTCCTCACTAACGAGGAAGCGATAGCCACAGTGCATAAATAAGCACTCGTAGCTGGGCGAGAGGCTTGAAGTGCTGCGCTGATTTAAATTCCTTCAGCACTAGAATATAATTCAGCTTTCATGGCGACTTAAGGTAGTGAAGCGTGCACATTTCAAATGGAGCTCATGTGAGGTTATTATAACAACGTGGAGTATTTGTTGCTTTTGGAGTTCCAGATTGTTCCCTTTCTCTCCCTCTCTTTCTTGCTTCTATCATGGCTTCATATTACAGATGACAAATTTTCTTTCGCACCTGTCTCCCTATTCTACCTTCTCTGGTTTACGGAGAATAATAACAGCTGCCATCCTGTTTTTAGCGGAACCATTTCGCCACAGCAACTTGAAATCTCGAGATGGTGACGTGTCCTTGATTGAGCATGACTACAAAGATAGAGTGATGCAATTCTTCAGTGCGTTCAGATGTAGGAACGTAATTGCTGAACAAACCTTTTGTGTTTTTTTAAAATCTGGAGGCTCTGGGGCTGAATACAACACAGCATAAATGAGTGGGTATCCTTATGATACGATCTAGCCATGATTATTGTATGATTTTATTACAAACATCAAATTGAGTGCAGCCTTGACCGTCAACGCCACAAAATGTGTTTGAATGTGTTTGTTGTGCGATTTTTCAGTCACCAAACAGTTCAGCCTTTTCTGTGTGCCTGCCTTTAAAGTTCTCCATCCTCATAAAGCCCGGGCGACATCTTAATACAGGCGAGATGACCTTGCCCTCGCAGAGTTGAATGCATCACCAGGGTGCTACACACCTTGACACACTTGCGTTTGCTCTGGTGTCAGTGTTGTTATGAGGATGCTTAATTCGCCACTGATTGGGTTAGAAGATGCACTTGGCTGCGCAAGCACATCTCATCCCTGCAGGTGTGTTGAGCCTGATGCAGTATAGTTAATGGCATGTAGCCTCTTCATAGGCTTAAGTGCAAACCATAAAAGCAACATTACAGTGTTTGTTTTACAAGCACTCCGAGCATTAAATGTGCTTTTGCTGGTGTTAAGTAGGCATAGTTTATTGGGAAAGAGTTAAGCCTCAAAATATCCAGCATGGGAGGGCCTCGCCATTAAACACCTAAAACTCCCGAAAGACTGACTCTTTGACACTGTTAATAATGTTCAAATTAGGCATCATTCTCATAGGTGTATTTAATATTGCATGTCATCGGTGCATATTTCCCATTTTGAGGGATAATGAGTATTAAATGTGCACAGTGATAATAATCCTGACAAACAGGTAATTTTTTATATTAAGATAACATTATAGCAAAAATTAGCCATGTCAAATGATACCAAATATATATTCTAATATATTAACAATTTGTCAATATAAGGATTAAAATTCAATTTGTTTTGACATGATTATATTTTACAAATGTAGGTTCATGGCAGGAAAACAAAAAGTTAATATTTTGGTGTCTCAGCTGTGTAACAAATGGATTTAAATAAGATTTGAATAGCAGCAGTAATTTTCGATTTCAGTTTTTGAGTGTGGCAGCTGTTAGATTCGAGTTTTCCCATGTTGTCTTACAAGTTTTGTTCCAAAGTTCATTCTTGACCTTAGAAACTCTAAAACTCCATTTCCAACTCCAATCCGACACTTGCAAACTCAACTTTTAAGTCCTTAACGTTCCCTGGAAGAATGAAGAATGTGAACATACAATTCAGTGACAGCTGGGGAAAAGCCACCTGCTGATGACGACCATGCTTTTAGATGGAAAACTGCAGAATAGGTAACGAATGGACCTTGAGTTTGTTTCAAAGGCCAAGAGCAAATTCTGAAATGTTAATGCAAAATCATGATTTGTGGTAGTTCAAACAAATCTTTTCACTGCTATATTGTTTGCTGCACACTCTTTGATCGAGAGAGCGTCTAAATGTACTGTGGAGCGTTGGCTTCGATCTATTTCATTTTCTCCGCAGCTGCAGGGTTCAGCTTAGCAAGGACAAGTGAGAAGATAAAACTTTTGGAAATCATTAGTGCGGATGAAATAAAACAATGTCCAGTTTGAAATTCATTGAAGTGTCCAGAGACAAACAGGGCTGTTCATCCTCATTGTCAAGTAAAGGTTTTTCTTTAATACCACAACATTTCATATGCAGTAGGTTACACACGTCACCCGTTGTGTTTGACGAACGTTTGCTGTCTATGTTAATGACATTTCTGCTGTTTGAGATGGACATGTCAAGTACAGTTGCAGGTATGTTGAGACGTACAGTAGCGGTAATATACGCAGGCAGCTCTGTTGTCAACATAAAACTTCATCACTTGAATCAGGTCTCGTGCAGGATTTGAAGGGCACTGTTAAGACATCAGGCAGCAGCAACACATTCGAGAGTGTGTCATTAGAGAGTGTGCACAGATGCAGCTAGGAGTGAAATTAAAATCTCTGTTTCAAAGAAGAAATTCTCATTGATTGATTCTATAATAGTGCCCGGGTTGTTGTTTACACATTAGCCACTGTAGTTGGGAGGACAAAATGCATCCCTGCTTTTATGATGGCAATTATTCCTTTATTCTACTTGTCATGAAAATTGCCGACACTCAAAGTCATGTTGACAGCTGTATCACACAACATACGGCGCACCGTTTAAGTATTCCTTTCTAAAATGCTTTCAGCAGAGAGAGAGAGACAGAAAGATAGTCTCTGTGTGTGTGTGTGTGTGTGTTATTGTCTGTCAAAGGCTGGCACACAAGGTTGGTTATCATTATCATTTAACAAGAAACTATTTCTTTATCATTTTTTTGTTTCAACAACAGAGCAAACAGTCTACAAACACGTAAAACAGAGGACAATTGTCTTAAAACAAAGACAACCCACCGCACAGCCACATTCCACCAAATGACCACAACAAATTCACAACAGAACGATACAAAAAACCTTAGAAAACTGACTGAACTTCTTCACCACGATTTAACAAAATTTCTTTCTGAGGCAACTAATGGAGTCACAAAAAAATGCTCAAAAAGACATTGAAGATGATCAGAGTCTCTATGATTCCAATAAGCATCAGTCATTGTCCGAGTCGTCCACGGACAACGACTGATGCTTGACAGAGATACAGCTTGTTTTATACCATTTTGATTCCTAGCCTAGGGTTTGGTTCTGCCCACTCAAAAATAAAACGTACCCCTGAAACTAATTGGATAAAATGTACTAATGTTGCCATCGCTCCTCCTCCTTGTGAGCTGATTGGCCGATCTTCATGTGCTAGCTCACCCTCTTCATTTGGGAGCTAACCCTCTTCATGTGCTATCTAACCCTCTTCATGTGCTAGCTAACCATCTTCATTTGCGAGCTAACCCTCTTCATTTGCTAGCTATCCCTCTTCATGTGCTATCTAACCCTCTTCATGTGCTAGCTAACCATCTTCATTTGCTAGCTAACCATCTTCATGTGTTAGCTAACCATCTTCATGTGCTAGCTAACCCTCTTCATGTGCTAGCTAACCATCTTCATTTGCGAGCTAACCCTCTTCATATGCTAGCTAACCATCTTCATGTGCTAGCTAACCATCTTCATTTGCGAGCTAACCCTCTTCATGTGCTAGCCAACATCTTCATTTGCGAGCTAACCCTCTTCATGTGCTAGCCAACATCTTCATTTGCGAGCTAACCCTCTTCATGTGCTAGCTAACATCTTCATTTGCGAGCTAACCCTCTTCATGTGCTAGCTAACATCTTCATTTGCGAGCTAACCCTCTTCATATGCTAGCTAACCATCTTCATGTGCTAGCTAACCATCTTCATTTGCGAGCTAACCCTCTTCATGTGCTAGCCAACATCTTCATTTGCGAGCTAACCCTCTTCATGTGCTAGCCAACATCTTCATTTGCGAGCTAACCCTCTTCATGTGCTAGCTAACATCTTCATTTGCGAGCTAACCCTCTTCATGTGCTAGCTAACCACCTTAATGTGCCAGCTAACCCTCCTTGTGTGCTGGCTAACTCTCGGTGTGTCTCTTTTTCCCCTATGCGCTCATGAGCTGACTCAACCGATTTCTTGTCTAAACCTGTTCAAACTGGTCCGGAGGTGTCCTCAGCCTGACCTATTACCTCTCGAAGGAACCCTAGCTGAAACTTTTTGAACAACCACTTTGCTTTGCTATAGAGCAGTGCCAGAGCCGGCCCTAGCCTATATGGGGCCCTAGGCAAAATTTTAATTGGGGGTCCCCCCATCTTTTCTCTGCACCAGTGATATGTCCTTTTTTGTGACATTGTCTTTATCTTTATCTTTATATGCTACTGCCTTTTCCATTGAATGACTGACTGACCTCTGACAGAGGCATCGGGAATTGCTTAAACCAGTACTAGCTTGCCAACCTGCATGTGTGCAGATCTGCAATTTGCATTTGTGTATAATAAAATCAATTAAAAAAAAAGGAAATTTTTCTTGTGGGACATTTCAAGTGGTCTTGGGGGGCCCCTGGTGCCCATGGGGGCCGCTTAGTTCCCTTATGCCTCAGGCCAGTGCTTAGCAGTGGACTTATTAAGCTACATAAAACACCAGATAAACCAATTTAGTGGAGTGTGGGTTTTCATTTAACATTCTAATTGTGTATGTGGCGTTCAAGGTTAGCATAATAAAGAGAGTTAATATGTGTTTCACATAAAAAACATTTTGTACTTTTAACTTTGTAAAAATGGTACACAAACTATATAGTTCTGCTCCTTATTCACAGTGCAGTAATACATTCCATATTTTGACAAATTTCATTTACAAACAATTTCACATTTCACATGTACAGCTCCCAATAGTTCCCTTAGTCTCCATACAAACAGGAGGACAGACTCAGATTACCACAGTTTAATTTCTTGACAGTTACCATGCCACATGCAAAAGGAGTGCCAACGTTACGGTGCAAGTTCTCTGCCACAACAGTAGCCTAATGCTGTTACAGAGTCAGGAGATAAAGTGATTTTTAAACACACCAGGGAACCAGTGGAATATGAAAAAGCAAAAGTCTGGACATGTCCAAAAAATGATGAGCTAGATTGCCCTCTGCCCATGAACACCTGTCACACAATGGTAGCAGCTCAGGGAAAATGTTGCGCAGTGGAACTTTAGCGTAATGGAGTCTATGTAATACTTTTAATTGGATAAGTTGCTGCCTGGAATTAATAGAGCAAGACTTAATTCCATTAAGGGCATTGTCCCAGATATCTCTATCAATGTGTGGCTGTGCCTCCCAAGCACTTTTGATTTTGTCCATGGACATATCCACTCTACCTGCCATCTACCTGATATGACCTGAGATGAAATATCTTGTATCTTTTAGAATGGAATATCTTTGGGAAGTGACTCAACTGTAGAAACTTTAAAAAAAATTAGTTTTAGACAATGATGCCAAGTGTCTGTCAATATAGGGATCTTTCAAAGTGACCATACCCCTTTCTGCTCCACTCCCTGAACACAACATCTGTAAATTATGATGTGTTTGGGAGTTTTTTCATTAGCAAGCCATTTTAACCTTTTTCAGATTTAATTAAACTGTGCTAAAATGATCACAATTATGGTTGTGTCAGACTAATAGCTCACTGAGAAGCAGATAGGTGAAAAATGGCTCCTGTTACCCAAAAACTATTTGAACAAGACATACTTATTTTTATGATGCTACAAAAAAAATGGCATATTGCTTCATTGGCATCGATTCCCAGCATTAGATATTAATTGTTTCCTTAAGAAATTTATAAATACGAAATTACTTCCTGGAGAGACGGTCACGACCAAGTCCTTTGGTTTCTTCAAAGCTCTCCATCTCAAAACGATCACGCCATTGCTGCTCTCCTAGTGTTTTATTTCATGTCTTTTCTTCTTTTGTTTGCCAACACCAGGAAGTAGCCATGAGAAACAAAGATCTTCCATAATAGATCTGCTGCTCTTTATTCCAGCCGAACAAATGATTTTGTGGTTCTTCAAATATTTAGTTATTGCTTTAAATCATTTCCCCCTTTATTCCACTTTGTAAAGCCACAGACAGACATATGCCATGTTCACTCCACCACACATGGTGATGCCAAGGCTGGTCCTTTTTGCCAGGTTTGATTAATGAAAAAAAATCCTGCCTGAACCGTTTGCCCTCAACAAAATTTAGAATCAGACCAACTTCTGCCATATCGGTGACATTTTGATGGGGCTGGTCATGATGGCCGAATAATTGCCTGACCAATGAGCGATCTGGCTCTCAGAAGATTGGCTGTGGTTCTGGAAGTCACTACTAATATTAAAGTGAAAACTATAATGCTGTGACATAAAACTGAACTTGAATAAATGCTGCTGAACAGACACATGATATTATTTGCGTCTCCCAGCCATCTGTGGCTCCATATTTTTCTGTCCCCCCCCCTAAATTTACCGTGCCTTTCTCTGTTTACCTCAAAGCTGGTGAGGATGCAGCTTGTTTCAATTAGCTTTTTTTTCAAATTGTCAATGTATAAAACTGACTGTTTTTTGAGCAAACAGCAATGTTTTGGCTCGCGAACTTATCTGTGCAGTGTCAGCAGAAAAGTCAGGCCATTTAAAATGTGCAGTGTAAGTTAACACAATGTACAATGAAGTGCATCATTAAGACAATCAGGGCCAGATTTAGTGGCTTTTGTGCCTTTGCTGCAGATGTGACGCGCTCTTGCAACATAAGTGCTTGTTTATCAAAGCACCAGGCTGTAGTAGAAGATTACTTGTCATTTGTGTGAGCGTTTTGCACGGTGCGTCTCACCCCTTATTGCATACGTATTTAAAAATTGAAAAGCAGGCGTCACAGTGAAGCTGGTAGTGTGTAAAGAAACCTTCACCCTTTTTTCCACAGCAAGATGAATGAAAAAATGAAAGAATCCAGCCAGCTCCTCTGAATAAGTAAATTGAAAAAAATAAAATAAAAATAAAAATGTAGATGTCAAGGAGTTTAAGTTTTTGCAGATGTATGTTTGCTACTTTGTTTGTTTGTTTATGCAAAAACTTCTAATTGGATTTCCACAAAACATCGTAGAATGATGTGACATGAGTCAAGAAAAAAAAATCAATCCATCCACGTAGGTTTTTTTTTTTACATTTCCACCAATTTCCAAGGCAATTGAACGACAAAGGTTGATGAAAACATGTCAGGTATATTCAGGGGAATGATATCTTTGAGTGTGTGCAATTTAGTGCAGCTTGATTGAATTTAAGCGGTCTGCTGGGCCTTTGTGGAGGTTTGCGCTCTACTGAGTGTCATTCTACTTGATGAACCTATGTGATTATTTTGTTCTAAACAGCAGACAGGGGATTGTAGATGGTATTGCTGTGGCGGCTGTGGCTCATTAGAAAGAGAGGGTTTTCCACTAACCAGAAGTTTGGGGGTTTGATTCCCGCTTTTCATAATCCGAATGCTGAAGTGTCCTTGGGCAAGACACTTAACCCCTAAATTGCCTCTGACAGCTGTTCCGACTGTGTATGAATGTGACAGAAAAGGTGCAGTAAACAGCAGCACATGAATGTATGTGTGAATGGGTGAATGTAACTTGTAGCGCTTTTAGTGGTCAGCAACACAAGAAAAGCGCCATATGAATACAGTCCATTTACCATTACCATTTATTGTTGGGTCCCTACTGGCTGTAACCGCATTGACGAATAATTAAACATATAATGTTCATGACGACATTTAACTCTCAAATCTTGGTAATGTTCTTTATTGCTTCAGACGTTTTGGAAAAAAAGAACAAAACTGGCCATCACTCGTACGCATGAGCAAATCACAATCTGATTTGACATAATCTGTGTCTGATTTTTTTTTTTTTAAATGACCCCAGAGAACTGCTTTCTCTGACATCAAAGTGCAGTACATTTACATTACAATACATTGGGCTTTTCATAGGGCTGCCGCTTTCAAGATGGCCTCAACACAAAGAAGTAAACACGTCAACAACATAGAGAAGCAGTAAGAGACACTCGACCTGCTCTTCATCTGCTTCCCTTTTATCTCCTCTGCCGGTGCAGGTAACCTCAGTAGGCCGGCTGCCGTTTCAAGGAAGACAGCTCATCAGGATGAGTGAAGTGTTGGGGCAGGAACTTATCCACTCACCGGCGGAGGGGGGTCTAACAGCACGCTTCCTGTCTCCGTTCTACAGGAATAGTATCAGACAATGTATATAGATTCATCACAGGAGTTCTACAGGCACTGTTTCTGATGCATTTCACGTGGTGCTGCAAGAACACTATTTTGGGTTCAATCACATGCCACCAAACAGTGTATTTCTGTAACTGTATCCAATGATGAAAACGGAAGTATCTGAAAATATAAGTTCAGTTTGTGGCGTTTTGTGCAGGATTTTTAAACTGTAACATTTTCAAAAATTAGATATCAGTTTAGATACAAAAATAAAAAGAAATAGTAATTTAATGTAATAATAGCTGATACACAGTTCCTGTTTAATGAACTGCACCATCAGGAAACACCACTGCTTTTTTTCTTCTTCTTTGATATTTCCTCTGTCTGTTAGCTTTTTTCTTTTGAGCTGCTTGATTACCATCATCACTGAAACTGGGGGTACGTGACGTCCGGGCGGGGCTCTAATCAGGGTACCGAAAAAACCCTGATGAGTAGTCGATGGTGCAGGGGATTCCTGGCAGACGGCTTCTCTGGCTAAGTGGAGCGGGAGGAGCAACAGCTGCAGCCTGCAGACTGGGGTCAAGCTGATGGAGTCTGATTTGTCTGGAAATGTCAGGCTGCTGTGGTTTTCGGCTGCACAGTCCTGAGGTCCTGACCTTGATCCAGAGTTCCAACCCTGCTCTGGTGCAGCCCGTCACCAAGGCTGCAGCTGCTAACAGCTCTACAGCGATATATATTTGTTAGTGAAGGCCACCGGTGTCCACAGATGCTGCAGCTTTTAGGTGGCCCAACGGAGGTCTACAGCTATGGCTTCGCGTAATGGCATTACTGAAGTTGTCAGCGGTCTCTCTGGGTCACTCTGAAACTGATACCAAAATTAAGAGAAGTGCCTACGCAGCACAAACGCTGCTGGCATGCTACTGTGATGAATTGGATGGGCTATTTTCAGCGGCGATCCCAGCAGCGCTGCTGGCACCGTGCCATGGAGGGGTCGGCCTGACAACTTCACATGAGGGGCCCCAGGGCGGCTGGGACGAGCTGGGCAGGGCACTGGGCTCGCACTGGGCCTCGGCCAGCTCTCTGAAGTGGTTCCTCCAGGATGGCAGATGGAGGACTATATGAGCTGGAGCTGTGCTCCCACGGCTCAGTCAGCCGCTCCAAAAGGATTCCACCAGCTGGGCTTTGAATCATCCCCGAATCATCTGGCTTCTGTTGCTGCAGGTCCCACTGGTGAATTCAAAACTTGCTCCTCCAGATGGAAAGACAGACAATGCACAATATGTCCTGGTACACTCCACGTGACCGAGCCCATGCCTGGCACAAATGAACTAGCGGGGAGTGGACGGCAGATCCTGAACAGTATAGTGAGCGTGGCAGTGCTTTCACTTCCTTGGCATCTAATGCACTGCAATTACTTAACAGTAACGTGTCTGCGCATACAGCATGATTTATTTGACGGCTGCATCCCTCAAAAATCCTACCACAGCCACGCCGGGATCAAACTGGCCGCGTAGTTAGAGAACAGCAATAATTAATGTCCATAAATGAATCCTCTGCTTCTACAGATTAATAGTGAGAGTGCAGGGACTGGCTTGATGTTATGATTTCCGGCGAGTCCTGTCCCTGCTTCTCTCCGTACCCGTCACCATCTAGTCAAGGGCAGCACGCACTTCACACCATACAGTACCCGGTTCGCTGTTATTGTGTGTTTGCGCGCGTGTGCTTTGGAGATTTAATGAGGCACACCTGGCCCTCATTCATAATGGAAGGCAGAATTCATATTAATTTGTTGGCAGTCTCAGTGTCCAGGGTGATGTAGAACAGCTGTAGAGCTCCAGTTACAGCTGCATAATGTATGATATCTCACATTAATTTAAAACAAAAGCAGTGGAGGTCTTCATTGTTCCAGCAGGGAACGACACCATGGCCGCTTATTCACCAAACGCTGAATGAAAGTGTTAATGAGGCACAAAACCGTACAAAGGGAAGACAACCTGAAGGAAAATGTCTCTGAAAACTCAGAGTTCCTGCACAGTATTTTCTTTTTTCTCCCACTGAAGCATCTGGTGGGTGGCTGGGGTGAGTGTCAGTGTAGGTGTAGGTGCAGACTGTTGGTATCTTTTGTCCCTTGTGTGAGCATGTGCATAGATCCTGTTTGATGCTACTGTGCAGGAAGTTAGTGCTCCCGGCCAAGAAACAGTCTGGCACATGAGCCCTTGTAAAACCACAAAGTTCTGTTTTTTTTTTCTCTTCTTAGACGTTGGTGTTGTGTATGTGTTGTGGGTCCCAGGAAGCGTTCCGCAGCAACACAACCATGTAATCCCTGCAAGATACAGGTGGAAGTTCAGCAGCAATGAAGAGCACTTGGTTCGGCTTCCATATTGCATCTTATTATTTTGCTTTTCAAACAAGTGTAACCTGCAGCAGTGTCTGTTGTCGGTCTCTTACTTTGTGTGATACAACCCAAAATCTCATATCTCGGTAGAGGTTATTTCATAAACACATAACTATACAGATTGTTACTTGTTACTTTTACCTTTTCTCAACAATATAAATTGGTGTTATGTCTTTGCAAATATAAGTTGTAACAGCAGCCGGTATCTCCTTGATTCCCAGTGATTCTGTTGCATATGTTGCAACATCTGAGTTCAACCAAATTCCGTTTTTCTGGTCCGTGTCAGGAAAAAACACATTGTGTAATATTGTTATAAAGGGAGATTTTGGGCACAATGAAAGCAACAGTAGAGCATAATATGAAAAGATGGACGTTTTTTTGTGACACAATATATAGTATATCATATATAAATAAATATATATCAACTTACGAATGTATATGATTATCTTGATAACATTAACTCTGTAGTTGAAAATTAAGCTGGACATTTAAATTTTTTTATAGTCAGGAATTATTAATCC
The DNA here is from genome assembly GCF_022379125.1 of Scophthalmus maximus. Lineage (NCBI taxonomy): Eukaryota > Metazoa > Chordata > Actinopteri > Pleuronectiformes > Scophthalmidae > Scophthalmus > Scophthalmus maximus. The sequence continues at coordinate 22,360,381 of NC_061520.1, read as the reverse complement.
CTCCCTATTAAGTCCTCCTGACCTCGCCTGTTGAGTAAATATCCTAGTTGTGCTCACTTTGGTGTCTACATGGGGCAGTCACATGTTAAAAATGTGTACGGTGGCCCAGAAAGCTTATCATACTACAACTAGGGAAAACACATGCAAACAGAAAAAAAACACAATCAAATTACGAAAACCTCTTTATCAATTTGACCACGTGAACTGCTAAAACTGCAGAAACAAACAAACTAATATTATTTTCATCTTGTCTTTGAATGTAAGCTAAAAAGCCCATCAAAAACTAAATGATTACAAAGGGATAGAAATGGCATAGGAAAACATACTGAAAAATCAACTACTTGGCCATGCCCACTTTTGGCATAAACCCTAACAGAGATTTTTTTGTTTGGGACAGTTAGAAGTACAGTTTAGAGAAAGTAGCAACTTCACAAAAATGCACACTATGCCTCTGTGTGGGTGACACCGGTTATAATCAATAGGGCCATTATGTTTTGGGGTATTAGCTTTTCCAGAGATGAAATCCAATGAGATTGAAATAGTGCCACCAAATTCCAAAGTAGGATTGAGAATCGAACACACTGTCGATTCGGTCACTTCATGGGATAGGATTGCGACTTGTAATTAGAAAGACAATAACAACAAAAAATAGCGTTACCTCAACTTCAACACAACATAATACTTAATAAGATTTGTCTTTGAATTTGGAAGCAAAAAGTTGGAAAATTTAGAATTGTGTTTTAATAGAATTTGCGTATTGCGATCATCTGTACATTAGTTAACATGTCTAAACAACCACTCATCCAAACATTTGAGTAACTAAATGTCTTAGGATTGCAAGTTGTCATAATTACATATAAAAAGATGCAGATGTTGAAAACATATTTTACATAGGTTGGAGTGTGATATGCTCACTGTGCCACATGTTCCAACTCTAATTCACCCGAGAACACCATCAAAAGACGATGAAAATGTGTTTTTGAGACTGACCACCCATGACCACGAGGAAATTTGAATCTGCAACGAACCCTCTGGGCATCTGGGTGTGAATATGTTTGGTCGCGCAGTCGCTCCCGCACTTGTATGAAAATGAACGTGTGAACTTCACAACTTGAATGGGATTTGAGAAGCTGCGGTTTGAGAAGGTGTCACTGTTGAGTTTTAGTGTGCATGTGTGAAGAATTCTACACACTCACAGCTCCTACAGCGATGTTCTTTGCGACCTCATACTTACTGGATAAATGAGAAAATATTTCTTTTGAGCACATGCCCAGATTCTCTTAAAGATACCACTTCCATTGTAGGTAGGTAGTTGGGTATCTCACTGCAAAAATATCATCTTTCCATGTACGCTGATTCAGAATGACTCATCAAGAACAAAAACTCCCGGTGCATGATAGGTACAGTTATTCTTATGTCTTACAGCATGTGCTCCATGCAGTTACTGTACTGTATATGGAGCTGCAACTGCGCCAAATCTGTATTTTGTGACAGTTTGATTCAGGATACTGCAGCGCACAGATTTCACCTATAATTTGAAGACCCACCCAAAACATGAGATTGTGATTAATTAAACCATTTATACAATGTGACATCTAATTACCTTTTAACCCAAATGTTAAAGGGGTTAAAAAAAATAATAATCACAGAGTGAGTGCATTAGACATCTGCTTATGGAAATGTTCTGAGTGGACCGTGCACAAAGAATCATGGCAAGAAACAAGAAGATATTTACATTAAAATGCATGTCAAAATTATGAATAACATTAACACACAGCCATGTCCCTGGCTAATATGTGGGAGTCCACCTTTAACATTTGGGTTACAGGCAACACTAGTTCACTAATGATGCTGCTTAGGGAAGATTCTATTTTTTTTTTTTATAACACCCAGAAAGGTGTCTTCACTTTTTCTGGATAATTAGACCTCTGTCCAGTTTCAAGTTTGGGGAAGCTTTGCGGGGAATTTAAGTGGTAGTCACGAAAATCCATGTCTTACTAAGGGATGACAAAAGTATGTTAACAGTCTTACATTACTGGTTTCATTCCGTGTGGAGATCTGTGTTGTATTTCATCTTCCTACTGTAACTACCCACATACTCTCCCCCCATGTTCTTTGAGATTTTTCTTTCAAAAGCCCAAAATTTGGACCTCCTTGATCACTGCAAATAGATAAACAACCAAATGCACAAAACAAAGTTGGTGGTAAAGTGCATTTTGCTGCTGCAGGAGTCGTATCATCATCATCTTCAAAGGATGCGTTCGAGAGCAGAGTTGAGTTTTTAGGCACCTGAATTTTGGCAGCGCTCAGAGCTCAATGCGTAATCGCTGTACCTATGTGCGTAAAACAGATTTAAAGATGACGGGGTAAATTTGTTATGGCAGCAATGGGGATAGTAAAAACAGAAACACCAGTAGAAACATTTTTGTAAATAATTAAGCAAATTTGAACACAACAAGGAAATATAAAGAAATAGCAGTACTCGGTACGGTGTCAACAGAACATATATTTTTTTGAATAGGATTGCACATTGAAATTTCACAGACAGACAGTTTTTATGACTTTGACCCTGAGTGGATTTGTATATTTCACATCCCAGAAGTTGGTGCTTGTGGTGTTCTGGGAGCAGGGCAGGTGGTAGTATCTAACAGCAGCAGGACGGATCGCCCTCTGTTACCTCTCCTTCAGACACTTTGGGTGGATGAGTCTTAATACGGAGCTGCCCATTGCTGTGATGGTGTCCTGAAGGGGGTGGGACTGGTTCTCCATCAAAAGTGATAGCTTAGCTGTCGTTCTTTTCTGCCCCTCCACCTCCACTGGGTCAAGGGGCTGTCCCGGGACTAAGCTGGCCTACCTAATGAGTCCATCTTCTTGTCTGCTGTCAAGATGCTGCTACCCCAGCAGACTACTCGTGCAGAATACAGCGTTATTTAACGTGACGCGCCATGCACAAACGTAAACGATTAAATCCGAAGTTAACCTCATGGTGTTTTCCCACTGAGGTTAAGGAATAGTACATAGGAATAGTAGATAGGAAAGACAATATGACCTCACCACTGCACTCCAAAAGACCTCAGTCTTTTCAGCAGATAGAGTTCTAGTTCTCCGGCCCTTCTCGTAAAGTGTAGATGAGCGATCGGTCCAGTGCATGTTATTGTTCAGGTGAACATCAGGTACTTATAAGATGTCACCATCTCAACATCCATTCCCTGGATGTTCACTGGTGCCAATGGGGAGGGTCTTTGCCTATCCACCACCAGTTCCTTGTTTTTACCCACGTTGATATGGAGGTGATTCTGCCGGCACCAGTCCACAAAGTCCTGCGTCAGTTCTCTGTACTTTGGAGTCATCAGAGAACTTTTGCAGGTGACAGGAGGAGGGGAGCTGAAGGGGAAGTCTACAGTGCAGGGGGTGAAAAGGAACGGACCAAAAACTATCCCCTGCTGGGCCCCCATACTGCAGAGTCATGTCAGGACACAGTCCTCACATACTGAGGTCGGTTGTTCAGGTATCTTCAGGTCAGGATTTTGGACCATGTAGGTGCATGGGCAGTTTGCGTCAACAAGCTTTTTCAGCTCATAAGCTTGCTAGCTTGTTTGCTACAAGCACACCTTTAAATATGATAATAGCTACTGTGCGTAACTAACCATAAAAAACAAGCTGATTCCTAGACACACCACTGTGCGATGGAAGAGGCACAATAAAATAAAGACAGAGATAAAGAGAACAGTAAATGATGAGATAATGTTAGATAAAGTTATGGAAAATAGATGTTATCAGAGCACAGAATCATAAATATAACATGATGCAGGTTCATGTACATCTGTTTGAATATCGGCCTGTATCTGGCACCCAGCATGTGTTGCTGCATTATGTGTGGGATAGTGCATCAATGGTTCCCCTTTGTACCGGCTGATACTGGTTGGTGTATTCAAATTATTGTTAAAGTTTATGTATAGAACACATTTACCAATTTGATATGTTTATGATGTAATCATCAGATCGAAAATGAGAGATTTAGTCAGAACTTGGTTGGAAATAATTAATTAATTAGTTTCATAAGCAGGACAGGAGAGAGGAGGAGAGGGCAACGGAGAGGAAGAGTGTGACGGACAGATGGGACAGTAAGGATAAACAACTGAGGTGAGGAAGAGGAGAGAGGAGATCAGAACAGACAGAGTTAACAGTTTATCACTGTTCAAGAGAAGCACAGTGTCTCATCTCTTATATTAATTTTATAATCTAAAGATTTCTGTGCTGGGCCCCGATTTTTCGAGAGCCAAACGATGGTGTGGTATTTGCCAAATGTCATCATCCTGAAAGTATCTTGTAACAGTATGCACAGGATTATATTAAAATGAAACAGCCAAAGAAACAGACATTATGATTATTATATCTAGTTAGACAAACTAACTCTGGTCCACAGCAAATGTGTGGATGTAAAAATGTGGCCATGGATCTAATTGCTTTAGCATCATTCTCTTACTGAATTTCATTTAGCACACGCCCCGGGTCCTGGTATTGAACATGCTGGCTTTCTATTGATTACTATACTCCATGGATTGAAATATTTTAAACCATTAGCTGTACTTATGCTTTTCCCATATCGAGACAAAATGTCTGCCGTAAAATATGGTCTATCATCTTCATCAGTTAGGTGATGCACACGCACGCAGAGAGCTTAATGTTCCAGACAAGCCCAAGTTGTTGTCCTTGGAGATTTGGCGAGTGCCCCAGCTTGTGTGGCCACGCTGACTGAGATGCCCGATGAGACATATCATTACCCAGCAGTCCCCCGCCACCATCCCACTTTCCCCACATTGTGGCCGCTCACTAATAATTCTCCCCTGACTTATTATCCTTCGGGCACACAGAAGAACTTGATGCATTGCACACTGTCACAAAACAGGTAAAATATTTATTTTGTTGGTTTTGCTCTCGGTTTGTGCTGCCAGGGAGGGTTGATGTATTATACAAAGGGGCTCCACAGACGCAATGGATGGGAGTGTACAACAAAACACTTTATGTCTGAAAGTGAAATATGATGTTGATTGATACTGTGGTGTGTTCACCTGAAAGTGTGCCATAGGGCTGAATGAGAGAGAGCATCTTCTATCAAAAGTAGGGTAACCCTGGGAGACCTGTAGGCAACATACACAAACTCGCAAAACGCACTTCCTAAAGAACACGAATATGAAAATGTTTTGCAAAATGGAGGCCAAATATACATTGAAATCTCTGAGAAGTGAGTGTATGCGACTGCCTGCATGGATGCAGTGATCGACATGTCCCTTGATGCTTCCAGAATGATACACGACATCTGACAGGAGCGGACAAGCGTCACATTTTTATTGTCATCTCATTGATCTGCAGGTTTGGAGACACGCTTGTGGAGCAGGTATGTTTACTGTGTGGTGGTATTGTTTTGTTCATCCATCAGACTCGCTATTACCGAGGTTCATCACAGATGTGCATGGATACTGGCAGACACAATCTGCCATTTTATTTACCCTTATATTCCTCTCCAGGGTTTTATGAGGCTGGATTGTCTCCCATCATGCCCCGGGCGAAATCAGGAGAATCCAGAGGAAACTTGACGAACACACACAGAAAGGGCCACTGGGCTAGGAGTTGAGACGAGGCCCCACACGCCAGGGGGGGAGGGGGGGCACCTCTGGACATTTTCTGATTCTGTTAATTAGCTTTCCTTCATCTGTGTCTTGGCAAACAGTGGCCTACTTTCCATAATTATGAAGATGCACAGTGCCACAATCACTACACAATCCCTCCCCCCAAAAAAGCAGCTGTTTTGGTGCTTTATTAATACTCTGAATTCATATTAAACTCATCGGAGTTGACAGTTATTTAGTCAGTATTTGTTTAAAACAATTGCATTTCTAAAGAGCCTGCCCCGAAGCTGCAATAACACATTTCTGCTGCTCCCCAGAATATGCAGTATTTGTTTCAAATTTGACTTTGTCAGGTGCTGAGACTTTGGGTTTTTAAAACAATGCACTTTCTGCTTTCTCTCTTGCCAGCACTGATTCACAATGCGAATCGACTCTCCCCCACTCTCCTGGCATTTGCTCACACATTGAGGCATTAAACGGTGGCACCGCTAACAAGCCTAACAGGCCTCTTTCTCAGGCCAACAAAGCAGATCACATGCAATATTATGATTAGATTAGTTTACATTATCACATATTACTGCTCCGATGGTAATGTTCTGCAGCTCTGGGTTAGGGTTGGCCCTACACCAAAGAATTACCTTCATATCGGACCAATTGCAGTGGTGATGACCATTAATAATCAGCGGCAATCTTAACTGTTGTTTATGTCCTTTATGCTGCAGGTAGAAAATGAGTCTGCTTCCCGTTGCAGACCAGATAATGTTCTCTCTGATTTTAACCATAAACATAAGTATTACAAATATATTATTAAACAATGCTGAACATGCATTTTTATATTTTGCACAACCACAATCTTTCTCGACCTTTAAACCTCATTTCTTGGCAACTGTGAGAAACAAGCTGTAAACACGACACTGACACATCAGCTATTAAATCAACACAGTGAACAAGTTGCACAAATAAATTACAGATCCAAGAGACGCATTGATTTGAACATATGTTTCTTGACACCTGATCATGTAACAGTATCTATATTCTATGTGCTGCATGGGCATCTCTCCTTTTAGCTCTGTTTTGCTCCCCACCAACTCCCAAGGGGGGAAATCAGGCTGATTGGCAGCTAAATGTTGCATTTTGTTCACTCATAGCCTTAAACTTTGAGCTGGTGAGCATGTGGTGTACACTGTGAGTCGAAAACAGCTGCCAAATGTGGCCGGGGGAAGGATGCTGATGAGGGTGAAGCGAAACATTTAAGTTGCAGGCCATAAAACCAACTACAGTTAATTTAAAAGGGAGCTGCAGAGCTGGGCAATAACAACCCCTTTCATGTACAAATAGTTAGTCAATTGTTAATATGAAAATATTGAACATGCACTTTTCATGTCCACATTTCGTAGTAATGTATTTTTTTAAATGCTGGGAGGTATTTTCAAACCATCCAGTATGGGTTGATGGCTGTGAACTATCAGGCTGGGATTTGGGCAGCAACACCAGGATGACATGTGTGTCCACTAAATCTACACTTACAGCGACTCCTAGCAGGAGACGACATTTTGGGTATGTGTGTTGAAGGGCTCGTGGAGCCAGGACATCCTGGTACATACCTGCAGCCCAGAGACCAGCAAATCATTGTTCCTTAACCGTTAATCAGTCACGACTCACTCTTACCCTCAGAAGACCACTGTGGCTTCATCACTGTTCAACAATTAACACTGCCAAGAGAGTGATTGGTAAACTGACTGCCATGATTAATGGGACTATAAAATGGGAGGAGGTCGAATGCATTCAAATGTAGACGTTAATTAATCGCAGGGTAGTAATTAGTTAATTATAATTAATTAATCGGTTGATTAAAGGATATGGTTATAGTGTTTGGTTGCGTCTGTATAACATATCAACATCATATTGACAGCAGCGAGTTCATTGAGGATTACGCGGTTTCTTTGAAAATACTAATGTAAATTTATTGACAGGAGAAGCAGTTTGGCTTTTTTTTTATTATTTCTGCTAGTGCTCGGCCTCTGCAAAGACCTGCAAATCACAATAGTGCTGGATTTGTCCTTTTCCGTCCTTAATCGTGTTAAAGTCTGTCACAAATCAGTGAGCCTGGTAATTGCTATTTGTACTCTCTCGTGCCTGCTATCAAACTGTTTTCAAGTCTCACGCTTTTTTTTTTTGCAGGCCCTGGACTGTTGCAATTGATATTTTTGGGGGGGTTGATTTCTGTTTTTTTTTAATAATCAGTTGTTTCAAATGGCACGGCTCCAACTGAGAACCTAATTGGAAATGGTTGTATGAATGATAAATGGTGAATTGTATCCCAAAGATGAGATGACTCAAGGCAAGACCCACAGCACCCACTGTTGTCCCTCACACGTACAGTCGGCCACCGCAAATGCAGTGAGAAGCCCAACAGTTCTTCCCTCACACACTGTCCCTTGAGCTAAATGTTAGCATTCTGCTGTGTTCTATGAACAGTATGTTTCCATGCATGTGTCCAGTTAGTCACCTAGGTTAGCATTACAGTAGCTTGAGACTTAAGGGGGCAGTAAGCGATTTTTATCCTATACACTTTTTTGTAAAATTCTGCAAATATTTCCTCATGGTCTGCTGTCTCTGTGTGTGCGACAAAAAAGAAATCTGTTTTTTTCGGTGCGGCCCTGGCTCTGTAAATTGAGAACACAACAGTGTGTGTGCAGTTTGTAAAGATCACTTCCCGACACCTTAGGCAACGTGCTAGTGGCCTAGGCCTCGTAGTCAGCGCGTTGGCCTCCCATTCCCGAGGCTGCGGGCTCGATCCCCGACCAGTTCAGTCAAAAAAATCAACAACAAACAATTTTACTCCACAATCACTCACTGACCCTTTAAAGAGTGATCTAACAACACCCAATATATAAATAAAGTATGTGATCATCTGGCACGACTTTTTTTGGCGGGGAAGGTAAGGGCTGTGCAGGACCACACTATGAAATCAATAAGCCTCGGTCAGTGTTCATATCCTTTTGCATCCAGACTCAGTGCATTGGCACGATGAGAACTCATTTGTGTCTCTGCCAAAGCGCTCATCACGTGAGCGCCTACCGCTCCACTCCTCAGCAAAAAAAGAGAAAAGAATTGAACATTGATTAAATTTTAATACAACAACCTGCAACAGCACTGAACATTCATGTAAAAGGTGAACGCCAGAAATCAAACAACATTCATAGTCAACCAGACCTGCTGGGTGCCTCATTTGGAATCAGAGGTTGTTCTCGGGCTGTATGCGGAGCTGGGGGAGAGACACATAGAGGGCGGCATATTGCTAATGTCTTTCTACACTTTGTCTGTTAAGTACGCACAAAAAAAACTGAAAAAGGGGAGCCGTTTTCAAAAGGTGTCCTCTGTAAGATGTAAGAGGGGAAGAAAACTTGCAATTCCTGTGGCAACAAAATCATTTTCTTCTTTGAGAAAACATGTGGGACCTTTTCCGCTGACCCCTTTTTAGCCAAAAGTCTCCTTTGGAGCCAACATCCAGCAGCCATTAGCAGTTCATCGCAGATTACCGGCTGTCCTCGCAGAGTTTATCTACAACAGTATGTCTGGTTTTGCCGTATACGTTGCCTCTGTGTTGGGGACTTTGCTCCTGGTATTGCTTTACAACCGGCCCATGTGGAGATTGAACACCCTTTTTATCCTTTAGCCTCAAGTCGCAATCAGATAATTGTTTCTCAGAGCAACCATCTGAGACTGCAAAACCATGTAATCCCCCGGTGCTGCTCTGATGGCGCTACAATAGCCGAAGACTGCAAGAAACTCTAATGGGCTCATTGTGAGCTTGTTCTCGAAAAAAGAAATGCTTTTCAGAAGTGCCTTGGTTAGGATGGGAACCGCAAATACTTAAGTCATAGTGAAGATTCACAAAGATGAGATGTGTTGTTGTTGTTGTTGTTGTTTTTTTTTAAAGGTTGCACTTTCTTTTGATCCCAAAGGACATCTCTGTGGGAGGATGAAATTGTATCGGTCAGCTTTTGTTGCAGCTTGAAATGGATGAAAAGCCCGAGTTCAGCTTCAATTAGGCCCCCAAAATCTCCTTTGCTACTATGTGAAATATGATTTTGCATCATGCACTTTTGCACTCGTACACCGAGTTTGCCCTTGGCATTTATCGTTACTCCATTACCTGTCAGCTCCCTGACTCTGTCACGTCCCCTCTTCGCCGTGTGGGAATTTCTGTATGCATGCAACCAAGACAATGTTGTTCCTGTGTGGGCTGCCTTAAGGATGCAACTGTAACACTGCTGCCAACACCAGTGCCAGAATCCCCCAGCAATATGGTGGTACTTCACAGGTTGGATTGGGTGTTTCTTGAAATTGTGGAAAAACTGGGGAGAGAAGAGAGAAGATAAGGGAAGAACCTTTATATTGACCTTTGGAGACAGGCACTGTGAAATCACAGCCATGGCATTTCAAACTAAGCCAAATTATACTTAGAAATGAAATGACTAATTGCAAAAGAGAGCTCCAATTCCCACCTCTCATTATTTATTTCAGCTAAATCATTACTCAGAATAAAGAATTGATTGAAATGTATCGAGGATTTTTTTTCTTCCTTCCCTGAGAAACAACCTTTCCCAAAAAAACATTCTTTCTTGTAGCATGTTACCATCCCCTTGAATGCCGCTTTTGTACGACCGAGGAGAACAAAAATGAACAGTTTGCATTCAGCTGTAATTTTCCACTTGTCTTCTTTGGCTGCTGAATAGTCTATTCATAAACTGAGCAAGCTCTGGCTACTTTTTAGGGTTTTTGCAGTTTAAAGTGTTATTATTTCCCTTGGGCAATCAATTTTTCATGAAGGCTGTTGGTTGCAGCCCTTAATGCTTTTAAAAGCACGCAGGGACAAAAAGCTTTTCCTGCAGATTGCTTGTGTTTTTCTAATCTAAAATTTTACTTCAAATTCAAAGAGGAAAGTGTGCCGACTTCTTACAGCACAAATATATTAAGTGGTGGAGAAGAGTCAAATTAAATCTTCACTAGTATACAAATTGTTTTTATACATCTATTAAGATTCGAAAAGTTAGAGCTCCAGCGTGTCCTCATTGCAGTGCAAACTTGTATAATGTATGTCCATGTCTTGACAATTTAGGTCAATTTGAGTCTTTTTTTGTATTTTTGCCGCAGACCGAACGCAGTGTTTGTGTAGAAGCAAGTGATTTAAGTCATCGCTTTCTGTAAAAAAAAAAAAAGAAATCTGCCACGGCCGCAGCCTGCAGCTTGCAGGCATTGGTCTGTCTCACGGCAGCGATGAGACGTGCAGTGCTGTGTGCTCGTCTCCAAGGTGTCAGTCACGTAACAAAGAAACAGCGTCTGGATGAGTCCCGTTCCCAGCCTGCAAGCCTTGGGCCCTGTGCACGCAAGGTTGACAGAAAGGTGCACATGGAACCATCTTGAGTGAAGGCTACACAGACAAAAGAAAGGCTTTCTGTCGGGGGGGGGGGTAACTATCTATTCCCCATACACTTAAATGCCCTCATGGTCGAAATTAAACATTTATCATTGGAATTCCCCCTTTGAATATAGTTGGATGCATGTGCAGTAACAGAACTTATTCTGTTATAAAGCTGTATTGTTAAGAGGGACAGACCAGGACTCAAAAGCACAACTCGACCACAGCAGGGCTCCAAACAAAAGTCTTTACTGATGGTAAAGAAGGCAGCGGTATCCAACTCGAAAGAGGAGAAGGCAAAGTCAAAAAAACAGAACTGGGTTAATATCTTAAAGGTTTACACTAGTAGCTTGCTGGTATGCCCACAGGAAAATGAAGAGACGAACAGGCAGAGGCTAAGGGGAGCAAACAAACTTAATAGACAAAGGAGGGCAGACAATGAGACACAAGTGAAATGAATCCAGGCGGGGCAAGTAATCAAAAAGAGCGGGAAAACAAACAAAGACATAAAGTGGATATCCGAGACAGAGATGAGTACAAAATAAAACAAACAAAAAGAAGTAGAATTGCACAAAAACTGAAATCATGACAAAACACAGGGACTAGATGTTACATCTATTCCATTGCATGAAGATACAGTTTCCCCCCAGGTATGTTGGAAATCTTTGTGGAAATGTGAATTTTATTTTTATTGTGATGGGCCACAGTTGTTCATTTTTCTATTTCTATTCTATTTCTATTTTTCACATTTTTAACACTGATGAGGCCTAAAAATGTGTATGTTCATACACATCTGGCAGACCACAGACTTTATAACCGTTAGCCCGTCTGTCACGACATGTGGCTAGAAACAGGCAAACCTGAAGAGACATGAGAGAAGAGAGAGACGGGCCGGTGAAGGGGAATTAATCGCCAGTTGAGGTAAAACAGCAGCGATCGGAGCAGGTGCGACAATAACGCTGTGTTGTTTCGCTTCACGACGCTGTAACATTTACTATCGCGTCATTACCGGGGCTGTCACCTTTGAGAAAGTCAAGTTTGAACCAATGTGAACTAACACCCAATTCATTTGAATGAATCTGAATGCAACCCACGTGGACACGTGGTGAGGCTTGACTCTTTTTATTGCGGCTCCACCTCTATCATTATCCTGAAAGCCTCTCCCGAAACAATGTCATTGTCCTCTTGCGAGGGTCCTGAGGATGAGTGGGCTGAAAAACAGGCAGATCTCAGACGAGGATGTACATTTGATTTTGCTCCACTCATTGCTGGTGCCTCACGTTGGTGGTCATGCGAGCAGATGGCCTTTATCGAATAATAGCCTCATCTTTGTTGGTAATTTTGCCATCCACCCAAATGCCTCCACCCATCATAGCTGTTTCCCAGTTGTGAGTATCTGCACAGCTTTGCACACAAGTAACCTGCTCCATTTTTATCCATTGGCTTAGTTTGATTAAAGGTCATAAGGCAAACAATAGGTCAAGCTCATGGTCAATTTTAAGAGCTGGACCATTTCAAACATTTTTTAAACGAATGTTTGAATATTGAATAAAAAGTTACAGCCCGAATCTGTACCACACCTGGTAATAATTTCAAATATGAGCCAACATAAAATAAATACATTTCTTACACACTCTGACAAAGAGCTATATTATCAAATGCAAAAAGGTAAATCGCAGCTTCTGCTCCCTGTCTTTTGGTTTGTTATTTTTGGTTTTTCGCTCCTCAATTTTTCTTGTGTCTCTCAGGTTGTCCTTGTACTTGTACGGTTATCAGTTTGGTAACTATGGTAAATGGACAAATGTTTAAGGGGTGGAGATTCTGTCTGCTGCTCTTCTATTGGTTCATTAACTCCAGCCAGCTGATCTGTGTTTTTATGAAAGATTAGTGGACGTAGTGTGTCGAGCCAGTGGTTATTTTTCAGCACCCATCAGTTAAGGTTAGTGGCAGATCTTGGTTTTAATCTTTTGTGCTATAAGTGTCTATATATATCAATAAAAAGGTCAACTTTATATTCTGTGACCAGATATTGTATTGAAAAATAAGTGGAAATTATAACATTATAATGACATATTAAGAATCAACAGTTTGCATTACATAACATTATTTTTCTCCCAGGTTTGCCGGGGCAGAGTGATTGCCTCTAAAAGTAACTCCTTGGAGTCAGGTGTGAAATGGGAGGACGGGCACAACGGGAACTAATGTGTGAGGATCGGCTTGCTAGGTCAGTCACATCTCGCATTGCCAGACAAAACTCCACACTGTGATCACAGTGTCGGACTGCAGGGCGAAAGGAGTGACAGAGACCGAGGGCAGGGAGCCATATTTAGTGAGAGGCCAACCGAGAGAGAGTGAGATGAATGAGACAGAGGGAGGTTTCAATGTGGTTCACGTGACAACACTGCAGGTACAGCGGTGGAGTTCTGTGCAACCCAGGCAGCAAAGCAGGCACCGCTGCTCTACCTGTTAGGAAAACTTGTGGACTTGATGCCCCCGACAGAATTCGCAGTGTACCGTGATGAAATACTGCTGAAGATACAGTGAGATACAGATACGCAACAACCAGTACTCCTACTGCACAATGTGCTGTGGGGAAATTGACTTTTTTTTATGTGATCGGATGTATAAAAAAAAAAGGAAAGAAAGTAAAAAGCAGTTTATTCCTCAAAAATCCGACTCATTGTGTGAGTGTATGCAATTATAGGTTGTCAAACAAAGCATGCATTTTCAAGTTGCTCCTTAACCAGCTGTTTCTATAAGTTGTTGCTAAGTGCAAGAACTCGAGTTTCTAATTTATACTTTGACCGTCAACACCCCTTTGAGTGAGCTATAATTTCTATCACTGAAAAACGGCAACAGCACTGTACAGAAGAGGCCTAAAATATATATATAACAGAACTCTTGCGAAAAAAGAGACAATAACAGCTACAGCACTGCGAAGTGAAATACCAACATTTGATCAGAGGCTCTGAAATGTTTCAGAGCTAAGTTTCGTGTGGGTGCGACTGTAGAAAATTTCACTGCTAAAAAAAATAAATAAATACGAGTTTGGTGTGTACCTGTGAATCATTGCAGGCAGGCATTTTTATTCAAATGTGCCAGTTGAGGCATTCTTATTGAAAAGCTTAAAAAATATCTTCCCCGATAACATAACACAGCATGCAACCATCACAAACATGTCAGAGAGAGAGATTCAGCTCCAGGACAAAAAAGATTCACAGCGGTTTAATTTTTCAGGAATCATGTCAGGTCGGGAGTGTGTATATTGCCGGGGCTGTGCGTGATAATAAAATTCATATCTGAAGAACATTGTCAAATGATTAATACAAAAGACTTGTTTTGATTTGTGTGCGTTGCAAAAGATACCGAAGAACTGTACCGCGCTAATCTTTCAGAAGAGATATGAATAGTGACAAGGCGATGAGGTGCAAGTAGGCACGGTGCTGTATGTGGTTTCCTTCACAAGTGCTTTTATAGATCTATCATTCTGTTCTCTCCCGTCTCTCTTCCCTCCATCTCCCCATGTGCGTGAGCACATGCAGCAAACCAGCGCATGCTCCTCCATTCTTATTCTCCTGCCATCCAGCGGAAATTGCCGGACTCTTTCTTCATTTCAGCTTTCACTGTGAATTCATGTGCCTAGATCAGAGGGGCTGTGTGGCCTCAGCTCTGCGGTGTGAAGTTGTTGTCCAGTCCCGCCAATCTAATGCGCGCAGTGCAACTCGTTGTATGGGAAAATGAATGAGCAGATTCTCGGGTGATGCTGTGAGCATGCCAGAGGCTAATCTGCCCTCCATGCGTCTCTCCTAGTACAAACACTGTCACTAGAGAGACCCCAGAAATTTAACAAGTGTACCAAAGGGATCGTAGACATGAGTGGAAATGATTAAATACAGTTTATACCACTTACAGTTACAGTTAAACTGCTATAAGTGGCTATAATTGGTAGTGTGCACACTAACAAGTAATTCATTCAAATTAATCTAAATGCAACCCATGTGGAGACGTGGTGAGAATTTACTTCTATATTGTGGCTCCATTTCTATCATTATCCTGAAAACCCTCTCCCAAAAACAATGGGCCTCATGCAGCAACCGTTTGCTCCAACATGTTTGTTCTTAAACCTTGCATACGAGGGATTTAGGGGAACGTCCTGCATTCACCAATTTTGTTGTATTTTCAGATTTCTTTCAAGTACAAAAAAAATGTACGTGTTGTCTATGTAAATTATTCTGCTGTTGCCTTCAAGTTGAAGCAATGCCGATTAAGTTCTGAACAAAAATCAAGACAACCAGCAGATGCAGAGATACATAAGCATTCTTTGAAGGTGTGTTTCCTCTCGTTTCTTGCTCCTTTTTGGTCTCCACCCACTCCTGGGGGAAATATTTGGCTCAAATTTGTCAGTCGAAGTTTATATTTGGTTTAGTGGTTGTTGTTTTTTTCACTAAGAACAGGTGGTTGCTGTGGCTTGAAATAGGTTGATGAGCGCATTTACTTTGAAAATTGCAAGAACAATGAGATGTTTAAGTGCTCTGAATGGTCAAGGGGAACTCCAGAAGAGAGTAAGTCATAATTATTTTTATTCTGAGCAACTTTACTAACATTACATACATTTGCTTGACCCCCAATAAATAGTTAAAAATAAAGCAGGTTTAAAGTTAATGTCATGGTCTTGGGATGCAACCAGTGGCCCACCATGTAACATAGTCACATGGTTCGTCGGCCCATCCACTGAACCAAGCCCCTTTCTATTATGTTGCCAGACCACTATCAATGAAGCAGACTTGGAGTTTTATCCACTACACATAAAAAATAATAACAAAACTCAATACAAAAATGAAATCCTTTACTGAGTGTTCAAATAAATATGAAGTGTAAAATACACAGCATTGACAGGCTGTCAAATGTAATTACACCAACAGCAAGTGCCTCTTCTTGAATAACCCCCAGATCGACAGATAAATATTAGCATATGGAGATTGCAGGGCTCCGTATTCCCTCGCACATATAATAAAAACAGGCGCTCCCACAGTAAGATATGATGACAGAGCTGCGATCACGTGAATGTGGGAATATGTTTTGAATGCACTGCTGGGGAGCCCGGGGTTGGATGTGACGTGTGCTGGATGTGATTGATTGTGTTGTTATTGCTAAGGACTCTCTTCCGGCTGCCTCCAGGACCCTTTTCGATCCATCCACTGTCTCTTTGTACTGCTGCTCATAAATTTTACAGGCCGTACTGGAGCCTACTGGGAGCTTAAACAATTGCTTTATTGATGAATTTCTCTCACACGAGGAAGACCAACACACCATACTGGCATGGGACTTTTTCGCCAACACAAAAATTGATACTAATGTTTTTTTTTCATTTAAATCTGTTAATGTGCAAAGAGGTTGTGTATAGGTGAGGACTGCCCTTGAAAATGACAGGTGTTCCCTTTTTCACTGGTGTTTTTCTGGTCTGTAGAAATGAAATGTATCTTTAGATGGAGAGGTGGGTTCATGGTTCATGTTGCTTGCGAGGTCTAAGTTGTTTCATTCCATACCTTGTGGAGAAATAAATGTGAAACTCAGACATTAAACAAATAAAGCCTCTGGAGTCAGCATTAGTTTGTTTTAGTAGAAAGGTAACCTCAGACATTCAGGTTGCACTATAGGAAACATAAATTACTTAAAGAGAGAAGTGCCGCTGTGACATACAGCAGGTTTTGTGTGTTGAGAAAAAGAACAAGGCACAGGTTACAGTGTGTGAAACTATTTATAGGTGTGGAGAGGCAGTGGGGGGATATTATGTTAGTGAGAGGATTATTGGTGTTATTAGTCTTGTGCTACTAACCTACATGAGGGAGAGCTGGGAAGATATATTATGTCACTGAAGAGAGCCTCCATAAATGGACACCAGATCGAGCCCCGGCACACTAACCCCTTTGAAATCAGCAAATCAGCAAAGCGCATGGCTGTTTTTAAAGAATAAATATTACAAGGAAAACATGTTTAATTCTCGCCAGGATCAGCTCCAGGTTCCTGGTGAGTCAACCGGGGGTTGGGCAAATGGAGTACTGAAATATTTATCAGAGCGTTGCATATTCAGCTGAGGGGTCCTTTGTGCGTGCTCGTGTGATCTTTCACAACACGTTCACAAATTAAATATTTATGGCATTTAAATAAAAAGGCGAGTGCTGGGTCTCACCGAGTGGTAGTGTATGTATGTGTGTGTGTGTGTGTGTGTGTGAGAGAGAGGGAGAGAGAGTATGTGTGTATGTGCCTCAGTGCATGAGGGGAGATGCGAGCCATGTGCTATCTGGGATGATTGGTGTGGAGTCCCAGTAGGTGGGGGTGTGTTGAGCCTGTCAGGATGGAGATATGCGACTCACCTCCCTATCTACTCATTCACAGAGACTGGAATCAGCCTCAGCTTAACCAGTGCGCTGTGGCTACTGAGGGGGCTGCAGCAGACAGAACGGAGCTCTGTGCCTGACCTGATGCTGCAGTATGCCACCACGTAAACAGCGGCATATTGAAAAAAAACTGCCTCCCCATCCCAAAACATTTCTCTCTTGCTCAGTATATTTCGAGTTTCTAATAATTCACACATTAATGTATTGAGTCTTTATTTTACACGACATTCAATAGAAATTGTTTTAGTATAAAGTTAAGGGTTAAGCATACAAAGCTGTCAAATGCAGTTTTTCTGCACTCAAAAAGACTAAGACTGCGTGATGTTAATTCGCAGTCTCAATTATTGTGTGTAGAGTTTTTGATGTTCAAATCAGCATGGTCAGAGAAAAAGGCAAATTTCGAAAAAAAACTGGCTGATGTTTATACATTTTGGTATTTCTCTGCCATCACTGAATCAATTAACTGATTCCCTATTTTCTTGCGGAACTGTTAGGCTATATGCTTTATCATGTCTCACAACAAGAACACATTTGACCCCACCGGCAGACATATTTGCTGCTTGTGACAGTAATCCCCTTGAGGGACGACTATGATGTGCAACACTTGCCACTGGAATAGTGACAGCCAAGAAAGCTGTCATGGTCCACTGTTGATATTGTTGTGGACTTTTGAAAAGACTCTTGTGAACTCTTTTGTTTCTTTGTGAACTTTTTTTTTTATTGTTTATGATGTCTTTGATTGATCTCCTTGTGTGTGTGTGTGTGTGTGTGTGTCTCTTTCTGTTCCTGTTATATTTTGCATTCACTTCCTGTTGATTGTTTGCACCTGTTCCTAATTGATCTCACCTGTGTTCAATTATCTCTGCCCTCTTTGTCTTTGTGCTTCCCTTCGCTCTTGTTGATTCGTCTTTTAAAGGGGCAGTACGCAATTCTGAAATCGATAAACATCATCACAGCCCACTAGCTGTTGGTTCTGTGTGCGTGCAGAAAAACAAATCTTGGTTTTCAGCTCAGCCCTGACTCTGTAAATCAAAAACAAAAACAAAAATGGTGGAGACCGTACCTGTGTGCAATTTGTTGACATCACTCCCCGACACCTAAAGAGACTGTGCTAGCGAATAAAGCTACATCTCTGGGATTATGGCCTTCGTGGCCCGGCCAGAGCAGTAAAATCACAACAAAAACAACAACAAAGGGAGCTCTGGACAAGCTTTCTCCAAAATTGATTACTGTCCCTTTAAGTAATGTTTCTGCTCAGCACTGAATTTGCTCCGTTCTCTCGTGTTTCGTGTCCATGTTCCAGAGTTTGCGTTTTGAAATTATCTGAGTTGGATTTTGCTTATTTTGCCTTTAAAGACTTTGACATTTTTTATAACTTTAATTATTAAAGATTCCTTTTTCCCTTACCTTCATATGGGTCCTGCTCCATAAAACCAGAAAGCGTTGGATGTAGCAAGCTTCTTCACGATTTTCCTGGTTACACTTCAATTAGCCTGTTAGCAAGGCTCCCAAAAAGTAACCTACATGCCTGTGGACGTCTCTTAGAGCCCTGAGCAACTGAGGTAAGAGAATCTTGGGAAATTAGTGGAAACTCATTGTGCCATTATGCCATAATTGCCATTGTAGGTAGGCAGAAGCAATAAAAATAATGGGTGATACAAATATTGGTTCCCAAAATCCTGTTTATTAGAGCCAGTGAGAATCCCCAGTGCTGTGGATAAATAAGATTAACGTGTAGCGGTTTCTCCCCAGCTTGCTGCAAATTTCTAAAGGGCCAAATGTCAGTGTGCTACTTGTTCACTAATGACACAGCCAGGAGTCGGTTATAAAGCACTTTCCAAAGTCCAACGGCAGCAGGGCCATTTTAAATTAAATTTAAGCATGTTCACGTCACATCCCTTCATCTTATTGAGTTTTTCGACATATGCACATTCAAGCCAGTTTCTGATGTTACCTAAAGAGCACGACAAAGCACGAATATGACTTTTCACCGTTCCCAGGGTGAGCTTGAAGTGGATGAAAAAGGCTCAGGTTCTGCTTTCACAGTGCGACAGAGACGTCGAAAATGAGCCAGACATAATTAGCAAAGAAGTAGTCAGCATGTGGGAGTGTTTAATGTGAAAAATAATACCTCATCAACATCAACAACAGCTATTACAGCGTGACAGAACCTCCATTGATTAGCGCAGCCCAGCATGGAGCACACCGTAAATCACTGTATGATACCTCTGAGGTTGAAATTAACCCTTTCATTTCTGACAACACCGCATGGCCATGAACACAACTTAACTCACAGGTACATCCTCTCCGCATGTCCAAAACCAACTCTTTACTGATGCAGTGTCAGACAAAATTCCTGTTGACAAGCCCCGCCCGGCGAAAGGGAAATCGACCTGCCGAGAAAGGGGAGTTTCAGGACAGCTTTGTCTTGAAAATGTAGCACCAGTTCATTAAAGGTTAATGGTGCATCGATGATAAGTTTTATCCACCTCCTCTCTTCTGGACTAATGATGCACTGCCGGTATTTTGACATATTTCAGGTAGGATGGATGTTTGAGTCTCAGGGATAAGGTGCAGAGACTTTGCTCATGGCCAATGCAGCAATACAGTTCTTTGAAGGGAAGAACCAGAAGTTTTCAGAGACAGGATTTACACCTCAAAGTACCTGTAGTCTCACTTCAGCAGACTAGTCAGTAAATCTGCTTCTACTGGACTGATAAATCTGAGACTAATGTGTTTATAACCCTGTGTCTCAGCTGTCCTCTAAGCATTAGCATTGTGTTCCATATAATGTTGCAACACTTTCTTGAAATGGGATATATACCTATATATGCACAAAAACACAAAAGTTAGCTTTCTCACTCGACATATAGTGCGAGTATTTACCTTCTAAATTTCTACAACAGCATGGCACTAATCAAAAAGAAAAAAGTGGAACCATGGATGGATTTATAATGTTTAACTTTATGATGTTGTTTGTTAGCAATCTAGGCCTCTGCACCATTTATTTCCAGTTTATAGTGCTTATATATAACTTCTAGAGGGAAGTGACCACAGTGGACATTACTGGCCACCAGCCAGTGTGAGCAAACTGCTTTATAGAGGGAGAGGACGTTGGGACGTTTTTACAGTTTTGAGGGATGCAATATCTACAGCATGTACACTATATATGATCTCCAGCCATGGACCATGGACATTATAACAACAGATGCTCTATTTTTCAATACAGCAACCGATAAAAATGCAATACAGTTGAACAGTTTCAGGTATTTCCTGCCCAGTAACATGCATTTATGTTTATTACTAGCTCCTCTTTTACTGACTACACATGAATGGCACAGATATAATGTCATGACATGTGGTAAAGTTTTCTTTACTTTTACCTTTTTCTACCTTTACAATATAAAGATGGCATCTCCTTTCTTAACCGGACGTATCAATCTCTGATTCAACGGTTTTGCCTACTGGTGGAAATAAGCAAACACAACACCTATTTCAATCACTGAACAAATCAGAGATGCGCAGTGCTTTAGTGGACAACATATTATCTACAGTTCAAAAAGTAGAGATTCTGATTCCCATACGAGTAAGAAAGCCCTCCAATACTTCCGAAAAAGTGGGATTGGTCATCGGCGCGTATGCAAATCTGTTTATCATTCTGATACCATCTCTTCAAAGCATATTAGTTTTTCCCAGATTAAACTGCAATTTGCTTTTTTACCCGAAATCACTTTCTTTTTCTACTGCTCCAAAACAGCAGTTGAACTGTACTGCCACTGGCAACTACTGTCAGCAACATTTCACACTGGAAAGTTGAAACTATGAAACAAAGACAAACTAAAGCTACAACAGGGACACTGTAACCCTCCCGTGTTTTCTCTCTCTGGTACTTTTCCAAGGACATTTTTGAGGACTTTGTGTGTGAGCTTCACATTTGCATTCTATTCTGTCATTAGCTTGTCCCAACTGCCTAAACCTGCATCTCTGTGGATCACTGTCTTCCATGGTTTAAAGCACTGACCCCTCAGGTTTGCGGATAATACTCCACAGATTGCGTTAATTTGAAACAGTAAGTCTGCAAAAAGACATCAAGTAACCATCATGCAACCATACAACTTCTTATTCCTTCTTGGACAGTTTCTTCTGAATGGCAGACATCTGTATGGATCAATATAAAGGCCCAGTGTTTTCCAAAACAACCACTTAGTCTTCATTCTTGAAGTCTTTGGCACAGAAAGATGTCCAAGAAACCCTCCCCCAAAAACAACAAAATTGCCAAACAATGTACAATAACAGATGCCACCTCATCCTTGATAAATTAAACTTTGCTGGCCACATAGCAAGTCAAGCTGTTGGAAAGGTGTTCATGAACCAAGCAGGCAATGTGCTTGGTTCATGAACACCTTTCCAACAGCTTGACTTGCTATGTGGCTGTTGCTAAAATCACTTCTTATGATTGTGATGGTGGCTATTTTTTTTAAATTGCTGTTTTGTGAAAAAGATATTAAGAAGCCTTAAATCTTTAAATGTTATGTTTGCCCTCATTTAGTTATCTGTGGAGGAAGAGGTAGTGTATGTGTTGCTGCAGAGGTGTCACCAATGTCTAGATTGTTGCATCACCCGTAGTTACTGCAGGCCTCACACTATATCAGCAGTATGCTATTTTTGATTGCCACTGCCTATTCAGGCAGTCTGCACCTTAACTACTTTGAGTGCTCCCTTACTGTGTAACTGGGCCTGCTGTGAACTACAATCAGGTGCATCAAAGGGAAGCAAACACAGATCTCCTGTAGCTGAAGAAATTCAACTTGCGGCACATAATTCTGTCGTTACCATTAATGTTTGAGGCTGGTCCGGCTCAGTCATCACCCTGCACAGACACGGGTCAGCAGGAAACTGTTAATTGCAACTTGCTGTTCATCTACAAGTTTTGTTTCTGTAGCCGTGGGTCATCATAATCTTTAACCCGTAAAACCCTTGGTCGCAATTTCGCAAACTCTTCGAGGCTTTCGTTTGGGAGGCATTGCCAGGCAGAATCACAACATCTAGACACACCAGTTCGTCCAACAATGGACTTAAGTAGAAAAGATAAAGGCGCAGTGTTGAGCTTCTCTTTGATGCCAAAATCCCAGGTACACCTTCTGTCATGGACCAATTATATACTGTCCACCATAACTTACTGTAGCTATGGCTTTTCCCTAAACCCAATTAAGCAATTAGTTTCAGAAAACGACATTTAAAGTAAATGTGTTGTCAATGAAGGTTGTAGCCCAGAGTGTTAAGAATCACCTAGTAATAAATTAATGCTTGTGAATGTAAGTTGTGAATGTAAGTTGATTTCACCTGCTAAGTGCAATATCTAGCCCTAAAATAATTTTTGCAGTCGCCTTTGTACATGTGATATCACCTGCCTTGTGCCTTATTGTGACTGCTATTATAAATATCTAACTAATGGCTCACACTGTATTCTGTCAGACTCTCGTGCTGTTCTACACATTATTTCCAAACTTAATGCTTATTTAATTGTATTGTATGCGTGTGTTTGTGGTATGCTGAAAATGTTTGGAACTTTAAGAGCACGTCTTTAAGAGTGCAGCCGACTGATGGCCACTGCAGCCATAAATAATGTGCTGCTGTCATTAACGAAGAGTCTGAGTTTGCAGAACTCCGCAATGGTGTAGTCATTTGTGTAATACAGGGATACCCAAAATAACTATTTGATAAGGCAAATACCAGTAACACAAAGATGTTTATTGAGAACGTAAGAGTAAAATGCAGTGATAAGTCGAAAGTTGCTGTAGATCTCTATATTATATTTATGCTACTTTACTACAGCACCATCAAATGTGATTGAGTGTGCTCAGCGCTCTTTCAGAGATATCATGTCTATATTATACAAATTTGTTCTCCCAAGAACAGAGAGATGATGAAATGTAAATGTTTTTCTTTATGTGAATGAAATTGACAAGGATGGACGGTGGTAACATAATCGAGGCAGCACTACGTTTCCCTCAAAACAAACTTGCTGTGACAAAACGTATATGAATATGCTATATATGAACCGTGTTGTCTTAAGTTGTGCAGAGGCGCAGTTTTCTTCCCTGCTGATGTTTGGAAATGTAAGGAAATCAAAAGAGATTGGTATTTGCAGTGTTGGGCTATTCTTCTTGAAGCTTATCTTTTTAGATTTTTGCTTTTGCAGTCTAAACATTACAAAATTTCATTTATTTAAAAAAAGGTAAATTACTTTCCGACCGACTCTTCATTTTAGATTAGTTTTGGGCAACATGAAAAAAATAAACACTTTTGCCACAGTTTGGTGAAATGAACATTTTTGTGCTATATATTTTCAGAGGTATAAGCGACATTAGAAAAAAATGTAAAAAAAAAATAGATTGGATTCTCTTTTAAATTGAAATTTCACATCAAGAGGCCGTGTAATGTGTTTGTCAATTGAAACCTTTCTTTTAGGGTTGTTTCTGTTACTGTTGATGATCCGTGATTGTACTGTAATTCGTTTTGTATTGATGATATTAGAACAAGATTTTTTTCGATATTTGTCTTGTAGTATTACACTGTTGTCTGCCCGATACACTGGTTATCTCTTGATGAATTTCTTAATTGAATACCTAAGTAATTACTGCTGAGCCCAAACTATTTAGCAAATGAGCTCTGCCTTTGGACCTTTTCTGGTTCCATGTGGTTTCCTAGCTGATAAATGTGCCGTTTCAAGCACGGTCAGCCATTCCATTGGCCCACTGTTACTGAGATTAATGTTGGTGTGATTGTTATTACTTGTACCGTTGATATGGGTCGAGAGTGGACCAGGGTGGAGGAACACTAGAATTGAGTGCGAACCTGTGGGAGGTGTTGTAACACAGGTGCTGTTCACTTGTTAACCCGGATGGTCGACCCTGTCACCCACCCTGCGTCTTCTAACAATGCCAGCAAGGTTTCTACATCAGTGACAAACCCAGCGGCAGAATTAATGTTTAATTAGATTGGTCCTTTGTGCCCAGCTGTGCAATATTGTCTTGGCTGACTTTAGCCGACATCGAGGTAAATGTTATAATGACTCTGTGATCAGTTTTCCTATTTCTCTCCTCCCTTGGTTGGACACCTGAATTGTACTTCTAATAAGGTTTTTTTTTTTTTTCAATGACTGATTAAAAACAAGGTAATTTAATTGCCATTGTGTTAGATGGCTGCCAACTGCTTTTCTATACAGGAGAGTGATTCATTGGATTCTTGAAAGTTACTCTTTGAATTCTTGTTTTTCAAACTTTCTTTCTGCTGAAGCTACACATAATGAGCCGAGCAGAGATCGTGGATAAATAGCTATTCTCAGCTTACAGAGAGCAATAAGGCCCAGGGGGGGCGAGCATGTGCCCTAATAGATGGGTGGTGATACAATATTTCAGTTTTGACAGCAAATCTGTTCTTAAGTTGCCGTGACAGCCACTCAAAATTCATGCCAGAAAGCTATCAAATGGAATGGATTATTCGCTGCGTTCGCATGTCTACAAACCAAAGTGTGCGGGGCATGACACAGTTCCTCTGGCAGAGGTTTGTGGGGTGGCATGCTGCCAGGGAACAAAGGGCCCAGCTCGGCGGGGCCATGTGACGGAACAACAGGAACATCTTCATAGTCTTGTCTCATCTGTCAAACTTGCGAAGGTAAAGACAAACAGCTGCGCACGGCTGCAGCCTCACTCCCATGTGAAAACACAGCTGCTTATTGTGCTCGGCACTGGAGTGAATCACACCAATTAATGTTCTCATGATCATTCCTTCCTGACAAATTCAGTTGAATACAACCACGGGTTCTCTCTCTGAATACCCTTACAGTACATCTCTGAATATCAGTGTATCAACATCTGCAGAAAAGGCCATGTGTGATCACTAAGAGGCTCTCAGCTGCGTGTATTTCTCCTAAAGTGGCCTCTGCTCTTCCTTACCATTCATGGAAATAAACATCCATTTCACTGTGTTGTGATTTCCTTTGCTCCTGTATAGTCAGGAGCAAATCCTTGCTCGTCCTATGAGCAAGGATTTGCTCATAGGACGAGACTAAAATGAATTCCCAGCAAAGTGAGTCTAAGATTTGCAGCACACATGAGCAGAACCCCCCAATATAAATAATACAAAATGAGGACTAAATATGAGGCAGTAACATAAAAAAAAACTTTTTCATCATTCATTAGTGTGAAATACCACATACTTAAAACAAGCATGGGAATCCAAACCCCTGCATGTTCAAATAAAGTAGACTACAAGGTTTTTTTAGTCCTTTATTAATGCCTAAATTGGTATCCAGGGGCTGCCGGTGCAGGAGCGGACAGCATTAGCTTTCTCCACCACCACCACACATGCCCCTTGAAGACTTACTCACACCAGTAAACATATTGGCTGTTTTCACCAAGTTTCCCCAATCTGTTTATTAGTGCTTCTTAGAGAAAACTGCCAAAAACGAGACACCATCAAATCCAGATAGAACTTGTTTATTGCTATCAGGGTGAAGGAATGAAAAGATTTAGCCACCAATGTGATAGAAATGTCCATCTAAAATATTCAAATATGCAAGCGTGCAGAAAATGCATAACCCAGGGGAGAGGCCGTAGATGAAATGAGCTGCTAGGGGAAGACACCTCTACCCCACATATTGTGAAATCTGTCTGTAATGGAGTTCAGTGTGCTGCCCGTAATGATCTAATTTGACATGTCGAATTTTAAATCTTCAACTCTCCGTATTAAAGCCCCCCCCAAAAAACTTTAGTGAAATGTATTTTCTCTCATACATTCCATCTTTACAATCTTCCTGCCCAGTGTCTGCCTGGAGTGAATTAGATTGTCGAAGGCTGCTTGGTGGTGTATAATGGTTAATGTTTTCCAGCCAGTCTAATTTGTTATCTTTTTATCTCCATCTTTATGCATCCCTTACCTCCTTATATAACCTCCTATCCCCCTTTCTTTCTACTCTTTGCCATTTTCCGCATGTAATGGGGATACAGCATTTGATCATGCCTCCGCAGCACTTTCTTAAGTTCAGTCGTCATAAAATGTTACTGAAGTTCATGCTCAGGTCAGCGAAAGCAGCAGTATGACTGAATCTGTGTTTCAGACTAAAGGCTGAGAACGGGAATACGCTTAACTCGTCTCTGCTGTACTGGCTGCACAGTGCTATTGTCGAAACACAGGTTATTCCCTGCAAAAGAAAAGTGCAATCACATATTTAGTCCAATTAAGGTAAGAATTGAATACTAACTTTTTGGTGAGGAGCTGTTTTGCCATATGAAACATATGATAAAAGAAATGAATATATCTTTTGCAAAAGAGAATATGAAAAATTCATAGCAACTGCAAAACAGCTAAAAGCCAAACCAAACTGCAGTAAATTCACCCATTTTGTGAATCAATGTCAATAATACAAAACTTAATAAAATAAACCTCACAAAAAAACTTCTACAAAACTTAAAAATGTATTACCATAGTTTAAGATTTAGTAAATTGATATTATTTTGGCCTGCAGGAGGACAATCACTTGCTACTCAGCAGTATACAGTAGTTAAAATTAGCCCGCACCTTTACCAGCTGCGACATTAAAGTAATGTACACATTTATGCATCAGTAATGAGTAGTAGTAGTCCTTTGACCATGTATGCAAAAAAAACCATTTTGTTTGACAATATATTTCACCCATGCTTTCCAAGATACTGTAACTTCATTAAAAAAAGTGAGTAATTTTGATTTGTGATTAAATTAATTGATATATTTCTGCTTCCTGGGGGCATCAATGAGCCTCTATACAGTATGAGTTCACTGTGTGCAGCTTCGGAACGGCTTATCAGAGTGTAACCAAATCAGACAAATGTACGTTTCCTTGACAGAAAGTGTGTCTTGCTTCGTGTGATTCACTATCTCAGTCTGTGATACATAGATATTCCGATTTTCTAACACAACCACTGCATTGTGCACATGCTAGTGTATTAAATTTGCATGACTAGGACATGTTCCAGCATCTACTGTGGGCAATTGTTGGCTTAGTAGCGATGAATAATTGATGACAATTAAGCTGTTTGTACAGTGCAGTGTAATTTTACAGTTTGGTAGAATGATTACAAATGGGGGTTCCTAGTCAAACATGCTTCATGTTGTTTTGACTTTGCAGCCAACAATTATTTTCTATGTTAAGATATATTAGAAAAATGGCATCTCAGAACGAAGTCACACTCCTTCTCCGCTCTTTGTTTTTGTAGCCGGTCCCGGCTCGAGTTCACATTGATGCAGACGAGTCTCTCTCTGTGAAACCATCGACCCTCATTATACATTAAGTGAATGGCTCCAGCTCCAATCAGCAGTGACCAGATACGTTTGTCTCCTCTTCGTCTTCCACACTTACATGATACGAGTGAAAATATCTGTCCATGCAACAAGGTATCTTGAAATAGGACATATTCATGATCAACTCAAGAATATGCCATGAATTCAAAAATAGAAACATGCAAGTAACATTTAAAACAAGATAATTAATCTCATATTTCCAGATCCCAAATCTTAGCAAGCACAGAACAATTTGCAGTGTACCTGTCCAGCACGGCTCTGTTGAACCAGAAACGCCCCGGCCACATCTTGTTTTTAAACAGCCTAACAATACTAACCATGCTAACTAGTTGCTGGCCGCTGCCGGCACAGCTCTGAAATATTCTATAAAAACACATATTTTTATATAGACCAAAGCATCTCACGCTGAGGCTCCATCACTGACAGGAGCTCCAACTCACAGATGAGTCACAACAGATGCGTTTTGCCAGCTGCTAGCTGTATTTTATTTATTTATTCTTTTTTTTTGTCGGCTGTCCATTTAACTGGGCTTTGCAACCCCCAATACTTAAGGCTGTAGGCAACACCTTGCTGAGAACACAAAACAAACAAAAACCTGTTTTCGTCCAAAATTATAGTTGCTAGTGTGACATCTAGCGGCCATATATAATACCATTTATATATATATGTATAACCTTTAGAGGTCATAATGAGTTGTAGAAAAAAATGGCAACCAGCACATGATCAGCTCTAGGGACCGTGGGGCCCCAGATATCCCTGCTGATTCCACTTTAAAGGGCTGTCATTTTGTAAACCACATGTGAAAATTGTGACACAACGTGGATCCAAGTTACAAAGAAACTTGAAGTTCAGTCTTCAGCCTGTCTCTTCCCTTATTCCAACATTGGTACACTTCCACGAAGCACACTGTGTATATTAACTTGCATAACGCATGGATTTAGAAAGGGTAGTGTTGCCTCACACACTACACGATCCTTCACCAAGAGCAATCCTCAACGACTCTCTCTGGTCTCCAAAGAACAATTTGTCACCAAAACCCACGCAAGAAGTAAAACGGGAAATGATGCGATACTCGCGCAAAACAGGAGTTGTTTGTCACTCTCACGATGGACGTCAGAAAGAAACTGGTGGTGTTCAATATATTGCGGAATACGCGTATGTTGAATGGTCCGAAACAGGAAGTGGTTCGAGACGGACAGTCTGTGTGTTGTGAGGATGGAGAGAAATAACAGCTTGAGGTTACGCTCACTATCTGTATCAGTGAAAAAGCACATGACAGAGACGAGCCCCGCAAATAGTCTTCATATTCGTTCAAAAAGACGGAAAAGGAAAAGGCAGAGATTATGGGTGAAGACTGTTGCTGTGTTGTTGTGCTACAGTTCCTCCCGCGGGTTTCGTGGTCGACGCACTCACTGCCAGTCACTACACAGTTCACACGACAGGATTCGGGCTCGCCGAGGTGTCCAGATACTTAGCCTGCTAGATATCTGGCAGACGTCACAGACGCATCTGCAAGTCACTTTGGTGGCGCCGTTGGTAGTTCACACATAGAGATCGAGTGCCGATTTGTGAGCCCCGACCTAACGCCGATTTTTCACCGATTTTGGCCAGCTCTAGTGTTAGTCGGCAAGCGGAAAAAAAACTCTAAAAATGGTCTAATGTGAACACTGCATTAGGGTGAGATGTGTCCATTGATTCACGCTCACTCTATTCTGCCTGTTTGGAGAACCACAGCCGAGTACTGCATGTTGCCATAATTGCCAGTGAAAATAATAAAATAAATGAAGCCTGCAGAAAGTCACACAGAAAGAGAAATGATTCATCATGTAACTCCCTGTAACGCCCCACATAAGAAAATGGAATATATATACTGTATATACATATGGTATCATGAAACGAATGAGATATAAAGTGCCATTCAGTGATCCTTAGATGTTCTGGTATGCAGCTTCCTTTGCTTCCTATCCTTATGCTAAACTACTGGGTGCAAGTTTGATATTTAGCACATGGAAATTCTGGGTGGTATCACTTTTCTTATCTAATGGTGCAAGGACGCAAACTCACACATTTCTCAAAATGTCAAACAAATTAGAGCTAGAGCTGTCTCCTTAAGTATTGCAGAAATATCCCTGCTCGCTTTTGAAATGGAAAAACTCACCAGGCTCTCGCCGTAATACATCTGTGGTGCATCAGTGGGCAGCCAAGTGCGCACACCAAAAAAAAAGAAAAAAGCTTTCAATTCATTCACTTAAGAAAATGACAACTAACAATTTAGGCAGAGGCGGAGGTGACTCACAACATTAAATGCACTGATGAAAATATTCATCTGTAACCAATGAACATGCTTTCATTTCAGTGAGAACCAAGGTTCAACGAGGTTAAACAAGTGGCACAATACCTCAAGCACTGAATGCCTCTCAAAGTTTATGCAAACTGCAATAATACAAAATAAATATTCACATTCTCAAATACACATTTTCACTAAAAAGAACTGGGCAGCAAACACTGTGCAGAAATGAGATGTGAGCATTGAGGCTATTGCATCACCAGACAGGGGACTGGATTTTCTAGAGACATGTGCAAAACAACAAATAGAAAAGTAGCTTGCCGTATATTGCCGGTGGTGGGGTGTTACTGATGAATACCAGGACAGATCCAGATTGGTTTCGGGTTCACTGTGGCCTAATTAACAACCTTACATCTTGGTGCTGCCAGAGCTGCTAGAGCTGTGGACTTGTAGTCCATCTGTCTCATACAAACATGGTTGGAGTATTGAACAGGCCACCTGGGCACACGTCCCGGGGCCCAACTATTCCAGTGTCCCCTGAGTCCTGTAGTGTCCCCTGGGCCAGAGCCTAGGTATGAATTCTGGTTTCTGGTTGAATATCAATAACACCAAAAAAATGTGAATAGACACAAAATGACCATTGAGCGGTCGATATATCCAAAATGAGAGACAAAGAGATGCAACACAACTAGAAAGGCACACAAAATGAGTACAAAAAATATGCAAAATGACCAAGAATTTACACAACTTATGGATTGAGTGATGCAACAATCTACATAAATGCACAAAGAGAAGAAAACATTCATGGATATCATTCCCCAACTATGCATACTTTTTTTTTTCCATCAAGATCCATGCATTATTCCCTGGGAAATTAGTGGGAATGTCAACAAAACACCCTATCTTGCTATGTTAAAGACGGGCACTAAAACTCTTCAATCTGTTGGCCTTTCCCTTGTAGGAGAGGTGGAGGACCTTTTATGTTTTCGTGTTCAGTGGCCCATTGGCTCATAATCAATCCTTTGTATACTGCAATCAAGTTTACCAGTGTTCCATACATGAAGACAGAAAAGACCGCTGATGAATAAAGATTTGAAAGAAAACAGGAAAAACACGGGCGCACGACGCAGACAAACGCTGCATATGCAGTGACAGATGGCTTCCCTACATTCGGACAATGTAGAAATGTTTACGCCAGGCTGCTGTTTAAACTTTTAAGGGTTGTGCTGGTCTGAACAACACTTGTCCACACAAGGAAAGGTCACACACACAATCACTAAATTATTTAAAACCCGAAGCTGTCAAATCAATAACACTGTTTCTCACACAAATGAAAAATCAAAACAGTGCCAACGCTCCGTTTTATTTTATTTATGACGGGCCGTGACAGATACTGTTGCTCGTATTGTTTTCACCTTGTGAGTCCGTGTGTGTGTGTGTGTGCGCGCGTGTGTGTGTCCCGGAGACACTGACTGCAGTGGGAACTGTCACGGAGGTGGTTTTGAGTTCTTTGGCAGGTGTTTGTCTGTCTCTCTGTCTGTGGACCGACTTTATCACTGCGCTGGATGCAGTCACAGGTGTGTGTTTCAGATCAAGATTCACCACTTTGATTTTAGATTGATACCTTCATGCAGTGAAAGAAACTCAACTTCAGTCAAAAGAGAAAACCCGCAAAAGGGTGGCAAGCAGAAAGATGAGTGTCAAGGTTTTCACTGGGCCCGACTGAGCTATGTGTATTGTGCTAACAATACTGTTGCATGCAATGAAATTCAGAGCGTGTTAACCGATTGGTGTGTGTATGACCACACACCATTTGTCTAATTATCTCACTTGTCATTTGTTTTCATGGTCAGTAATCATGTAACTGAATTTGAAAGGAATGCATCATGTAGCTCAATATATTTACTCAGGAACTGTTGATCAAAGGTATTTCCCTTTCCCTTTATTTGAGGATTCCCGATTCAGCCAACGTGACACCTGCTCCTCATCAGAGGGGAATATTGTTTATTGCATTATTAAAAATACACTTTATTTGACAGCTCAAATTTAAGCAAGCCAATCATGTCACCATATACAAAACCATTCCATTTGTCTTCCCCTGCTTCTGTCGTTCTGTTTAACATTTATCCATTAAGTGCATCCAATAAAAATATTTAACTTATTATACATTTCTGTACACGGAAACTGTACACCTGAAACACACTTTCATAATGTATTATCATTTATGAATGACCATAGGGTTAGTGTATAAAAACTAAAGGACCACGCTAATATCAGGTAAATCCAGTCATTTTCTTATGTTTTTAGAGTATAGGTCTTGAGCTAAGTTCATTATTTGTATTCAATGTACATTTATAGTTTATCTACATGATTGGATTGATTGATTGATTGATAACTTATGTTGGACTATGGTAACAATGTACATTTGTATTTAGTCTTTTGCATCCTTTGCATTGCATGGGAAACATACAGAATGTCAAACATTTCTTCTTTTTTTTTTCATAAAGCCTTCAACTTTTTCTTCATGTTCCATCCTGGACAAGTTTAGCACTGAGGCGTTACCCACATCTCTTGGTTTGTCTTTGCAGCACAGACCAAAAGTTCACCAATAAAACAAAGTGGTATTCTCGCCGGTGGATGTTGTTATACCTCCAAATTTAGAGAACTGGCAGAAACAACAATGGGAGCAGTGTGCTGTACGCTGCCATGCCTGGAGCTTCAGGAGAAAAAAAACAACAACAAAAAAAAACAATCTCTAGTCCTCAGTCAAAGCTGTACATCTTGTTAGGAAGCACTGTACTGTACACCTTCAGGTGCATTTCATCTTTCTGATCACTTTCCTCCATGTTTTCTTGTTCTCTGACCATTCTCTGCACACTGTGTCTTTGCAGAGGAACACGTTCAATCCCAAGTATGAAAAGAGTGAAAAAGGGCAAAAGTTGCATGGGTCTTTTAAAATTAGACATGTGCAATTTTCCTTGCATGCCATGGAAGCCAATCAGCTACAGCACAACATTCAGAGCTGCGGTAACGAGCTTCCCAGCCTTGTGACCTCTTTTTAGGAGGCTTTTTTAAAAACACCTTATTTGAATAAGTTTATGCCACCATATGGCTTTTTTAAGGTATTTTACAATTCGGTACAACAGCTTCAACATGACAGCAGTCAGAAACACAGAAAAGGTCTTGGCACTGCGCTGAGTTGACACCACATTGAGGCAATGCGGCTTAAACATTACACACCATATAAATATATATATATATATATATATATATATATATATATATATATATATATATATATATATTACTGCGATGAGTGATTTCCAGTGATCCCTGTTCTTCTAAAGCCTACTCAGGATAAACCCGATCATTCATACTCGCCGCTTCTAACTTCCCGTCTGGCCTTACAATTATTGAATGTAGAATTTTTCTGTAGTTCTACATAATATGATTCTTCATTAGGGTAAAAAAAAAAGGGATCTGATATTGCCTACGATACCCACTTGTTGTGTTTGCCAGTAATCAAGTGTGAACTGTGTAATGTATGTACACCCAGTAATTGCCAACAGCACCCAGGAGGCATATTGAAGCACACTGGGTTAATGAGGACGTCCCGCCACTCACCCGAATGCAGATATACGTCTCGCTCAAGCAATGATGCAGTGTCCGCGTTATGTATTTCAACATATAGAAAAAAATAATGAACCACTCAGAGTTACAGTTGATGACTGCATAAAAAAAAATCAAAAAGGCACATTCAAGATGTGTGAGGAGAAATTTAAGCACTTAAGTTATCTAGAAGCACACAACATAAGAGACATTACATGATATTATTTTGAAAGATTGCTGCCAGACAAAACTTTTGTTACTAATGTTTTTTTTATCATAAGCACTGAGGAAAGTTTAAACTTAAGGTTTGTTTTTAAAAAAATCCTTACCTGTGCAATTTTGTTCTCATAAGTCTCATTGAGATTGATAGATCTCAATATTATATGCTAACCATCTGGGTTGGTTCTGCCATAATTGCATGGTGTTTGTATATTCGTGATAAATCCATGCATGTCATAAAAGTTTAGCTTCTCCATGTGTGTTGGTTGTATTCAGCCCTAAAACCGACTTACTGGTGCATTTTCTGCCAACAGCTGCTGCTGGTGGAGTTGTGGGATGTTCGTACAGCAGCTCTGAATACTGCTCTAACACATTAATATGTTTGCGTCGAGTGTGGCCCAAAGTGTGTCGTGTGCCTTGTTTTTTGAAGAGGTAGGAAACATTTGACTATTACATGTGGGTACATGAATGCGTACAGTACGTGCTTGAGACTGCAATTGTGAGTACGGGAACAGACCCATCGTTCAAAGCATGATGGGAACGCATATTCTTCCTGAATAGAAATCCGAAGCAATCCGTGCATTTTACACTCTCAACACATTTCTGTAATCACACTGAGACACACAATGTTCTCTCATCATGGTTATTATTACCCTGGATCATTGTATTAATGTGGCAGGTCTATTTTTTCCCCCTCTCTGGCTCACCCTAACCCTGGCTGAAATCTTAACAGATAGTCAATCAACCCACCAAATCCCTTGCTGTTTACACTGTATGTTGTGAACCCACATCAACAGTACGCTATGTCATGATTGATCAAGGCTCCCAGTGCGGCCGTGAGCTTTTCAATACACCGTATGGATTTCCACGCCAACTAGGAATGACAGGAGTAAAATCAATCAATGAGTGCATAAAAGCAATGCACTTTCCTTGCTGTACAGTTGTCATGGAGCCTACTCTGAAAGAAAAAGAAAAAATTCTTCCCAGTAAATGTGTGCCATCAGTCAAGCCTAGTGGACACAATGTGTCCTCCGGGCTGCTGGACAGGACAGCCGGTCCCGAGGAGAGCAGGTATCGGATCCAGTATGGATCGCACGGACTGGACACTTCAGCATTCACTGTGATGTTTTCACTGCTCACATCTTGCACATGCTGCAGCACCAACTGATGACATTTTTGAGTAGCCCAATAGTATTCTGAAAAATAATAATAATTCATGGTGTGTTAAAAAGCCATGAGGCTCTAAATAATGAAATGAAAAGCCAGATGTCATAATTACAAGTATGAACTGAGGGGAATGTGCATGTTTACTAAGATAAAGATTGGACCAAATGTAAAACAAAGATGTATATCGGCATAACGAGTAAAAAAGTCGAATTTTTTGATGCTCAACAAACATAAAAGTGAGGCATGTATGGCAATGTGTATATAAATGGGAATGTATTTTTTTATCATAATAATGATAATAATATGATATACTGTATGCATATACATAAACTAATAACTTATTAACTTATAATGATAGTAATAATTAATTATAATTAAATTAATAAGATTGATAAGCTCCTGAGGGACCTAAATAAAAGAGAATGTAAAAGGGGTAATAAGCAAATGCTTCAACCTACACCCTTTCGGTCAGTATTGAGTATAAAAGAGTTAAGATGACACTTTATGTCATCTTAACTCTGTTAACGCTTAACACAATATTAGTGTTATGTATGTGATGTTGTGTATCTATGTGATCAAAATAAACTAAACTAAACCAAACTAAAAAGGGGTTAGCTGATGCAGGGACAAAATGCACGATCACTGTGTAGAATGTGGCGGATGATATGGAGAAACTGAAGGAAGTCCATTTTAGAAAGTAAGTTAGTAAGTGTTCAAGTTGGTCTAGCAACTTTACAGTTGGGACGCAGAGGAATATTGCTATGAAATGTACAGTAGCAGGATCAACGCTGGATTGCAAAAGCACATTCTATTTCTTTCAGCCTCCCCCACATGAGGGTCAGAGTTCAGACTCAGCTAGAAAGGAGCTCTAGACCTGGCTGACCGGCAGTGTCTCGCTCCAGGAGACTTTAGCCAGATCTGTGCTCTCCGAAACGGACGCTCGCCCGTATAGAAGCACAGCAGTTACTAAAAGTTAAAATATTGATTTCATCACCTCAGTTACCTGTGGATGAAAGGGGGGTTCTCTGCTGGGGCGAGGTATTCGGAGGCTCCATGTCTCTGCCGACCTTGAACTGTCATTTTTGCGAAGACAAACCCCCCCAACCCCCCTCCTCCCACACCCCTCCCCTCAACCAATAAGACACCAAATGACCTTAATTAATGGCATCTCACCTCCGCTGCATTTCCCATCACTCGCTCTCTGAAAACCCCCCCGGAGTCCTCACGTGCCCCGAAACATTAAATATTCATATCTCCATCATTTGAATATTTTAGTCAATCAAATGGATTGCACCGGATAAAACTAACAGCAATTATCTATTCAGTGATAGGGAGATTTGTTTAGTGCGATGAGTGACAAGTGGTGAAACGTGAGGCTGAATGTCCGCCGCTCTCTCTCTCTCTCTCTCGTCTTTGCCTATTTCATTCGTTTCTCTTCATGACAGTGCGTCAAGGCTTCCTTTTTATGTTGAAAGAGAATCGCTGGCACAGCTTGTGAAGACTTTTAAAAAACGAGATAACCATTTTTTTTTTTTTCACAAAAAGTAACAGAGACCCTTTCACACTGGCTGACAACATGAAAATTATAAAGTGCAGCGCCATCCAGAATATCGCTGCGGATAAAATGGGTGGAAGAGCTTAAGTGGCAGATCTGATTTTGGTACTTGGAAACAGACTGCACCACATCAGTCTGAATGGAGGGCTGTGCACTACGGCACTCTCACCTTCTTTTTTTCTTCACATATATGAAAACATAGCCAGGCATTGTGATTGTGTGAATGTTAGATTTCTCCAATGGAAGAAAGTTCCCTTATTTTTCAGTTGACCCTGAAATAATCATCATCAACAGATAAACACGTGACCTCTGTTGTGATTAATAGAGTCATCAGTGCAGTCTTCTGGTCTTTATTAAACCCTGGGCATAAGACAGTAGAGGAACGCCATCCTGCACTGCCGAAGGGTTAACAGTATTGGTGAAATTCAGAGAAAAATAACCTCACATCAGACTTCAGTGCTGGCTTAATCTGTTGCAACACAAAAGTAGAAACCTTGGAAACCTAAAGGTACCATCCCTACAACTTTTCAGCAAGTTATAGCAAAATATATTAGGAAAGAAAAGCTACGGTAGATACCCGTATTGAACTACTGTACTCTGGCACTGCGGGAAAGTAGTGTTCACAAAATTCTTCTGTCAACAGCCCCTTTCCCCCCGACAGTTTTCTCTGGTATGCCTGTCTTTCTTGTCCTCTTGTCGTAGCTTGATTTTACTCAAGTCCTCAGCGTCCGCGCTCACGGTTTCACCTGCCTGTCTGTCTGTTTGTTTGTTTGTTCATTCCTCAGCAGGATTACACACAAAGTACTTGATCGATTGGCAGCGACCTTGGGGAAGGGAGGGAGCATGGGTCAGAGGAGAACCCATCGAACTTTAGTGTGGACCTAGTTAAAGGGTCCGGGGGCCAGGATTTTTTTCGTCCCTCAACTTGTTCAACATTGTGAGATAGATTGTTTTATTTCCCTTTATGTTAAATAGCTGGCATTTTCGTCAAATAGTGTTCCTGATATGAACATACGACTTTTGGAGTTTTTGACATCTAAGAGCTACAATTTGGTACACATCCTTACAAATACATATGTTACAGTGCAGTAGACTAAACCATGCGCAGCTTTTCAAATACTGTTTTAAAAAGAAGAGCTTATATGCTCAAAATTGCAAAATTGCAAACAAACTCCTCCTTTCACCCCATATGCTCGCACTACTGCGCCCCCTGCTGGTGAGTGAACAAAACAATAAATATGTGGCCCGAAAACACCAAAACAAGGAGCTGAAAGACTTTAAAATGCAACGACAGAGGTGAAAGAGTCGTCACTACAATGGACTCTTTTTCTTTCTACTTCCACCGTTAATACGAAAAAAAAATAGTTTTTTGTACAGCTTTAACGTCACAGGTCATTCTTGGTACATGCTGTGTCCACGTGCTTGGCCATTGCAAGGACCACTCTCCCAGGTGTGCAGGAAAGTAGATCCCATTTTAGTATGTTTATAACGAGGATGTGTTTGGGATGCCCTCACAGAGCTTTGAAAGGAGCCGTGAAGAAGAAGAAGAAGAAGAAAAAATAACTCACCAAAAGACTGTATGATTTCGGATGGTTGCATCATGAAGAAAAATAACATTTAAATTAGGTGACATCATATTTATAGACCGAAAGGCAATAAAAGCACCTGCGTGTGTGCGCGGTCCTCTGCCGCTCATCTGGTTTGGAGCAAAAGTGTTTCAGGATGAGAACGGCGCACTCTCTTAAAAAAAAAAGAAAAAGAGCCTCTGCCCGTGTGGGTCCACGCCCGATAAAGAAGATTCTAGATTTTCTAATTCGACTTATAAAAGCATCATTAAAAACGCACTCGTTTGCGCTTTAATGAATCCCCCCCCTCCGGTGCCGGAATTCACCAAAACCCGCAGCAGATTCTGCGCATCAGTTCATTGCGGAACATGCTGCGGAAACATTTCGCCCAAGATCAGCTTCAAAGACAGTTTGTGGTCATGGTGAATAAAAACCCACACATTTTTCCATGTTCAAACGATGGAGTGCGTCTTTCTCATTTTCTTAACCAAATCGCGTTTATTTTCCCCTCCATTACATTTTTTCTGGTTTAGAATTGCCATTATTATGATTTATTTTTTTAAATTATTATTATTATTTATACATTTTTTTGTGGGGGGGGGGGGTGTTGATCTCTGCTCATCCTAATGATACATATCCCGAGCTCAAACGCGCACTCACTTAGGCGCAGGAACGGCAGGTGCCCATAGGCTGGTGGCGCATTACCGCGCCGCGACGGGTGTTTTCACGCGTCACCAGTGGGCGCTTCTTCCTGCGCACAAAGAGAAAAGAGCCGCGGGACGCGCACAATGTTGAGTCTCCGCTCAGAGGCACTGCTGTCCTCCGTGCGCCTTGGCAGCGTCTCCGTGGAGGGTCGCGGAACGTCCCGTGCGCAGCGCGCCCCGTCGCCCCAGATTGTGGAATTTAACCGAGGCTGAGGCTGCTGTCTAGTTTGGTTCTTTTAGCGGCCGAGAGGCGCACTTGGACGGAGCAGAATTAAGTGCGGAGCGCACCAAAACGCTGCCGGAGCACCGAGCCACCTCTCCTTTCGGCTTCCCGAAGAGACAAGAGTTGCGTTGGGGGAGAAAAAAAACAACCCAAAATGTTATCCTCTCACTAGATCTAGAGACAACACGTCAAGAAGATATAGTGGAATTACAACCAAAGCAGTTGAACGAAGAGGAAAACAATTGCATCCTAGGACAAGTGAGTACCAGGTCAGAAATGGTCACGCACGCTTGCCTTTTAATTTTGAATGCATATGGAACTGTGATTTAAGTTTACTGATAAAAAAAAAAAAACGACTACGACTCAATTTCTCAGAAGCGAAAATAAATGAACCTATTAAAAAAAAAGCTTCATCCATGTGACAGAGATGGTTTTTTTTTTTTATCCTTTTATTTTTCCCAAAGCGGCACCGAGGCAGAGTGAGCATCGTGGCAGTGGTCACACATGCACGATGCTGATGGATGCGTTTCTAGTCGAGTCTCGAATGGTTTGAATGGTCCTACTGGGATTTCTACTGTTGGGGCGCATTTCCCTCATCTAGGACGAGGTCCATATGGTGCTGCTCTGCTCAGTCACACAGAGCAACAGCAGGACCCCCCCCCCCCCTTCTCTAACTTGTTTAGGGGAATTATTTGAATCTCTGCAGAGGGAAAGGGGCCTGAGCTCATGTGGATTTTCCTAATGGTCATTTAATTGCGTCTGAATGTCCTCTAATGTCATAATATTCTGATATTTGTGCTGCGCCCCCTCCACCCCCCTGAAGGTCCTCACAGGATTATGACAGTCGCAGCCTGCTGGGGATCATTATTAAATGAAATTAACAGCTCAGACTCACTCTAATTTTTTCTTCTTCTGGAAAGCCAAATATTTGGCCACCAGGGCTCTGTTCTTTTTTTTCTTCTTCTGTTTTTCTTCTTCCCGTCCAGACTGCATGAAGACAGAACTAACAGGGAGAGAGAATTGCTCCGACTGCTGCTTCATCTACAAAGTA
Source organism: Scophthalmus maximus (assembly GCF_022379125.1). Lineage (NCBI taxonomy): Eukaryota > Metazoa > Chordata > Actinopteri > Pleuronectiformes > Scophthalmidae > Scophthalmus > Scophthalmus maximus. The sequence goes on along the minus strand of NC_061520.1, from coordinate 22,320,207 downwards.
TCCTAGTATTCAGCAGGGATTGTAATCGCCCCGTCCCCCTCTATTCATGTTTATTTATAGATCCTTTACACATATCAGCCAAATGAGAGGTGAAACACATCTTTTGAAGCGCACGCAGTGAGTTATGCGATAACAATGCAACAACCAGCGTGGCAGTGCAGGGATGAGTTTGTACTGTTGCACCATTTGCTTTGAAAACCCCAGAGTCGGAATTTGCATCGTGCTGCCAGTTTTCTTTTCTGGAAAAGGCTCTGAAATGGATTGAATGGCATCGGCGGGGGAACAAAAAAAATATATATGTAAAGAACCTGCCTGAGTGTCTGCTGCTCCCCATCCTTGACCTCCAGTCATGTGTTTGCGGCCGCACATCTAGGATGAGGGTCTGGGGATGTGCCTGGCTGATGATGGGGGTTGAGAAATGGATCGCTGCTCCCCGCTCTTTCAAGTGCACTTACTCTCCTGCCCCTTGCGTTAGGCAGCAGCTGAGGGATGCGGCCGCGTTTAACACCGGGGGGAGTCACTGGGGGCGTCCTGCTGTTTTCTAGGGATTCATTGATTCTTTTCGCATGAAAATACACAGCTGCATGATGTCCGCAGAGATGTCCTGCCCAGATGTTGAGTGTGGTAAACAGATATTTCATTTGACAAAAAATGTCAGGAGAGGTTATGGATGACCATGAAATGACATCATTTGCGTCTTTGTGTAAAAACTAACATTGAATGTAAGGCGTTATAATACCTGTGCTTTTCTCGAGTGACATTTCCCAAGTGGACATACTGTATGCATGCACGTGTCGCTCCCTCTTAAATTCAGATGTTGTCCTCCGGCAGCCAAACCTGACCTTATGCACCGTTCTAATCATACACTATCTTATTCATACATGCACAGTGAGACGCATCCTTCACAGGCTTCATGGCTCTTGCTTGAAATGAAATGAAAGAAACATCTCAGGAGACAATATGCATTTTACCAATTCTTCCATGAATGTTAAAGTAGCAGCTGTTGGGAATGGGATTGAGCTTGGAGGGGTGGCAATTACATGAAATGCCCTTTTTTTTTCTTGAAAGCTTAATGTATTATTTTGCCATGGGGAGCATTGCTCATTCACTCACCTGAGATAGGCCTAATGCACAATCAGTGCCAAACAATTACGCCGTTGTTGCTTCCTCTCTTTTCATTTCGCAAGCGTTTTGCTGCAACCTAAGCTGTGCCATGCACACATGAAGCTTTTGCATTCATTTCCTTCTCGCCACATTCATTTATCTAATTCATTTCTATTCTCCCTGCCTCCTGTGGAATTGACTTGTGCAGGTCCTCCGTCAGTCAGAGTAAATTAGGAGGTATGAGTGCACAGTTAATTGTGAACTCCCCATTCACTGGCAAAAGCACAGAGCAGCTGCTCATTGAGATTGAGTCTGTCCCTGGTGGTGGATCCTTGTCTCCCAGGTTCTCTTGCTGAATGACTTAATGCCTACGGCAGCAGATCCTCATAAAGACAATCACTAAATGGAAATGAATGCTCCAAAGACTGTAGTCACTGGTGGTGAGTGGAGTATTATTTATTTATTTTTTTTCATTTTTGGCATGATCTGGAATGTGGTTCTCCTAGCTCTGTGTTGCTTATTTGCTGCATGTGATCTGAATGCAGACCTTGAGCTTGAGGGGGTGGAATGGATGCCGTTAACCACCTTTCCTATCAATTATGTGCCAAACAACAGCCCCACTAACCAAGAAGTCATCTCATTTACTCTGGAATGTGTTTAGCCAATGATTTCCATTAGGTTTAGCTTCTGTGGAGGAGAGGGGGGAGTGATGCCTCATTACATTTGGCAGTGCAATCTTTTGCTCAGTTGAGAAAATCCAAGACAGAAAATGCCTCCTCACCCTGATGGCCACAAAGACCAGAGGGAGTTGTTTTCAGTTTTCCCTGTGTCCAGGAGAAACTTCTTCTTTCGGATCTGCTAAAGAGTCAGCCGACACTGGCAGCATCGCGAAGGTCAAAAAATGTCAAGACGTGCTCGGTGTATTCCCTAGAATTATACGTTTTAACAACTGTATCAAATGACCATTGGAGCACCACGAGACACTTGAGCTCTCCACCGAGGGCCAGTGAAAATGAGATTCTTCAAGCCCCGATGACACACCCTCTGTACAAAATGGCTGGAAATACTGGCAAATACTAAACCTTTTAATGAACCATTAATTCAGAGTTAAATACACAAAGAGAATGCTCCAGAATGAAAATGTCACTGCAGGTTTTACAGGCTGCAGAATGAAGCTGTGCTTAGGGACAAACATCCATCATATCAGCACTGTGCCATGAGCTTTGTAATACTCTACTTGCGAAGAAAGTCTTTTTCGAGGAGATTTTCGTCTCACGATTGTGAGGCTTTCTCGACTGATGGGTTGGGATGAAGAAGTCAGATCCTGAGGAAAGAGGATAGCAGTTAATACTGTACTCACAGTGAAAAATGTAGCACACGTTTATTAGGCTCCAGTAGAATCTCACACTGTGTAATCGAACGTGATGGGTTTCTGGAGTGACAAAGCACCCCCTAAATTTTGAAAGACACAAGGAAATCCACTATGAATCTTGCTGTGTCTGCAATTATACAAGACGAAGAACAATTACTGGCACCGGGACAGTCGAGTCAACGTTGGCCAATAAGTTCTGATCAGGCAAATGGGATGATTTCCTCCCTGTAGGTCCGTTCTGCCGTGCTTCACACTCCTCATTTGAAGCCATTCTTTTCAAACCACCACCCCCCAATCCTCCCGTTACAAGTTCGTGAAACAAGTGAGTGGTTAGTATTTAGGGCCGTTTCAAGAATGCCAAAGATAGCCCTGGGTTAATCCGCACAACAGGGTTGTGTTGTAAGGATGAGGTGCTGGGTTGAATTCTTAATCCTCAGAGGCGTATCAGTTTCCACTTACTGTGATGTAGGTCAGAGCTTGAGCAAAGCCCCTCCTGTGCCACTGATGCTGCAATTACAGTCTTAAAGCTCTCAGTTCCACTTCCACTGTAGAAAAGTTTTAATGGCCATTTGGGTCATTGACCAGTTAGATGGGATGCCTGATGGAGCAAATCATTCATTGTGATAATGATAGGTACTAGAGGTGATTGAAATGGGTAAAATCAAAGTCTAATCATGATTTTTTCTGGTGTGATATGAAGAACATTGAATCCAATGCCCAAAATGCCCAAAGCTAAATGCCCAACAAAAGCCTACTAGTAGTCCTTCTCTGGTTGTCATAGGCCAATGCATTAGCCAACATTGGCCTATGACCAGTGCCAAGTTATAAAAAAGTAACTGCCGATAAAGAACAGGAAAAAAAAGATCTGGTTCAAGGCAAAGCCCAGAACTGGTTTTATTTCATCTTTTGTCAGATATTCTTTTTGGCTCTTAAAAAAAATTGTGAAATGTTCCGTTTGTGAAGCATTTTTTCAGGGGTCAAAAAGAAAAAAAAAAGTTTAAAACGTTTGAATCTAAAATAAACTGTATCAAACTATCAGAACCTTATTGAAGCATTGCTTCATACTCCTTTGCATCGCATCATATTACGTGGAATCGAATTAGCATTGCAATAGCAGTAAATTATATCATTTAGTAGTTGCTTCATATGTATCTATAATATATTGGATGTTTGGCAATGTGTTGAGATGTGTTCCGCATCGGCCTCAGTCATGGAGATATAATTGCTTGTCAGCTTAGGTAATTAGACAGATAAAGATTTGCAACATGACACCTGCTCCTTCAACATCCACACCCCTAAAAGCTCTTGATTGTAACATACAGCAAAAGAAAACAAGACACTGGGATTGACCTTATTTACAAGGACTGTCACTTTTTCAGCTAAATAATTGTTTGAATTAATTTGAATCTAACCACATAGCCTTAGGAAATATGTTTTTTTTCTTAATTTCATTCGTTCAGTGCCTCTTCTGCCACACTTAGATGGCAATAAGCTAACGTTACAACCATGTCAGGCCGCTGCATTTTACAAAGCTAACATCCTTGCTGCTAACCGCAGTTGTTCTGTTTATAGTGTCTAATATAAGATTTCCTTTTACAATTAATGCTTTTTTGAATTAAAAGAGACAACCGTAATATTAACTAGTGACTGCTGATCAACAGTCTACTTAGAACTGCATTTAGCACATGTTGTAAGCCAAATTATGCACCTTCAAAATCTGGGTTTACTAAAATCTCTCAAATCAGAATGAAAATGTAAAAAGACAACTTTGGAGCTATGCACCTTGAAGCATATTCCTCTCCCCTTTTGGCAAAGGCTAACTTAACCCCCCGCTTCCCGCCCCTGCACTATGCTAACATGCCCTGGACCAGTCTTACAAAATCACCTGTCCCACTCTGTTAAAACCAGCCCACCCCCCAACGTCAAAAATATAGCATTACTGAGATAAGTAACTACAAAGTAATTATTGAAATTCTAAATGTGGCCGCCTACACAACTTTTAATCACAGTCTGCCTTACACACAGTATTCTCCTGATGGCAGTAATGCTAATGACATAGTCAGAGTCATTGTCACAGGTTGCACTACCTTGGTTGAAATATTACGAGTTGAAATATTTCTCTCCTCTTACAGTGTTGTCCGACAACACAATTTAGCTGAACGTGAAATGTGCCAGTTTTTTTATTGTTTTAGTTGTGGCCTTCTTGTTGATCTAAGGGAATATGATACATTTATTTCAAAATTATAACAGTCAGTTTTCTTACATCCACCAAACCATTTTTTAAAGTATGAAGCGGCATTTTGTGGAGTGGTGGTACAAAGTCTGCCATCTCCTATTAATAGTCAAATAGGGAGATAGAAGTGTCTTTTGAGGTCGATCATTTCCTTCCTCACTTCTCTTTAAAGCTGCGGGATTGAGCTTGTTAGGCGGGATGAGCAACACGGACAGTAAAGGATAACACACCCATTAAGCAGCTGTTCCTTCTTCAGTGCCACCTGAAAATCATCTCCTCAGGTTATTGTCTACGGCGGTTTTTCTCACTTCCTTCACTTGTAGTTACTCCAAAATAAGAAGAACCAATTATGTAACTAACCAGTGCTATAATCATGTTTTCCTGTTGAATGCTTGTCGTATTTGGATCAAAATGTCATATTTTAATCACATCCCTAATTACTTTCCTTTCAGATTAAAATTCTTGTATTCAAGGGAGAGCAATCCATTCACAAGCAATTGGATGAGAGTCTTATTAGCCCTCGGGAACTAAAGATGATGTTACCATGGAAACAAATTGTTCTGCTTTCAATCACAGGATGCCTTGCAGGTAAGATACTTTAACACATATTATATTTGAGTTTCACTGCACTTGTTGTCATGGTTAATGGCAAAGCAACATCTCTCCTGATAAATGTTTGCTCCCTAATGCATATTAATGACAGGAGAATGTGTCATTCTACAATCATAGACTAACTGGATGTCTCTAAGGTTAAAGGTTAGAAATAGCATGTTATTCTCAGTGGGCGATGTTTATACACAGTATAGAGTTTCACCCATTAGTGGGAAAGAGACAGAATTATTGCTATTAGTCCTCTGAAATTCTTGACAAAAAAGGTTACACTGAAGTTGTAGTCATTACATGTACAGCATCCCAGCGTGATGTCCTTCACCGTTCCCCAGAGCAGTACACTGTCAGGGACAACGGGGTGTCCAATCCTATTTCTGTTTATGGCGGGTCCAGATCATTATCAGGATCCCTGCAATGAATCCAGCCCTGCATTTTAGCACAATCTACTTGCCACCGTGCCTCACTCTGCCCTTGTCTGACCACTTGGGATTTGAGCAAGAGAAGCACTGACACACTACCAGAATGTCAACTCTTGTTCAAATGACATTGTAAATCCCAATGAATGTTATTCAAATTGGCTCATGGGTAATTCACGCCCAGTGCTCGTGGGAGTGAGATCCAAGCAGTCTCACCTTCCTAGTAGACAAGTGTTTTTTAACAGAGCCCCGGTTGCTGCCCATGGGTGCTAGTTCTTATTCACTACGTCTGATAGCAATCATTATGACATCTGAAGTGACATGTTGTCCGACTCTATATTCTGGGACTAACACAAAATAACCTGACACCTTAGCCTGCGTGACACTTTATTTAAATTCACATTAGGGACAGGCAAACCACGGTGCAAGGTGAATGAATTTGCTGTGATGGCAGCTGTGGGACCATTTGTTAATAGGTCCTTCTGCACCAATCTTTTCGAAATGTGACCGACTTTTCCTCAATTTAACCTTGTTTTGCAGTACATGTCCCTAAACCAATGCAAAGAGTTGCTATGATATATTGCACTTGTTTTTTTTCCCTCAAACTCTCTGTATATGCTTATTGGTTGACATGCTATTACTGGTTAAACCCACATGTAGAACTGCTAGCCACATGCTGCAATCTGTTAGCAGTAGGATATCAATTAGACCTATTCTGGCCGTCTGTTGACTCTGCTTTCATTTGGTACCAGATTGTGTTGCGCACCCTTTCCTTTTAAGCCGATGTCGGATGAGCACATCCTTATGGCATCAATTAATCGTTGCATGTGTAGTATGATGTTCTGAAAATAAATCACTCTGCTTTATCCATCAAAACTGACACCTGTAGGGATTTATTAATTGCTAAGGAAAAAACGGTGTCTGTTTCATCAGCAGTCAATTTGAGCACTCAATGTTAGACCTTATAACTGTTAATATCCATGATTAAGATACTATTCATGGCAAGCAATTCATACTGAACACCTCGGTTTTGTTGGTGTTCATTTCAGAATTTGTGAGTTTTCTGCAACTGCATTAAAGGTACTATTTGTACGTTTTTAAGTGTTTTTTAAAAATCTATTATCATCAGGTGTTTACTTACCCGTCAAAAAGAAAAATGTTGTCAAACTTCATGGGTTTACTCTGTTTTGCTTCTTTGCTTCTATTAGATTTAGCATGCTAACCAGCTAGGCCCAGCACATCGTCAATTTGCGATACCGAGTCACTGTAATGTTCTGGGTGCCTTGGAGATGTAGCGCTGCTCAGAGGGTGTATCACTACCTCTCGACTCATCTATACATTACTGGAGTAAATTCAGTCAACTGTAGTAGTCAGTGCTTCTTCCTCTACTATTCATCAGAGAAGTGAAGTAGCCTACAGTACCTACAGTAAAAAAAGATACCATATATGTCCGGTTTAGCAGTTAGCAGCCTTACAAGGATACATGAAATGTACTTTCCTTTATAAAATGTTAAGCAAATAATGTCCACAACACATCATGGGGATGGTCTGAATGCATTCCTTTGATTTTCTTTGGAAAAAAAAAAAACTGTTCAGGGAATAGGAGACAACACACTGTGCGTTGAAAAAGTAATACACTCTGTCAGAAAGTTCCAGTATTTCAGCAAGATTTACTGTTTGTCCTCACAGTCGCTGTGCTTTTACCGGTTTCATCCAGTATTTTCTCTCAAGGTCAAAGAGACAATTTTTCTGGCTTGTACTGCAATAGACTTTCTCCCCTTTTCCCCAGTCTGTACAGAGGATGTCATATTTCAAGGGCCAAGATGGAGGACGGAGCCAAGTGACCTCATTTTACCAATCAACTCCCAGGACCAGCAGGCTACCATCACGTGCGAGGCGGAAGGGAGTCCTCCTCCGCAGTTCAGGTAAATTACCACATTAATGTTACATTACCCACGAGCACAAGCTGAACTCTCTTCCTGCTTTGGCTCCTCATACACGTCACATAGTGAAAATCCATTGCGCCTTAATTGCTTGTGAATCTTGATTGCTGCTTCCACGAAAATCAAAGAGGGTACCGATAGCGTTGATTGCTATTGATTTGTTAAAGAACAACGTTTCTTTTGGGGCCATCAATTATGCACCATTCAACAAAAAGACTGTCTTCAAAGAGCTACTGCTTAATTGAGCATCCATTTCTAATTGAAAAAAGCCTATCTATTTTCAGCCCCAGCTATGATGTAGGATTAGAGTCGGGGAGGCGCCACTGTGGTTGATGAATATGCCAACACATCCGATATGAGCGAGGTTAACTTTATTAATGATAAGATTTAAGCCACTGTACGGATGAAGCTGATGATTTATAATATGGTGCACGGCTTAAGAAATCATTAGAAGGAGAAAAGGAGATTCCAGCAGCTCATTTGCTCCACAGATCCTTTGATATCTCCCTGGCTATGCCCTGGTGGTGCAGGGAGCCTGCCTGAAAATGGCAGCTGGCTGTGTTTTTTGTGGTAGATTGTGTTTCGGGGCTTGGTCAGCACCATGTAGATGCACAGCAAGCAGGGGAGAGAGGCAATAACCTTGTGAGTGACATTCTGCTAAATGCTTACATTTCCCATAATGTGTCTGCACTGAAAACATGGTCCAGGCACAGCAGCGGGGGGTATCAAAATACTTGTTGTGCAATCTGAACTATCCCAGTATGAAGCCAAAACCATTGCTCGCATTACTTCACCTGGAACTTAGAGCATTCTGACATTCATTTGTGTTGTTGAAGAGGTTTTCTCTTTCAGGCTCTTTCCGGTGATAATGCAGTAGTGAGACAGGATGTTATTTTCAGTCGAATGTGAGAATTTTTCCTGAGTATGTGTTATGGGTCTCAAGGATGAGGACCCAAATAACAAAGCAGGGAAAGAGGATCAATTATCAAACAGCACACAAGTCATGTTCATACATCACATCTCAGTCTCTTTCAATTTCAGTTACTTCACTCATTTCTATACGGTACCTAGTATCACTTACACTCCAATAAACACACATCTCTCAACATCAGTTTCTGTGGTCAACACATCTTAAACATTTATATTCAACAGCATTTTGTGTTGATAAATTACATTTCCTTCTTTACAATATAAACTGGTTTCAAACTCACTATAGTGCACTCAAAATAATATGCAGTGTCCCTTTAAATCTGCTCAACTGGACAATTAGCTTCTGAAAAATGTACAGACCACTGAGATGTATTTGTGAGATTGTGCTGTGTTACATTCTTTAACTACATATTTCTAGCTCTGGTCACAGAATTCAACAAATCAACTTCAATATTCCGCTTGATCAGATATCTCTTATAAACACACAAAATCTACAACCATCTGCCATATTCACAGTACTAAGGAGGACACAGAAACACATTCACACTCACAGGTCGCGGTAGACACAATACGGAGCAGGCGCGCGAAAACTATCACATCATATCTCATAATAAAGCTGCACTATTTCATATTTTATACAAACAATTGATCAAATAGACTGTGCATATTTTGCTCACAGCCCACAAGGCTATGGGAATTTATGACCACCTTGGAAGCTCTTTTTTTTAACTTCACGAGTGTCTTCCAGCTCATTTTGTCAGTTTTTACAACTTTGGTTAAGTTTCACTGTTTTCATCACCTGTGTGTCCGGCAACAGAGGGCAATTTTCAGCAGAAACTAAAAAAAACTCATAAATGGAGAGCAAACAAAGTTAGTGACTAGTTTGTGAACACAGTGGTGCATTTAGCAGCCAACATGTCGGGCTTATCTAGGTGGAGACCAAAACAAAGCTAAAAAGAATATTGATGAATATTTGACTTACATTTTTCAGGTTGCTAATTTGCTATTATGCTAAATGTTGGGTGTGCGATAATTAGCCAGCATTTTCACCATATCAAACTTTACAACGCAATTGTGTGATTTAAATTTGAAAAACAATCCATATTTACTATAACCTTAATATTTTTTTTTTTTACTATTTGAATTGAAATGATTTACAAAATATACACTGTCCACATCGTTAAAAGAAATAATGCTTGAAATACAATCACTGCTCCCTTCTGTATCTCAGATTTCATAAAAAAGCTTTTGAAACGTCAACCTGCTTTTCTAGTGAGCCTCTGCTCCCTTATTTTGCACATTTTTAGTTTTTGTTTTAGTGCCGCACTAAAGTACTTTTAGAGCACTCAGCTTCAAAACAACATACACAGACTACTGTGTGTCACACTGGTGATGGTCATCTAGGTCAGTAGCTCCACTGTTTTGAAACCACTGCCATCAATTATGAATAATAAAAAAAAAATCTGAAACCAGGTTAAAAGGAACACATGATGTTTGCGTGAGCAATCTCTCACCACTGTGGATTGACGTTAATGGAAATGTTTTTAAAGACACTGGATTTTTGTCCTTAATATGACAAGGAGTTGTTGTGTGTGTTTGTGTGTGTGTGGGTTTTTTTTGGGGGGGGGGGTTGCTTTATTTGGGCTCCATCAGTTTTTCTGACACTGATTGTCCTTGACTTTTTTATCCTTCAGGCAAGGAGGGAACTTTTTTTTTCCTGGTGATAAAATAGAAATCATAAATTCATGGCAATTCATTTTATAATACTGTAATCAGAACCTCAGAATGTCCGGAGCAGACTGGGGGAAAAAAAATCGCTTTTAGGAAGTAATTCCAGTGATTTTCACCAGTGTCTGCAAACGGGCGTACATCCTGGAAACCAACATGGTTTGTTTAATTAGATATGCCAAGAGAGAAGGGTATTACATTCAGAACTGCACACTCAATTTCCTTAGTTACTGCAGCTATTAAGATGAAAAAAATAATTCATCGGGTTTTAATATCCATAAAGAAAATTAGGCCACCCAATATTAAATTTGTCAGAAAAGATGATGATGTTAACCCTTTTTCAGGGTGCTAAAAATGGGCTTGGAGCGTTGAGCATGTCAGTTGACTTAGAACCATGTTTAAGCTTTCATTCAATCTGGAGCAGTTTTTTAAACCCCATTTGTGTTCGGCCAAATGCCATAGATTATCAGTACAGCTGCAATTAATGTAAATGGCATCGCACAGTGTATAGTAATACCGGATACAATATATGTATGTTTTCATTTTTGTCGTAAACACACGTCTGCCCAGGCAACATCTTTAATGAACTCATCCTTCTTAACATATACAGAAGAAATGCAGAGCATCATAACACTACAAAACGTTTTATGCAAAATAAAGATCTCACCTGAGTAGACTAGGGATGCCCATGAACCCAGTGAAAGATCTTTATGGTTTATAGTATCTGCATAGTGTTATGCTATATACAGTACAGTACAGTACAGTAATAATAAACAGATAGAAATAACTTAAAGGATGAAGCTATCATTATTCTATATTTTTGGCACTGTCAACAAATGAAGCCCAAACTAATAATGCACCAGTCCATCTCTGAATACTATCTGATTTCCCTTTTTTGTGTGTCTCTCAGCCCAAAACCCATTAGTTCCAAGTCAAGATGTAAATCTTCAAAACCAGTTCCTGAATGTACGGCTTCATTTATAGAAGACAGGCTCAGAAATTTCCCTGAAAGAGTGGAGTGCTGATCTTTTTTTATCAGATGGAACTCGAACAGGACAGAGTAGAGCATTTGTTAGGGACTATTTTCTACTCTGGAGCGATACACATTTGGAGATCTTGATGGTACTGGTAACAGCGGGATGTTGGATTTGGAATCGATTTGGAATAAATGGCAGTGGCCACGATAATGGAAATGAAGAAACTTGTCAGCCAGTGCAACAGTGCGGCTCACTGATGTGATCTAAATAGTTTTGGACAACTATGGAGCTCAGTGGCTGAGAGGAGTAAGATATATCAGACAATGCCAGCAATTCATTGCTGGAGCCAACGATCCGTTGTTGGCGTTGCGCTTTTCATGGAATCCCTTGCCTGTAAGAAAAAAATGTACTGCACCACCGGCCGTATTCTTCAATCGGTGTGAATCATTACCAGGAGCTGTGTCAGTGGTGGAGCATCAGTTAAAGGAGTTAGTGCTTTACATACTTCACACCGCATCGGTTTGCAGTGATGCTCAGCAATCACACGTGGAAAGAACTCTCAGCCACTAACTGAAACAACAGAAGAATGAAAGAATGTCGGAACTAAAATCTCAATGTAGAAACATTCTCAGATAATTGCATCTGTGATTTAGTGAAAATGGCAGATTGGTGATATTTATCAGTGATATGGAGGTGCCGTTCTTTAATAGGTTGTCTGACGTGTTTGAAAATTCCGTCTAGTTGATTTACATACAACGGCACAGATAGCAGATGTGATGAAATGAGAACCCAGGTCGACACTGGCGATGATTCTTATAACCCCCTCAGAGTTCCAGTTGCAATTTAGCCCCGCGCGGTGTTCTTTTCAACACTCCGATGCTCCACTTTCACCTTCAGCTCGCCCACTTGATGACACTGCAAATGTATGAACGGCAACCCTGACAGTTCTCCTGTTGACAAATAGTCCATTGTAGCCGCAGAGCAACACTCCGGGGCTCAGAGCCGTTGCTTTATGAATACACCTGTCACCGTGTTTACTATGAATCTGCTGTAACACAGGATCAAGGGCACAGCGGTGATTGGAACGGGGGTGGGGGGGGGGTGAAAAAGGACTCTGGTTGGTGTCTGCTAGCATGAAATGTGACTTCGGGCAGATGTATGACTCCACCTTTGTTTACAGCAGTGGCTCTCAAACTGGGAGGGGGGCGGCCCTTCCGCGGTGGTGGTGGGGGGCTAATGCTATCATGCTGACCTTTATTACACTGAAATTAATGTTTGATCCTTTTTTTTTTTTAACTTATGCTCTCCCTATCATTGTTAATGGTTGATAAAGAACTCCAGGGTGCATGAACCTTTTTCGGCCTCTGACGGGGAGCATGCCTGAATCACTTTGTGGGCCACTGGATTACGAATAGTTACAGATTAACAGGGGTATAAAAATACCTACGATTACCTTATTATTAAGAGTGCAGTTGCAACCTAGAGTCAAGATGCTGGATGTGGAAGCTGTTTCAAATTGAATTCATTTTTATTTTTTGAAGAGTTACTTTTCTTTTTCTAGGGCGAGGAATTTCTATGACCCTTGGGTGTATGAGATCGTTTTAAAACCAATAGGCTAAACTTGAAAGATGTTGGACTGTGCCATGAAAAAACAGTTATATTTTTGAATTTCTAGAAGGCAGATATATGGAAAATAATTTTATTTTTCCTTAAAAAAATAATAACCACTATAAAACTATAGAATCATTAATGATTACAAAATGATACTCAGTGTCTAAAGAGAACATTAACGTTCACAGTAGTTTTGAGAATATATGTTTTTGTCACATTGGGCAAATGAAAATCAATTTATTAAACAGCAGCAGTAATAACCTACTAAACATAATTGTAGAGAGCACCGTGGTCAGCAGTTGAAAAACCATTATCAGCGCCAAGGCTCTGCCTGTGTGTGTGTGTGTGTGTGTGTGTGTGTGTGTGTGTGTGTGTGTGTGTGTGTGTGTGTGTGTGTGTGTGTGTGTGTGTTTGTGTGTGCACACGAACAGTATGTGGTCTTTGTGGCCACTGCTGTCTCTGTGGGTGTCTGGCCTCAGGAAGGAAAGCCAGGTGAGCCAGTGCAGTACAATCCCCAGTCTATTTGATGAGGAGACCTCATGCAAAATTGATGTGAACTTCAAGGTCAGGGGGAGTTCATTCGGAGCATGCTCAGATCAGTTCATGCCTGCAGCACACCACAGCAAGCGGGCTCCTGGACTCTGTCATACCCACTGTAAGCTCCTCTCGGCCTGATTTGCAATAAGAGCCAGTGTGTTTCAGTTTGGGCTGCACTAACTTTAAGACCCCTGCTCCGCCTGATTCACTTATTTTTTTACTGAAACAGTTTGAGTTTTAGAAGGGATTATAATGGAAGGGGGTCACAGGATTATATATTTTTATCATTCCTTATACTTGGAATTATTTTGTCACCTCTCAGATTTGTCTTGGGCCCCCCCACGGTGCCCCAACCTGCTGGTTTTGAACCCCTGGGCTATGGAACAGGAGGGAACATATAGAACCAGTGCATTGATTGGTGATACATATTTTTATGTACAATGAAAAGTCATTAATAAGGATTTATTGGTAAACCTTTCCATTGAGGTACATCCTAAAAATGGTTGATACATTTTAACTTATATCGTTATTAGTGGTCATTAATAAGTTTTAAGTTTAATATACCTTGGATTCACGACAACTAACCCTTTTTTAAAGTGACCGGCTTTAATTTCGAAGTGTTGATCTGGTAGTTGGGTCGGTGGGCGTGTGGGTCAGATGTTCGGGATTAGTTTTTTTTTGTATTTTGTTTATATCTTGTACACTCTTTAATAAAAAAATCTTTAATAAAAACAACAAACAGTGTTACAAACATCAAGAGGAAGGAGTTGTTCACAACTGGTCAGTCACCGCAAAGACCGGCCGAGCTGCATTTCCCGTTCAAAATCTTCGTTTAAATAGCTGAGGTGACATTACTGTCAAGCACCAGGCGGTGTATTCTACCTCTTATGACAATGTGACATACCCTCCTCTCTGATGATCTTTCTGAAACCTTTAAATTGTGGAAAAAAAGGCAAATAGGGGCTCTGTGGTGTCAGGCTCCTCTTTGTCGTCTTATAAAAAAGTGCCTGTCAAATGTTTCTGCAGAGAGAGTAGGTAGGTGGCTTGACTGATTGTGTTGACGGTGCACAGACACAATTACACCCGTCCAGCTGTCTGCTCCCCCGCCCCACCCCCACCAATAATCCAACAAGGAGAGGAGGAAAACAACAGGGGTGAATTCAAATGGAGGAATGAGGGGAGCGTACAAAAGTTATGTCACTGTTGGAACGATGACAAAATAAGTCCGATTAAGTGACTGGCACAGGCCAGACTGTTAGATGAATAATGCAGGCTACAAGATGAAACACAGCGTCGTCTTTTCTAGTCTGTCAGGCAGGAAACCAGTGAGAGCCATGACTGACTTTAAGACTGCATGAAGCATCAGTCTAACTGCCTATTAGTTTGCCTGTGAGTAGGAAAATAAAAAGATATTGATCCCCCCCCCCCCCTTATCATTGGCATTGTCATTTCACGGTCCTATCGATGAGGCAGACTTGAACATAAATAAAACACCAACACCGCTGTGTTTTTCAAATTCTATAAGGAAAAGTGATTTTTCATCTGTGTTAATGTTCCGAGATAAAGTTCCGTTACCCTGCACCGCTCCTATAGGTATTGCTCATTTCGCATCTCCCTCAAGTACTGTGTGCTGCCATCAGCCTGACAGACTCTAGATGTCAGAGAATGAGATATAAAGTATTTTCATTGTTCACCATGAACATTGTTCAGTGTTTTGTCTCTGTTGGTAGCTGTGATTAATAGCTGTCACTTCCTGAATTCCGCGTGCATGACCGACCATCTCGTGACCTTTTCCTTGAGGGAAATGGTCTGTAGACAATGCAATCTGAAGGTGTCAAAGCAATAATTCAGAAACATGAACGCACAGGGCATAAACTAATTAGAAATCACTCAGAGAGAGCATAACTCTGCCAAGGCCGCACAATCCTTTATGTTTGTAATGTTAATAGCACAAAAGGTTAGGAGATTTTTAATCTGCATCCAACTGCACACAGGATACAGTCAGTGTACGACCGTGTGACAAATCTTGTTGTACACAGAGAAACAAGACTAAGAATCTGGACCAGCACAGTGCTTTGCACTTGTTGCTAACACGCTCATGGTGGTCAACGATGCTAGGTACTCAAGCACTGTATTTATTCATATAAGCATTTACATATGGCAATATATTGTTATACAGTCAAATACCTACTGTAAAAGTATATGAAATGAGTTAACCTATCTTGTCTGCAGCCTGCTGCAACATTAAAGTGCAGCTTAAATGTTACTGCACCCAAATTTAATAATCCAATAGTGTATTAAAGTTTATAATAATGTAACACTAACACTATCT
This sequence comes from Scophthalmus maximus, assembly GCF_022379125.1. Lineage (NCBI taxonomy): Eukaryota > Metazoa > Chordata > Actinopteri > Pleuronectiformes > Scophthalmidae > Scophthalmus > Scophthalmus maximus. The sequence continues at coordinate 22,304,415 of NC_061520.1, read as the reverse complement.
TTTTTACACTTTGATTACATTTTTTCCAGTGATGCTTTTCTTAACATTTTGAATGCATGACTTTTACTCGTATCTACTTTTAAATTGTGCTGTTACTGCTTTGAATTGAGTGAATGATCCTATTATGTTTTCCACTGATCAGCGTTAGCATGAAACCTAATTTCCTGTATCCTTATCTGCATAAAAACACGTGGTTCCTTGGCCCGTGGCCTAAATTTCCAACAAATGTAATTGAAATCTGTCAGCACGTTTTTTTTTTCTCTTTTAGATATCCTGTTAAGATTTTCTCCAAACTGCAATGAAATTGCTTAATATGTTTGTTTTTTGGATACAGCAGGCTCACTAAATACTCATTCTCCTTTAGTTTGAGTAATAAAACAGATCAAATAAAAATCTCTTTCACCATGCAAGTAGGAGAAAATCAATATTCACCACGGCAGATCTGCTCAACTTTTGGAGTTTTGCCAAAATGAATGGCAAAGCAAAAAAATACTTAAACAAAGTCAAACTGATGAAAGCTGAGAGCTGTAGCAGTTCAAAAATTCCTTCTTCCTAACTTGGTGTAAAAGACTGTTAAAAATATTTCACATTTCTCTGTCAATAACACTCACCTTTTGCTCACCATTACTCACCTTTTATCTTCTCAGCATGACGCGGGCGGCCCATTGCGACTGATCTCCGCGAGTCTCCAGGGGGGATTCAGCTACTGATTGTGTTTGCGTTTTTCCAGATGGTCACTAAACGGAACACTCATTGATCTGGGGAATGACTACCGGCGTCACATGTCTGGGGGCAGCCTGATCATTAGGGAACTGGACAAGGACCAAGACACCGGACTGTACCAGTGCACGGCCTTCAACACATGGGGCTCCGTCCTCAGCCGCAGAGCCAGTCTCCAATTTGCATGTAAGTGATCTCTACAATTGCTAACACGTCTCTGGCATGGCTCCGACACAGTTATGACATTCTGGTGTCTCGTTGTATCTGCTGCTGTGTCCCTTTATTTATTTTAATTTTGTTTTATCATTCTGATTTCTCATTGAAATTGCCTGGGAATGGATTTCCAAGAGGGGAAATGGTAATCGAATGAAATGTCAGATGCAACAAACACAGGTGGTGAGGCAGCTTCTGACTGCCTCACAACTCCATTGATTCTCATTAGTGGTTCCAACTCTGACAGCAACTATGCCGAGTCTGAATTGACTCATATTTTGCCCGGCCCCTGTGATCCAGACTTTAAAGCAGATGAACACAAATAATGCTTAAGAAGTGTTTGTATATTTGTAATCACCCGCCACTTCTTTATGCATATTATATACAGCAGATTTTGAGCGGATCAGCCAGTGACAGGCTGGCTGCTTCTCTTCCAAAGCAGCCTGCTGCATGAAAGACGAGAGGCGGGTTGCAAAGTGACGCCGCGAGGGCGGGGTCTTGCCTTCCAGACAGGCACTGTCGAGGCACCTCTCCTCTCTTGATCAAGCCTGCTGGCTATTGATCATGTCCCAAGGATTGAGAGCCTTTCACTTCCTCTCAGGAGATGGGCTGCCATTATCCCTGTAGCTCTGTAATGAATCTCACTTGTGGGGACCAGATGAAGAGCAGGGCTGCTTGACATTTATTGTCCTGCCTAATGCACAGTGAGGATGGTCTAGAAGATCAGCATGGCTGATACTCTGGATGTGTAATGAGGCCACTGGCCCGAGATAGAAGTGGCGTGCCTTCCTTTGCTGCTTTGCTAACCTTTGGAATCCGGCTGCACCCACTCAACTGCGCACATGTGCATTGAAAACAACCAAAATAATGTGTCAAATAACCTAGAATGCCCAGAATCAACAGACACTCGACAAGCACTTTACTACAGTCAAACATTTGGCAGCAGTTTAATGCATACAATCAGGCAGATACAGGTCAGGAGCTTCAGTTAATGTCCACATCAGAAAAAGAAAAAAAAAACTTGATCTCAATGACTTTGACCGTGAAGGAGTATGTGACAACAGTGTCTCGGATTGAATCAGAACTGTGCCAAAAAAGGAACAGAAATGCCTTGTTTGAGGTCAGAGGTCAAACTGCTTAGAGCGGATAGAAAGACTACTGTAACTCAAATTACCAACTGTGGCGGGCAGAAACGCGTCCTACATGTTGAAGTTTGAGGTGGGTGGGCTACAACAGTAGAAAACCACATCTGGTTCCACTCCTGTCAGACAAGAACGGACCTCTGAGGCTGCAGTGGACACAGATTCACCAACACGGGACAGATGAAGACTGTAAAAAAAATAAAGATCCAGCCTGGTCTGCTGAATCTCAGCAGCATGAATCCATGGAGGCAGCCTGCTTCATTTCAACAGCTCAGGCCTGCTTGCATGGGGAAGTTTTTAGATTTTGTTTCCACACAGTCTATCTGAGTATTGTTGCTTGTCAGGGCCACAGTTTACCATCTTCTAATGGCAATACTTCAAGCAGGATAATGCTCCATGCCACAAAGCAAATGTCTCAAACTGGTTTCAAGAACATAACATGTGCCAAATCCAGCAGAACACTTTTGGGACGTAGCAGAACAAGAGATTGGCAGCATGAATGAGCATCAAGGTGATGTGATTCCATCATGTCAACATGGAGCAGAATCTCAGAGGAACGTTCCCTGATGCATTTTAAAGACCTGTTCAGTGAAGTGTCGTTAACGCCAATTTGGGTGGGAGCACTGTTGGCTTTCCCTCCACATTATGTGATTTTGAGTTGCATTAATCAATATTTTTATTCTGGGTGAAATGGCTGTTTTATAGTGGTAAGAGTAAATTGTGTCACCCCGCGCCGCATTTCCGTTTGGCTCTGCACAGCCTTTTACATCTTTTGACTCTTTTGTTCCCGCGTTTACAGCCCACCATGCTAATGTTTCTCTCACTCCCACCACTTTCATCAGCCTTGTTTCCCGCTGCAGCAGGCAACTGTTTTCAGTATAAAAGGTCTGGTAAGCCCACTGTGCACTACCGGCCCAGCAGGAAACGGCCAACATCACAAAGCTAGCAATTAAATGGTGAATAAAGTGGAACATTTTGAAAGAGTTGGTAGATGCCCAAACAGATAAACATGGGGAGATTGAATATTGGACTTGAAACATGACTAAATAAATGCGTGTGTTGCTACATGTCAAATATAATGCATGCTGGCGTTTCTCCTTACTGAGTTTAGGGGATTACAGTGTTATAAGTGATCGAAAACAATGGTGAAAGCTACAGAAATACAACCCAAGTCATAACAAATAATTTTTTTTGTTGTTGTTGTTGAAAATAGCAAACATGGATGTGTTGTGAGCCCTCTTGAGCAGTGGAACGTAGCTCTAATCTAAGAATGCTGGACACAATATAAAACAGGAAATGTCTCTGTGGTGGCGCCGCTCCCCAGACCAATCATGTTCGAGGCCGTAATGGTCACTCTCTGTAATCTCCAGGCCGGCTATTCTTATATGGCAGAGACGGATTCTGCTTACAAAGGCATCAGCTACAGTGAGTTTGGCCTCTAGCTCTCAGAGTTACAGTGTGTGGTCAGTTCACTCCAGTGAAGCCCATTATTCTTCTGCGCAGAAACCCAGAGAAAACAGAAGTGTATTCCCTCCAGCACCGAGCCCAGCCACATCTCTAACCTTCTCTGTGCCATTTTTTTTTCGCGCGATCCGGGCAAAGGAGTCATCCTTGTCCCCGTTCACTAAGTAATTATTAGTAGCTCTCTGTTTCACCTCCCACTGTTACCAGAAGCGTTGCCGTTATAATTATCAACCGCTGTTATGCCGGGGCTTTTTCAATCGGCCAGCCATGTGAATCTCGCTCCCCAGAATCGTAAATGTCTTTCGGAGATGGACTCTGTATTTACTAAGGCAGCCTGCTGAGATCAGAAGGACATCGCCCCTGTCTGTATTTCAAGTCAGCCATCTCCTCCTGTGGCCCCCTTGGTGTCCTGCCGTGACTTGGCACTGTTTGATTCCACTGCGGTCATCAGAGAGCTGCTCATTAATCTTACCAACACTCTGTCCCACTTCTCTCCATAATCTTCCTCCTCCTAATTTCCCTTATCGGTCACACTGACTTTCTTTTGTTTGTGTTTGGAAGGCTTACTCGAGGCTGTTAGCCAGAGGGTGCAGACAGAGTACAGAGCGGACTGCGGCAGCTTCCCTCCATCAGTCATGAAGCCAGGGATGGTTTATCATCCCAGGTTTAGGTTGTTGTTTTTTTCTCTGCCACCGAATGTTCGTTCATTTGCAGGGGATAGATTGTGCTGAGAGAATTGATGGGGAGGCTAATGGTTTTAAGTGCAAGATTACACCACATTTAATAATGATGTTACTTATTGCTGCTGGCACAGCAAACTGTCATTTGTCATGCACACTCCCCCATGTTTGTTCAGTCCGCGCACAGCGGTCCTCACCACCACCACCACCACGCTCATTCTATCCCCCATTTTAGCCTAATCTCTTCCTTGTGTTAAGTGTTGTGATGTGGCGTATAAACGGCACCAAGTCAGGTCCACCTATTTCGTCAGCACCCCATGTGCCTTTGAAAGTGTCAGAGGCTATCAGGGGGTGTCCCAGGCCAATCAATGATGCCCTATTAAAGTCCCAGTGCTCAAAATATAACATCAAACGCATTTGTCTCTGTGAATCAGTGAAGGGAGGTTTGTCCCCTGTTTTCAGAACTATCCTTGTCAAAGACACCCATGGGAATATAGAATATATAAAAAAATACCCTTTTTGTCTGACATTAAGTTCACGTTTTTGCAGTCTAATTCTATTTTCGATCTTACTTTACTCATCAGATCTAGATAACTTCAAAACCCAAACAGCGAGGAGTGCTGTCAACGTCCGCGAGGGCCAAGGAGTGGTTCTGTTGTGTGGACCGCCGGCACATTCTGGAGGTAGGTTTGCCAAATGCCACTTTTGTGCCTGCGCCTGTTGTTTCCCGTTTAGACACGACTCGGAGGAATAACCTCCACTCATTCCACATGGCAACCTTTGATAAAGGATTACTCCTTTTCACCAGACTTAATCTGTTTTTACACCCATTTATGTGCACACATGCTCCTTAATATTTCTCGCCTTGTGTTGTTTGTGCAGAACGTTACTACTGCACATCGATCCTCTCTTGGGTGTTTTTCACTGAAATTTTCCTCTAATTAATTCAGTGTGTCTCTGGAATAACAAATAGATCGATATTTTGGGAAATATGCTTATATGATTTCTTGCTGAGGGTTAAATGAGAAACTCGATATATACCACCCTCACATCTGTCCATTAAATATGAAGTTACTTTACATTCATCAGCGGGTTAACTTAGGTTAGTATACGGTACAGAGGAGAATGGGGGAAACCGGTGTCTCTGACAAAAGGTAGGTGACAGTATTTGCACAGCAGCTCCTCTAAAGCTCACTGATTAACGTGGTTGATGTCATTAGCTTATTCTGTAGGAAAAAAGGGTGTAAAAGCAACGAGTTGGGGTTTTACATTGGGTTTTACGCTGCACTCCGATAAGCTGATTGTGTAGGCCGATATCCAGCTGCTCGGCGTAGTCTTTTAATTATGTAACTCCACACAATCAAAAATGCTTCAGTTGTTCTAAGGGGGGGGGGGGGGCTTTATAAATGAGATGCTACAAACAGGAGATAAAGATGCAGACTGCTCAGCCCCACCACCCTGCAGAAAAACTGGGAACATATGGACAATGGCTGCTGCCTAGCTTGTCCCCCCTCTTGATACAGTGGCTTGCACATTGGAACGACCAATTTCCTTCACAAGAGAACCGTTTGTAGAACAGTGCATTGTACAGCTGGTCTATGGGATAATGGGTCAGAGCACTCTGTGTGAAATGCAGTTTGACAGCTTTCCTCTCCGACATAGGCTTATACGCGCCTGGCTGCTGTAGCCGGAGCACTATTGTGTTTTCGCACATTTTTCTGAAGTGAATGAAGGTGAAGCAGTGTGAGCCTGCTCTCCCTCTCGCCCCATCGCTGCCTCTCTATTGCTTTTTTTGTTCTCCCCTCAACTCCCCCTCTTTTTCCTTTTCACTCCCAAATTTTGAAAATATAGATGTGCTACATAATCTTGAACTCAGCTCGACTGAACTTTTTTCCATCTCCACCATTGCATCTCTCAGACATGACCCATGAAAATACTTCCTTGATTTGCAATTGCTTTGGCAAAATGCTATCACTTTGCATTACAGCCACATACAACAGTTCCGATGGAGGTTATGCTGACTCTGAACTATGTAGCTCTTGCTCGCCTCATCAGAGGGAGCTTTGTATCTGCGTTGATGCACCGAGCTCAGACGCCTGATCCCATCCAAAGATGAGAGCCTTGCTCCCTTGGGGGGCATCGGATAAGCTAGACAGTCATTGCACACACCTTTTGACTCGGAGCCCCTCACCACCAAAGTGGAAGATTATACGGCGCATCTCCTCACTCTTGCAAGTCGGTGAAGCGTGCACTTCTCAAGATGACATGGTAATTCATCATGGCAAGTCTCTCCTTTCTTCTGGTAGACCTGCTACTTGTAAAGGGGAATGACATTATATTCCTACTAACATACATCAATCTGTCCATCCCTTCCTCCATTTGTGCCTCCCATGAACTAAGTCACTCAGGGACCCGGGAAAAGGAGGCCATGTGTCAGGGGAGGGCCACTGACGCACTGTAATCCATTTTGTTTCGCTCCCTTTCCTTAAGTCTTCCATTTCTTCTGCACTGATAACTATTACATTTGCCATGTCTTAGTATCTCTTCCCAAGGAAATTGAGATAAGGGTAGGAAAATGGCATGCTAACATTTTTAGGCCACAGTGGAGTCAGCTGTCTCAGCCACAGACATGACACAGACATGGCCAAGTTTTTGATATACTGTATGTTGAAAAGATTTCTCTCTAAAATTACTAAACTGGAAGCTCTTGACCTTACCCTCACAATTCAATCATCAATTGGATTGGATTGACTTGAATTGAATCGGTCAGTGTACAAGTAGTGATAGTAGATGAGTGCTGCAATAAAATGTGTTTCATTGTCCTTTCCAGAGCTGGCATTTGCATGGATCTTCAATGAATACCCGTTCTTTGTCCAACAAGACAGCCGTCGATTTATCTCTCAGGAGACTGGGAGTCTGTACATCGCTAAAGTGGAGCCCTCAGATGTAGGGAACTACACCTGTGTGGTGAACAACACCGTCACGAGGGAGAAGGTGCTCAGCTCTCCAACACCGCTGGTCCTCAGAAGTGACGGTAAATGCCATATACTACAGGGAACCTTTACTCTGTAACCCACTGGTTCATCCTTCCATTATCCACATTTTTTGGGGGGGGACTTGTTTCATACACACATTTAACAGAAATCAATGCTGAGTTTTACTTTAACATCACTCATCACTACTCATGTAAATGAATGTTATTTATGATAGTATTGGAAATAATCAATGTATATTAAATCCACACGTTAGCATAGTCCCGTCTGTGGCTGAGAGTTCAGCATCGGTTCATCATTTCATTTCGGTTAAAACTTTGGTTGAAAAAACTAATGTTTTCATACAGACCTAATATATTATTATAATAATAATAACTGCAATATGTCACGCCCGTATTGCTATGGTGCTGTGTTTGTGATCTGTTGCACAATATTTAATTGTTCCCAGAATAGTCAAATCTCATCTCCGAGATAAGAATCCGAAATAATAATGCGATTGCCTTTTTGTGAAGAATTCCACACAGTCAGGCAGTGAAAAGCAATCTCCTAAGTAAACGCACTTTGTTTAATATAGAAAAACCAACCACTTAAGCTCAAATCTTTTGAAATATTACATGAATGGTAGACATCATTCGATAATATTCACATATTATTGTTACATTCATTGATGGCTACATAGTTTGCCAGTTGGAAGTCACATCTTGCAATGTTCGATGACTGCTAATGCCAGTGTTGACAGCTCTGTCTGCCTCTTAGAAGAGGTCTCACTTCAGAGTATTTGTTGTGTTAAACTTCATGAGATGATGATGACAAGCTCGTAGATGCAGTCTACCAGCTTTCTGTCACCCTCGCGTTACAACTTCTGAGCTAACTGCTAGCTACTGTACCTGTCGGAGGCTTATATGACCTATGTTGTTTGTGTCGAAAAAAACCAAATTGCCACTCTTTCTCTTTTATAAACAGACCAAACCTAGTACGTTTCTTTTCAACAAACGTGTCACTTCTTCTTCAAAACCATTTTTGGCCAAGTAGAGACACAAGCATTCAGAAAGCATGGACAGGGCATCAGTCAAGATTTCTTTTCTCTTTTTTCTTTGGCCAACTCAAATAATTTATAGAGAGATTACAGTGCAGTAAAGCTGCTGCTCTTGTAATTTCAAAATTGCTTTCTCCTAACCTTCAGTTTCAAAATCAATATCATATCACAATAATTACTGGCTATTTATCACAGCTCTTTAAACAGGATTTCACTATTTCAACAAAATGTTCAAATCCTGTCCGACATCATTAATTGCTTGAAAATGAACCTTTTAAACCAACATTTTCTCTTTTTTGTAAGCTTTTAAAAAATATATTATATCTTACATTTACAAAAAACTTTATATATGAGTCACATCATATTCTTCAGAGCACCTCTAGGGTTACCAGGCCGAGAATAATCCCCTTTTTTTCTGACGTCCTGCTCGGAAGCATGAAAAGAAAAAAATGGCACAGCTTTCATGAGCAGAGTGGGTGTTTGAATTACCCTTGTGTTGAATCAGTCAATCAGAAACATTTCTATTCATGGAAATGCCACGGATCGTCGGGACCTAAGCCTTTAGATGGTTGGTATTCCATTTAATTCAATTTTATCTGTATTGCGCCAGGTCACAATACACACCATCTCAAGGCACTTTGCAGTGAAGTTGAGATATCACAATATCAGAGAGAAACCCGACAGTTCCCACAATGAGCAAGCGCTTGGCGACTATGGAGGGAAAAAAAAACCTCTAACAGGAAGAAACCTGTAGCAGAAGCAGACTCAGTTGTCGGGCGGAACATCTGCCGCGACCAGTTGGTATGAGAGGATGTGAATTGTGTTCTGCATGTTTCCTCGGATTCATCTCAGTTTTTCTAAGTCTTCAGTGATTTCTTATCTGAAAAGATGCGCAGGAACCCAGGTCAGCTCTTTGCTGCCAGACTGTGGGGTTGTAATTGGTAATAGTAAAGGGCATACTACTCTGTCTTTGACCGCTTCTAGTGATGTGAATATAAATAGAGACATGAATGAAGTCACATTGCCACAGGTGATAAATCTCCACTAAGCAAGACTTTACCCCGATGTGCTCTCTGAATCTTTTATAACCCATATCTGATTTTTTTCCCCCCCTCTTTACCAGCCCTTCAGTGGTCAGTTATGCTCCGCACAAGACTTTTGTGATAGCTGTCCAAATGTGTTACAGATCTCTCTTGGATCGTTATTGTTGATTGTGTAATGTGTGCTGTACATCATTGATGTAAAAAAGTTTGCTGTCTATTGTCTCCTTTTGCAGGAGTAATGGGTGAATACGAACCTAAAATAGAAGTTCATTTCCCTGATTCAGTTCCAGCTGCGAAGGACTCGGTGGTGAAACTGGAATGCTTCGCTCTGGGAAAGTAAGTCAGCGCCATTGTGTGCATGCGACATAAGTTATGGGCTCATCCATGCATGAATTAGTGCTTCTCAAGATGATTGAAGGATGCACAAGCATAACATTACTCATTCTAAGATTCATCACTCCATAGTGAAGCAAAGGAAGACAAGGGAGCAGGAATCAAAGTTCTTTTAAGAGCTTCTGAAATCTGAGCACTTTTGATACGTAGGGGAAAATAATTCCCGAGTCTTTTGCATCAACAACTTTTGTTCTGCGCTTAATCACACTTTGATCACAGCGACTGACAGTTGTCATCACGGGAACTTTTTGTTCCTCTTTTGTAGCCCTGTCCCAGAAATAAGCTGGAGGAGAACCAGCGGCGTCCCTTTCCCCAGCAAAGTCAAAATGAAGAATTCAAACGCCATCCTTGAAATCCCTAATTTACAGCAGGAAGACGCGGGGACGTACGAATGTATGGCAGAGAATCGGCGAGGCAAAAATGCTGCGCGGGGTCGCATTTCATTCCATGGTTAGTGAAGCATTTCAAATTGAACGAGAGTGGATGCACGGGGATGCAGAAATAAATGTGTGCCTGTAACAGATTTCCACATTTGGACGGGAAACATGCATGTGACCAGCAGTTTGAATCTCATTTGTTGCGCCCAAAACCTATTTGTCTATAATATGAGGGATATAATAATCCATGAAATTGCAGGACAGGCTTTAGATGCTGGCTGTAAAAAGTAAAAAGTTCATATTATTTATTAGGCTTCACATTATTTAAATCTGTTTACAAACCTGTGTTTTTCATTATGTTTATAATCCACTTGGTCACGTTTAAACTTCCGTGATTTAATGCTAGGCTGCTTTAACAGCATTATGATTTTGGATACTGCTCTTTTCTAATCCACTTCTTATAATTAAAAAAGGTAATCTCTTTTTTTTCCAAGCTAAACCTCAGTGGCTCCAGACAATGACGGACACGGCTTTGTCCATCAAGGAAAACCTTTTCTGGGAGTGTAAGGCCAATGGAAAGCCCAAACCATCCTACAGCTGGTTGAAAGATGGGGAGCAAGTGATGGATGAGGTATGGGGACCTGTTCAGGGAGGGAAATTTTTTGAAGGAATAATTGTGGGGAGGTACATCATTTCTGAAGATGAATATGGTTTAGTATGGAATTGGTGTGTATCATATTCTATAGCCTTAGCAGTCGCCAGATAGCAACGGATCAATGGTCCATTGTATTTTCATTTGATGATTGTTCACATTATATTGGTTCAAACCCTTATTGTAATCAGCAAGGTATTTACATTTGTTTCCCCGAAAAACAAGTGTACGTATGGCATCTACTGTAAACCTGACTGAGATCCTGTCACAATGTAAGCTAGACCACTTCCAGATGTGGTCTGGCCGATCTGATGTGTTTTTTGTGCATGAACGTGGCTCTCGCATGCTTTTTTTTCTACATAACTAGGTAAGATATCCACATACAGATGGCAAGTTAATGCCCGGTGTAAATGGGGTCTTACTGTGTGTTCAGGCAGAATGCCTGGAGGATTTTAGAGACAACACGATCATACTCAAATTTTGTGGAAAGATGCAATTCAGAGAGACAAGAGCCCTGAGTCAACACACCACAGACAAAATCCTTCAGACACTGTCGCAATGCAATGTTCTTCGCTAGATTGTGGCCAAAAAACAGTTGTTTGATGCAAATAAACCCTAATAGCCGTCACTCAACATTGTGCGAATGACGCAAAGCGTTCTGTATGAAATCACCTTCAGCCATTATTGTGGGTCAAGCTCAAGTTGGCATCCTGTTCGAAGCTGCATTCAGCCCCACAGAAGACAATGTATGAGCCAGTTTCCACCCAAAGCAGACCTTTAGGTGTAAAACAGAGGCGTGGCTTATTCAAGACAGCAAAACAATTTTTTAAAAATTGCATACCTTTAATGTGCCGCTCACGTGCACTCTGAAGGTAGCAGTGAGTATGTGCCATCTCTGTACATCCTCTGTGTTATCAATTTTATTAAGCCCAAACCCTATATACTGTATGCACCTATAATTAAGAATGTACTGTAAGATGCCACTGCCCCTGCAGCCCAAAGGATCTCTAACTCTCTCAGTGGGTTAAAAACCACATCCCCCATGCTGCCATTCAAGTTTTTTTTTTCAACTAAACCACAAATTACTTTTTAATATGTTCCTGGTGCTATTGTCAACATCGATTCTTTGCCGTGGATCTAAGATGCAGGTTAGCAGTTTTTGCCACTCAGACTCGCCTCCCATCTCTTCCCCATTCCAAGCTGAACATACGCCACAATGCCACAGGGCTCTTAAGGTTTTTTTTCTTTTTTTTTTTTCTTTCCTCCTTTCCTGCTGTCCTCCTCCCGTCATGGTGCACCAGTAATTGCTGCTGTGCCTTTGGACATAATAGACTGGCCTTGCAATGGATATGCATAACTGTTTTTTTCTCTCCTCCTCAGCGCCGGTTGCAAATCGAAAACGGGGCCCTTTCTATAGCTGAGCTAAACGAGTCTGATTCTGGGATGTATCAGTGTGTGGCTGAAAACAAACATGGCATTATTTATTCCAGTGCCCAACTAATGGTGTTAGGTAAGATGGCCTCCCTCGCTCTGCTTTCATCCCGCTATCTGTCTGTGCGTTTGATCATCTCCTAAGATAAGATAAATACTAGCAGCCTGCTCCTCAGCAATCAGCCTGCAGACTCATTTGATGTCACCATGGGCTCTGCTGGCAAAAATATGAATCTGATGGAGTGTCTCATTTTACTTTCAGTCGTTTCATCATATTGATTTGGATACTACAAAGGCATTACTTTGTGGCATTGTTCATGCTTTCTCATGTAGATTGGGGTATTGATTTATTTGCAAAGCTCTGATGACTTGCATCTGACTGACTCGATGAGAAATTCAATTCTGTCTTGATACATGTGATGACACTTGGGCCAAAATGGTGGCTAACGAAATGTGATGATGGTTATTAATAATGGCTGTAACCTCCCCAAGTTGAAGGCATGATAAGGGTGGATTGTGTAGTGTGTATAGTGTGTGTGTGTGTGTGTGTGTGTATATATATATATATATATTAGAAGAATGTGAGGACCACAGCCAATAGGCATTTCGGCTGAGATTTCATCGGGGAGTCCATCTCAACACAGCACGGCTGATCTGCAAAGATTTAGGTTGCCTGTATCTTTTGATCTCACACCCTTTCTCTGCTGCCCCCAACAAACAGCTTCCGCTCCCAGTTTCTCCAAAAGTCCGCTGAGGGCCTTGCTAAAAGCTCGCTCAGGCAGCGAAGTCACTCTCGAATGCAAGCCTCAAGCCTCGCCCCCAGCAATTAGCCTGTGGAAGAAAGGGAATGAGATCCTGCAGAGAAGTGAAAGGTAGGATAAATGTCCAAGTGCATGTCCCTATAGCAGCTTTCATTCACATTCACTGCGAGCCCACTTGTTTGAATAGTGTATTTGACATCTGTGCAGATGCATAGACGGGAAGTCTAATGAGGGGGATGAGAGCAGTCTGGTCACCACAAACACTGCACATGGCTAATATACTGTGTGCACCTTCGTGTGCAAATAGTTGGGTGTGTGGGATGAAGATGCTAGCTGGCCGCATCTACAGTGCACGCATGAAATATTTACAAAGATAAAAGATTGGTAAATGGAGTCACTGCCTGAAAAAAGTCAGGCTACATTTAGAAAAAGGTAAAAACTGAAGCTGTTGCACCCTCTGAGGTAAAATGTTTGACTTTATCTTGACATACAAATACAACTCGACTTCACGCAATCACAAAAGCTGCGGAGACAACAGCTTTGTTGCCGATTTGAGAGGTCTCACTAGACTCGGAACTCCGCACACAGACATGACGCAGACAACAAGCAAAACTTCAAGCACCACTTACCATGGCATGAAGTGGTGCTTCATTTTATTTTTCCTTTGTTGTACTTTTCGGTATGACTTCTTATTGAATATGCCGTAGTTGAATTTCAGCTACTAAACAGATTTCGCACAATACTAAACGACTAATTGAAGGCGGAGGAATCCAAAAAAGCAAATCCGAGGTAAGAGATGACACATTTGAGCAAGCCGTCTGCACACTTTTCATCATCCAGATTTGGATGAAAGGGGGGGAATAAATCTCGCTGCACACACACACACACACACACACACACACACACACAGAGAGGCAGGACAGAGTGAACAAAAACAACTCTCACATCGTAGTGCTCAAAAGAAATGCTTAACTTTGTGCTGTTTGAATCAGTCCCATGCTGCTAATTCAAAAGGCAGTCTGAAAGGGAACAATACGAGTCAAGCATCTTGTCAAAACAGCACTGAGTCTCTTATGCTGGCTGAAGATGGGGAACCGCCGCTGCAGCTGCAGAAAATTGCTAAAATTCCCAAGCTGAATGACATTTAGCACACTGTGTGTGAAGCCCACGTACCCTTTTCAAGGTGCACAACACTGGATGTTCAGGGACACTGGATGGGAAATGTTTTCTCATACATGCAGTCACGCTGTAAATTGGAGCGGCGTTCGGAAAATGAATTGAATACACATTTGTGTGACTAAATACCACATCAGTTAAAGGTGGTTCCACCCAAGTGATGGAGGCGAGTACCCTTCGTGCTTTCTATCCATGCAGAGAGCTTTTAGCTTAGTTAGGAGATGTTTATCTCTGAGATATCTGCCTCCAGTCCTCCGTCCCTTAATAATAAAATAATCTAGTGAACACACTGTCAGCAGTTCTTTTTTTCTTCTTATCTGGACTAGTTCTTTGGTAGTGGCTCACATGAAAACCCTGTTTGCAGTGAAGTCTATGGATGATCTAAATATGACTTGAACCAGCCCTTGTGCAATTGCTTTAATCTCATGCCATGTCCTAGTCTCCGGTCTATCAAAATCTTGTGATCGATGGAATCAAGATCTATTAGGAGGAGGCCAGGTGAAGATGATTGGTAATTTTCCGCTCCATGATTTTCTCTAAATCCTCACTGAAAACCTTCAAACATACCGTTTCTTTGCAAATGATCAAATCATTGGTTTGCAACAGCTTTTTTTCAAGGCTTTTAGCATTGAAGGGGGGTTAGAAATGTTGGGGGTCAAGAGAAGACTTTTTTTTTTTTATTGTTTAATTGATGCAACCATAAAGGCCTGCGGTACATGCTGTTAATACAGATAAATGGATCAGATCTAATATGAAAGTGCTAAGTGTGAAGTTTCCTTGAAAAGTCTTAATGGAATAGATTAACATGCAAGTGGAACTGAAAAGAGCTCAGAGAGATTCCATAGGAGAAATATGAACCAGACTTTACATATAAATGTATTGTCCAGTACAGCAGCCATACAATTGACTGTAAAGAAGCCATTACTGCTGAGAGTGAAAGGAAGAAACGCCTCAATAGAGCAATGACTCTGTATGTCTGCTTGAAACGTCCTAACTGTGAAGTGAGTCTTTCTCTGATTCACTACCCTTTGTCACTTTTGTCTGATGACCTTGTCAGAATAAAGAATACACAAAACACATAATAAACACTACATTGTACAGTACAGTACATTATTAGTTATTATTCAGTTTAACGTCATACAGCAACAGTTGTGACTTTGTCTTGATTATCATTATTTCTAATAAGGCTTTGAGGATGTGCCTTGCATGTCGGTTGTTATAAACTTTACAGTGCACTTTTGTCAGGTGCTCTACTTCTGCATTATATTACGTATCATAACATGTCTTGGCCCTTTATCAAATATCCAGCCTTTCCGTGACCTCCCAGCATGACAGAGGGGTTCCTCTCTGACTTTTGCAACATAAGAGCTGCAGAGCACATATTATTTATTCATTGAGCTTCTCAGCGATGCTGTGTGTAAAATGTTTCTCCATTTAGTAATGTGCTGGTGAGTTTAGCTCACCGCTGGGTCGGGGTGATGGGTCACACTGCCTGCTGCTAACCTGCATTAAGAAATCCAATTTTTTCCTGGGCTTTAGAGGAGAGCTGTATAGTAACCGAGTCAAAGGGCTTACATTTCTTTTTTTTAAGGAACATGATTCTGGTAGAAACACTTTCTGCATCATGGAGAGTAGCATTTCAGCACTTGAGTTCTGAACTGTTCTATCTTCACTTTATTCAGCACAATAAAAAGCTTCTCTGCTTCCCTCAGGATTACTCTCCTTCCCAATGGAACATTAAAGATCACCAATGTCACCAGGCTGGACGCTGCCAGCTACACCTGCATCGCTAAGAACCAGTTTGGGATAGCGAGCACTACTGGGAGGCTGCTGGTCACTGGTGAGTGCTGCTCTTCTCCACTAACAACTTCCCCAAAAAGCAAATCGCCCTTCACTGACCTCTCTCTTAAGTCCTGCACCCTCATTTTCATATTACACCTGTCTTGCTATGCCTGACAAACTGTCCAATCTTCCACTGCATATATGCAGTTTACACTGATAGCAATTGTAAAAAAAAAAATTTACTTTTTCAAACAGTGGGTTCTTGATGCTTGAACAACTGGCAGCTGCTGATTTGTAGATGGAACATGGAAAATTACTGAAACTACAAAATATGATATAAATCGCATTACGGATGGTTCAGAAGGAACGCGTGCAAAACAGGCCAAGGCTATACTGTACACTGATCTGCCACAAAAGCAGATACAGTGTTAATGTTGTGGTTGTTCTGTGTTTATTTATAAGGATAACATTAACAACCCAGTTCATAATCAAATTAATATGGCTGGTTTATGTTATGCAAAATAGAAGCAAAGCAAGCAACAAAACATGATCCCTGGTTTAGTTAAAGGTCATTATTTATGGATGCACTAACATAACATGTTCATGTGGTCCACTAGTTTAATCTGGTGTGTGTGTGTGTGTGTGTGTGCGTGCGTGCGTGCGTGTGTGTGTGTAGCCACCTGACTTATTTTTTCTCATTAGCTTCTATTCTTCTCGTACACTGACAGCTGAACCATTTAATGTCACAGAATTTAATTACTTTGACCTTTCCTCGACATACTGTGAGGCCTCCAATCCACCACGGTCACCAAGTGGGAATGTGTTTGCATCCCTGTAATCCCGTTTTAAACATTTTCTTCCAAATTGATCCCGGAACAAGAAGTGCAAAGCAGAGATGTCATCAAATGTTGCTAATGGACAGACTTGGAATCTAAGTGCTTATTAAAATCAGGAAAAGCACACGTCCGTGGGTAATTTAATGATGGTGTCTTGATTTAGCCGCGAATGGGAGTGAGATGGCAGTCGCAGAGGTCATGGTGGTGTTAAAGGTTCCCGTGGCAGAGATATTAACATGCGTACACTGTCGTCTGTTGTCTGGCCAGAGCCCACCAGAATCACCATGAGGCCTACTAACATGGAGATTATTGTTGGCGAGAGCATCGTGCTGCCCTGCCAGATTGCCTGCGATCCAGCTCTGGATGTCTCTTTCTCCTGGGCATTCAACGGCCAGCTCATCAACTTCCAGCGAGACAGCGATCATTTTGAAAGAGTGGGCGGGGTGAGTCATCTCAAGCATTAAATTCAGCTACTTTCTGGCTATTCTGGGATTAATTGGGACATACAGTGTGATGTTCATTTAAAAGTTCCCCTGTGTTTGGTGGGGAATGGAATCTCAAAAAAAGTATTATACCATCTATCAAGAATCACTTACATTCTTTCATTCATATGGTGTAAAACCCGCAGGGAATGGCACTATCAGGTCAGTGATCGGGATGTTAACTTTTGGAATTGGCTGCGAGCCTCAGTGTTTTACACTTTCAGAAATATCTTGGTGAAATGCAATTTCAGTCAAACAGATCCTCATTAATAAAGTCTTTACACTTTTCATCCCTTCAACTCCTAATTCCGGGAACCTCGAAGGGAGAACAATTTCTTATCATCTCCCTCTGCCATAATTGAATTTGTGTACCTATTTATGAATCTTGAGCCCCCAAATAATTAAGTAATAAGCGGGCTGGCATTCACCAAGGGCAGGCCAGGAACCAGGAAATGTTCATTTGAAATCCATATGTCTTGAAATAATGATAAGTGATGACTCTTTGTTGAATATTTGTTCCTTTTGATGAAGGGCAAAGCCATTTGTTCAGAGCTTGTCAGTATGAGGTTACACTGCTCCTGCTGATTATATTGTAATTCATCACATCCAAGGTCAGCAGCCTGATCACTGCCATTCACATGTCAAAGGTCGGCATCATATCTGAATTGCGAATGGCAATTACTGAACTGAACTGTGGGTGGGCATGCAATGATATATAGATTTCACAGAAACTGTTTCCCGGCCCGTCCACCGAGATTACCAGCCCCCCTGCTCAACAGCTTCTGATGAATTAATTAGCATAATTAAAGCAAATGCGCCTCATCACTTCCTCCCTGCCAAGGCAAGGACGCCTTGCAAGCTCTCAGGTTGGCCAGGTGGCGGCTGACACCGGAGGGAAAAATCAGACATGGCAAACACCGCATAAAATAGTGTCAGGTGAAAGGAGAGGAGATGAAAGGAAGGTGGAAAGAGAAAAGAGAGCAGGCGAGGCAGTCTCTTTAGCCCACGGCAGCAAAGAAGTGCCATTCAGCTCGTCTCGGCTTTGTCAGACGCTTCAGAGAGTTGGAGATCCACCAGCGGTCTTGTCCAGTTGCTGCAGAGCGAAGCTATGATCCACTAGCCACTCAGGGGGCTGATGAAATCTGCTATGACTGCAGCGAGTCGTACCTGGCCAGCCCCCAGGTGACTCCTTTCTAAAGCAACACACTTATTTTTTTCACAGGCTGACATGCTTAGTGACAGGCCGCTTCAAGAGTTGACTTTCAGGAGGTCGATCCCTATGCACGGTCAAAAAGGAGAACAAAAAATGATGTTTGGGTGAATAAGTTAATACTATAGTAATATAATCACTGTAAATTACTTTGTATCGACCGCATCCTGCACGTTCGTCACTTTAAAAGACATGGCTGCATAGGGACAGGCGTTTCAAACAAAATTACAATTCGATAATCACCACTGTTCAACTGTGTAGTAGTCTTCATGCAGCCACCAATAACACAACTGTCCTTACACAGATGAAATAAGTTAATATTTGTCATAATGTTTTGTTATTCTATCACATGCATGCAGCTTGTGTGAAATAATATTTGCTCTTTACACTCACAGAGTTATACTCTCCATACTTGTTGGAATTTGTGTAATTGCAAAATACTTAGGATTGTCTTGCAAATTAACTAGACTTTCTTTGTTTTTGTGTCCTGTGTGTAGCTGGTAGCTGTGTGTAGGGGTGTGAGGGCGTTGGAAGAGGGGGGCTGGCTGGTCGGGTAGTGCCTGAAGGACGGCCAATAGCGTTATTTGCGCAAAGTACATCTGCCACGTCTGTTGTTGGTGTTTGAAGAGATGAAATAAAAAATCAATGGCCTGGAGACGAAGCGCTTGTACAAAGCATATGTTTTAAATGTTGAAACATCCCAGAGCCAAAAGCTGAGCGATGAGACAACACTACATATTCTACTTAACTCTAATATTTAAATATGTAATATTGAATTCGACAACATCACAATAACATTCTGTTCTAGAGCATATCTGGGGATCTGATGATTCGCAACATCCAGCTGAACCACGGGGGGAAGTATGTCTGCGCTATTGACACCGACGTGGAGAGCCTGTCCGCGTCCGCAATCCTGGTTGTCAAAGGTAAGAGAGGCAATTTAAATTCAAAGGCTCGCTTTTGTTTGCGAGCGTGCGAATACCCAAGTCTAAATAATGTGACACTGAAGCATCCGCAGAAGTATGAAAGGAGTATGAAGTGTGAAACAGAGACAGAGAGAGAGAGAGAGATGTGAACAACCCCAGAGGCTTCTTGTAAATATATAGTGAAGGAAAGCAAAAAATGGATTTTACCTCAGACAGAGTTATGTCAGTTTCTGTTTACATTATATACACTATGTGCTGCCGTGCACACTCACGAGCAATGGCTGAATCCGGGGCTCAGCTGACGCAGCTTCGTTTATATGTGCTCCGTGCTTCAGACTCAGCGTGCGGGCTCATCCCTTGTGACTTGCATTGGTATTCATGCCCTTAACAAACTGTAATAGCTGTCTCAGGTGCTTTGAGAAGGCAATGTTTATCACAGAAAATGACTATAATTGGCTCATTTACACATCGACAAAATATCATGGAAAGCGTCTGAATAATGGAGCGGCGGAGCAAACAACATTATAAAGCCAGTAACAAACATTTGCTTCTTTCTCTCTCTCTGTGTATTGACTCGGCTTTTTATTCTTCTTACTGGTGTCTCCTCCCCTCTGTAGCCCCCTTTTTACTCTCCATTGCTAGTCATCCCATGTTCACTAAGCACTTTGTAGCCCCGCACATCACACAGGCACACACACACACACACACACACACACACACACACACACACAGAGTGAATGAAGTCACTGCATGCACGGAACAAGGACGTAGCCCTTAATTAAAGGGAGTGTGATGGCCTTGATATGTTACACGGTGCAGAAATTTTTATGACTTCGGCGAAGGAGCTTGTCGGAGTGGGTGATCACCTAATGTTCACCCTACTCGTCGCCTGATTGATTTAGGTCCCCCGGGTCCTCCGGACAAGGTGTCGGTGGAGGAGATCACAGACAGCACGGCCCAGCTTTCCTGGACTCCCGGAAGAGACAACGGCAGCCCCATCACCGGCTACATCCTCCAGGCCCGGACGCCTTTCACTGTAGGCTGGCAGGCAGTTGACACAGGTAGCGTGAAACTCTCCTCTCACTGTCTTGTTAATATTCATGTGGGTCCTTAATGCATGTATTTATTTATTTATCACTCAATTTGGGTCCAGTTGTGCATGAGCCTGATTTTTTTCTGAGGATCTCGTTTCCACATTGCAGTGCCGGAGGTGGTGAATGGGAACATGCTGACAGCCACAGTGGTGGGTCTGAACGCCTGGGTAGAGTACGAGTTCAGGGTGGTGGCTCGCAACATCGTCGGCCTGGGAGAGCCCAGCCCGGCCTCGGCCAAGACCAGGACGGAGGATACCAGTATGTAAAACTAAGGACTTCTGCACACACCAAACACTAAGACAATAAGACAGAATTGTATTTTGTGAGTTTAAATTCACCTTCCCAGGTTTGTTTTAGAAATTATAACCAAAAGACTGTGGAAAATGAAATTAAATGGTTGAAGACTTTGGTAAGAAAAATAATGAAGTGATGTGTGAAAACTTTCCTCCATTAGGAAATTCACACATATTTTCTGTAGTGGAGTTGCAACATGTGTTTAACCAGCAGAATAATGGGACAGATGTTCCTGTAAAGCTCTGGACTCGCAGTAAAAGTGGAGTATTGGTGAAAATTTCCAAATGCAGATTTTCATTAAGCAGTGTTTGTGAGAAAGAGAGAGAGAGAGAGAGAGAGAGAGAGAGAGAGAGAGAGAGAGAGAGAGAGAGAGAGAGAGAGCTTCCCCCTTTAAAGCAATGGAAATGGTGGATTTGACCCTCTTTTGATTGATTATAGAGTAATGTCAATTTGGGTTACAACTTGAAAAGGTTTACATGCTCTAATGTTCAGAAAAGGCATCAGTGTTCTCATACTGCCCCTTCCTGCAGCTCCTCTTTTCACCCTCTGTCTAAAATGCCTGGATTTATTTTAACCCCCGCCTCCCGATAAACCCCAGTGTACTCTGATTGGCCAGCTGGCCCAGTCTGTTATGATTGGTCAACCAATTTCAAAATGTGTAGGAAATGTTTCGCCCCTTCACAATAAAAGTGGAGATTCTCAAATTGTAGGCGGGGTTACCCCCAAAAGACTGTGAAATCAGAGTGGGAGAGAAATCTGAACCAGTCATTCAGAGCCAGGCTGTAGGGTTTAGCCTGCTTACAAGAAAACTGGTCTTTTTTCACAGTTTGTGGGCTGGCAGGCACCACAGATACACACATTTATGTGCACAAAGAATGAAAAGTGATTTTCATATATGGCACCTTTAAGAGGTATATTATCCAAATATTGGCTGTTCAAGGTCAGAATACAACTACTACTGTAACATGCTACCGTTACTCAGGTTTTTTTTTCTTGTTTTAGTGTACCATACACAAACACACAGCTGCATAAACACATGCTCAAAGTGAAAGGTTCCTGCGGGTAAGTTTTCCCGGGAAATGGAAGCATATTTAGGTGAGACTCCTGGAGAAAAATCCACACATGGGCATCGGACATAAATGCTGCTTCAACCGTTTGCCGATATGACACATTAAATGTGATGCTTCACTTGCTTAAGGATACTACAACAACACAGCACAACTGCTCCTCCACCCTCACTATCAGCTTTTGCGCCCATCACACTGCGGAGCACAAACAGCCGAGTGGGAACAGGAATGGAGTGGGTTGAGTCGAATGTCATTTGCAAAAAAATTACAAAACCTTTATGCACAGTGACATTTGGGCAAAATTGGTGACTCGCTATTCCCTGACATGTTTGTGTTTGCACGCGGTGAGGGATTTGTGGGGTGTGAAATAGACGACGGTATCTACGGCAGGCAGCTTTGTCATAGGGCTACAAGTACAGTTGAGGCTTGTCGCTGAGCTTTGTAAACTGTGTTCTAATTGCTCCCCTCTGGGCTTTACCTCTCAGTTCCTGATACAGCTCCCACTGATGTTGGAGGTGGAGGCGGCACAAAGTCTGAATTAGTGATAACATGGGAGGTAAGTCATCTGTCACATTTTACTGTTCTCTCCATCGGCGGGTAATGGTTCCGCTTAATTGTGCAGAATTGAACGGAGCAATTTTTACGACCCACATTAGAGCGAGACACCTCTTCTCCGGCTCAGCCTCCCAAGTGCCATTTCTCCCACCAAACGCAGGGACAGAGAGTTCTTCCGTTGAAGAGTTTTGCACTTTAGCCACAATTACATAGCCACACAAGAGCAAAGGATACGGTAAAAGGTGATTGCAGAGTGTTCTGGGTGGTTGCGGCAAAGGGAAGAGGTCGTGACTAATCACAGGAGTACTTGCGGAGGTACAGTGCAGAAAGGGGCCCATCTGTGTCTTCGTCTGTATGCGTTTTAATATCACTATAGTTTTGTGTTTCGCTCCCAGCCTGTGCCCGAGGAACTGCAGAATGGAGAGGGCTTCGGCTACATCATCGCCTTCAGGCCCGTGGGCGCGGTCACGTGGACGCGGGCGGTTATCTCCGCCACCGTCGTGTCACGCTACGTCTTTCGCAACGACACCATCCTGCCCTTCTCGCCTTTCGACGTGAAAGTGGGGGCGTACAACGACAGAGGGGAGGGGCCCTTCAGCTCTATCGCCACGGTGTATTCAGCAGAGGAAGGTACGGCACGGTGCAGACCTCGCTGTCCAGCGGCAGAGTGATGCTTGAAAAAAAAGGAAGAAGCTATAATCTCTCTCCTTATGCGACCACGACCTTGAATAGTAATGATGAAATGAGTTTTGTACCTCCGGTGCTGTTATTTCCCTCCCCTCTCAAGCTGGGAATGTCAACTTGATATTAGTTATCATGCTGGTAGATTACAGGAAATCCTAGCAGACACTTACCACACTGTGCTGTCAGGGAGGTATCCTGTTAATTGAATTTGCTGGGCAGATAGTCTTCCCTTATGTCAGTCACAGATCCCATTAAAAGAGAGCAGGGGAAATAGCTTTTCAGTGAAACTACAGGTCTATTCTGTGCCTTTCCTCTTATTGCTATTAGTGTTATGTGTGTGTGTGTGTGTGTGTGTGTGTGTGATGCTGTTGGATGAGTCTATGGGATTCTCACCAGCGCTCTATTTCTGCAGTCCCCGGTGTGGCTCCTAAGAGGGTTAGGGCTAGAAGTGTGTCTGCAGCTCAAATTGAAGTGATCTGGGAAGCTCTGCCTGCCATGCCTGAACGAGTGCTTGGATACGAGGTACGTTATGACTCACGAGAAAAATCATTCTTTTCTTTGCTTTCTCCCTTTATTTTTATATCACGATAATTGAGCTTCTCCCTGTGGCTTGTTTATCTGCTCATAACCTTCCTTTCAGTGTTTCTTATATCAGTTTTTTTTCCTTTTACAACTTATAATATTCAACCATATCTTCCCATGCATCTCTTCAAATTTTTGGAAGCATAATAATATCATGAAATGACCTTAATACATCGGCACACCCAACAGCAGCACCACAAGAGGAAAAATAAAATCTCTCATCCTTTCAAGAATGCAAAGAGGGCTTTGCTGTGTCCCCCCCCCCCCCCCCCCCCCCCCCCCCTCCGGTGCTCTTTCAATATCTGTCACCTCCGGCCCTTTGGCACAAAGCTCTCCAGTTGCCATAGCGCTGGCCACGTTGTCCTTTCAGAACAGGGCTCATTTCTCCAAGCGCGGTTCTGAAGTGGATTCAAGCTGCTGAATCTCAATAGGCCACCAACAGTATATGTCCGGAGCGGTGGACTGAACATGCGTGTGAGACTCAGCCTTTCATTAGTCGTAGTTAAGACTGACAATGCAATCCCGATTCAGTTTAATGCAATCACTTATTACTGCTCAAAAGGTAGCATTACTGTAACAGAGTTTCTGGTGTCGATCATGCAACGCTTTAATTGATCACAAATTAGAAATAAGGTAATTCATGGGAGATTTAATAGCAGGAGTATCCTCCGGGGTTGATTTCACATTCCAATTTAATTATTGGAATTATACCGATTCTAATTGTTGTGTCACTTAATACCAGACGCATGAATATTGAAGAGGAGCCAAAGCAAGTGACGAATTAGTGTGTTTGCTTCATCAGATATCACTTCACCTGTGCCCTTCGGAGGCTAATAGCCCAAAGGAGAGCAAACTCTGCATCTTGTCTTACAGAGTGCACAATCACGCTTTTTTTTATTGCCAATAAAGCATTTTGAAATATTTGTAAAATATTTATCTGGCAAAATTAAGAGCTGAGTGTTTTTTGTTGTTGTTGTTTTTTTTATTGAACAAAATGGGCTAGAGCCATGAATTTTTCTTCCTGGGTCACTTTCCCTATAACCCACTAATGTCTTGTTTATATAACCGGAGTGGCTGAGAGGAAGTGCATCAGTAATTGAGTCTCCACTTGTGAAGAATTTATTATTCATCGTTGCTCCCTCCCTCGCCTTCTGTAATACAAACAGCATTTCAGATTTCATGATGGAATATGAATTTCAATAATGCAGTGAAATGCATCACCAGAATCTGTCTGTTTGTGATTTTCTTTTTTCTTTCTTTCTTTCTTTCTGTCTCTCTCACCAACAGGTCGTGTACTGGGAAGACGACACCAAGCCTGACACTGTTGGCAAAGTGCGCATATCTGGAAACTACACGCTGGTTAACATCACGGGGCTGAAAGCGAACACAGTGTACTACCTCTCTGTGGCTGCTTTCAATACAGCTGGCCCCGGGCCGCAGTCGGCACCCATCAACACCACCACAAAGAAACCACGTGAGTCGATCCCCCTGTGGGCATTGAAATCATTTCTAAACGCCCCTCGCTCATGAACCATGTCAGCCCCGCTGCAATGACGTCATGCTGTCCTCACCATGACATGCATAGCATTTCTTCAGCTTTGTTGGCTGCGGTCATGAAATGTAATCTGACAGGGGAGCTTTCCATTTGCCTTGGAAGAAAAGAAGGGCAAAGATAAATAAATGTGGGTTGAGTAGAATGTTGCAGCAGTGACAATTTAGGTATTTAATCAGAAAATGTGATGTTAAAGCTAGATTCGTAAAAATTTTGGGATTTCAGCTAACATGAGGGGAAAAAATCATAACCGCAGGATGCCCCCCGTTTCATGACACCAAAAGGATTAGGGTTCAGCTTCCTGTATCTCTATCTCCCAGTGAGAGCTTGATGCGCTGCAGCTTAAGAAATCACAGGCGGCAGACAAAACCCTAATAAGGAAGAGTTGAAAACATATGCAGCATTTAGAAAT
Organism: Scophthalmus maximus; assembly: GCF_022379125.1. Taxonomy (NCBI): domain Eukaryota; kingdom Metazoa; phylum Chordata; class Actinopteri; order Pleuronectiformes; family Scophthalmidae; genus Scophthalmus; species Scophthalmus maximus. The sequence continues at coordinate 22,278,858 of NC_061520.1, read as the reverse complement.
GTTTATTTTATACCTTTGTTAGGTGGTAAAAGGGAAGAGATGACAGGATTTGAACAGGGGGCGTTCACGGTCAGCATCTTAAGCCGCGGGGCCGGCCACCGGAACTAAACTTCTGTTGTTTTGTGACTCACTTTTGGTTTTGTTCTGCGTGTGTTTCTGTATTTGGTTAAGTGTTTTTTTTTCTGTTTTTGCAGTTGATTTCTCTGTTTGGCTGTGCTGTGAAATTGTTAAATTATTTTCTTGATTTTCTTGCGTTTTCTTGCGTTCTCTGCTGCAACCTCAATGTATTGTTTTTATTGTTTATTATTGTGTTTTTGAAATCTAATTCCTTCTAAGTGGAGTTAATATAATCAAGGAACCTGTATATTACTGTATACAATAATTTTCCAAAAAAAACTTAAATAGCTATTTGTATCCTCTACCACAGTGTATCTTTACCTCTGGTTCCTTTTCTAGCCCCAGATCGTGCTCCCCTCAACATACAATGGACCATGATTGGCTCCACACTCACGCTGCACTGGGATCCTATAATAGCCATGGAGACAGAGTCAAAGGTCACTGGATATTTGGTACGTGCCGGTTCAATCGGAGCTGGGGATTTATCTTCAGAATCAAGGATGACGGGTTTTTTTGGCATGAGTTTATTTGTCTGTGTCCTCTCCTGCCTCAGGTGCTGCTGAAGAGACATCGCTACAACGACGTCAACACTATCTTGACCGACAAAACCACTGTGGAGCTCAGCCTCGCCAGCAATGACAACTATCTCATTCAGATCAAGGCCATGAGTGAGGGCGGGGAAGGCGTGGGCAGCGAAGCCATCCACATCCACAAATTAAGTGAGTCCTCTGTTCTTGTTCCCTCTTCAAATCCGTTCCGTTTTTGACCACAGATTAAGCTTGAGTGAGGATTCAATAATTCAGAGAGAATATTTAATTTGGCTTCATTGCATCCCTTTCCAACCGTGTGTAATAGACTTATTTCAAGTGGGGGGGGAAGCGACCTTTTTAGAAATGCATGTGCGGTGTCATCCATCTCTGCCATTGGGTTATTATTCCTTGTTGACTGGCTGCACAGCGCTGCAGCATATAAAGCAGTACTGTGCTCCCATCCTGCTGCTGTGCAAAATTGTGAGGCGGCTCAGTTTGCCACTCTCCTCTTTGATGTGATACCAACTTTATCTACTTAAATAGCTTCTCCTGTTGAAAGCAAGTAATAATGTAGATACGTTGGGGGGTGGGGATCACAGTTGCTATTGATTTATGATGAGGTGTCAGATATTTAGATGTAGCATGGCAGAGTGCATGGTTTTCTGTTTTTGATCGGACGGGTTTTGTGTTGACTTTGGTTGCAGGCATGGGAGCGCGAGGCTCAGGAGCGAGCCCCGTCAGCCCCTCGTACTTCCCCGCAGTCCTCGTCAGTGCACTGCTCTGCTCTGTCTGGTGATGTCTAATCAGAGCTTACAGAGTGCGCGCCCCTCCTCCTCCCTTTCCGTCCCTTCAGTCAGCCTGTCCTACGTTAACCCCCCGCTGGACTGGCACAAGGCCCGGGCTTCAGTGGCTGGACTGGGATAGACTGGAAAGGATTGGACTGCACCGAGCTCTTAAAGGGACCACACCGCTTCTTTTTAAAAGGACCATCGGATAGCGACAAGATCATTTGCGTGCATGATATCTTTTGGTATATTTCTCCAGTGTCATAAGTGCCACCATGCTGAAGGTTTCATTTAGAAGTTGTGATGTTTATATGACTTATCTTCTTGGTATCTCTGCAGATACTAATGCCTTAAAACCCATTTACACTCACAGTTCATTCCAAAGTAGGTGACAGAGGCTGCTTGCTCTTAGGTTTCTTTAACTCTATATGAAAATGTTTTGCAATCAAGATCAACTTCTCAGCAGAAACATCACTCTATAACCATTGGTTGCATCTAATTTTATCATTTAAAAATGTATCTTAAACAAAACCAATTCTATTCACCATAAATAACATGCGCTCCATGTTGCAGCGTTTGCCAAAAGAAACATCCACAGCAGACTCAAAAACTTTTTTTTACCAGCTCTTGTCAAATATATGAAAGATGCATAGCAAATTGATCAACGGTGCCTCAAACTGACTTATCTCTCGCGTTCTGAAATAAAATTAAGTCTGTCTGAGAGCCGAATGCTCCGCAGCTCCGGGCTACTATAGAATACTCTGATAGTTCTTGCCATTTTGCTCTCTATCTCATGCTCCTCTAAATAATAAATGCCTATCACAGCCTGCATTCTCTGTCGAGTGAAAAAGCAGGATTGCAGAGAGCGGAGATGTGTGGTGTTACTATGTCAAGCAGATCCCATGTGTACTGTTCCTTCTCTACATTTAGATGACCTGTGTTCTAGATACGTAGATCATATCACAGAACATGCACCATCTACACCCCAAATGACCAGCTGGCACAGTGCACAATGGACTACAGGAAAACAGTGCCTTCACTAGAGCTCACTCAGATTTTTTTTTACATTTCTTTTCTTTCCTTTTTCAGATATACCTTAGGTGAAATATTCTTGTTGCAGAGGAGGCATTGTTGGCTTTTGTTTCTTCAGATAGACATGAGTTACCAGGGACAGGAAACTCAGGTTGTAGAGGGCGGCCATTATTGGAAAGGGTACGTTGATTCAATTTTCATTCAGACAAGTACACTGGAGAACCTAAGAGAAAATGGGTTGGAAGCTTTGGGAAAGCCTCAATGAGTTGAGATGTATGGTGGACATTTAGGTCGCAGTATTTATGGTCTGTGGTGTAATAAATATATGACTCCATCCGCAGCATAATTTATGGGCTATTAAGGCATCAGAATAATTGATGCCAATACCTTGGTGAATAGAGCTCTGACTGGAAATGGAGCGAAAGGCATGGCTGTCATTTTACACCCACCCCATCATCATCATCATGTATTGGACACATACCACACTGAACCGTGACAACAGCCCATTGCAGCGTTGCTGAGGGAGCTACTTTTTGAGCCCTTTTATCATGTGGATGAGTCCATCAAAAGCCAGCCAAGGAAAAGCCGCGGTGCGATTACTGGGGTCCTGACAATGTTCGTGTCGACGTGGAAGGATACAGTCAACTGAACTGCTACACATTACTGTGCCTTTGCTGAACATGGGGCTGTGTACTGTCATTAGCTCGGAGGCTGCCACCGCCGCCGTCTGTATTTTGCACTCTTTACCCTTCAACCCCACCCTAAAGTTGAATGAAAGCACAAGGAATTGATGCAAGGTGACTGGAAGTCCTCACTCAGCCATCTGGACAGGTGTGTGGACCCCAGAGGCCTCGTAAAAAAAAAAGCGGCCAACATAATCAGGCTGTCCTATCTGCCCCTTGACTGGTTTCATAAAGCTCTGTGCCCGTTGATTAGACCGCTGCAGACCAGTCAATGGGATATTGATTTTCCCGCCCCATTATTACAGCTGTCACAATTCAGCTGCTTGATTGACTGATGGCCGCGTCCCCCATTGCACTCGTTCTGTTGTGTTGCATCCGTTGATGTTTCAGATGCCCTCCACCACAGAAAGACTTAAAAGGCATTTCCTTTTTTTTTGTGTTGTATTTGGGTTGTTTTGTTTTTCGCGAATCTTTTTGCTCAATTTTCACAGGTTTTCACAAGTATTTTGTAGTGTAGTGGTAGATTGTGACTTTGAATTGGAGCTGTGTGACCTGAAACCGATTGGCTGGTGGATTCTTTTGAGTAACACGTCGGAACACGACCGCTGTCGGGCTGTTCTGTATCTTTCTTTCCAACTGCATAACCGCCCAGTCGCACCGGGATTTACAACAGTGAAATGTCATGGCGAAATCATAGAATATGCGATTAGTTGAATTTTACTTTGGTGAACTTTTTGGTGTTATTACAACAGCCCACTGTCATGACATTGAGGAAACAGAAAGCCAGATAATCCCAAACAGAGCTAGCTCATGTGGCTAATTAGCCCTGTTGCTCCATCCACTTTTAATCCTCCTTTGTTGACGTATAACCTGCTCCTCCGAAGAGCATTGGCCTTTCAGACAAATTACGAGACATGTTTGATGTCTAGCTTTTGTTTCTCTGTGCCACTTTCTGGTGTGACTGGGCCTTTAAAGTAGCTTGTGTGTGCGATTACTTGATCCAAGTGGTGTTAATATTTCCATTGATATCCAAATAAGGTAACCTCATGGCCAAACGGCAGGCAAATACCTTACTAATTTACAGTGCTAAAACGTGTGGTTTCTCAGAGCTTTCTTATTTTACATAGTTGTAGTTCAGCCTAATGTTTGTTTTTTGCCTCTGCTCTTGCTCACACAAGAGAAGCATAAAACTGCTTTTTCTGGCCCTGTGCTTTAATAATGAAAACAAGTACAATCTAAAGAATGCGAGGAAAGCGATTGGAGCCACCAGCTGAAGTTATTTAAATGACTTGATCACAGAACAACAACATATCTTATATCCACGTGGTCGGTTTGGTTCGATTTTTGTTTCTGTGGTTGTTGTTGCTAGAAAAGAGTGTGTCTGGTGCAGTGTAAATAGCTTGCGTATATTTTTTAAACATGGCCATCGAAGACAACCTTATTGCTTTTATATAGTACCTTCTCTGACCTTAATACTGGTGTATTAATCAACGATCTCTGTGAGATACTGACATGTAGAATGACATTTTCATATTGAAAAGTAACTGTTTCGTCTTGTATACTAAAAATTGTGCATGTTAATAATTGTTTGTGGGTTTGTGTTGGATTTTTTTTTTCTAAAATTATAACTTAATAAAAATGTTCATTCCAGCCAGTGGTCTGTTTGTCTGTCGGTTCAATTTGGTTAATTTATTCTGAGTCTTCAGTCTTCAGATGATTTGCACCTTAAAAGTACAATATCGACTAATGCAGGTTTTCATTATTAGCTATTATCTTAAAGCCCAAATAGAAAATCGGTCTCATCAAAACTACCACAACTACAACCTAAGTCCTGGTACATATTCCAGCTAGGGGTGCTGGTATTAGTTTCTGGATGATGAGGGAAAAAAAAGAGTTAATGTGTATGTGTGCATAATAATTAGGAATTTGTAGGTAACACAGTACTTTTCACACTGCAAAGACTTGCAAGTGGCTCAACAAGGAAACGACAGCAAATATTTGCCTTGGGGGTCCCAACCAGCCAGTGCTGAATGATGTGTTTGAAATAATTATCACAATATTATATATGGATATATTCCAATATCAGCACTTATCATGAAAGTATGGTAAATACATGGTAAATCGAATACAAAATGATTTGATGATAAGGACATTTTGAGATAATTTAATCAAAATAATGAGAACATTTAGTTTAATGCAATATTGAATTATCATTGAAGCCATAATCAAAGGAGAAGTTAAGTCCAGTGAATGGAGACAAGAACCGATATGCAGTCTATGGACAAAACTGAGACCATCTTTAGACTAAGTTCACTCTAAAAGTCTATACTTTATCAAAAGTAATGATGATTAAGGGTTTTTTCTTAAGGATAGATGGATCAATTAATACATATTAACATGACAACGTATACTACGTTTTTTTCTACGGGTCAAATCCCTGTCAGAGCTTGTGGTAGAAATTACACTTCACATCGATAATATAAGCCATCTTAAATGGTGCATACAACATTTTAATGTAAAAGAAGATCTATAGATCAGTAGGCAGGGCAGTTAAATAATTCGTAACACTTAATTGCAGGAAGTTTACACTCATGTGTAAATTAAGTGTGTTTAACATAATTGGCATCATCAGAGAAAATGCTTGAACTACAGGTGCCTCCTTCCATAATCCGAGGCGAGCAGGTCTTTTCAGCCTGAGAGATCTAAACAGGATTACTTTATGCCACAGCAGTTTGTAGAGCAAAGGAATGTTTGAGAATATAATCACCAACTGATCAAAGCACAGCTTTGCACTGCATTTTACCCGCCATTAGCCCCACACAAACACTGTATCTACTGTATAAAGAATAGCTGTGTCGTTATGCTGGACCAGAGGTCGTCTTTAAGTGATAGACAAGCTTTTTGAGTTGAACCTGTGCTTTTTATGTGAGAAAAGGTTGCTCATTAGTTTCACCCCCAGTTGACCCTGTTTTGTTTTTAGCGAATCCGTGAAAAGATACAATCTTTTATTCATGCAAACAATGTCCTGCTGGGATGAGAAATATGTGAGCTTTTTCTTTGTCTTCATTAAGGGGTATTTTTCTTCAGTCTGGGAAATTATGTGGTGATGAGCACAAGAAGGAGGTGGTATTTGACTCATTCTCAAGTTACCAGAAAATATATTCATGTAAAATGTTTTCATAATTAAAGTTCACCTACTGCTACATTTACAAAACATAGCAGTAGTGTATGAGCTCTATAATAATAGTCTTAACACATACAACAGTACTGTAAATTGTTTGCAGAGTACATTCAGTACAGATGGTTATGAATGACCTAAGGTCACTTCATATTTTCTCATTTGTTCCTAATACAGTATGTGTATCAGGGTTTTATAATTAAAGTTTCCCTCCTGCCATTGATATCTCTTCTCCTCAAAGTTACATATTAAGAAGTTTTTCCCATAAAAAAAACCTCCATTCATGTCCAAATAGCTCGTATGTAAATGTACACCTTTGCCTCATTTAGTAATTGTGGATCTATGAATATGCATATTAGCCCTCCTATCTCTATTTGCCACCTGCAGCTCAGAATCGGCTCATCAAACGCATTACACAAAGGTAAGTTGTAATATGGGCGTTTGAACATGAATCTGACTCCAAAGACGGAGAAGGATGATTTTTACAGGGTCACCTACTAGCTGATGATTCAAAAGGGTAATGTATTTTATGTATTGCTCCCTACAATGTTAGAATGTAAATGAGTTGCTGTTACTGACAACATCAGCTTTTGACTTGACCTGGTTACCAGACTGCTAATAATATGTGGCTAATGGTGGATAAACCTTGGTACTTCCAAATTTCCCCATTGTGGGACGAATAAAGGCATATCTTATCTTATCTGTCCTGTTCACCAGTTTTATCTTAGCTACCTTAGCTGACTCAGCCTCTCATTTTGTCATACCATCACAGGGGCTATAAAAGGTATGCCTATGGGATTGGTTCCTAAGATTTGTGAAATGTGTAAACATGTTTTTATCTGAAACAAGTTCCAGGATGGAAATACTCAGCCATAGCAGTGATTGCTTATTCTAATCATGACTTTTCTTGTATCAAATAAAAAAAAGTGTGTGCAGACATGATACCAAGGTTAAAAGTTTGGTTTTCATTTGAGGGGGTCTCAAAGGTCGTCTGGTCTTTTCACACAGAAATAAGGGTGCACTTACAAACTGACAACAAAATTCTAAGCAAACATCTTTCCAAGTGACAAAAACACCATTTTAATTAACATAGAATCACAGGTTTATTTTCCACAGAATTCAATCAAAATACTCTGCCCTTCGCTAACTACTGCTTTATTGAAAGTGGTAAAATATCAAAAGAATCGTGCTTTGACACCAGCTGTAAAGCCCGTCACCTTTACAATTTGCTAGAAAAATAAATATGAATTTGTGTTTATCAAGGTAGTTCACTGTTTTGGATAACATGTTTATCTGTTTTCTTGCAAGCGTTAGATGAGAAAATCATTCTGATTCCCATATCTGCCGATTAAATATTGGCTCCAGTGTCATATCAAAAACATGAGAGTGGTCTTCTCTTCTTATGGTGCACTTTTTTAAAATGTGAAACTACTCCTTTAATACCTAGCCTTCCTGTATTTCATCATGAAATTCATGAAACTCATTTAAGGTCACATATAACATGAAATTTTCATGTTATATGTGAACTTAAATGAGTAGCCTGAATTACATAGGGACATTATTCCTTTCAATGTAAAGTAAAAGTAAGAAATTGAAAGTCAGTAATAAAAAGAGTAAGTTCCAGAGCAAGTGTAACAGCGCCGTGTTTCTCCACTGGCACTAGCGGCTGTAGAAAGTCATCACATGTGAAGAATGAATCTTGGAGGGTGTTGGTGATCTTTACAGCAAGCCTTTGAACATCTCTCTTGGTTTCATTTCGTTCTTATCATAATGGCACATAATGGCACCTAATCGAGGAGGTGACTTTCCCACCTTCGCTGTGAAGGGATTCATCAAACAGGGATTAGTGTAAAGCACACAGGTTCTAAAGGTAATAATGATAATTTGCTACTATAATTAAATGCGTCACATGGGCTACTCTCTATTACTCTGTGTCAAGAGGCGATCAAATTCTGAAGGAAAAATATTGTATGTTGTATGTTTAGGCAACATCGCCTCGACTTGAGTCTACAGATGGGTTCTGCCACAGTGACTATAGATTTTCTTTTCACAGCAGCACTGCGTCTCAGCTTTGTCCCACGGCATTATAGGCTCCATCAGTGTTCACTAATTAGGAGGGCGCCTCTTGTACAGACAACAAGGGAGGAGACACAGGAGGGTGGTTTGGAAATTAATCACTGAGGTTTATTAATGAGGGCGTATCTGCCCTGTGTGGCCAGAGAACAATATGAGAGGGAGCGATCAGAGGCGAGCTCCATCCGTCACTCTGAAAACTGTGTTGGGACACCAGCCGAACAAAGCTTTTAGAAGTAATATTTATTGTGGGCACAAGAGGAGAAAAAGCCTCAAATAGCATATCATTATTTAGATCTGAGACGGGCCTCTAATGTTTGCCATTGTTTAAAAGGAAAATTTCTCAATTTTGCTGGGACCAGGGTGAATTTCACTCAAAAAAGCTCGTGGATGTGTCAAGCTGTGACTGCTCTGGTACTATTTCCCTTTTTTGAATGGGTTGTTGCTTTTTCATAACATGACTACATGGAGTAAAAGGTGACATCTTCACTTTAAAAAATGACCTGTTTCATCACAACAAAACCATCAAGGATTACATATAATGTAGTGTTTAGACTTTGTGGGCAGATTTTCTACTCAAATACTGTCACAACAGCAACCGTGTAAAACTTTGTGACCTTGATATTCTAATAACAAATCATGAATCACAACAGATTCTATTCACTGTGTCTATTTTTGCAATACTCTCAGTAGATATGAAACCAATGTTCCTCAATAAGACACCTGGAGCTTAAGCGCTTTATGAAACCGGCTGAAATATAAACCAATGTTAATCGTGATTAACATTCTTTTGATTTTGATCGGAGAAAAGGCAATCAGACTTCTTACACCCATGTATAATAGGACAATCAACCGAAATTATGTAATTTTTTTAATATAAAAAATAGGGATTGCTCTAGAATTTTGTCCTTAATTGAATGCATTCTGAGAACTGAGCATTGAATGCATTGTTTCTCACATTAACAAGGCCCAACAACTTTTAATCGATTCATACCAACCAATATAAGTTACCGTTTTTCACTATCTCTGTTTTATATCTGTAAAGTGTGTTTAAAAAAATTGGTGTCACCTGTTAGCTTGCATTTGTTATTTAGAACTAAACTTACACCAGCAACAAGCGAAGCTGCTAGTGGCACTAAACAAAATGTCAGGCAATAATCAAAATCATTGGGAAATTATCCTCTGAAAACGGTGAACATAACATACAATAATTCATAAAAAAATCAATCTCATGTCGGTGAAGTGATTGACTGACAAGATAACACTGTTATTTCTAATGAGCAGTGTTAGCATGGCTAAAAAAATGGCAAAAACGTAAAATGTGGCCATTGGGTGATCCTAAACAAACAGGTCTGTTAAACAATTGTGATTATCTATTTGAATGCAGTTGATTCTTAGGAGAGAATAGAAATATAAAGTTTGGTGTAAGGGTATTTTTCTATGCTATTTGTAATAGAAAGCGATACTAAATACGATTTTATAAAGGACATGTGTTAGCTGTAGCGATTCATTGCACAGACAGGTTTGTTTGGGTGAGAGAAGAGAGGTGCACCCTGTTAAAATGGTTGAACAACCAACACTACTCACCTGCGAGAGGAGTCTTCAAGGAGTGAGGGAACACATTCAAATGAGTTCACAAGTATTTAATCTCTGAGCTTTTCTAATTATAGATTATAGATTACATATACTGTATATTTGAGAAATGGCTGCTATGTCAGATTTGAATGGAACCATGTCAGGGGAAACGACTTGAATGTAAAACAGAAAAAGAAGGAGAAAAAAAAGATGACACAAGGGGCACAAAGTGGGACAAGGTCCTTCTTTACACTCCAGGGTGGTAAAAGGAACTTCACACGGAGGCCTCGACTCACAGCGAGCTCCAGCCAAACCACCTCAGCCATTCCTAAGATCTCACTGCGCTTTGAAGGCTAAATTCAACTGGTCAGGCGTGGAGGGCCTGGGAGGCAGTGGCTGTGCACCAATGGTCACTGGCAAGTCCAGCAGAACCACAAAACATGCTGGATATGAACAGAAATGGGAAAATGTCAGGCAGCGCAAGCCAGAGACCTGGCAGCGGTACAGCAAAGCCTACAGTGTGGGCTCAATTTTATCAGGCAGAAAGAAGGAGAGGAAACTGGAGACATGTTATGCAGGTACAGTATATTATCAAGTAAAAGACCAACATTTTGCTTTTGAGATGACATTTTCTCCTTCATTGTTTCATCAAGTTTTGTATTCTCTCTCAGCTTATTTCGTTATATTCACTCAGATCAGATCCAATGCACGTGGAACCAAACTGGTGGAGTGGTAGGAGACTGGACTTTGACTTCAAAATCAAAGCTTTGTCATGACAAGATTTAGTGATCAACACTGATTCAAGAAACTAAATCATAATGGTCTTCCTCCAACCTGGTCAGGTTTGTGGAAGGTTCTCTCGTCAAATCACAGACCTGCAGAGAAAATCTGGCAAAGTTACTGAGGAATGTTTTCTTTTCTTACTTTTCCTCCCTCAACAACAACAACCGCTGAACTGTCCTTGATATAGTCACTTAACCCCCGTTTGCCCTTGTGGTGCTGCTCTGTGACAAACAGCAGAGGACTTGTCACTGTGCTGCGGAGCTCTCAGCTGTGAATGTAACCGAGTGAGCGGGGGAAAATTGCGGCTTTCTCTATAGATAAGGGATCACAAATTAGAAAAACAAGGTTAGCATATTCCTCTAAATGCCAACAGCATTTTATTTTTCAAAGAACGACCTAGATCAGATAAATCGAGCTCAGGATGTGACCAAACGCGGACTTGGATGTTAAAAGGATCAAAAAGCAGTATATGTATCCTTCGTCTTTGAATTTATTAAGGTGCGGCGAGAAGAGGCAGACAAATTTGACATGTATTCACGTATTCATGTTATCAACAAGTTCTCCAACTTAAACCCCCCCCCCACAACATAACAGTTATTTTGTCACTGCTTCACAAACTCACCTTTGTTGATTCACACGAGTGCTTCATCGCTACAGTTACGGGGTTTTTGCGAGGTTCGGACGAGTAAAACTAGGTTAACGGTATAGGCTGCAAGATTGTTTTCACGGTTAAAAGGAAGGCAGGATGCAAACGGAGGATTGAAATGCCAAGCTCACATTTCATTGGTGACTCTGACCGCACACCTGACCTTCTCCTCAAGAGACTTTGTGGCACCATAACAACGTCAGGCTATCGGCACGGCCACCAGAGATTCCCGTCAAGAGAACATAAATATTCAGTTCAATTCCAAACTGTTCCTACATTATGTGTTGCACCTCCCTGCTTCGTGCTCTCCTGGTCGTCTTCTCATTGTTGTACTGTAGAGATATTGCTCTTCTGCTTATCCCTACTGTATTGTGACTCATATCTACTCTGCATTTACAGGCATCTATCGCTTGCACACGCTCCCTCCGCTATTCATCCATCCATCCATTGTCTACCGCTTTATCCATTTAAGGGTCGTGGGGGGGCTGGAGCCAATCCCAGCTAACATTGGGCGAGAGGCGGGGTACACCCTGGACAGGTCGCCACATACAAAGTCTAATTTGAAGTGTCTTGGAAGGATAGAGCTTTTTCCTGAAAATTTGGGATTTTTTTGTTTTTTGTTCTGGTGTGAACAGTGTAGTAGAAATACAGACACACACAAAAAACACGTTGTTTTAAACCGGAAATATGCTTTAACTTTTATGTAAGTCTTGTTGCATTTGGTCAGTCTGGCAAGTGCATTTTCTACCAGGATCTACCTTAGAAAGATAATTAATTGAATAAATCAATTGCATGGGCCACAGTTGCTCTAAGTGTTAATCCTCTGAGCCTGGATTCATTATCACTCTACAGTGGATGAACAGAAGCAGCTGTCATTTACAACTGTTCAAATAGATTAGTCCGACACCGAGACAGCTAATATGTAACAAACAGGTGTTTGTTTGGATCCTCGCAGATTATATTGTTAATGTCACAGACTGCATTTTTGCCCAATTTAAACGGCAGGGTGTTGTATTCCTGTTCAGTTGGAGACACACTCACCCCATGAACATAATGTCGATGTGTACCATTGGATATGCTTCTTTAAGAACAGCAATAAAGAGCTGATATTTATAACATATAGCATGGACTTGTGCTGGGGGGCTTTTCTGAACTTGTCTAACCATTTTGGTAAATCTTTGATTAACATTAGCACCTGCCAGTCTTTTGCAAAGCACTGCATGGCAGCAAATTGTACCAGTACATTGGTGATCAAGACAATGATACATGATAACTTTCATGCTTTTTTAACTTCCCCTATACCTTGAGGAATTATATGCTTATCTAACTTAAAAGGATTAGGCCATGCCAAAGCCCAAATAATAAACCTTAACGATTATCTGGATCCAAGCAATAAGGTGCTAAAAATAAAATATAGATAGACTTGAAACACCCTAGATACTTTATATTTCTTACATTATACTCAGTGATAAAAAAAGGACAGTTTTAATTTGGTGCTACATGTACATTTTCTCAGTCACAAAACATGGTTTCTTAAAGGGAGCAGGTGGTGTATGGTGTTATATTTGTGCCCCTTTTCTAAGTGAGCACAGGAAAATCTATTTTGCAAGCACAAAATAATATTTTGAAGAGAAATCATATGCAAGCAAAAAAAAATTGTTTGAAAGGAAAAAATCTATTCTGTGCTCAATTAATGTATTTGCATGTTTACCTATTATCCATATAATATGCAATAATAACCCCTCTGAGGTAGTTTTATTCATATACACTCTCACAGTGTTTGCCTGCACATACACTCAACATGGCACAGCGTTATACTTTTTTTGTAACAAAATCAACCAATTGGAGAAGGTCAATCCTTATTGGCTGTTTGGTGTCCGATCACAACGTTTCCACAAGGAAGCAAAGAGATGGGTTGGGGGGGGCGGTATATTTTGCAAGCACAAACTAATATTTTGAAGAGAAATTACATGCACATTATATGGGATGGGTTTGGGGGAAAATGTATAAATTCATAGCTTTTGGTGTGCGCCAACTCCTGCGAAAACATACTTCCCTATTACTTTCCCATTCATAGATGTATTAAGGATATCCCCTCATGCTTCCTAATTTTTTGGCCCCCAGAGCATGCAAACTGGAATCCTTTAAAAGCCCAGCAATGTTGCAACCTAAACTTCAACTGGCGTCGCAGGTTGATTTATTGTTGGCTTCCTGTACACATGAATAGTAAAAAAATAAAATAAAATTAATCACACGGCTGCTCTAGACCTTCCAAAAGTTATTCGACCAAATTAATCAATGACATATCCAGAACAGTACATTTACTACTTTTATTTATTAGTTTCAACTTTAAAATATACTTGAAAATACAATAAAGTACATGTACAAATCACATGTACAACCATGTATAAACAGTACAGCCCTGTTAGTTTGGTGCATCATAGCAAGCCATCTACACAGTCTCTGCTGTACAACCAGCCTGAATGATTATCAGAATTGCGCATGGAGAAAACAGGCATTTAATTGAGCAGCTACCATAAACCAAAGCCTGGCAGATATCATATGTTAACATGTCAGTTCTTTTTTCTGCACTGTAATTTGTTCTCTTGCACACAGGCCATGGAGAAAATTAAATGTCTTTGATTTATTTGAATTATACATTTGTATCAGTAGCACGCTAAAACAATGGATTGGTTGGTGATTAACATTTGTAAACTGCTGTTATGTTAGATCAATCCGTGTCTTCACAAAAGCAATTGAATGCATATATTCTTGAGCAATCATTGTACCCAATAATAAACATCTTAATTATACTGTCTCAGCCGTATTGCCGTTTTTAGCTGTTAGATCTCTTTACATAATTCCTTAAAGTTTTCAGCCCTGTTTGAAGCTTGGTAGTCAGCGGAAACATAATTTCTTCAGTCTGTTTCTGGTGTTCATGGTACCCTGGGGTTCCTTGGAGACTGAGGTGCCAATCATAGAGCCTTTTGGCATAAATGAGGTCTGACACCGAGCACCAGGAATCCCTGAGCTGGTTGTAGCATCCTCACTCCTTCATTATGACTTAATTAAGCCACTCAAACACAGATGTGGATTCTGTATGCTGTTGAATTCTCAGTTAAATACTCAGAGGATTTATAATTTTTTTTGCAAGAAGAGGAACATGGGAGGCTTTGTAACGTTGAATGCATCTGACAAGATGTGTATATCAGCACAAATACTGTATCAGGCTACCGCAGCAGATAATTGCTGCGGGATCCAGCTCCACTGGCTCGGGTGAACTCGCGTGCCTCTCAAGGCTGTGGCAAAAGGACACTGCAGTGTGATGTTGCGTATCATTTCACTAATTTAATCCCCAACAACCCCTCAGAGTTTCATTTTGATGTCGCAGAAATACAATTTGCACAGGAAAAATTGCAGAGAAGAAGTTATTATAGGTGTCACGCAGATCTGCTTCATTCGAAATAAGCCATGAGCTGAAAGGACGTGTTTTAATTATTTATTTTTTTACATTGTGAGTATTCATGCACAGGCACATACTGAACTGCGGCGGAAGGCGACATACCAATTATTGGTACCAATACCATGTGTCGGGAGAGCAGGGTGAGTCGATCATAATCTAGTTCATAGCACATTGGCTCACTTGTGGTTTCAACGCAGGGCTTCCTTGATCAGACGCCAGCGTTTCATGGCAGGACTAGGATTTAGTGAGGCCTGTCGGGGCAGGAGAATGTGAATTACGGCTCAATGTTCCTCGACAGTGCTGAGCCGGTGGCTTCATCTGTTCTGACAGGCTCTTGACTGTGTGTGATGATGAGAGACAGCGCAGGGTTGGTGCTTGGCACCGGCTCTTCAGCTGACAATGTGAATTATGGAGACCCGAAGGAGCAAGAGCATGCATCAGCAGACCCCCACTCCTATTAATCCTTCCCTCAAAGGTTCACTGCAAAGACCCCCGACGTACCTCACCGCGACTCGCGCTGCCTTCGAACGCTGGCTGATACATGATGGAGGCAGTGGACCCAAGTGCTCCACTGACGTCCGCTTCAGCATCTAAAATTTCTCCTGCATCAGTATGTAATTCTCCAACAGATTATCTTTTCTTTGTGACTGAAATACCCACTGTTAATGGTTGCTGCAGTAATAAACTGGGTGGAAAACCTAATATTTTGGTTAACACAATACACCATCCTCTGACCTTTCAGCCAATCCACTTCTCCAACACAGTACAAAGCAGCTGACCTCTACTCTCATTTAGCTTAAAAATGGTTCACATGCAACCTAACTGGACGGATCACTAGCCAGTTGGAGTTGTGAGCTTGGTTTGTTTCTCAGCATTAAAATGAAGAGCCTGAGTTTGCAGTGCCAACTAGCCATAGCAAAACAAAGACTCTTTGGTTTAGTTTTGGTCTTCTTCCTCTTCACTGTCTCTTTCCAATGATCAAGATGCTGAGGTGACTCTCAGTCATATTTGCAGCTACACAGTCTTTAAAGATGCACAGCTGCTCACTACACCTATTGTTAGCCAGCTGGTTAAGCAGCACGTGCAGCCTCGTTGAAACTAAATAAAAGTATAGTTTAGTTAATTTGCAGAAGCAGCCTTTATGGTTCATCGGTTGGGAACCTATACAGCCTCCAGGTCGTGTATTATTCGCAACACAATTTGATCCAGCCCATGAGACGATTCATGCAAAAAAAGGAAGTCAGAAATATGGAGGGAAAAAAAATCTGATAACAATTAATGTTTCTTGTGAGAAAAAAAGAGAAAAGGTAGACCTGCAGTAGTCCTTCATGGTGGTCAGTTCTGGTTGCATGTCTGTCAGGTCACCGTCAGGGTGAATGAAAAAAAAACACATATTGCGCTGACAAGCATCTTTGTGAAGATGAAAGCTAGGATGGACACACACTGAACCAGAGAGCAGGGCGGTAACGCTTCCTTTGTCTAATTACTTAGTTTATTGTTGTAACAGATAACATTACTGAAAACAGAATTTCAGAAATCATACTCACATTTATCAACAGTTATTTATTTCTTATGGACACATATAGTGAACTTTCTACATCAGTTTTGTTAGATATCAGTTATTTAAGGTATGAATGGAGTTAACTGACTAGTCAGCAAAAAGAGGCCTAGCTCTGCATGAATACTGTTGGTTGCTATTTGGTCTGTACCATAATACTCCTGCAGGTTTCTCGTTAGATTTTTTTGTAATTTTCTCTTGTACAACTCTCGTACACAACATCTTTTGCATTATTTCTTCATTAGTAAGTTAGTCTTTGTTTTTCGCCTTGAATGAAGGAGTATCTTGTTGCTGCTGTGGAGCCATCTTGCTTCAGGCAAAATAAAATTGCTTGCAAACACTTCATTGTCCTTTTCTCTGCAAGAACAAAAACCTACAATGACATCTGGACATGCTGACATTTGGTGGGAAGTTCCAGGAACAGCAACCTACAACACAAAATCATTGAGTGGCAAATAAAAACAAGAAGCTCAAAGTCAATACAACAACATCCCTCTGCTTGAGCTATATAATCTGAATGTTTCCTAATCCGGAGATTTTCCAATTCTGAGAAGACATACACTGAAGTTTGCATCTCTGTTGCTCAAAGGTTCAGTTCTACCCAGGACTGAATGACCCAAATCTCTAAAATGTGCTGGGATTAGCACCTTAATCACTACCCTGTGAAATCAGATGCCAAAGCGAAGCAGTTTCGGTTATCATATTAGGGAGGCCAGTGTAATATATATATACATTTTAGTAATTCAGAATCACCCTTGAAGGATCTTAAAGAAATTGAAATAGGAAGAAGGTTTACCAACCGAGCTGTAGTTGGCTGGTTCAGATGAATTTGTCTAAGTTGCTTCTGCAGCCAACAGGTGCTAAGTAAATTTGGTGGCAGTTTTGAGCTTGTTAGATTCAGAGGGACAGGGGTTACATGATTGGATGTAACGTGATAGTTGGTTACTGTTAACAACACCACTGTCATGAAAAGTGCCATCAGGAAAAAAAAAAGTGACAATTGCCTTGTGGAGGCAAAAAAAAAAAATGTATTCATCTTGTAAGATCAGTAAACACAATGCTTTACTCAAAATGTACTCAATGATTACCAGGCACTGTATTTAAGATAATAACAATAACAATCTTGTGATTCCGACCATTTGTCGAACACTAACTTCAGCCTCTGCTGTAGGACCTTCTTGAGAAATTACAAATCCTGTTGCGTGATCCTCGCAAATCCCCCCTTTGGATGGCAAATGCATCGCAGAGCTTAGCAACACACCACCCAGGCTGAACCGGGATGTACAATCTCCAGGAGACAATATAATTGTACACTCACCAATTCTATTGGTGAGTATTTTCTCATCTCATTCCTCTTTCAAGTTCACTTGCCCACACACACACACACACACACACACACACACACACACACAGGCACACACGCGGGTGCCAACTGCAGTCCCCCCGCCCCCAGCCCTCACAACTCATCCGCCACCGCAAACCACCACATTATGACAGATTTATATGCTGGAAGCTATTGGTAAGAACATATAGAAATGCAAACCTCATATGAAGCATCTCGCACTTACTGGGGCTGTTTTCACCACAACCTGAGGTGGTAGGTAAACATCAGCACTCGGATCGACTGCGATGGTGTTTGCTCTCATCTCTTGTCAAAATAACCCATAGCATCTTTTCAAATGACAGTGAGTTCAAAGATGACGCAATATATACTACAGCTATTACAATACTGGGATGCATTTTGCAACAGCAAATCCGAGAGTCTGAGTAGCGCTTCAGAGACTATCCTGTTGCACATATGCTGTCAGCTAATGTCATTACTTGTCTTCACTGTTGGCATGTTGTCTAAGACCCCCCCCCACACACACACACACACACACACACACACATGCACCCGGAACCACACACTTACACTCACACATTTACACGGAATGTGTTATTGTTGAATGTATCCATTTCACTTTCAGTGCATTTGCATGTGTCGATACCGATCTTCACACGACTCTAATGAAGGTTGCGATTGATTTCACATTCCGGGCACGCCGTGCTTTCCTAGCTGTCGGATCGAGATGTTCCAGAATCAAAATGTATATTGTTGCACTAATCAGTTGATTTGTGTGAACAAGTTCTCGCTGCCTGGAATTTTTTATGAAGCCAATCACATCACGACAGGTAATGCCTTAACGTGATTTATTTTCTATGTGGTACATTCAAGTGTTTCTGATGGAATGAAACGTCTCAAGGACAGGCTTGTACCTTGTTTGAGTCATGAATACACATTCATCCACTCGTGAACAAAACAGCGGGCGTTTTCTCCTTTCGTTGTTTTGTCGTATTTCACAGCGGCCTTTCCTGACTGTCAGGAACAATAAGATACCGGTGAGAGAACTGTCTAGTCATATTAGGGGCTTTAACATCTGCTGGATTGAATAAGATTTTGCACCAGGAAGGACACGTTATTGAATTGACAGCTCCATACTACCCTGAGCCAAGCCTCCTCCCTTTAAACAGCACTATATGCATTTGATTCCACAAAATTAAATTACTTCGGTATCAGTCACATTTCTTCCACTCAATGTTTTCACACAACATCAGGATCATCTTTCATTATCTGCTGCGGAGGTCCTCCCCTGCACTCATAAATACTGTGGATTATTCTGTAGCTGTCAGTCTGCCTGCTGCCTCATAAATTCACGGCTGCCACAATACGGGGTCGTGGGATTCAAGGGGAGAGTGCCCGGATCTCTTTGGTCGAGTTCTGTGCGAGGGGAGAGGATGAGGAGGTGAGGTACACTGTATATGAAGCATTCTTATTGTTCAGCTGCAGTCCTTGATACACTGGGACAGGAGTCTCTTGCCCAAGGCTGTACCTGATCTGTGCAGTGGTCACATATATGCCACCAGCTGAATATGCACAACATTGATTAATTATTAACAGAGCAGAGGTGGAGCAAGATACAATAGGGCATGCAGTGACAATACATCTGTGTGGGGTGGAAAAAAAATTGAGGCGACATGTTAACCACCCTGATTTATCATTTACTAGCAATATGTAAACGGTCACGCGGTCACCGACACCTCGCTGCATTGTTGATGCATGTTTCACCAACTTGTCCTGAGGTGAATGAAATTGATATCCTGATAACATTGTTTCACAATCACTATTAATAACTGTTTTCAGACAAATCTATGCTTCTTTATAAAAAAAACATGTTTAAAGTAAACTTTTTACTTATTCCTTACTCTCATGTTATTCAACCAACATTTTTGGTGAGTATCAGTAACTGTGTACAATGTATAATTGTGATTTTTAAAGTCCAGTCTTCTGTAAACAGGCACCTTGTAACACAGAGGAGGCTCTACCAGTCAGTGTACCAATACATGTCCATTCATAACCATTATGATTATGGAGGGAGCAAATAGTGCTCAAATGCTGTTACCACAAGTTGTGAAAACTTTACTGTCACAAGATTTTGTGTTCATTCATGAACATTACTGCATTGCACAATAAATAGTACACTTACATTGAGGGCTGGGCTTCATTGAATCCATATAAATGCTCTTAAGAAGTATAGAAATCCTTAACAGGTGGGTACAAGTCTGCAAGGTTCATTCATAACCTTTCATTATTTCGACGTATAAAAGAGGCACGTCTCAGGGCCTTCAACAGTGAATGGACTTTGCTCCGTTTTTGTAAGAGTGAAGAAAAATTATTTATATACAATTGAATTCCATTAATATTATTATAATAAGTACCTCAGAAGTGAACACAAGAAATATTCACATACATATAAAATGAACATTTGAAGGGGCATTAAGCGATTTTGGAGAAAGATTGTTTGTGGTTGTTTATTTGACTACACTCGAACCTGCAGCCTCGGGTATGGGAGATGGACACGCTAACTTACTGTGTTTGCTCGGGTTGTCCATTGTGGTGCGATTCTGATGTAGCTCGCTCAATGTCTCCCGTGGGCTGCTTCATATGTATTGTATGCATTGTTGTTTCTGCTTGGTTTTTTCTTGTGATTGATAGACCAGTTTGATGCTAGTGTTTATGCAATGTTGCTGTATGTTGTCCTGTTATATGAATGCGCTTTATGCTTTGACTAACACTGCTTAATGTGCAGCTGCATGCCTCGCTGTGTGTGCGATATGTTATTGCTATGCTAAGTCCTGTCTGCCTATATTTGTGTCTGCCTGATGCTGCTTCATATACTTCATGCCTTGGACTACTGACTTTCCTATATGTAGATTTTATTAATGTTTAATCCAAAGTGTTGCTTTTATCTTTAATAATGTGTATTTTTCTTGTTTTGTTTATTTGCTTTTCATGGAGGCTTTTGTAACAACTGGCCAGGGACTGCAGATAAAAACTAGCCTTTTGGCTAAATCTGGCATATTTACAGAAATGATTATCAATATGCACTGTCCCTGTCAATTAAAATAAAGACAAAGATAAAAAAAAATGATAACCACGAAGCCAAAACCCTGAGTCGTAGCGTCTTTTGCTGGCACGTCTCTTAAGGGGAGTGATGTTTACAAACTGCACATGCAGTGGTCCAAGGTGCGGTCCGCACCCGTTAAACAGATTTTATACGGGGCACACACAGAACCGACAGCTGGCGGACCGTGAGGAAATATTCACTAAATTTTACAAAAAGTGGATTGGATTAAAATCGCCCTCTACCCCTTTAATAAACAAAACGCAAATGTCCTTACAGTATACTTGATAAGCACAGTTCATTATAAATGATGTAACTATAAAGCTCTATATAACTATAATAACTATAAACTATAAACATTTGTCTGTGCCTCTCATATCTCGAGAGCCATTCATCTTATAAGAAGTGTGGAATTTGGTGCAATTGGTGCAACGTTATGAACATTTAAGAACTACAAACAAACTCTTTTTCATCGTCAAATCGCGGTGCTTATGTCTAACAAAGAAAGCACAATGTCAAGTGGGAAGTTGTTTGTATTAACTCTTCTTGAAAAAAATACCACAATAGCCTAATCCAAAATTTGTTTAATGTTGTTTATGAGTTAAAAGCAAAGAGTTTGGTCTCTTTCACATCAGATTACTTTCAAGAGACAATCCCAAAAGCCCAGTCCAATGGTATAAAACAGTCAAAATAAATGTCACAAGTACTTTGTGGTTTGAAAAACTGCAAATATGTGGCAGATTTAGGCAGACAGGGGAGAGAGACAGAAAGCATGGCTCCATGAGATGAAACCTTTCACTCACATCACTTTCTGCCCCCCTCAGGAGTTTGTAGTTGTGTAAGTGCACTTCCGCCTAGAGGGCAAATGTGGTCAAACAACATTACTAGAATACACTGAGATGATGCAAAGCTTGCAGTTAATCTCTCGTACCTAAAAACTATCCAAGCCGGACAGAAAAAAACAAACACACACACTGTTTCATGCAACCGTTCTCCTGTAAGTGTGGCAATCAAACTGAATTTGCCAGCATGCTGGGGCTGAGATTAGTCTCTTTGCAAAGACTGAAAACTGCCAGTATTATATCTGGCTACTTTTTCATTGTCTGCATGTGAGATACAGACACTTGACAGACAGTCTGAATTATAAACTACAATGTTACTTGCTGGCAGACCTAATGCTGCTTTTCTATTCTTATCTCAACAGGAAATCTGAATATCTCAACTCTTTTCTAGACCTTGTGCATAATATTCACGCTGGATGAAAAACTTACCTTTCCCTCTGAACTTGTGGATGATAACCCCCATAGAGAGCATACAGTACATAACACTTTGTGAGAGTTGCTTTTTTTTGCATGTACTGTTAGAAACTCCGATATTATCTGGGAGAGTTTGGGTGGAAAAGTAAACAGTTCATCCGCAGGTCAATACAGGGAACTAAATTGTGGAACAGCTTGGGTTTTTGTCCGCCGGTCATGTTTCCAAGTGTTTCCAATAAAATGGCAGCTGTAGACACAAAAGATTGTATTATATCACACTGATGCCTGAATGCTACTTCACAACACTGTCAAATTTATTTCCATACACCATACTCAAGTTTATGTCAAAAAGTCAAATTTAGAGCTTGCAGACATTTGAGATCATGAATAAGTGAGATGAAATACATATAGCAATGTCTACTATTCAGCTACGTTGTGTCTTTTTCCGAAAATGTCTAAACCAAGATACAACAAGCTGAGGCTTTTGACAAACAACACCAGCTCTCAGACTTTTCCACTGTACTAAAACGGCATTTTTAATTTTTTCTCCCCCCCCCCCGCTATGGCCTTTCCCCTCTTGGCAAACACTGCTGCTGTCACACGCTCCTGAGCCTCGCTGAGCTCAGAATACAGACATTAGCTGTCTATCAGAATGGCTCAGTCAGCACAATTCCTGCTGCGCAAAGAGACTTTGTCCTGAGGCACCAACTCCCCCCCCCCCATCCCCTCCCCAGCCTGAGTATTCTCTAATAGCACTCCACTTGATGTGTGAGAAGCACAGCTTGTGGTAGACCACAAAGCATTGAATCATTGTTTGCTGATAAAACACTCAACACAGTGAATGCGTACAGGGAGTCCATCTCCAGAGCAATGCCAGCAATGACTGCAGATGAGACGGAGTAGCCTCCGCTGGTCGATTTCATTACAGACAGATATAATGGCATTGTGTTTACTGGAGAGAGCGGCGACTTTACTGGATACCGTTTCCCTGGTTGCATTTCATATTTCTCCAGCCGGCACAGGCAGGGGTTATCAGCAAATGGGATTTTGGTTCATGAGTGTAAAAGGATAGTCGCATGACTTGAGCAACACTTCCCTGTGAAAAGCTCACGTGTAGTAATTGGACTGCCAAGCCAAATGGGATGCAGCAATATACAGTATGAGGGGTTGAACGTTTGATGCAAAGCCCCGTTTCTTGCAATTCCATTTTCTCCATCTCTCTACCGCATTCAAACTTAAAATGACACAGTGAATAAAAAACACATTGTTGCGACTTCATTTTAATTTTACCGCATCATCATTGAACTATACATATACATATATATAATTCCACCTCTGTATGAAGAAGGTTACAGTGGCATGCAACGCCCCCAGACTCTGATGCTTATGAGACAAAGGGTTTCAGCAATTACCTATCAATGAGGGATGTGCGCTGAGATAAAAATAGCACGCAATATGGCAGACCTTGTTTTACTGACTGAAACGCTACAGACAAAACAGACTGAAGGAGGGCTGTCACATTAGGCATCAAATTATGCATTAGATAACAAAGGCATGGCTGGTGACTGGTGTGCTGTAGAGCAGCACAAGTGCTCCTGGAGGTGAGGTTCGGGAGGCTGTCTCCCCCTGTAATGGAGTCTGACAACCTTGTAAAAGAGCAGAGGGGGAAGGAAAGCAAATCTTTTTTACTATACAATGTTACTTTAGCTTGTTCATTCACTCAATTCTAGAGTTGAGCCTTTTCTAGCCACAACTCCCATATCCAGATCCATTTGCACTAAATATGCCAGACGTATCATGTCTACATTGGTATAGTGAGACCAAATGAATGAAATGCATTCATGAATTAGAAAAATGTGAAATATCATTCTGTAGGTCAAACTGCCTTAAAAAAAATTATAATAATCCTGATTTTTATTAATGTTTGCCTATTGCTTGTTTTAGGTAAGCATCCATATCATTTGCACCTACATTATGCTGTTTTTAATTAAATAATTACTTATTGATTAGTTTGCTGCATTATTACCCATCCACCCATTAACTGTGCTACTTATCATTTGAGGGGTCAAGGATTCAAATAGGCCAGGATGAAAAAGGAATTTGAACCCAGAACTTTGTTGCTGATCATATCATATCATGCCATATCATATCATCATTTTTAGATGCTGGTTGTCTGAAATTAAAGATTGTTATTAAAAACAAGTTGAGTCTTTTTTTGTTGTTGTTCTCTTTAGTGGCCCCAGACAAAAGTCATGCATTACCTCATACAAAAGTGCCTTTCCTCTTCATTATCCAGACCCAGTCCCGATTCCTTCAGTGTAAGCTGTATTTTTTTCGATTAGATTCTTACCTTGTTGGCATTATTATATGCTGGTCCATGCTATCATGTTAACATGCTCACAGTTAAACATGTTACCCCGTCATCATGCTACGTAGTATCCCAGATTAGCATGAAGCCCAATTTGTGATTTCGGCACTTCTATTAGGTAGCATCGTCTACCAAACCATAAAAATATCAACCAACGTAAGCTTATGGCATATATCAATATCGGTGTATATGTCGGCTGTTAAATATTAAGACGTAACAGAACAATAATGATGATTTAAAAACATTGTCACCAATTACTTTTCAACTGTAAAATACATAACAATGAAACTCAGCACTGAGCTCACAAATAGAACTAATTAGCAAGCGTTGTAAGCATTAATCAAAAAGTACAGCTGGGGTTTACTGGAATTCTCCAGTATTCTTTCATGAACTCATCTCTTGAATATTTAGACATTTTAAGATGCTGCTCTCTCCACAACTTTTCACACCGTGGATAATTAATAACAAGTGTGGGACAGCACTGCTTGAGTGAGGCTAATAGTTCAGGGGCACATGGAAAGGACATAAAAACATTACGAACAATCACTCTTCATATCCAGAAAATGCAACATATACAAAAACACATACAACAAAGAATTGCTACATACACCAGTAGTGATGTGTGTTTCTTGGGGTAGGCTTAATTAGGATAAATAGCAATTTGAAAAATACTGTTACCTGCCTATGTACTTTTTTATGTACATAACCAAACCCTTTGTTAAGTTTTCATATTTTGTTTCTGTGAAACTTTTTTTTTTAAGGTTGTGTTGTTGTTGTTTTTTAATCATGAATGTCAATGTGTGTGTGTTGTGTGTGGGTGTAACAAAAGCAGTCTTGTTCAACTGAAAAAAATATAATAAAAAAGATCTTGATCTCTCCTTGTTTCCTAATCATCCACTGACTAATCTCTGTATTGCTGTTCATTGCAAGGTTGTTGTAAAAAGTATGAAACTCATTAGTTACTCTTTTGAGCACAATAGTCTGAAGAAATTTCGGTTGGCCTCTCGTGCCTTTCAAAGCCGCAAGACAGCTCCTCTCAAGGTGATGAATCACTTGCATCTAGTAACTAAGGTGGGAAATTCTGTTGTAGCTCTTTTTGATCTTGGTGCAGCTTTTGACACAGACAATCACTCACTCCTACTCTCTTTACTGGCAACTCAGCCACTGCTTTAGGCTGCTACCTCTCGATCTGCTGCACAAGACTTCATCTGAGGTCATTGCAGAGTTCTGATCGTCTATGTGATAGTCAACATGGGTCTGCTCTGGGTTCAGATCTTTCCTCAATATAAACTATATAAAGCAGACATGCCAGTGTTGTCCACTGAAACACAATGAAATAATTTGAATGTTGGACAAAAGCGCTGATCTTTGTGAGTTTAATCCCCCTCAATAATTTAATCGATCTTTCGGACCTGTATATACTTGGTCAAGATAATAGACTCCTGCACTATGGACTTAAGTTGAATTGAACTTTATTGTACTCATATGCTCACACAAAGACAGAAATAAGAATATGCACTCTCTTTGTCAGATTTCCAAAGCTATGGGCACACATGGCTCAGTTTTATCCTTTTGTACTGTAAAAGGACTGCCCTGATTTCCATCTCGATATGAACATACAGACGCAGCTTAATAGCTCGGTCCACCAACAATGGGTATTACATAGAACCAATATGCGCAGTAGTAGCTGTTTATAGCACCTGTATTATAATTAAATAAACACACAGTATGTATCGGTAAAACATACCATTATCATCAAATCAGAAATAGCCCTTAAAAAGATATTTATAAAAATGTGTATGCGTGATTTTTGTGCATATGCATGATTTTGATATTCCCATCACATTTGTTGCCATTGTTTTGTTGCACTCCCTTTATTATTGTGTGCATTTTCATTTGTAAGTTATGTGGCACTTTTTTTAACTGATGCATATTTAAACATAATACTTAAAGCCCCAGTGTGTAATTTTTGTACTTTTCTGGCGGTCATCTGGTGGTAAAGTTGCAAACCACAACCAACTGAGCACCCGTCAGGGGACACTTTATGATGGCGCACCACTAATTCCATTTCCAGTTTCCTGCAGTGTACCGTATTTAATGCTGCGATACATTATACCTTGGAACTTGGACCCCGGAAGTCGGGGTTGTGGTTTTTTTCTGACCTCCCGAGCTGCAGTGGAACTGCAACGCAGCACAATACGACGTCGCAAACATGGCGACTTAAACGGAGGTCGGGTCCCCCTAATGTAACTGTATTTAACTCATTCAAAGTTGACGAAAAAACATTGCTCTTTGTTGCAGGTGATTATACATATATGAACACACAATTATGGACAAGATATTCAATTTCTGTGAATACGTTCTTCTCAATATTACACACTGTAGCTTTAAAGTGGAGTCACAGCACTTACCTAACAGGTGACTGAGTTTTTTTATCTGATTCATCATATTTTCAATTCTAATTTAAAAGAAAAATCCACTATACCATACACTCCAACAGTCTACACTACAAAGCTCTTTATAAAGCAGAATATAAAATGTAAAGATGCTGTCCAAGGTCTTGCGTTAAAAAGAAAACATCAAAAGCTATAGCAACTTCTCTGACTTCAAGATGGCATCAGCAGTCAGCTTAGTGGTTCCCGATCATTGTCTCTTTGTGTGTGTACAAATTGACATTGTGATTCAGAGAGAGAGGTGTGGTATATTTATTGAATAACCATGCCATGGTGTTGTTAAAAATCAATACTTGGATTCTTGTGCAAGTCTCCAACATATTTCTACTCTCACCTCAAGCCTGGAGGGCACTTTAATTGGCGAAACCTATTCCTCTGATTAGACATAATTCACATCGGGCATTGTCTAATTCACTTGTAATTAAAGAGCGGAGGAAAGAGACGGGGCTGTTTAGTTAATTAACACTCAGATCCCTCGCATGCAGATAAGATCAGTGGCACATTCCTCCATTTATAACTCAGAAACAAAAGTGAAAAATATGCTGCTTGTCCCTGAAGTGATAACATTTACTCAGACAAGACACAGTGTCTCAGACTGCAGCGTTGCGCGTGAGATCATGTGTAAATGAGACAAGTGAGATGATTGGATACACATGAAGAGCCAGGCCACACGTGGCTAATTAAAGCTAGACACATTTGCATAAGACAGCAATCTAGACGTGGAGCCTACCTCATTGCACGATCCTGTTCACACCTGCTATTATTAACATGTGATCCATACCTGAATATTGTATCTGGATGAGGGAAATTGCATGTTGATGCAGGTTTAAATGCAATTCAACGGGCTTGCACAAAATAAGCATGGACTTATATTGCACTTTTATGAACAGTTACGAAGCTATGTACAGTAGAATACAATTAATAGTTTGTAATGTACTGTTCACATTGGCTGATGCTGGTTTTTGCTAACCACATAATGCATGCTGGGTTTAGGTCTAAAGAACATCATTGTACACTTTTGACTCACACCATGGTGCAGATTGTCAGTCTTACTAAAAAGGTGGAAACCTGGAAATCTTGCCTTGGAATATTTTAATCTCGGAACGCATCCAGTCCTCCTCACAGTCAAAGAGGCTTCTCCCTTCACCTCAGATGCACCGCATTTGTTGACAAGTCTGCCAACACTGCATACCCAATTTGCATATTGAGATCCAATCACCAAGCAGGCTCAGTCGAGAACGATTATCGATACTGTGTGTAAATGCAAAAGCCCAGTTATTAGATGTTGTCATGCAGAAATTGTACCCTCACAGATTGCGTGTTGAAACCAGGAAGGGAAAGGAGGCAATTTGCAAGCTGACTCGGTAAACACAAACATGAACAGAGGAAAAAAAAGGGTGAAAAAAACATACAACTATGAAGAGAAATGATCAGAGCAGCATCAGCAGCTCCATAGTCACCAGTTAGTTAGAGCAACCTCTGCTCATTTATATTAATGTGGTTTTGAAAATGTTCTGACAGCACATTAAATAGTATTGTATTTTAGTGTGTCTGTGTGTGTGTGGGGGGGGGGGGGGGGGTACGCAAATAACTCAGTTATAAAAACCTCTGTCGATTTTTATTTATGTGATTTTGAAAAGGATCTGACAGTGTGCCGAAAACAAAAGATTGTACTGTACATCAGAGGAAAGGAGAGAAGATGTGCAATTGCCTTTGAAAATTGATTTCTTTTTGCCTGTAAATAATTGAATATGAGTTTCTGGATTTGAAGTTTGGTTCTGTCAGGTCTCAATATCCTCTCTTTGGCCTAGGCTCTCTTTGGCCCAATGCAGCACCGAGGCGTTTCCCAGGCACTGACGACGGTAACATTAAAATGCTCAGTGAGGTTTTAAAGCCAGCAAGGGGGAGGGATTCAGAATCAATCTTCAGATGATTAACTACGAACCATTTTCAGCTGCAGTGAACTGAGTAATGTGCACTCGGGAAAATACCTTGTAATAAAATCCCTTCTTTCCACCTGAAGGAGACCATCATATAAAGTTAGCATGCAAAGCGTTGATTCATATTGTTTAGGCAGCTAGGGTATGTCTATCTCCATTTGCTGGATGATTAATGAATAGTAACGGAGTGGAGTAGCTGCTTGCTCATAACCATGTTCAGGAAAGAAGAGGTTAAAATGACGATCAAGATAGAGTGTGGCTATTAGGTGGCCATGACCTGTTAATGATGTTAGTCAATGGAATTGACTGTCCATGATGAAGCAAAACTTTTCATTACATCATCATTGCTGCTTTTAATGATTACCGTCAGACATGGGCCAGGGTTCTTTGCCCTGCACACTGCATCTCCATTAGGCCAGAGTAATGCTCCAGGGACCGCCTTTTTCTAATCACATGTATCACCGACACCAGCACATATTTGTCATGCAGAGGGACCATAAGCCCCAGTGTTCAGGAAAACTGGTATTCCGTAAATATTAGGCATGCAACACATTTTCAGCTCGAGTGACTCCTCTCACATTAAGAGGTGACAAACAGATGGGATGTGTGAGCTGCAGTAAGAGGAAGGCTCGGGGCTGTCAAATCAATTCCGGGGGAAGTTGTAATGCTACCTATGCTAAACGATCCCTTGATCAGATACAAAGATTGATGCAGCTCCATCCTTTCTACTTTCTGAGTATTTGAGGAAAAGAATCAACACTGCTCAAAAAGGCTCCTCATTATCAGCAATGAGCAAGCTGTGTAGGATCACTTAAATCTAATTCCACTAAATCAAACTTGCAGTTCTTGGTGTATCGGCCTAAAAATTGCTTCTGATTGCTACATTGTTAGAACTGTACACTTATAATAACCGCATGTTCTTTTCAATCAAGAAGCACAAACCACTTAAGGAGCACAGGCAAGTGAAATCACAAGATTTCAAGTATAATAAGGATATATTTGGAACAAAAGAAGCCAAACAACTTTTGCGCAAAGACGAAGAAGACAAAAGAATCTCTCAAAAAATCTGAATGGAAAGATAAGAACAAAACCAACAGATAGATGTGATAAAATGACAACAGACTATTTCGCAACAACAAAAGAAAAAAACACCCATTTGTCGAAAAGGAAAATCTATTCAAATCTGCTTTGAAGCTGGGCTTGTAAACAGATACAGCATCATGAGACTGAACACTAAAGCTGCTTTCAGCTATGCACTGAAGTCTGGACAAGTCCGCAAATGTTGCTTCGGACATTGTCCAAAACTTCTCCTGGCAGCCCACTGGTAAAATTTTACAGAAAATTTCAGTGAGCCCATGCAAGAACACAGGAGGAAAACCTCCGGAAGATTTGGGTTGATGACTAAACAAAAGCACTGCTTTCCACATTTGAATGATCATCATGTCCGCCTCTTGCATATTCTACCCAGACACCACAGGATGTTCCGGAGGTTCTCTTGCTGTTGTGAACGCATCTGACTTGGACAACCTTCTCCTGTGTTCGCGGTGGGGAATTGTGAATGGCAAACTCTGGAAAATGTCCAGAAAATGTCCAAACATTTTCCAGAGTTCATGTCTGAAAACTAGCAGCAGGGCATTAGAGTAGCGGCGGAATGGAGTCAATGGACCGTCTGTGATGCAATTACGAAGGGTAAGACGTTCAAATAATTAGATTGTATATTATCAGCACATCTGAATCAAATCAACATGCGCATTAAAGCATTACATTATTAATTCAATTTTGATTTTTAAAAAACTTATTGACTAACTACATAGAGTAACTGCAAAGGCAAGTCGGTCTTCTATATTGTAATGTGTGTTGGGGCTTGGAGCCTTGCAGGGATTCATTGGAGCCATCAAATCAGCAACTGGTGATAACCAAGGATTTCAGGTAAATGCAGTTAAATGGATGGAAGAATAAAACCTACATCATGTTATGTAATTAGTTAAAAAAAAAGATATGTATGTAACTTACATTCATGCTTTTGTGTCAGATTTAGAAATACTTTAAATTATCGGGCATGTAGATGTAAAAGCAAATATGATATGTGCACATTCTATCGAGAGTTTCAGCGTATACATAGATGTTTATCATGTTGGGGCCCACTTTTGAATACCCAAACCAATTAAAAAAACATATATGTGCATGTATTCAACACTGATTTGTCTGTATGTGTGTCAATTAATCAAATGTGTCGTTGTCAATCCTGTTGTGACAGAACAGTATGCTAGCAGTTAGCTGTCATGCCGAAGAGAAACTGTGAGTTCCAGGATGCTTACTTGTTCCATTTAAAAGTGCTACGTTCTGCACACTGACATTTTCTGCCACGCACAATGTAAATGCCGAATAGCAAATCATATTAATACAGTTGGCCATTGAGCCGGCAGCCTGTGCTTGTACCCTAATAAAAAACCTTGTGTTTTAAGGTATCTGACATTCAATTAATAGGCTCTATTATATTGCACCATCCTTGTATTTTGCAGTAATGTCATAAGCCTCAGTTTTCAAATTTTGTTGGCACTTTGAGAGGAAAAAAAACGTTTGCTGTAATAATTAATAATAATGGTGCGTGCATAAGCAGTATGTGCGTGTGCATGACACCCTATATCCCCAAGAGTGCCTCACCTAGCATGGATAAAAATCAAGCCTAGAAACCATATGTGAACCTCAAAAGATGTTTGTGCTATTGTCTTGTAAAATCCACAAAGTATACACTGTTGTTTTGATTTTACAACAAATGTATGGCTTAGGTGAAGCCTTGAGTAGATTATTAATTGTGTCGCTATGTTTACATTTGTATATTAATGATAAATTAAGCTGAGCTTTAAAACACAGAGTCGAAACACATTAGTATTTGTTCAAAGCAAGTGGAAACTCGAGACTGCCCATTCTTGGAGTACGAGTGTGGATGTGTCTACTTACAGAATCAAACCGGTCATACTGTACTGTGTTAGTCAAATGAGGAATTCCAGGCTGCAGGCGGTCCTGCCAGACCAATGCAGAATTCAATAGACTGAGCACTGAATGGATAGTGTAGATGGGTTATCTAATGTAAAACATACAATGCAGCCCCCCCTCATTGTTTTCCGGTACAGTTGCTTTGTAAAAGATGGAAAACACATTTGTGCTCTCTACTCCTTAAAAAAAATCATGTTTCCTTCTCCCAATGTTTAACTTCCACTCTACAGTCTCAGTTCAATCCTTCATATGTCACCAGCAGATGTCCAACTAATAGATACAGTAGATATATAACTTAAGTGGGAGATATGGAAGGCTGAGTTCTGGTTGTGTCACCACAGACGTCTCCTCATTCACCCAACGGGGTCTGTTTTGGCAGAGGTGGTATGACTTCTGAAGTATCTGAGAGAAGGAGGGCTCTTATCACTATGCTGGCAATTAATCCTTGGGTGCTGCACTCCCACATATACAGTACACTGCTGCTGTGTTGCAGCCTAAAATTTACAAGCTGAGAGACAGCAGGTGTTCAGGACAAAGTAAACAAGAGGGGAAGCTGGAGGGAGGGAATCATTCGACCTGCTTCAGTCTGCTCTTAAAATGTGTCTCACACTCTGGACTAAAAACAGGGAGCCCACTTCTCTCGGTATGCAAAACCTGTTAAGCCTTCCGTGTGGAAGTGCTAGGCCAAGGCCCAAGGTCACACTTCCAGGGTAGGTTTTTCGCAAATGTTGCGCTACCCCTGAGGTGTCAGTGGGCGAGAAAATTAACAGACACTTTGTGTTCTTCAGCAGGCTCCTGTGGGAGACATGGCTGACTGCCGCACTGATCCTGTCTTGATCTCCACAGCCGAACACTCCATTATTCAAAACAACGGTTTTGCCACAACCCACAGTTATATTACAGTATAAGTTACTTGTTCCCCGGTTAAAGCACAATGTGACTACACCAACTTGGAGAAAAAGTCTGAATTGGAAAATGCTGAGTGTGTCCTTTGTTAGACAACAAACAGTAGTGAGCTGCCAAAGTGATTGCACATCATTTATCAAAAAACACATGCAGATAGTGTGTCATGTTTAACACTTTTGTTCATCATAGTAAAAAAAGTAGCATCTATTTTGGGCGTACTGCTGGGTTTTAGGATTGCCATTCCATACGATTACAGATTTCCTACAGTTTTGCAGGCTCTTTATAGGCATTTAACATTCCAATGTTGTTACTAGGAACCACACCTATATTTTGTGAAGGCAAATTGTCGGAGAAGCATCACTGCTGAAATTGTATTTATTTCAAAAGAATGAATTGATACAAGTAGCCACAGCAGCTGATTTCCTGTTGCTGCCTGATCTCCGCAGCAGAGGAAATGATGTCAAAAATCTTAAATTGTGGTTCGACGCTCTGAGCCATCTGGCAACATGGCTTCAATATTTGGTTTTAAAACAAAGTAGAATTTGAAAATAGCATTTCCTCATTATGGCAATAGGCAATGAGTCACAAGAGTGATGAATATCAAATGTCATGGCAATGCATAAATCTTATCCAACAATGATAATCCAATAATAAAAAACAAAAATGTAACACTGCAGGGTGACACAGGGAAATGTGGAAAAGTCAGGGTTCACTAAAGTTATTAAGAGTCAACTTTGGAAACCATGACTTTGTGTAGAAAATGTCCATCTTATTCATATACAGTTATTTCATGGATGAATTCCACTTTTGTCTTAATAAAGACATTTTATGAAAAACCAGGGGATCACCAGATTAATGAAATTCATCTTCTGGCAACTTTGAGTTACTGTACCAAAGTTTATGGCAATTCACCCAAAAAGTTGTTGAGATATGGCGCAAAGGGTCAGCTAAGGATCCATCTTCTGTGGACCCTGAATGCCTATACAAATATTAATGGGAATTCATCAAATAATTGTACATTTTTTTTAGTCGGGACCAATGTCAATAAAGTGACCTAAATTGGTGCAGAGTTACTAAGAACAAATGCTTGAAATGGAGAGGCCGAGATATCCTGACATTTAGTACCTCAAGCCCCCTAAAATGCTGAGTACAACTCTTTTGCAGGATCTTCCCTCCTGGTAAACAGTCATGCCACCACTTCGTAAAACAGGCGATGTTAGGCATAACATAAGATTACCATGATGACATTATGGGGTTATTTTCTCAGACTTAACAAAACTCTTCCAGAACCACAGACATTTTAACGTCTTTTAGATTCATGGGCTGAGAAATAACCATAATGATTAAACTAATCTTAATATGTAACATTAATCGAGTTTCCCTTAACTGTCTACAGAAATCTCTACCACAAAACAGACATAAATGGAATCTTAATATTTTACTAGAGCTCTAAAGTGCATTTGTGAAACCCCTCGACAATACTGTAGCAGTATCAGAGCACTGCCATGGTGTTGCAGCCTCAGCTGCAGTACTGGTACGATTAGCATACTGTCAGATGTCATGCAGTTGGCCTCCAGACTCGTTGCGATGACCTTTAGCGCCATTTGAACTTTCTCTCACTCTAAAATATACATAATTCTACATTGTCATTTGCAGTTGTTTCTTTTGTAACACTTTGGCTGACATTTCCATGCGAACCACTCAGATGTGCATTTGGCTTTTGTTTTTCTTCTTCATATTAATCTGGGAAACATAACTGTCCTTGTCGGTATTTCATTTCCAATTTAGAGCAGCAGCATACCCCGCGCAGAGAGCTTCCTTGTTACGACGGTGATCTACTTTCATACTTCATTGTTTTTAACCACACTACCAGTGTGGATTTAGGGGTGGCACTGACAGTATGTTGGTCACTTGAAATATCTCAATGATTACTGAACGGATTGAAAGGGAATTTTGTATAGATATTCATTGTCTCCAGATGATTGATCCTGCTGGTAAACAAAATGTCTTGACAACTCCTGAATGGATTACCATTTGATACCTTCAGTAAAAATCATAATAATTTTTTTGATCTTTTAATTTCCAATTTGCAATCAATTTGGACCAATCACCTGCTAAACTAATGACCTTCAGTCTGCCTTAACTGTACTTTGTCTTTAGTGCTAATTAGCAACTTTTTGCATGCTAACACTGCAAAACAAGATAGTGAACATGGTTAATGTCACACCTGTTAGTGGTGGCAAGATAGCACGCAGGCACAAGCTGTGCCTAAGTATAGTGTCATATAACTGCTAGCATGTCTATGAGCTTTACAATGTTTAAATAATAAAATTTGCAAATGCATGTTTTGGTTGTACGTTTTCACAGTACCATATTCTGTGAATGTCAGAGTCAGTGTGAGAGAACACTCTTTGGTACTTAGGCTATAGATGCACTAATTATGTAAGCCACATTTCCACATTTTATTTCAGTCTAGTGTTTCACCAGACATGTCAAATCATGTCACATGGTAAAATGCCATGAAAGCTTTTTTAGACCAGCAGCTCTTCTTGTCCAGTCAACAGTGGCCTCATTGTCATTTCCAGCCATTGATGTCGAGGCAACTGACTGTCCAAAGGGATCTTCTGTAAGCCGTGGAAATAACAATGGCTGAATGGGAGCACAGGGGTTGAACATGGCTATAGGGTCTGTGGGCCCGAGCACGGTAGTAAATAGACTAGCAGAGAGTGCAGTTTGCTGCCAACAGATGGCATGAATAGGTTAATACAGTAAATGCTTGAGTAGGCTGTCAAAATGATGTGATCTAGCATTTAACCATTGGGATGTACGGAGGAAAAAAATATAATGTGATAGCCAAGGACATAGCTATCTGTTCTGCGGCACAGAGCAGGGGAAAAAATCTGATCTAAGAGTGCGGATTTGTCCGGAATAATGGCTTTCACATTGTTCTCAGATAAAGCATCCCATTTTGTGGATGTCATATGTTCTGTATGGCATTTCCACTCCACAGAGATGCCTTTGAGATACACAGCCCTGCTAGACTGCATTCTCAAGGATCTGTGTGCCTCATCCTTAGGCAAACATTTGCATTCGCCACACATCTGTTAGTGTACAAAATCGTCCTCATGCAAAGTGCACTTCTCTGAAAAAAGACGAAACAAAGAATTAAAAAAAAGATTCCCTGTCAAGGTTGATTCACCAACTCAAGGTTGAAAAAATGACGCTTTGACCTCAATCCACTTAAACTAGTTTAACTAGACCCATTAATGAAGGGAGCTGAGTACACTTCTTGATGCCCGTGCTTGTGCAAACTCACCAGTATAACTTGTATCATTGGGGTTATGAAAATTAATGTTTAATGATTTACACTATGGCTACGCTGTAATATTTTATGTGCTTTGCAAATTAGGAAAACAATACTTTTCACGCTCATTTAAATGCAAGATTCAGATCATGCATGCTGCATGCAGACTGCCAAACATAAATTTGCTTTCACAGGGGCATGACATGTAAAAACGGCAGGGTTGCTGCATGCCAGGAAGAAAAAAGCAAACAAAGCTGCTAAGCCTCAGCACTTTGTCACTTTGTCTGCAAGTTAATTAGATGTCAAGGCCTTTGGACAACAAATGTATGTTCTTCCTGGCTAATGCTTCATCTGGAGCATGACTTTGGTTCTGTTAATATGCAGCCTGAACAATGAAATGACCTCGCCTTGCGTTGTCTCCACCTCCGTTCTCACGATGTTAAGCAGCTCTGCCATCCCCTGGCGACACGAGAGCCCCACTCATGTGCTTGATTCATCCCACAGTGCTGCTGCACATTTTACCTGGCCATCATTGCCTCGATCAGCCAGACTGAGGCCTGAAGTAGTTTCTGGGCTCTTATGCCCACTGAGATGCATTTAAATCAGGTTCTTGACAGTTGTGCTTTAATGCAAGCTATGAATATAAACATAGTAAGAGAGAGGCTGCTCAGCCTGAGTGGATGTAAAATTAAAAAAAACACAGCCATAGATAGAGATGAAATGTGATGTAGAAGGGCAGGCTCTGGAAATGCTTCTGGTGCTGTAAGATGTGAGCAATGTTCGCTCGTGGCTCAGCAGAAGCAAATAAATATAAATTGATTGGAAGTGAACTCCCACAGTGCACTAGTGCCATGGTGTTTATAGGCAGGTGGAGTTGCAGAGTGAAGTGCTGTGGACTTTAGAGAAAAGAGGTTCTGTGCGCAGTAACATTCAGTCTGAAGTGTGGCACCATTCAGCAGTGTTTTGTCTCGCCTCCTCAAAGCACAGGGATAAACAAAAAAAGAAAGCGATAATAGCCTGTATTGGCCCATGAATGGTTTACAGTGATAGTAAGTGCCACCTCACTGGTAATGCACTGGTAAATGTTCACCATTAAGTGCACAAGACATCATTATGGCCTTTAATATACTGTGTAAACCTCACCATACTGTGTTTCTAATCTTACACACCACTACACATCATGTAAACTGGTTTTCTTCCAACTGTCTTTTGGACAGCTGCAGAGGAGATGCTGTGACAGAAACCGGCCACGCTAATGACATACATTATCACAGTTGTACCCTACTTACAAGCTAATGTCTCCTGATTGCCTCTTGATCTGTATCATGTAAACATCACTGTGTCAAACATGTTGCACACGTGTTTCTCCTTCGTCTCTCTTTTCCCTCTGGTAGCTTCTTCACCGGCTTTTTTAACCTGGGGGTGCTCTCCCTGAGCCAACCTCACAGTCATATTCATTGAGAATATGATTTCCTTTTTGTTCCAACTATTAAAAGTTGTTTCGCACAACAACGTCCTACTCTGGCAGGGAGAGCTCAAGAAACGTTGACAAAAAGGTATTACATCCTTTAAATGTTTTTTTAAAACCTATAAATAAGTCCAATAAGCAAATTGAGAAAAATGTTTGCTAGTATAAGTGGAATAAAGGCATACAGTGTAAATATAGAGAGCATTAGCAAGCAGCGAAACTGTCAAAGTCACAGAGAACAATGGGCGACTGGACAATGGACAATTAATTTCAATTTGTAAGCAGAGACAATAGCTATATAATAAATATTACATTTCAGTTTGCAATGAGCAAATCAAGCTGGATTTAGGTTTGACCATGATAAAAGGAAACGTATAGGTACAAATAAATGTAGTAGTGTACAGTCACTTTGGTCCATGCCTAAATAAACACTCTAAAAAAGACAATTTAGATATGGTGTTTAATTTTCCAACTGGCATTCAATTTGAGTAATAACACTAGTTCAGCATCAACAGCAAGAGCGCTAAACACAAGTTAACACAGCTGTTGACTTCGGAACAATACCTTCAGACAAGAACCCATTCAGAACCTTGAAGGAACAGTTTGACAATTTGGTAAAAACACTTATTCACTTTCTTTCTCAAAGTTAGTTTTGGCCAGCACAAAGGCTGGAACCAAGGGGACATTTGTGCAAAATATACAAACGAGATAAATCATGTCAAAAAGCAAGGTGTTGATGTGCTCGTAAGATGGTAGTTTTGGTTGTTTTGGTTTTTCTTACCTTTGAACAAAGCCAGGCTTACTATGTCCCCACTGTCTCATTGCTAAGAGTGTTGCTTGAGCCTCATAATGAATGGACAATTTATTTTACATTTATTTTCTCATCACAGTGAGTAATATGCTTTTTCCCCCAAATTTTGCAAAACATTCCTCTAAGATATATGTAGAATACAATGAGCGGGACATGGGGTGTTATAGACCGAAGACAACATGACATGTCATAGAACATAAAATGAACAGCACTTTTAGATTAGATATGTAAATTCCAGTCAGGAATCACTGCTGATTGGTTTGCATCAGAACATATTCTCCAAGTCAGGTGTCCCAAGTCAGAGTAGTAGATTTGCTTCCCAAACCCATCTACCTCCGGGTGTAAATGAAGAATAAAATTAACCATGATGCATTGGATTAAAGTAAGATAATCTATAACTGGGAATGCTTTACACATGGATACCAAGTCCTGTTTAAACAGCTGGCTTTATTTTGCTTCAGCAACGACTTAAAACTGAAACTCTCAATGTGGGGGCTCTTTTAAATAATTTTGTCATGCCTCATTGTGTCACACACATGGCAAGAGTGCCTAGTGTCCTCCTTTAGTCATTGCGAAAGTGTTTCCAATTAGATTTCAAATGCCATCACAACTCTTGTCTCCCCAGGCATAGTGTGCATGGAAGTCTGGAAGGGCTGCACATATTATATCTCATTACTGACAATGCTGGTCACCAGGGACTCCAATCAGAATAGCTGCACACTTAAGCAATCGCCTTCTCTCACGATGCTTTGAGATTGATTGGGTCTGGGCTACCTGAGCACCACTTATGTCATGTAAAATACATAATGCATCAGCCAGACTTAAATTTGGAAAACATCTTATCATATACTTAAGCTAAATGATCATTTTACCTAAGCAGACGTCAAAATCATTTTCTTTTTCTTTTCACTTTTCACTGAACACCAGATGGTTTTATAAGTTGGATAATGTTATCATATGTAGAAAGGATAAATCCCAATACCAGCAGTGGAGAGTGTGACCAAAGTAATCAATACAAAAGGAGCAACATGGGTTGTGGAGTTAATGATCTGAAAGGACGAATCTTGAAATCCCAAATTGAGCGTAATTCAGTGGATTAGTTATCTAATTAGCATTTTAAAAGACATTCAATATTCTTTAGTGGAATGAATTTTTAGAGGGGGCCAAAAAAGCTGCCTTCGCAGTTAATGCAATAAATGGTGAAAAAAGGCTGGCAGAGGGGAGACTGACTGGCAATGATTGTCCAAGCCGGCTGCGAACACTGTGAAGCTGGCTATCCTCCAACACACATTGTTCTCTCTTTATATGACAGAAGATCACATCAAACTGCAGGCTAAAAATTAACATGTTGAATGAACAGTAAGTTAGTCAAGTATTTTGGACCCCAAATCTTGCATGAAACATTAGGATTAAGCTAATGAGCAACTTACAGCTTCCCATCTACTAACCTGCACTTACTTTATTTGAGTGGCTTGTGGTTTATGCAAAACCCCTTACAGTCTAAATTTCATTGACAAAATATATTCATGAAATGCCTGTTTTCCCATAACAAAGATATATCACCAATAACTTTAACAGAATCTCTCTATATTATCATTATGCCTACGTGCACGAATGAATGCACTGCCAACAAGGCTAACCTGCATCTTGCAACTGTATGGACTTAAATGCTATGGCTGTAGGAGCTCACAATAAATACAGTGAAAAGGAATGTCAGGGTGACATTTGGACCAACAAATAGAATTCCCCCAGGAGGCAAAGTGGCTTTATACTTTTGCTGAAAGCAAAGCTACAAAATTGCTCAGAAAAAAAAAAACACAAGATGGCGCACAACACAAAAACTGAAGTAATCTAAGATAAAAATCTCATAATGTTTCTTTTAGAAAGCCACATTAAGCTGGCTACAAGATTCAGTGGAGTAGTAGCATCTCACAAAAGCAGTTTAGCCTCAATGAAGTGTCACTGACATGGCCAGCTAAGCTAGCATGAAGAAAATTGGATAGTGTAATTTGATTATATCAAAAGTCAATGTAAAGATGCATACGCCCCAAATTTGCACTAGACGATAGGAATAGACGGAATACGCATCAGCAAGAGATCTTTTTTTTAGCAACAAAGCTGTCTGACACTGTGCATCGAAAGCCTATATGCAATGATATTCACCCAATGTCACTGAGAATCAGCAATAGGGATCAAACTTATTGTCGCGCCCTATGGGCAACCAGAGTTGTAAGTTCACACTTCTGGACTTTTTAGAAAGGTAACAAGAAGGGACAGGGTGAGGAGAAGTGAAACATTAGGACTAAGTTCTGATAATATGTGCTGTATCTGTTACTTGCAGCCATTGTTTCTTCTTTTCTATGAACCATTAGCGGCCAAACTTGTGCAAGTAATGCAAGGTGAAAATTTGTTTTGCATTTGGTCTGACCACACCATGAGGGAATTCTGTTGTGATTAATTAATGGAATTAAAACAAACCACAGGACTGAATTCAAACCTAAACCCATTTAATCCATCTACTGACTGTGAAGCAAAGATTCAAGTGTTAAATTTCAAATGTCAAAGTGTGGCTGGCAGAGCAAAGCAGAATGTCAGGTGATGACGTTACAGAGCCAAAAAAGTCTATGTAGAGAGTCAACAAAATATTGGCCTTTAACATAGGTGATTGTTGTTTGGCCCATTTCTGCGATTTTTCTTTAACTTTAACATCGTTTTCTTTTTTTTCTTCTAAAGATGACAACAAAGTTCCCCTAACCTTTGTGAAATCTTAACCCAAACCAAATCATTTTTGTGCCTGAATCTATCTAAACCATAACCACAGCTTTGTCATGGCATAAAATGTATATATTTTTGTTAGAGTTTTGGAATGCACAGATCAATGATGTTGCACTGCCAGAAGATGTGTCAAATCATCGCCTCCATGTTTCATTCATGGACGCATGGACAATCCACGTATTCTGTTGCTATTTCCCCCTTAAAATGACAGTACGAGAAATCTCTCTTGTTCATCTTTATTAATCTTTTTTACCGTCATTCATTACGTTAATGACCCAAGGCTAACATTTTCTGGGCAGACGGGAAGATTAAGCAGTCCAGAGTTACAAGACATCACAACAACACAGGTACAGAAAATAGTAATAAAATACATACATAAATACTTACATGAAAACATTTTTCTCAACTAATTATGCTTCTGGTCATTTTACCACATATACTGTAGCACTAATGATGCAG
This sequence comes from Scophthalmus maximus, assembly GCF_022379125.1. NCBI lineage: Eukaryota > Metazoa > Chordata > Actinopteri > Pleuronectiformes > Scophthalmidae > Scophthalmus > Scophthalmus maximus. The sequence continues at coordinate 22,237,256 of NC_061520.1, read as the reverse complement.
GATGACAGTCATCAATAGTGTACAATCAATGAGTTACCTGTGGAACCATTGTGAACACAAACCAGAACTAAAAATAAACAATGAATCATTTTTCTTAATGCAACATAGACGTCAATTTGTTTAAAACTGTGTATCTGCAGTAATAAAGTGGCAACCCACCATGATGTCACCCAATGCTTTGTGAACGACAACCAGACGCAGGAGCAGGGGTTGGGTCTGACTGAGAGCTCATCCACTTTGTACCCACCCACATCTGTAACCACGCACTGATTGGACAGTACCAGCTGTCAATCACGCTGTACCCACCCTCTATATCTATACTGTGCTTAATTGTCTATTTGACTCTAAATGAGACCCTTATTTCCAAAATGAACATCATGTTGTATTGAAGAAGACTTGAAGCTAGCGATTGAGACCATGAACTCCTCAGGATAATGTTTACTGATGTTATAAATCAAGTAAGATTCTTTGTCATTGACAGAAATTTACTTTGTTGCAAAACAGTGAATTCCCCTGTGCTGGGGATTCTAGAGAATACAGGCCTCAGTCACTTCCACATCGGCTTCATTTTCCGGACCTGGTGACATACATTGATACAGTCTGTGAGAGTAATTTGATAACATATCACAAAACTGGTAAGCTATTGCTTTGGTCACATGCAAACATTTAACCCACAGATGGAGTTCTAAAGATCAAAATTATATAATTTTAATTTATTTGCACTACCAACAGCAAATGTAATCCTTCAAAAATGCTATCTTATTGAAGTGCACATTAAAGTTGGGGATTTTTTTTCTTCTTTCCGTTTTGCTTTCATAAAAACTACAAAATGTCCTCTTTATGGCTGCAAAAGGAACAGGAAAAAAGTGTGATGGCAGAGCCTATAGTGTCTCGGGGTATGTAGCTGACATCCAGCACTGACTAGCATGCGACTTAGCTTGGTGGTGGTTTGCTTAAAATAGAAAGCTCTTCATAAAAATATAGCTACAGGGGCCTTACAGGAACTGCAGTCACTATCTTGTTGGGCACACTTACTCCCGAGGCATGTCTGCCTCAGGAGGACAAAATGCTTTTTGGGTTCCATAGAAGCAACTTCCAAAAATGTTGCATTATTTCTAATTGGTTAGCTATAGCCGTGTACCTCTCAAGGCAGCATGTATCCACTAAACTTGTATACATTTACAAAGATTTTTCCAAGCATTTATACGGCGAGGGATATTCATTTTGCCGCTTTCAAATAACATCTAACAGGAAATCTATTTTTTTATGTCCTCCCTCCTTCATGCATTATGGATGCATATGTCTGAGAGATGAATCCTCTGTTTATGCACTGGCCATGTTCTGAATTTCGGCATCAAAGAGGCCTTTATTTTCTCCCTAGATTCCAAGGTTACCGCTCCAGTATGTGACCCACATTCTAAGCACTTTACACAATAATGGCTTATGTCAAAACTTGGATACATTCTCAGAGCTTTGCACTGGGGAGTAAAACATGAAGTGTTGCTGATCATGACGCCTCACCACCACAACGTGTTATTAGTAAAAGCACGGACCACATGATATTTTTGGCATTTACTCCCTCTCTCATTGTCTCTCAGTCTATCTTATTGAGGTGTTTCTGCCAATAGTTTGTGCGGCGAGGACATTCTTCAGATGAAAATGAGCCCACTTCAGTCTCGTTAAATATGCATATTTACCTTTAATTGGGAAGTATTTGTTTGCAAATACAAAATCCCTTGTGATCTTAATTTTACAGTGCACCTGCTTTCAGTGGTGGTATGGAGAACTGCCGACTGGTTTGAAGCAAACAGACTGTCAGCACTCCTTAGAGGGACCCTCCATTAGGCTGTCTCTTTCAGCAGCGCACCCCCCCCCCCCCCCCCCCCCGAGGCTATGAAGCATTTTGCTCTTTTACTGCCGCACACTCCCTCTCCTTCTTTGTCCATCTGAAGAAAAAGCCCCTTCACCCTCTGTCTCTGTCTTTTTATTGTTCCACCTTTCACTTTTTTTCCTCAGGAACAATATTTTTCAGCCTTTCTTTTTATGATGTCAATAAACCTGAATGTATTAGAACAACAGTGGAACTGGTACCATCAGCCAAATATGATTGTTATGGTTGGAACCTGGGGACAGTATTGCACCTATCTGCATCCCCGTTAAATATTCAGAAAGTGCCAGCATGGAGACACTAAGACATGACCGAAAAGCAGGAAAAAAAGCACAATAATCCTTCACAAAACCGTTTATACATTCATTTTTATCATTTTCTTTACTTTTTTTATTTGAATTAGTGAACAAATTTCCCTCTTCAGGTCCTCAAAATGTATTCAAAAGTATTCAACTTAATCAAGGTAAATAAATTATTAGTCACAGTTTTGGAGTGCCCCTGACTCCTCACAGGAATGTTCATTAAGTACTAAATTGTTTTGGAGGAAATTGCTCCGCGGATTATACATTTACTGGCAAAGTCTTTTGCCCCCCGACTTGCTATGTTCTTTTTAGAGCACGAGTCATAGGGAGGTGGTTTGGGTGCAAACAAAGAACAAGACTTTGAAATAATATTGGGGATCATTAGTAGCCGCTTTGTGCTGCTCTTAAACTGAATAATAAAATAGGCTTCAATCAGTTCAATGGTCGCACAAACTATCTCGTCTTCTCGCTTTACTTTGTTTCAGTTATTTCAATAAAAGTAACAGATTTTTTAACATTTATGATCAGTTTCAACTGGCATTGTTTGAAGTAGACACAATGGCAGAGAAACACCCCTGCCAGTTAGCGTTTTGGTGGTGTCATTGCTGGGTGACACAGACACAAGTATAAATCGATCCTACGCAGAAGTATAAACCATGCTTTTGCATCCGCCAGTAACAGATATGCTGTATCTCTTTCGTGTTACTGTCACCTCCGCTTCAGATGTGATTTGAGTCATGATTCTGAATAACGTTGTAGTAGAATTATTGTAAAAGGTAACACGGGAAGTCCTCAAATGCATCACTTGTATCAAAGTGTTATTGTTAACTCTTTTAGTGTGCATCCACAGCCAACCAATCAAATTACAGTGCCTCCGTTGTCAGTCGAACACTAATGTTGTTGGCTCTTTCACCGACAGCAGATAACCAAGAGCACAGACCTCTGCCAAGACTGAGCTCTCGCCCAACCTATATGCAGTTATACCCGAATCCCACCCAAAATGTAATCACCTGTTACCTTCCACCTATCTTTGATCAAATTCTCATGCAAGTCCATCAATAACTTTTTGACTAATCCTGCTAACAAATAAAACAAAGGAACAAACCAGACCAATCATGTAAAACAAAACCAGAATCCCTCCCCATTTTGACCACACAAGTACACGAGTCAAAACAAACACCATGGACATACTGAATACACTTATTTGTAATCGAATTTGATCACGTCAGCAGAGGCTATCAGAGCTCTATGTCAGTACGTGGATGACGAAGCAAATGCACATGATTAATTCCAATTCTCATTCAATTTATAATTAAATTGCAAAAGTGCGAATTGAAAATAATGTTGGAAGCCATGATCTTAAAGTAAGATGCAGATACAGTGGATCTAAATGACACAGGCCATTGGGGAGCTGTTTTTTAACTGTCGCTGTTGCTTGGCTATGAATCACATTTACGGCCTCTACAAAAAACAAGAAATCAGGTATCAGTAATGAGCGTCCAAGTTTAAAGCACCTTCATCTTTGCTGCCAAACAATATATAAAATTTCTACACAGCCCCCAGCAACACATTGCCTGGCGATTGCGTCTGACCTGTATCAGCTATGGGCAGTCAGCAAAGCTCACGCAGGCTTTCAACAACGAAAGCACTGCTAACAAACGTGCCACTTGAAATCTGAACAAATCAAAGCTTAAAATTGAAGACTTTATTCTCTAATAACTTACACTTGTCTGCCTTTGACATTCAAGAACTTTCTTGGTTATAGAGCCCACGGCAACAAGCGGCTTAATCCTCTCTCCACTTTGAGATAGAAGAAATAAATCGGATAATGACTAAATCACACATTGCAAAACATACCAGAGGGGTAGGTAGGGAGTAGGTATGACAAATGGCTCTAGTATTGTAAGAGGCTTTTGGTAAAGATGCACAAGTCGATTTTGTTCAGATGCACTCATGGCTAACAAGAGAACACGTTAACAAGAGAACAATGAAATCAAGAGATCTGTATTTTTAGGCCTGAAAGATGTGTACCGAGGACTTTTTGAGCAATCAGATCAGGAATTTCAAGGGCTCTTTTTGATTATCCAACTGCAGGTCTGAGAGGAAACGTTCCTAGCCCACAATCCCAGGAGCACTGAGGGGCGGTTCGAAACGCAGTGAGGTGCTACTTTTTCTCGCACGTATCAACAAACAGGCAAAAGCAGGAAAAAGGGTAAGAATATCTCTGGATTAAACGATAGTCCCATTCAGTGTGTGACTGAGTTTGTATAATCTCAATATCAGTAGATCATAAAGCACCACTTCAGTCCATTTTTTGTAATTTATGAAAAGGAGTCAAGGAGAAAAGAGAATTTATTTAAGAACTTTATAAGTAAAATAAAATGTTATAATGTCTAGATAGAACAAAGGTTGAAGAAAATCCCCAAAGGGAGTTTCCTTTTAGTAACCCAAAAACACCGTCTCGTTTGATGTGTGAAAGATGATGAAAAAGGTGTTATCTTTAACATCAGTACATTATAATTTCAAAAATAGAAAGTGGTAGCAACTTTAGTTTTTCTTTTTTCTTCTTACCCAATGCAAGCAATTTAGTTTGAACTTGAGTTAGATGCTGTGGCTGGGTTTAATTTCCACCCACTATGAAATGCCATGAGCCTTACTGGGATTTATGTAAACAATCAGTGTAAGAGCTTCCTTTTTACGGCCAGAATGCCCAGACTTTATGGAACGGAATAAATCAACATAGATCGACAGAAACTCAACCTATCCAGCCGTACCGTGAATTCCTCCTCTTCCGCTCATTTTCCCTGATGGTTTTTCTGACTTGTGCCATGCCACAGCTCTCTTTTTCTCTTCGTGGCCAAGAGAGTTGTCTCTTCCCCTGATTTGCAAGGCAGCACACGTTCAGCGAGAGGTGGGTCCGACTGAAATGAGCCCTGAAATATCCGTCACCCCAAATGGCATCTTTGGTGGTGCTGATTCCCTCTTTTGGGCTAATGAAGTTATATGCCCGTGCACAACTACCAAGGCGCCTGCTAATGTCTTTTAATTTGCAAAGATAATTACAACAAGGTTCCACTTGGAAATCCATACATGCCAGCAAACGAAAGCCAAAATCGACCAATCCACAGGGGTAATTATTTCTCCCTGAGATGCTCTAATGTATAGATACATCTCAAGGGGCTAATGACACTGATCAAATGATTTATGTGATAATAAAGCAGTCAGGGTTGACATGACATGTGTAGAAGATATAAAATATGCATTTGTGTGGAATTCCGTATGAATGCTAATGTGCTTAGCAGTGCTTCTTTTCAGCACCTTGTTTGGGAAATACCAACATTTGCATTTGGTCGCCTGAAGGTGCCGCGAAGCCGGGCGAGGCTATGCCCCCGACATTATACACTCTGCAATCAGCCAATGTCGCACAGGCTGTTGAGAGCAGAACACGTTGTGCGTGTTGTTATCTTCAGGTTAAAGACACGCACGTGTGCGCGCTCTCCTCATATGCATGCAAGGCGAGAGAGGGAAAACCATGGAGGAGCAGGCAGTAGAGAGACTTAGTGGCAAGGAGAGTCTAGACATAATGAGTTTAATAACGTACAATGTTCATTAAAACGTAGCTCACAGCCTCTCCGGAGGTGTCATTCCTGTCAGATTAGCGGCGCTGAGATATGGCTGGTGCTGAGCGGAAGCAGCACATATGGTCTGTCTGCTTGACAACACCGTGACCCACAGCAGATGCGCTGTTTTCCCCTCTTCCCTGGTGCTGGATCTGGCTTCTTTGTCACACCTGTGTTGTCTCCCGAGCTGCACAATGACATCAACAAATGAGACTGTCGGATTTGCCCTCTGAGTCAACAAAGGATCCTGGGCGGCCAGGAAACATATTCTGGTTTCATCAGGAAGGCCAGGCTTCATTAGGAGCATTATTAAAAATAGTGGTGCCCTGAGAGAAAAATATAAAATATGCCAGTGTGATGTTTGCAGGCCAATTGTGTGACACAGAATTTTATAAAAACCAGGATGAAGATGAAGACTATTTCCAACCGTGTGCCCTAAATTGCATTAATATGCTACTAATGATATGTTTTGAGAGAAAGGTAATTGCTATCTAGATGAATTTCAGGTTGTTGTTGTTTTTTTCTGGTCAAGTGCAACATGCTTGTATCAGCTGCGTTTCCAGCTAATGACACCAGGGACCAATTTTCATCTGCGGTTACTTACAGGCAACAAAACACCTTCTTCAGGCAGTTGACACGTCCTGTCTGTACGCCCAAACAACCAGGCGCAAGAACCGTTTCTCTGCCCTCGACATCACTCTGATGAACGGTTAAATCGGTAGAGTCTAGAGAGTCAGAACTCAATCCCCGGTGCAGTAAGTGCAGTAACCCTCTAACACTAAAGCAGCGACTGTACCGTGAAATGATAAATGATACAATTGCAGTTTAAAATATACACTGTGCTTCATCTTCATCTATATATGAAGCCAACAGACCATTTGTTTTTCTTTACAAGCCGTACTACCAAAGGTGAGAATTTGATTGCGCAACTTGTTTTGGCTAAAACCACTCATTTAAGAGGTTTGTGTGATATGATTTTGTATGTATGGCGAAGGGTGATTGAAATGGCACTTGATAGGATAAAGGTGCCCTACTCTGTTGTATTCTTTTTTACGTAAACAGATGTCTCATACAGACACATTGTATATTGTTGTTAGTTGTCATTTTTACATATGTATTTATACATACATGTCTTTTTCACCTACTTGCACGTAATAGGTATTTTTTTGAATATTGTTGTTGGAACTGTGTGTAATTGCATAAAGAGCAACATCGAGTCTCTCTCCCTGTGTGTTTACACTGATTGGTGGGGCAATACCCATGGTTTCTGTTAGTAACCGTAAGAACGTCTAAATAATACAAGTCCCAGAGTTCTGTTTGAAATAACAAGCTGCTTTGAGCAGTAAGTCTGTCATGAATATAATTGCAATATTGCAATTTCACAGAGTAGTTCTGCACAGAAGAAAATCTGCAGTTTTCTTTGTTTAAATTGCTGTAGGTATATAAATATTTTTTTCAATACATTGTGCCCAGAACTGGCTATTTCATTCAACTGGGGGTCATTATTTTGAGACGTATTAGCACAAGTATGTGCATGAGCACAACTGTATGTTATGTGTGTGTGATTGAGCAGGCTCCATTCTTCTGCATTTCATTCACACATGCATGTTAGATCATTTCCTGTGAATTCCTGTGTGTGCAGATGTGTTGACTTAAGTGGAGGAATGACGAACACTACCAGCAACAATGCAAACCATTATATAAAGAAGTAACTAATGAGTTAACATACATCCAAGGACAATAATAATAAAATTATATAGTATATAACAATAATATAATTTTAATCAAGGGTTATAGTTTCCCCAAACATTACCATGTTGATGACGAAGACGTTTTATTGTGAGATAAGTCTCTTCTTGCATCACAGCAGTTCAATTTGCAATATCACGACAAGTACAGAAATTACAAGAGACGAAGACATTTTACTTAACGTTTAATTATAGGACAGAATCATAAAGACATAATGGCAGTAATCATGCTTTGAGCAGATAATGGAGGAAAAACTAATTAAATACATTATCATTCATGTGTTAACAGTTTATTACTTTGCAGATAAGTTCATGAAAGCAAAAAAGCTTTGTTAGTGTGTTGATATAGAATGTTATTCAGCATTGCAGCTTACATGTCATTTCCATGCGACTGGGCTGTGGTGTGGACAGATGTTCTGGCTGTTCAGGTGGTTTTGGCTTCGCCCACAAAAATCTAACTTTGTCTCCAGGAGAAATGATGGGCAGCCTTTGCTGCTAGACTGTGTGTGAGTGCTGATTTATAGGGTTACCCAGCCACTCCTGCCAACGTTGTATGAAGCATGCGCCAGATAAACTCTGTAATTTCAGCTGGAGGGAAAGCAATTTTTTTTCAGAACATATGCGTTGATGATCAGGTTCAATATTGAGACTCCCATGACAAACGCTGCTCGAATAAATAACGTACGAATGCTACATTTCATTATTAAACCTTCCACCAGGGAGCATCATTCATTACTTCATATGTGCGTGCGTCACAGGTTTCAAGGAAAATGTGCAATATGTGGAGCATGACTCGCAGCAGGGATACTACGAGCAGCATTTCTTGGAGGTGCAGAGTTTAATCTGAACACGGAATATTGGAGTTCTCTAATACATGTGGAGTCTACATGGATCTGTGTCTATCTTAAGTAGCAGCTGTCAGCTCCCGCAAATCCTTGTGCTTGATTTCAATGTCAATACATTCTTCATATGTGCACAGGCATAAATCTGTAAGGATGGAGCGGGCAGTGGCGACATCACAGAGGGGGGGTGCACGGGGTGAATGGACAAGTGCTGGCAGTAGCAGAGGAGGTGGCGATAGACCACTGGCAGCAACAGCAAGGTCCATAGACTTTAATGCGCGTTTCCCAGTGAAACGCCATCTGGAGGAAGCTGGGCGCCTGTGGATTAATCACCTGAAGGTTCATTCCCGTCCTGGATTACACATCCTGCACTCACATCTGGTCGCTCCACTGATGGAACCTACACGCCTGTGTTTTTGAGAGCTTGAAGTTGGGCTGGCTGAGAGGCCTGCCAGCAAGGGGAGTGGGGGGGGGGGGGGGGGGACAGAAACTGGGACAGTTAAAGGATGACCCAGGGTGCACACGGATAGATTCATGTGTGTGGAGGAGGGAGCGCCAGAGAGGATGCAACTCTTCTGGGGTGTTGTCTGGTGAAGCAGCTCGAGGGTTGAGATTTATGACGTCTTATTAGAAGAGTGTGGATAAGATATTGTTGCCCTGTGTATGTGGGACATGCTTGTTGGTTGCTTGCTCATACTCAGCAGAGGGAGCTCGGAGACACAGGGGCGCTCGCTTATCTCTGGGAGATTCTTCTCCTCCCTGCAGCGACGTACTCTCCTCATTGGAAAAGGGAATAGACGTAAGCTGTGTTTGTTTGAAGTATTAGTCCAGCATCCCCCCTTGCATGTTCTCCATCCTCAGTTGGACGTGCAAGGTTTGAAGTGGTCTGCTGGACCTTGAGGGGATTATCAGTCACCATGCCACATCGAAAGTAAGGAATAAATAGCAATTAGTGTGTTTTCTGAGGAGCAACCATACTAAGAGGGTGGTTTGCAAAATCAATAACCTTGTTAACTGAGTAGCGGCAGCACACTGTTGCACCTCAATGGGCTTGGAATTAGCTGTCTGTGGAATGTTTACAAGTACAAAAAAATCTATTCATGCCGTGAGACAGATTAACAGTGTCACGTCGAGGCGAGGCCGAAATATGGAGTCAATGTGAAAAAGAAAATTGCACAAGGATGAAAATATCAAGAGAAAAATGTCTTTGAAGCATGTAAAGCAGCAGAGTTTGTTGTTGCAGACCTTTTGCAGTCCGTGCCTGTGGATAACAACATTAACACAAGTTAAAATGTCACACAGAGGGGGAGTTCTGGTGGCCCAGTGGTCTCAGGCTCGAAGGCCTTACAAGCATGTAAGTGCAAAATCCTGGGCATGAATCCAGCGAAGGACCTTTATCACAGGTCATTCGTTCTCTCTTCCCCCCGTAGTTCCTGCTGATCTCATCTGATATCTCATCTGCAATTTGATCTAGGTGTCTATAACAGAATTAAAGGAGGTGCGAGAAGAATTCAAATCATGTACTTAAAGGGAAAAACATTTTTTTGTTTAATCCGAGGTCTCATCCTCATTGTTTCGGCCACCAAGTTCATTTGCGGAGCTCACACAAAGCCGCCCACTTATTACGTCCATATTGCACAATTTCGCATCTCACATTTTCACATTTCATATCCAGAACCAACGTTCTGTGCCAATGGCACAAATAAGGCGTTCTTTCTGTAGCAAAGTGGAAAGTAAGGGTGTAGAGGTCAGGGGTGGTGCGTGTAGCACATTAGACTTTCATACAGGTGCCTGAAGTTCACAGCATTATCATACACTAACCATAACCAACTGTTTCAGTCACCTAACCTGAACCAGAACCACATCTTTTTGTCGCCTCAGGCTGTATTCAGATCGACAGCAGCCCTGTGGGAAACAACACAGGCCTCGCATTGATTTGAATGGAGTCAGTCTGTCGGCACAGCGAGGGTGCCAACGCAGAGCGCGCCAACTCACCGTGACATTTTCCAGCCAGTCGGATAAACACATGCTAACATTCCTGTTGGATTACTTTGTAATGTGAATGCCATATTTCTAACATTTGATGGTTGGGATACTGTAGCCGCAATGTAAAGACATTGTGGAAATGTTTGGAACTGGAGATTAAAGACATTGTTTTCATAACAATAAGCTGCAACGTCACATCCAGTAGGGCAAGGATATAGAGTGTGCACTTAAACAACAAAAACTCCCCTTTTTACATCGGCCCTTAAAGCTGCTGTCGGTAGGATTTGCAAAAATAACCTTTTTTTAATATTTGCTGAAACTGTCACTATATGCTTGTAGTAATATGTGAGACAGATCGTCTGTGACAGACTGGGTCATTCACCTCCCCCTACTGCTTTCAATGCCATTTGCCAGAATCCACCGCGCCCGAGCAAAAATGTGTCAGTCATCCGAGTACGAGCAGAGAAACGCTGCAGAACCTGTGCACAGCCTCACTCGCTCGGTCACGACCGAGCTCACGTCTTTGCATCGAGGAGCTCGCAGCAGAAGCGGAATTAGTTTGAAAACACCGCGGCAGAGAAACGCCAAGCATCCGCCCGGCTCCTCTGCCAGAAACTGCATATGCGACAAAGACCACGAGCAAAAACGAGCTAAAAAAGAAGGAAAGAGATCGAGCAGATGTAAACATCGGAGTGGCTCCACAGAAGCAACGACAGTTTCATTCATCTTTTATTTTCCACGTTATTGTCGCACTCTGTGACCGTGTGCTACTGTGATGTTGTAATCAGGCTGCTAGTTCCAATCTGGCTGCTAGTTGCTAGGCCCACAGTGCTACGTCTAGTGGTTAGCAGTGTTTGTAGCATAATAGCTGAAAATATGTCTGTGTCCAAGCGGTCTAATCTGTTTTGAGAGTTTTCCACACGTGTGTGTCGTTGTCTGTGCTCTCGCGACCAAATGCTCCCCCATCTGTGTCGTACTGTTTAGCTAGCTTCACTATTTTATCACCAACATAGCATCCCGTGCTATGCTAAATGCTAAGTATGTGTCGCTATTCATGTTGCTTTTCATTACAGATATTTTATCATGTGCAAAATAAAGCTTGACAATATTACATCATTGTGTACTTTTTTATGCTTTTCTTTGAGCTACTCCATCGGTAGTACTGAGCCAGTAAATGTGATTACCCCAAATAAATATATTTGTAATGCCTTGAATTGATTCAAAAGGTATATTGATAGTAGTAAGTAATCTTCACGTTGATGTATATTTATGCAATGAAAAACCAATCACTTTCAAAATACACTTTATTGCAAAGCAAATAATGAAGTTGCATAAATATTATTATTATTATTATAAATATAACTTTGAACTTAAATAAATGAAATGAAAAAAAATATATTGCACAGCACAGTATTTATATATAGCACAGTCTGAAATTAAACCATCTTGGGATGAAACCAGTGCAAGTGGCAGGAACCAACTGGCTCATCACATGAGGATCAGCTGTGTCTTCGGCTCCCAGGTCCTCGGGTGTGGGGCCAACACGCCGACCTCTGCCCCGTCTTCCACGGCCGCTGCCCAGTGCGCCTCGTGTGCGACCCCCGCTTCTCCTCGCTCGACTGCTCGTCGAAGCAGCCATGTTCACTTCCTCATCGGAGTCCGGGGATACCAGTCTCAAAGCTCTAATGATGTTATAAAACATAGATAAAAGTGTCAGTCATCTTGCAGAGCAACAAATGATGTATGTGAAGATAAAGCTGTTCATTTACAGGCCTACCATGTAACACTGCAGTAGCCAAAGTGCTAGCTAACGCTAGGTACGTAAACAAGCTAATATAAACTGACTTACGGTCAACTACGTTCAAAACACTGACGATGTTGTTTTCACAAGAAGTCACAGGTAATTAAAAAAACGTCTTATAGTCTATTAATGTGGACAGTAGTCCGTGTTAGCTTCAGATTAGCTTCTTACCGGTGGGAACGTCATGTTACGTAGCTTGCCTGGCTTCGGTTGCCATGGTAGCGTGCACGGGCACGGCGGGCTGGGAGGAGCTGTGGAGGACGAACCGAAGAGCAGCGGAGAGGCAGGGGGAGGGAGCAGGAGTCGTTGGGTTTTGAATTCTGAGACTATGTCCACACGTCTCTCAATCCTACCAACAGCAGCTTTAAGTACAAATCACAACGACAAATAAGAAAACACGAGCAAATACAAAAAAAAATCTTATTTGCCATATTGTGTTTTCAATTTTGTCATTGTTTTTTTTTATATTTGTCGTTGTGTTTTCTTATTTTTCACAGTTTTTCCATTTCCTTTTGTCATCGTGTTTTTCTTAATTGCCGCTGTATTTGGTGATTTGCCATCATGTTTTCCCATTTGCCGTACATTTTAGCTCCTCCCTCTGAAAGTTCATGAAACCAATGATGTGCACATATGTCAAACCAACCATTTATGGCGTGATTCCTTATATATGTGCTGGCTCGACTCGGTTTGGCTCAGCTCTTCTGCCCAGCGCGGCAGGGGTTTGCTTTTCCATTACAGCAGGGCTACCTGGTTGTGGGCGTGGTCTCAACTGATGATGCGCCACCCTGAGTTGATGACGTATAAAGCCACTGCCCACTCTTGCATACCAACGGCTGTGGTATGTCTCATGATGGATTTCCAGACTGTTGTTTTGATTTTGCTCACATGGGTTTGGTCGCAAGCAAACATTTTTCTTTGTCGTTAGCGCTATTATTTGCCCGTTCTTTCTTCCACTTTCTCCGACAAACCTCATCTGAACAAACACATGCAGACAAAGACACACGCAGAACACATGAACTGTTGAAGGAAAAAAAGGCAGACAGGAATGCCTATGGGGAAGTGGTTGTGCTAACTGGGGCTAAGGCTAGTGTCCAACTTACGCGTTCACTTTCTGCCGAGCCCTCTCCTTCTTCACCCGGTCGGTCATGATACAAACAGCAACCCGGTCGGGTCGGGCTGCACACATATAGCGACAGTAGTGGTTCTCCATTCCTGACACAATGACAGGCTGTCTGACGAAGCGCAGCCCGCTTGGAGGAGGGGCCGGCTCGCTTTGGTCCCACTCCAGAGAAGGTTCATACCCGGCACGGCTCGGTGCAGTAAAAGTTGTAATGGAAAAGCAAATCAGCGCGGCACAGTTTGACTCGGTGCGGCCAAAAGTGCCAGTGGAAAAGGGCAATTAGTTGTCATCTTGCTTGACTTGTCCAAATTGGGCTCATTGCTGCCCCTTGTGGTCGCTAGTGGGGGAAAAACTCAAAGGGTAAAGGGTGACTCTAGTTACTAGAGTGAGTGAACACATGCTTTCAAATCAACAGACATTAAAAGCTACTAAATGAGACCCCAATTTTTTTTTTTTACTTAAGCTCACATACCACACTCGAACAAAGTCCAGTTCCAAGAAAACTTGTCACAGAAAACTGCAAAAACTTTGAGATAAACGGCTCACTTGATCACTTCTCACGATAATATCAGCAGATAGAAAGGAGGAGATGACAACAGACAGCAGCAGCAGCAGAAGATGTGGAGGAAAGCTTTGCAGGGGACCTTGAAAGGGCGGGATTCATGAGGTAAAGATGGAGCAGAGGAATCATGACAAATAAGGCTGAGAGCCTTCCTCGGCTGTCAGCGGCAGCATGAGATACAATGTAGTCTATTAGCGGAGGAAGAGTACAGTATGTGATGGTGAAGAAGAATCTGAGAATTGAGCGTGGATCAAATCTGGCAGGACAAGATGGAGAGGTGCAGCACGATGAGATGTTAAGAGAAATGACGTCTCAATCACTCTCTGTTGCCACGTTCTACGTCCGCCCGCTCCGGAGGATCTGCCGCGGGAGATATATCTAGTCTAAGTCCACAAATTAAACTGTGATTAGGTTCCACTAATCAAAATCCTTGGAATTCTTAGATGTTCAGCAAAGTCAATTACATCATATCTACGAATTTGACTTTCTCATTACAATTTTTTTTCCCCTTGCATTTTTTAAATTAAAGCGAGAGCCCGAGCGCATTGAGTCGGGTTTAATCAAGTGGAAACTACCAAAGCCCTGTGACTCCGCAGCAGGCAATCTCCCTGAGCCTCGCAGCCTATTGCAATGAGCCAAGGCTTCATCAGGCTTATGAGCGCTGTGTCATATCTGCATTACAGCTGCACCACTCTGAACATACCCCCGCTGTCTTACTAATGAACGAGGTAAGGGCCAGTCCTTAAACTGCACTATGTGGCCCCCCTCCAAAAAGTGGAAAAGATATGTCAGTGTTTTCCACGATCATGACGTATCTCCAGCAGTGGAAAGCTATATGAATGATTTAAACTAGCATCTGTAGAGGCGCATCAGCTGTCAGCCGTCAGGAGATGAAAGCCGGGATTGGCTCGCAGGACTTGATGAGGGAACATAGTCGCTGGTTATTCTGGGACAGAGAGTGGAGGCAAGCATGGAGACCAGCTGTCGCACTAACTGCCGGCACCACAGTGCGCGGCAATAAGAGGCCTAGGGCACAGAAGGATGCTGTGACAAGAGCAGGAAGGAATCCAGCATCCCAGCCACTGTGCTCAGCGCTGCTCGAGCCCCCTCTGTTCAGGAAGTTTTGTATCTGCTCTCAAAAAATCGCAAAAATCGACAGTCTTTATCAGACTAGGCCCCGCGATGGGCTTTGAAAAAAAATCTGTATCATAATTTGGGCACCTTTAAAAGATAGAGGAGGAGCTCTCTCCTCACATTATCTCAATAACTGTGCCAAGGCACAGCTGGTTTGACGTGCACTAACTCAGCTTGTCAAAGGGGTTACGAGCTCTGCCCTACATTTATGCACTTGGACTTCATCGGGCGTAAAGTAAAGGGTAGTCACATTCTGTTACAGAGCTGTGTGCACATGCTGGCATGCCACTGTGCTTTCACACTGGGACATGAAGTGTCCTCTATTTGGATTATTGTCCTGACAAAAGACGGCGATCTAATGTTTTTTTCTACTGAGTGTGAGTAGAGCCAACACTGAGACTGCATTATAATGAAGACTCCCTGTTGCTTTTTTATACATTTTACGCATTTTGATTTTCAACAGAATTTCACCTGGATTGAATATAGATATTAATTAAAAAGTTGCTGTCTCCTGCAGCAAAAAAAGACAAAAAAGTGTGTTTCTATCAACCTAGCTTCATGCACAAAAAAAATAATATTTTAAAGTTATAAACAATTTTTTTTTTCAGTGTGGACAAAGAAGAAGAAAAAGCTAAAAATATCAGCTGAGGAGGGAAACAAACATACAGATGAATTGGCAGACGAAAACATATTTCTGTCTGGAGCAATGAGGAGGCTGTAACCTTTCTTACATGAACACATAAATCAAACATGACATATTCCCGTTGCGTTTCAACAATTTTCAACATTTATTGGTATCCACTTTTGGCGATGTTCTTGAACTTTCTGGAAGTAAACCTGCTAATGATCTCCACAGTGCAGTAAACAATATTAAGTAAATATGGACATTAGGGAGAATTTGCAAATGCAGTGCAAACACTGAATGGAGCAGTGCAATATACAATTTTTTTGTATTACAGTTTTGTATTATTTTTTTATTCCATTCATCTGTTTCGATACTCAGCCGTGTTTATTTTTTACTTTTTAAAACCAATAAATAAATGTGGATAAATCCCGAAAATAATGAGCAGTTCTGATCTGTACAAAACGTGGCAAAAAAAGAATTTTCTGGGGCATGAAACCTGCATGTACACACACACACACACACACACACACACACACACAAAGAATGTAACAGGCGATGATAAGTAAACTTTACACTATTCACCGGAGGAAATTGCCAAAATGTCAAATAATGTCTCAATTCAGTCAAAGCTTGACTGGAACCGAATCACGTTCAAAACAAGATGGCGAGGTAAACGTATTGTGTGTGTGTGTGTGTGGCTGTGTGCGTGTAAGTGTGTGCGTACATGCAGGTTTCATAGAAAGGTACAGTATAAATATACATGCAACTTTTTATGTAAATGAATTACAACTTTTGTATGTGTTCGTTTTGACATTGCTCTCAGCTCACAGTGGGATCAAAGGCCTCCTAAGAATAGACTGGAACACTAATCCAAGAACATCAGATACAAGCAGCAATCCAGCGCTGAGGAGGAAGCTCTGCAGTGTGAATGCAGCCAAACGCACCCACTCAGCCACATGCAAATTCTCCGTCTTGTTCCATCGAGCCGCGGTGCTCGTCGTGCAGACAGCCCCCAATGCTGCCACCGGTTAAGAAAAAGTGAGGAGATGGATTGTGAGACAGATGCAATGCCAAAAGCAATCCCAGATAGGAAATAAAGGGTGAAGTGCGGCCACCGTCCCCCCTCTCTCTCTCTGTGTGTGCGTGTGTGCGCGTGCTCAAAGAGCATTGGTAAGTCCGCATCGTCTGGTGGCACCAGCGGGGTAGCCGTGTGGTCAAGGCGTCACAGTTTGCCGTGGATGTGCGCTGTTTCCGCCCCTCTCTGACACACACACATGCAGCAGAGCCACTCGCCGCACAAACATTTGGCGCAACTCAGTTGGTTTTCTCCCCCTTTCCCCCCCCCCCCGTCAGTTTCAGCAGCGAAAATTCTCGAGGGCGCGCTGGGGATGCAGCATGGCACTTCAAAGAAGGCAACCAGCGAGGGGACAACACGCGCCATCCAACGTCGGCCCCTCACTGGCGGTGGCGTAAACATATTTATGCACCCAGAGCACAGCAAAAAGCTAAAAGAGTCTATCCAAGGATAAAAGCATGCTGCCGCACAGGAGAGTTTTTATCTTTTGGATTTATCTTTTGAGTGTAAAACACTCACCGGCTGGATGCTTGAAAGATTTGTGGCTGTGAAACAAGTTGTCAGCTGGCAGGTTCTTCATCTGCAGTTGTCTTGAATTGATAGCCAACGTTCCTCTGGCAGCCATGACAGCGTTTGCTATCAGAAGTTGAAACCTTTGTGATGTTGAACTCAAATAATGAATTATTTGCATGGAAAAAAAGCTACAGCTCCGATTGAAGTGTGCCTGTGCAGCGGCGCGGGTACTTGAAGCCATCTTAACCTGCTATCGTCCTTAACCACATTGTCTGATATGTCTGAACTGTGACGTTTATGCCACATTCACGTCGCATTGTGTAAACCCCGGTCGCGAGCAGCTTATTGGGGAAAAACTGCACGTAGGACTTGTAATTGAGAGCGTGAGGAATCGGAAACGTCTGCCACCGTTAATGTCTCTTCACTTGGTGAATGGAACTCCAGACAAATCAACCAACCTGGCAGAACGGCTGCAAAACGAGCCACCGCTGGCAGTCACATCAATATAAAACCCAGAATGAACACAGATATAATCCATCCGGCTCATTTTATGGGAGTTTGTGTCTTGTTTCACTAACTCACTTTGGTAACAAACTGCTACAAATACATAAAAGAAGTTAAATCAAGCTATTCATCTGGTGTGATTACAAACGGCACAGGGCTAGTACCCTGGGATAATGCAAGAACACTCCCGAACTGGAAAGAAGGGCAGTTTTTCCTGTTCTTCAGCATTAACATATAATGGCCTAGAATATATGGCATATGGTGTTCATTAAAGGCCATTATACATATATATTTTTCTGTTATTTTTGTTCTAATTAATAGTTATTTTATTTATTGTACTTGTTCTTTTTTATAATACTTTTCTGTTCAGGAGTGCAAAGCTAGACTTTAAGTTATGAACATTTTTTCTTAAATTTTAAAAATAAAATGTTGAAACGTCGATGGAAACTTCCCAAAACAGAACTCGTCGGTCTTTGCTTAACCAAAATAAGACTAACTGCTTCTAATGGAGCCGCTTCACAGAGTGAAGAATGTAGAGCATTCTTGGCAAAACAGTGACATTAGGAAAGATAAGAGTCTCTCATGAGTCAAACTTATGTTTTAAAATAGCCACAAACTCAAACTTCCACAGTGGTAAGAATCCATTTGTCTTCAAGTCAACATCCTCACTATGTTCCAGTTGTAAACACTCAACAATAAAATGTGACCACATACAGTGCAGAGCTACAGAGTTTTTGCAGCGCTGCGAGGAGGCCAAATTTAGCCCCATTTTGAGAAAACAATTACCATCCGGAACATATTGATCACGCAGATGGACGGTGAAGAAGTGGTCTGAGAAGTTTATGTCATCTCTCCCTCGTTGAAACTCGTCGTGCGTGGACCTGACACGAGTGCCAGCTGTCCACAGTCTGCTTTCTTCATGGACAACACAACTCGACCTGCCCGGAGCCGGCTGTGGCGCCGTGCCTGACATCGCTGCTTGGGTGGAGCATCACAGGGTGTGGGACACTAATTTGACTATCTGACGACGCGTGGGCTGAGTCTATCCTCGACGTCACGCGTCTGCATGTCCACTGTGCTTCTATTTCATTTCTAGCAAATTACAGCGTGTCTACTTAGACTGTGGAGGCTCATGCTGATATTGCTAAGTAGCTGCTATTAAAGTTGTTACTTTCCGTGGCAGAACAAATGAAATCACAGGACACGCTGTAGCTGTGCTAGAGAGTGTGTTCAAACTACAGCAGAGGGTTAAAACCCAGAGCCTTTCCAGTGTCATTCGATATATGGTGTTGACTAAATGTAGTTCATTCCATCCTGATGTGACAAAATGTATATCTTTTTTTTTTATTTACTTTGATATTACAGTGAAATTGAGATTCCACAAAAATATGCAGCCTGCGGGGTTTTTCCTAAATGTGCGGATGCATAAAAAAAGATGTTTTGTGACTGAATGGATTACTAGAATATATGTGATTTATTGCACTCTCTGCAGCAACTTCTTCTTCTTTTTTCAGTTCTCCTCCCCCTGAGAAGCAGTGGGAGTGTAAACACATCTCAATGCGCCCATTGGATTTCATCTGTCTCGTTTTCCTCCGTAACTAACAATGGATTTCATTTCCTCGTCTCAGCCATTAAACCTGTTTGTTGGTTAAGTGAACGACGACGACTCCCTCGCTGACCTTTGGCTGGAAATATGGAAAAAAAAACACGCGTGAGGAGCTGAAAAGGAGATTTGTGCTCTTATCTGAGGGGATCAGCTGCTCAGACGCCCTCAGAAAATTAGCTCCCAGATATCCTCTCAGCACCGTTGTCGATCAGTTGTGTCTGCGATACGTGTGTTTAACACAAGGCACAATAATTCCACAGTTTGAAGCCGTAACAGGAACCGTCACGACCACTAGCTCAGTTTTTGAAACAACTCATGTTGCTCATGTTTCTCAAACTGTTTGATAGAGTGTGGTCACCAAAAGAGGAGAGAAGCTCTCCCATAATTGGAATCTTAATAAATATGAGCTTTAATAATCCAAAAGTGTGGCATGTTTATCACATCCTTTGACTTCAAGGGCATCACGATTCCACATTAAAAAACTGTTGCTTGATGGCCCGGCTGCCAATCTTCATGATGGAACGGAATGCATTACCCCATGTGGCTTATGTAACCAGATTGAGAGATGTTCAAATATTTTCCCAATACCAGTTGCTGGATGGTTCCCCTCACAAATTAATAGATCATGGTTTGGACAGGGCGGCCTGGGGTGGTATGCATTGAAATAGCAAACCATGAAAAACCAAACTAGAAAACTTTGAAGGACATTTAAGCTTTTGAAGGATATCACAAAAGCAATCAATGCGCACGCTGTTTCAGGGTGGGAATGCACAAGGTTAGGCTGGGCCAAGGCTGGAGGAGAACAGCAATGCTCTACCTGTCAACGTTATGATGCAGCCCCCGCGGGGGCTGCCCACTGATCTAATGTGAATAAACAGGTGAATGACAGCAGGAAGAAAGAAAAAGAGAGAAGGAATGGTTTCAACTTGATCAGCCGTCGGCCGCTGTCAGAGCGAGACTTTTTCGCAGAGAGAAGCTGAGGGTCGCTCCATTTGTGACCTTCGTGAGTGGCGGCGTGTGACCTGAGCTGTTGAGCAGTGCACTGCGATTTGCACTAAAAAGACACGTTTCCTTTTGAAGCGTCGCACACAGGAACGGGCTTAGGCTTCAACTTTAAAGGGCCTCGTGCGCGAATCAGATTTCTCCCCGGGAGCCCACGGGTTCCCGAGCCACTGCGTACTTTGACTCCAAATGCAAGTTCACCTCAGAAGCCTTGAATGTTTTATACAGCGCAGACTACATTCACGCTCTCGGGAAGCAGAGTGGCCGACTGTGTACAATTTGATCTGGCACTAAAAAAAAATGGGGGTTTGTTTTTTTCTGAATTTCCCCCTCCCAAAAAATGTAATTTCCAGCCCCCAAAAGTGAGAGTTTCATTTTCAAATATGCTGCCATTGTGAGTTGTCATTTGGCGCACACCTTGTGATATTGCTCCATTATGAGACAGATTGTCTTTGCATAGAGAGCCGCTGTGTTTTTTTCTTGTTTTTTTCTTACATCTTCCCACAGAATCACTGCTGTTACCAGAAACTGCTTTGTGTGCCTGCCAGTCACTAGAAAGTCTGGGCAGGCGAAACACGCCTGATGAAAGATATATTCAACAGAGCAGTTGCATTGTGTACTATGCTTCTGTTTGGCTTCCATGTTGTTGTTATTACTACAGCAGGATTATTTCCTTCTACAGTTGTCTCAGTTAATTTACATGCAAAAGAGCCGGTCCCCCGAGTGGAGCGGCAACAAGCTGTTTCGTTGTTGGCCTTTTTTTTTCTACAGGCACTAACGTTAAACTCTCTGTTCCGGGAGCTTTGTAGCACTGGACCCTTTTCGTCTGCACATCATATACCGTATGAGCCTCTACCTGCTGTCTCATGTGCAACAAAAGCTGAGAGGCAGTCTCACGCGGCTCTATCACAGTCTGAATATTTCCACCAACAGCTTCCTGCAGCCTCCTGAACCACAGAGGTCACGGGGAAGCACGGAGAAGGAGAGCCCGAGGAGAGACACAGGGGGACAGACGGAGGCAGAGTGCCATGTTTGGGTTTCTAGGCCAACGATGCATGACCTCTCTTTCACACCCGGCTGATTGTTTACTGGGCTTTCATGCACACACACTTGAACGGTGATGATGCTGCCCGCCACACGGAGTACTTTCACTGCCCTCCAGTGGCTCTCCACTAGAAGTACGACTCTGTGTCTGTCTGTCTCTCTCACACTCACACACACACACACTCACACTCACACACACACACACACACACACACACACACACACACACAGTGCCACCGCCCTAACCAATGCCGTCAGTGCTCGCTTGCACAAATGTTCCTTGGAGCTGAAATGACAGGCTCCGCCGAGAAGATCCAATAAATGTTTACTTACCTCACTGCTATCATCATTTCAGTTCATCTCATTTGGCGTCCCCAAGGCACTACATGAATTACTTTCGATGCAATTATGGAAGTAACCAATTACAGCCCTTGTCATTTCGTCGAGGAGTGTACAAATAAGCAGCGCAACCCTCCATTTATTACTACAAAAACCGTACTTTTAAGACCCAATTGAACGTGGGGAGAGATCCCAGCAAAGCGAAACCAGATGTGGTTCGGAGGGTTTCTCTCCGAGCCAAACCGTGAGGAATGCAAGACTCTGGTGAGGGGTTGTTGTTGTTTTCTGTGTGAGAGAGAGAGAGAGAGAGAGAGAGAGAGAGAGAGAGAGAGAGAGAGAGAGAGAGTCTGTGGGATGAGGAGAAAGGGTCAAGGGGTCGAAGTGGGTCATTATTGCGACGGGTCCACATGAGGAGCGTCTGCAGTCGTGAGGTCACTCGCCACGCCGGGGAGAAGTTCTCAGCAGCCGTGCCGGGGGCTTTGGAGCTGCAGGGTGTGTGGTATATGCTGCTGCTGATGATGATGATGTGTGTGTCTACCCCCTCTAACCTCTATAGGTGAGTGGTTTAAGGGGTGGGGGGGGGTCCAGTCAGACAGCAGGGGGCGTTATTGTGTTGCCAGACTCGCAGTGAGTACAGAGTGGAGTCCTCCATCATCTCTGGCCTCTCAGTCCGCCTGAATCGCGGCCAATCAGATTGAGACGGGGATTGATAATCCAGAAATAACGCAGCACGCCGGCTGAGATGACTTGGCTGCCCGTACTTTGAAGCTTGTTTGTTTTAATTCGGCGTCAGAATTACACAGGGATTTCCAATTTGCCTACAAAGGACTCAAACCAAATCTCCTGTCTCTGGACTGAGAACAGACAGTCCTCTTGTCCCCAGGGAGAGGTTCTTTCGGGTCAACTTAACCATGTCCTCTACCCGTTTATATATAGAGGAACGGTCTGAAACATCAGGCTACATGTGCTATTTCATTTAATGACTTTGGTCTCGCGCAAACACACAAGCCAACCTATAAATGCAGCCGATGCACGACATTTGACTGTCTTTGCCAAAGCAAGATTGGTTAGGAGTTCAAATCACCAACCCGGTGATTAAAAGATCTTTTCAAAATGTCCTACTCAGGCTGCAGCTGATGAGAACACGCAATTTGATTTCACAAGTTATTCCTCCTTTTTTTTTTTTTATTTCAGCTTTGCCTTGATGCGGTAATATGTCCGTTTTCATTTTCAAATCCAAAGGTTTCGCTTATTAGGCTTGTGTGCTTTCTTTGTTCCAGCCTGCCCCGTGTTTGAAATTTAGTTGACCTTCTCATTATAGGCATGCTGTATGGCACTTTCTGGAAAATGTCAAGGCCCTCCCTTTCACTGACGTAAGGATTACCAGGTGTTGACCCAGAATCCATTATCTCCTATTAGAGCCTGTCTTTCTTTTCTACTTAGAGTGTGTGTGTGTGTGTGTGTGTGTGTGTGTGTATCTGTCTCAGCGTATTGTTTTTGTCATTGCTAAAAAAACAAATCCCTCTGAATTTTCAAAATAAACTCCTCCTCAAATGTAACCATTGTTCGTATTTTTTCAAACGAGGATTAATCCGTTTTGGGCATATCTGTGGAAATAGTGTCTGAAAGCTTCAGGCCTCTGCGTGGCATTTTGCCACGTTCCCATTCTGTGGTGTGCTACTGACTGGAGAATTTCATAATCAGTTTACCAGCAATAAGATTATTTCTCTTCTTCTTTTCAACAAGCCCACACAGTGTTATCTATCATCTGCATCTGACTTATGTGCATGTTGCTTTATGACATAAACATTTGTGAAGATCCATTGTAATGAAATTGGACTGAACAGGATTGTGGAGGCTTTTTTTTTTGAGGATGTTGCAGCTTTAAAAGTTTGATTTCCCACCAAAAAAAGCATTTGCAGTCAATCTGGGTACAGCACAACAAGCTTTTGTTTTCTGCCGTTCTCCGGTTGTGTTTTAGAGAAGTGTTCGTAAAGTTGCTTGACTTTTGTTTGTTCCACATCAATGTTGCCGGAGGTACAAAACAATTCACCCAAACCACAATGTGAAATTTACGGGAGACACTAATCTGTCTGCAGTCTTCACAACCGGGAAAAAAAGGGAACAGAGTTTGTCGGCGCACATGCGTAGCCTACATATCGCTCAACGTTTCGCTTGGCGGAGCTGCAGTGATTGATGAAGCTCAGGTTAAAGAAACAAGGATTGGTCACATATTGCAGAACAAGATGCAGTGACTGGACAAAATCGTGAGTTCCAGCTGGATTCACAGGGTTTGGCTGTATGTGCGTCAACTGTTGCGACTATGACATTGTGACTCCCTGAAGGGACTGACTGTAAATAGTAGTTCTGGTTAACAGATGAGTATGTTTTTTTTGTTCACACACAATGAGCACATGGGGAGGATGATCCATTCCAATAGATGACAACTGCGTGACTGGTTTGTATTAATAGACGACAGGACAAAGGGAATCTGCCGCCACGGTGCCCATGTATCAGCTGGTCCTCGCTCAGTTACAGACTCCTCCTCCTCCTCCTCCTCCCCTCTCATGTGGGGCTGCCTTTCCCTCCCACGCTTCACAGCAATCAATCTTGCTGATATTACACTCCACTAGCGAAGGTGTAGCAAGCCGAGCTAGCCAGTTTCAGCTGGAAAAAGTGGGAAGGCTGGCTGAGGCTTTTAGGCTTTCTGAGTGGATGTCGGCGTTAAAACCGACTCTGACTGGGCGTGCGGCCTGTGACCCAGGAGGTGAAGTTGGTCTTGCACTCATGAGAAGGTCGGTGGTTCAATCCCCAGTTCCTCCAGTCTCCATGACGGAGTGTGCCGGCGGTATGCGAATGGGACGAGGCACTATAGGCTATATATACAGTGGAACCACTGTCTAAATGTGAGTGTGAATGTTGCTTGTAGAGTGGTCGTTAAGAGTAGAAAAGCGCTATATGCGGCCCTCCGTGTAAAACGGATTACGAACTGCATCACTCTATTCATAATGCAGTGATTGGAATAATGACCCAGGCTAAGGTATGGAGTCATACTGTATCTAGGGAGTGCTCAAATAAATCATATACATGTGGCTTTGCAACAGCCGTCAGTATCAGACCTGCAGCTGCTTTACTTCCTGTGTGTCTGGGGGATATTACGTGATATAATGATCTTTTTTTAATGCCCGTCCATGCAAGATATTTGCACCAATCCGATTATTCGTACTTAACGAGAAATGCATGTCCCCTAAAGAGCAATGAGGTGGGGGGCACTATCACTGCAGGAACGAACAAACAAACCCAATTATTTTTCTTGTCTGTTGCTAAATTAATTTATTTTTTTTGCGAATTAGTTAGAGAACACGTGTACAGATTTTGTGGCAAAAGTTACATTTTAACAGAACTCTTAAAAAGACCTATTAATCAGTTGCGATTTCCTGATAAAAGTCTGATATCACGCGGCGCCGTCTTCAATGTGAAAACCCATCCCGGAGCCATTCAAATCTGGTGGCGTTTCACCCCCCAAAGAATCTGTTCTTCCTGCACCTGGTGTCTGTCAAGCGAAGCCACTACAAAAGGCCAGTTGAGGCGTATCCTTTAAGAGGGTCATGTGTCCAGATTTCCTTTCACTTTCCCCCCCTTGAACTTCTGAGGGATGAGCGTGAGCTTAAATGCCCTGAGCGGCTCGTGAGCGGGTCGACGCATTAAAACCACGCCGTTCCGGCGTCCCCCCTGTTCCCTGCGAGTCAGCCGAGGATTCCGGGAAGAGGTTTTGTTGTGTGTCTTTTCCCCTCTCATTCTGTGTGCATGCGCGTGTTCACCGCTATTTCCCCCTTTCACTGGGCCATTTAAAAACCTTGGCTGCGACATGTTTGTCATCTGACCGAGTCACTGGGAGAGAGGTAGACGGAGAGGAAGGAAAATGGGGTGTGACGAGCAGCAGCATAAGATGCACCGAGGGAGATCCGATGTGTCCACTCGTCATCCATTTTGCATTACATTGTGGAAGCCAGATCATTTCGTTGTGCTGGCTTCTGCTCGCAGAAATCCTCCACGGTGGCTCTGCATGGGCCAAATAACAGGGAATCATATCAAATCAGACGAGCAGTGAGATGACTCCTGGACTTTTTTCTAGTTCTGCCAGACAATCTCCGATTGAGCAGCACCTGTCTCCACGTGTGCGTCGTTCATTACCTGTGCATAACCTTTCAAGAATAATTGCCTTGATACAAGTGAGCAAAGTCTTGAATATTCCCCTAATGAGACATTAACAAGATGAAGTCATACTAAATACTGATCCACATGTCTGCCTCCCCTCTTTCCCGTTCCAGCTGATTGTCGCAGTAGTAGCTATCGCCATTATCATCCTCATTATCCCAATCAGCGCTTGTAGTCGCCACCCGGGCCACCGTCGCCGCCGTCGCCACCTCTGTGGCCACGGTGGAATTATCCTCATAAGTGTAATCGTCATTAGCGTCGTCAGTATCTGCCCCAACAAAAGTGGAGTTTCCAGTCTTTCTGTCAACCCTGCAGCCCGAGCTCGCTCGTGATTGAGGTACTTAGAGGCTTTGACTCGCATGGGCGACCACGAAAGAAACAGTCTTGCAATTAGCATTCAAAGTTGCAAAAAGCAAATACAAGATAATGTCCTGCCATTACCGTCGCTGATGAGGAAGGCTTCCCTCTTGTTTAACTGAGCAGAGCTGATTTTAATTTGAAGGAACAACAGATAGCCGGCTCGCTGCCAGGGAGGCTTTTATTTTCCCCCTCCTCCTCCCCCTCCCCCTCCCCCTCCTCCTCCTCCTCCTCCTCATCCTCATCATCATCATCATCATCCCAGAGACTGCCTGTCAAGTAACCCTGGCCCGGATAAGATTGAGAGTGTGTGTGTGTGTGTGTGTTGACTCCAATTTGAGTCATGGAGCGGATGTTTCCCTTTTTAAAAAACATTGTCTTCTCACTCAACATTTCTCCATTGTGTTCAGCGACATCGCTTATATCGCCTTCACAGCAGCCCCACGGCAAGAGGCAGTTCTGCGGCAAACTGTGTCATCACCTCCACTTATGCACTGCTGTTCAGACATGTTGCTATTTTCTGTCTCCACACTGGATGTGTGCATTAAGAGATTCCAGCATTCCTCACTAGCCTCCCTTTTTTTTCTTCTTCCTCCTTCTGCACTTTTATGGATTCCGACTTCCTGTTCTCCGTGTTTTTCAGCCCAGACTCGGGTCAGAGAGATGGATGTTGTGTAATGAGTGTAATTGCTCTAATCCTTCCGTTTTCACAGCACTTTAATTTGTTCATGCTGTTACCTAATCTTTATTGGGCCATAATTTGTATTCTGTATATGATTACGTTTCCTCTTCCAGTGGTTTTGGCAATTATGGGCCTGCGCGCTCCTGCTGGCCTGCGCAAAACTTGTTGCCGCGACTTTGACACCGACTTGTAAATAACAACATGAAGGCAAAGCCTTTTGCGGAGAACCCGCATGTTAACAAGGAAACGTGGCCCGTCCAGATGTTCTTTCCTTTTACGTTCAAAGTTTGCAACGCGGCCGCGAACCTACACTCACATGACTTTGACATCTAATTGAGCTGTGACGTTCAATTATTTGGTGCCTGCTTGTCTCAGACTCTCAGCGTTTAGCTGATTTTTCACTTACAACTCTTTCGGATTCAACAGTCCGGCTGAGGGGAATATTAGCCATGTAATTTAGTGGTTTGTGGACTTCTGTTGGGCTGCGCCGTGCGATGTCTGCGATGGCGGGGGGAGCGCTTTTAGGTCAGCTGCTGTTTTATTTTCTGAGAACTTTGAGAAAACGAGCCCCGTCGCTATCACAGCACAATTGCTGATGAGTTCCGTTTCGCTTTGTGCCTTTTTCTTCCTTCACCCTCCTCTACCTGATGGGAGACTCTCAGATGTGTAAATAATGCGTGGATGGTGTCAGCGCCATGCTGGTTGAGTTTGACTGATGCACAAAGACATGTCTGGGCTCAGCTGTTTGCCATGCACCTCGTGGGACAGAGGTATTTGCGGCACAAGTAGCAGCGACAACATGACTCCTGTAAGATGCAGCTTCGATTACCACCTGACTTAGTCACTGCCGCTGCTGCAACATTTGAAGAGGCAGAGTGGCTGCGAGGGTGTAGTGGACGCCCTGTTAGACTCATTATCATCAGGAGCCCATTTTCCCCCAGCCGCACTGGCTTCAGGACCACAAATCTACTCCATCTGAGTCTCTGACTCCTCATTTCCCCCGCTGATTCTGCGAGGAAAGTCCCTCCGCTGCTATCTGCAGGGTCTAATTTGGCTGTCTCTCCTCTGTCCAACACACGGCTCAGCCCAGGTGGCTGGAGCATGATGCAGGAACTGATTTGACCTGGGTGCCCCCGGTGCAAGCCTCGGTGAGGCAACGGCAGCAAATCTGCTTTGAATAAGCCTCTCAAAAGTTTTTAAAGCCCTTCAAAGAGTTTCTAGCAAATGCGGCTGATCAGTGCATGAAGAATGCTTGTTTTTTTCTCAAATTTTCATTCATATGTGTAATACATGTTACCGCAGATTAAGGCTGGCCCTCTGATACGGCCTATTCTGTTACAAAACACTGTATGTACTGAACGCAGCAGCCTCCGCCCACCTCCCAAGGGGCAGTCCGAGGGATAGGTCAGAAAGTCAGCGGGGACACGGGCCAGGTGGCGTGTGAGAAAGAACAGCGGCGTAGTCTTCCCTGTCGAGAGGAGCACGACGGAATGAGTCAGCGCTGACAGAGTCCCCAAAGTCAAGGGCAGAGGCTTCTTGGAAGCCATCTCTCTGGGGTCCCATCGGCTCCCGCTGCCTCACACTCATCAGCACCGTGACCTGCGGTGAAACGTGTCAGGTCAGACTAACCCAAAGAGGCATTTTTGGGCCACCGTCGGTACCTCGCCGCGGTTCCCTCGAGTAATTTCAGCCATGGTTATACTCCCAGTGGGTAACTGACCTGCAGCGCAACAGAACACGGAATGACATTTCCACACACGACCACAAAATAACAGAAAGGCAGTTTGCATTAGTGTTTCGCCAGTTTGATTCCAGAGAGAGCAAACCAATGTTTGCCTTGACATCTTGAGTGTTGTGCACAGGGGAGTGTGGTGAAGAGCTCCTAAAACAATACACACGTTAAGGCCGTAATGCCGTCTTGTCGGACTGACGAAGGCCTGCGTTCAAAACAGAAAAAAACAACAACAGAGAATCTCGTACCTGCACCAGACCAACACCGTAAGTGCTCACTTTTTTTTTTTACCTGATTGGATCGCGGAAATGCGATTGAAAGAATAAAGTTGAGTCTGTAGCTGTAAAGGTGGAGCCAGCAAACTGATACGGCTGCTTGGAAGCCTGCGAGGGTTGATGCTTAACAGGAACAGATGCGGAGGAGCTGACACAGGAAGTGAAGTCATGCTGGTGTTAAGCCCCAAGGGGATCCCCTCACCTTGCGTGGGTAAAGCTGCCTGGGCAGGGTCAATACCCTCAGCATCTGGCCTCCGACGCCTCATGCTTTAAAGGAAGGTCGGCTCATTTTTAGAATGATACCCTGCTCAATGTAGATCAAAGCAACTATTTAACATACAGACCTGAGCCCTGTTCTTCGTACGGAGATAACCTTTTTTTCTTTTTGGGTGGGGAGGTCTTTGAAGCTGCTGATGTATATGCATATATTATCAGGGCAACAAGTCCAGACCTGCAAAAGTGCATCTTATTGGCCGTTACTGCAACTGGATCGTAACCAATACTTTTGGATTCTTTGGTGTGAAAACGGCGTGTGGGTCAAAAGCCCTCGGAGGAGATAGCCGCTACGGAAGAATAAGTAGTGTGTTGAATAATAAAGATTCGAAGATCTAGATGTTTAAAACAGACCGTACAGGCTACTGGGAAACTGATGTGTTGGTGTAATTATCCTCTTTGTGATTTGACGCTAGACAAATACAATTTGATTTAATTTCATTATTTAGATTTACCTATGCTAATTCTTGATAATATATACAACAAAATTAAAGTTTTTGTAAGAAGAAACAAAAGGAATTAAGTTTGACATTTAAATGGGAATTTGCCATTTGCACAATAAAGCAGACTAAATTATTAACTGCAAAACTTCGCCTGAAAAATATTAATAAAATCTTTCAAAAAGCAGCAATTATTATTGATGTGTTTAATTTTGAAAGAAGGTTTATGGTTTTGCAGTGATGCAATGTGCCGTAACACTGTGGAGCACGATGCGGAACAAAAATATGGATTAGAGAGTGTAAGAAGAACTGATGTCCGATCAAAGGATAATACTTCTAAAAATCATTCAAAAATTCCCATAAAGGAAAGACAACTCCGAATCCACTGTCTTCACTATTCACAATATATGTTCTATTCTAGCTGTGGCAAAGAGTCAAACAAAACACTTTTGGACAAGGCATTGGAGAACATATGCTACAGATGACTCCCGCTGGCTGTTGATCGTGAGCGGCGTTTCTCATATCAAGACAGTCATCAAAAGCAGTCACAGCTCCCATGTGTATATCTAACAGACATGGTCCACTGTGGCTTTCACTGGTACATCTTGCGCCCTACTTTTTGTGTAGTCAGTTGAATAACATTGAAATGCATGATTAAGATACTTACAATGTCAATTACAGGTTTAATACCGTGGTGCTTATGCTGTAAATACCGTGCATATGAACAGACCGCCTCACAGAACCACAGTCACTGAAGGACTGAGGTCTGACTTCCTGATGGAAGATATGTGCCCCATTCTCCTGCCCACTGTCAGTGCCTGTTCGTGTGTAGGGCTCACTGTATGCCCAGTTTCAGAGCTGTCGTCGACCACTTCGCCGGCCGACCTCGCCGACCGTCGCCACATCTGTTTCCCATCTTCGCCGCTTCCTCTCTCCTGACGTGGGAGACTGTTTGTGTTTATGATGTAAGCAGCATGCTGTGATTGTTGTGGATTTTGGAGGGGGCTGATTGGGGAAGGTACGATATAGAAAAAAAGCTGAAAAAAGTGCATTGTTTTTTCAGATGGAAGACTGTTTTGTACTTCCCAGCAACCGTGGTAGCTCAACCTCCTTCCCCTTCCATCCGTCAGTCTCCGACACTGTCTCTCTCTCTTTGTGTGTGTGTGTGTGTGTGTGTGTGTGTGTGTCAGTACAATGGATGAGGTGAGACAACTTATTGTGGTCAAGATATACATACAGGTCTGCGTCACCCACGATCATGTTATTACAGAGAAAGACAGCTAAAAACATATTGCCTGCCAAGTAACAGTTCACTGATTTTGAAAGGAATAAAATATTAGTCTATTATAATTAAGTTTAGGCTATACTGTATGCAGTCAGCCAGTACAGGATTCCAGCTGGTATTTTGTTGACCTGCTGCTGTCAAAACATAATCTCACAACTCAGAATATTAATTTTTGGTTGTGTTGTGTCGTGTGTATTTGCAGCACGTTTGTCCATCTGGTTTTTGATTGTGTGAATTTGCAGCACATGCTGTCAAACTGAAGAAGATATATTTTCACGATTTGCTATATTGGTATGTGTTTTCTCACGCGGCAGTGCGTTGAACTCACGGGGCCACTTTGATTTTCAGGGGAAAAAAAACAGGACCTTCCCGATGATAGTCATTTAGTGAGGGGAAGTAAGACATTTGTGGACAGAGTGGTAGTTGCTTTTTTTAATTTTACAAGGGAGCAAACATCCTTTTCCACAACTGTTATCACTGCCAGAAAGTTCAGCTGAGTTTGAATTCAAAAATTCAAACAAACACGTCTCGTGCCTTTTGTGTGTGGAGCGGCTCCAGGTTTTGTGTCACAGATAACAGGCTTGGTTTTTCTGGTTTCTAATTTTTGGAGAGAGTCATTCATTTTATAAAGTATTGGCTGGAGAAGGAAAAAAAAATGACATTCCGCAAGTGTTGGAAAAGCAAATGCAAACATGAATTTATAGAGTACCACACACAGTATGGCTCATCATACAAGTGCCAGGATTTTATATGCGAATGTTAAATTGCTATTATTTCATAAAGGGCATGCAATCAGTAGGAAAACACATTTCTGCTGTGATTCACAAATACAGCTTCATCATAATGTTCAAAAGGCCACATTGTGCTGCACACAGTGAAGTCGACAGGCACGCCCCCCCATTGTAAATCTGAAAATAGCCCGTATTTTACATTATGTGACAAGGCCAACCAAACAGGTCGGTGACACTGAACATTATTCATCATTTCTATCAGTGACACTTCTCCGGAGCAGAAATGTCTCATTAGACAGGTCAGGACCTGACTGATGGCTCCTTGTTTCCCAGATCTCTCTTACCTTGACAAGCGGCTCTCAGACTGCAGGAGCAGACGTGCCTCGGTGGTCCCGCATGGATCCCCGCATCTGTGTGTGGACAGTGTACAGCCAGCACACAGATAAGACATTTGATTTTCTGGCCTGGGAACGAGAGTGTTGATGTTTCTCAAAAGCCCTGCTGATAATAAGAAGCAGCCATTTAATTTTTTTTTTTAAATGTTTTAAACTAATAGATCCCTCTCCAGCATGCTGCTTTCTCCTGAGCTTGATATTTAATGTGTCATCCTGAGGGTTAGATTTTTACATAACCCTGTGAAGTGATTCAGATCTGGAAGGGGAAATTAGCTTTTGACATGAAAGCTCATCTCCAGAGTATGTAAATAGCTCCCGGAGCTCAGGGATATAAATATGTGCCTCCTTCCATTCAGGTTGTAATGTGAGGCCGCCTGGCCCGAAAAAGGGAAGTTTCATCTGTCAAGTAGCAAACGGTTTTGAGGCATATGGACAGTGTGTAGACGATTTAGCAGCATGATGTATCTCTGAGAAGCTGAATTTGAATTTGAATCGAAATGTAACAAAGGCCAAGAGTCTACAGCGATGCTGGCAAACTCTGTGCGACGGCACTGAGGCACAGCTGTGCTTTGTCACTGTTCTCACAGTGAAAATGCTGAAATGCGGATGTTCATCAGGTACACTGTTTACCATGTTCACCATCTCGGTCTGTCAGCATGTCAGCATTTTAACAGATGCTGATCAGCACAGAGCCTCCAAATTAAACAACATTTTGTCCATGAGAGGTTTTTCTGATCTGGCGTGCCTATTGTTGGCACGGCGTAATTTGAAAATAGAGTCTTGTTTTGCCAAACTCAGTGGAACACGTAACTGCAGTTGTGATGTTACTTTATGGTTGGCCAACAAATTACAGAGTCTTGCATGTCTAGCCACGCTGCAACCTCTCGTGACGTCCTCTGGCCCGGGTTCTGCAAACGAATATGTCTACTGAGTTCATCTCTCTGGCAAAATAATTGAGGGCTGACCTAGCATATTATGGTCAGTGCCTTCAACAACTATTACATGTCACTTTTAGATTATTCAATGCGACTACCCCGTGGTCAAGGTTTGGTTAGATTTAGGGACCAAATCAACTTGGTGACATTTGAAGGAAGGTTGCGGCATGGATTAAAATAAGTACTTTCTTAACGTCACGGTTTTCTGCGTGGGTTTTGAAATGACCACTGGGAACGGGACTCTAATCGTTATGGTTGCAACAGTATGATGGTACACAGTAACAACGCATGGGAAACAAAAAATGATGCCCCGTTTAAAAGCCCAACTTTTCGTCAACCCACCTGGCCAGCCCCAACCTTCTTTTGACGCGGACTTTGTCACCCTATAACGTCACTTCACCTCCTCCTAGTATTTACCACGACTACAAATATCGAAACGGCTAATCCTGACGAGCATTTGGTCATAAACCAAAGGATTGGAAAAATTGAAATTGTGACCTCCAAGAAAGAAAAAAAAATGAATCACCAAATTACATTTAAACTCCTCCAATTTCCACGACAAACCTTTCAATATATAGTCTGCTGCTGGCTCACCTCACCTCTTGTTTCAGGTGTCCACTTCCTGCCGGGATGTGTTTCCCGCTCATGTGATTGTCTGTTTGACCTGGTGCAATCATCTGGTCCTCCTGTGTGTTTCGTCTGTGTGCTCCCCTGTGTTGTTGCCCGGTCGTCTTCATATATCATTACGAGCGTTACAGCATTTATTCCTCGTGTAAACTTACCCTGCTTCTTTGTGTTTTGACTAGGTCTTTCGCCTCAGCCATTTTTGAATTTGTCAGCCTTTTTCTACATGTACTGACCTGCTTTTTTTTTATTAAATAAAACTCTTTTGTTTGAACTCCAACATTTGAGTTGAGCATTTGAGTCCAAACTTTGTGACCCAGTTCACGTCAATACACATATAAAATTGGTAACAATGCGCCGGGAGAGGAGAAGTTGAGAAATTGATCAAATGTATTAATATCATCTGCGGACCATAAAAAATCAGAAAGAGTTTTCACGACAATCCATCCAGTATTGTTGAAATATTCCAGACTGTACTAAAGTGGTGGTGAAAGTACTGAAATTTCAGCCTGCTGGACTGAAAATGCTATCCCTAAAGCCATGATACTAGCAAGGCTAAAAATCCGAAACCAAGTCCACGTGTGAATTTCATTGGATTGTTTTTATCTATGTTTTATGCTCACGTTTTACTATTTAGTCGGGACATGGATGTATGTGCATATTATCTTTGTTCTGCCATTAACGTCCCTTAAAATTTCGCCAAACAGTTAGCACCTGTGCATTGGGTTTTCGTTGTTGTCATGTTTCACTTAGAAGCTACTTAATAATATTACAACAACACTTTAATCAGCCCTTTTGTCGCCGCATGCTCCCATCCATCATGTCCAACTTGGCAACAGGCTCAAATGTCTCCCCGCTCCGTTATTTGACTCGAGTCCCCTGCCAGTTGCCCTCAGCAGGGCTAAGTGAGGTGAGCTTTGAAACAAGCTCGGCAAAGAGGAATGCTCTGTTTGAACATCTCACGTCCATAATCTACAAACCCAGCAGCATGCAAGGTAATAGGTCAGAACGTCGGGGAAGAAAACCAACAGGGGAAGCCTCAGATGTGACTTTGATACACTGTAAGTGCGCAGCACGAGCAGAAGAATGCTCTCCCCAGTGCAGAGATCCCATTACCGCATAATCTGGGCCTGTTGGCGGGGGTCCTGCAGCTCTCGACCAGACTTCCCCAGGACAACAGAGAGCTTTACTGACCCATCCATCAGTCCTGTTTACATTCCATCTTGTAAACTCTCAACTAATTCGGTGTCTAACGGCCCAACTCTCCTTTTGAATTCCTTGTGACGGTCGCACCCGGCCCCCACGCCAGCCCTCTTTGTTTATGTATTCCATAGTTGTTCCAGATGTTGCAAATTATTGAGAGTCAGTGTTCTGAGAAATCACTTGCAGCTCAGTTATGTGGGGAGCTTTCGTCAATGACACAGATCATTACAGTTTCCCTTTTCTCCCGTGTCAGTGGCAGCAGTGGATTCTGTCGACTAAAACGGCATAAAACAGTAAATGACATAACGATGATGAATAAGGATATGTCACAGTGATTCCCCCTGCTGGAAATGAATTTCAGAGTCCCAATGGAATATGTCATTGTGAGAAGTTGAAAGCCACCGTCTTGGGTAATTATTTAAGGGGGCATCAGTTCATTTTGACCACATCAGAGCAGCTAAGAGATAATGTGAAATACATGCTGTCCGCTTGGTTGTGTGTCCTCACTACAGATTGAAGACCAAAGAGACAGCCACGTGACTCAAATGCATAGACAACCTACATTTATCCTGCCGTCACCTTGGAGGGCAGGAAAAAAAACCTCAACATGGTTCAACTCAAGTGTGAGACAGGCTGAAAATCGAAGGAAGAATGGAAAATGAGGGGGAAAAAGGGGCTTTCAAAGAGCAGCCCGGCTCAACGTGAACTCATTTTTCACAAGGCGAGGTAAAAACAAAAGAAAAGAAGAGAGCTTGGCGGCTTGTCACGAACGCCGGTAACAATTCAACCCATTAAAATACAGGACGGCACGGCTCTCCGGCTCGTTTTCCTCGCAGACTTGCCAGCCACAGTTAGACCCGCCGTGACATGCGCAATACTCTGCCGAGACCGTTTGTCCGCACGCAGAAATCCATACCTTGAAAAAGAAAATGGGGCCCGGCTAAGTGGGCACCGAAACAACATCAAACGTGTTATGCCCAATTCATCACTTTCACCACTTTCTGTTTAACGGGACCCGTGTTAGCTAAATGGCGGCTGCTCTACACGATACCACTTCATGCGACCCAAAGGCACTTAGCTTTCATCATCCAGACACACGCAAACAAAGCACAACATCCACGCCGCCTTACCTCTGCGTTTGAAAGGTATTGCTAATGGTCCACGGCCATTTAAAGATAGTCTCGCCCCGTACCTTCATTTCTCAGCTGCGCCGTGCGCTTCACTTAATAGATAAGGACACGCTGAGGAGCGAGCAGCCAGCTTCCATCGTACGGTTGTCAGTAATCAAAAGTTTACTTTCCCAGGCAAAGTGGTGTGTAGTTAATTTTATCTCGCCCTGTTTTAAAAAAAAAAAAGGTACAGTGTGACATAGCGGCTTTGTTAGCACTGCCACACTCAACATTTCATGACTCCCATGACATCTTCAGTCAAGAGACAGAAAACGAGTATTCAACATTGTCATTGCCAATTAAATTCTGGTTTTGTCCTGTCTTGCGCTCATCGTTCATTCAATAATTCAGTGTTTTTTGTCATTCACGCGTTGAGTGATTTAATCATTTTTGCCTTTGAAAGATAAAAGATGGATTGTCCTTACACTTTCAACTTGCATCATGAAAAGAAAACAGAGGAAAAAAAAAACCTTGTGCCCTTTTACATCTGTGTGGCACTTAAGAGACACCAGACGTGCGTCTGTTGAAGACACAGATAATGGCAATCAGACCACCAGGGCTGTGACCCACGCGCCCTGCGTGCCGGTTGATGTCGGTCAGTCGGGATCTGTTCCTGTCTGAAGTCCAGTTGCCGTTGTTGAGGAAAACGTTGCCTGACCTTTCATCTCATGAAAAATTCATTAAAGTAGAAATCTGGTGGGTAAACTTGAAGATGAATTGGTTTTTTTACGATAATCTGAGAGACACTTGGAATTTTCATATCCTTGCCAACCATTTTTTTTTTTCAAGCACTGTACAAGCCTACAATTTCACTTGAGACTTAAACTTACCATATTTATTATGACTTTGGCTCTAATTAATCCTGCAGCCACCAAGTGTGGTAGTATAAGTGGTTGAAATATGACCTATTTTCTCCCTCCCAGTCCAGCCTCTAACTAAGACATTCTTTAGATAAATAGCTTTTCAAAGAAAGCTCCCCTTTTTGCGGTTCTTGTAGCAGCCCCCCCCCCCCCCTGTCTGTGACAACTTTGATGGTCAATTATATTTAATAAACAGTTAGGGCGCAGAAATAAATCAATTTCAGGAGGGCCTAATCCTCCTTCTCAAGCAGACTGTGAAGCCGCAAGTCCTGCAGAAATGTTTGAAAATGAACTGTAATGGAACACATATGTCACGCAGCAAAGGTCCCTGGGAGCCCCAGATCCCGTGCTGCTCACTGCCGGCTCCTCCAGCGAGGAGTTCCATTGCGGAGCAAAGACAGCGTTCCTCATCCGCTCAGCATATTTTTCTAGCGGATTTGTGGACGGTATTTTTGAACCAATGTCATCTGCTCATCAGGGCCCTTTTAATTATCCTATCACCCTGGGGCTTAGCACATGACAGAGCCCAAATTTCAGCAGCAGATGCCCAGCTCCACACATGTGGTCGGGATAGTTTACAAACTCTTGGGCTGGAGGTTTTGGTGCTTTCACCAGTCTGGTTAACCCCGAGGACGTCTCAGAGACACTCCAGACGCTGCTGGTGAAACTACACATACACGAACACAAACAAGCAACTTCTGGAAAATACGTCATTTTTGAAAAAATCACTTTCTTGGGACTGTCTCTGTATTCAATGGATAGTGCGCATGAACACCACATCATCAGCAGATCTAAAATGGTTTAGAATCTTTGCCCTTTTCAACCCTTGCACTCAGTGCAACACTTTTATTTCATGCATTTACTGTAGCTCTTCAACCAGCTCATTCGAAAGCCCCCTTGGTTACAAAGCGTCTTAGGGGAAAGTGGAACTGGTCCATCTCAAATGTGGGGGCAAGCTACCTTTGAGTTGTGCGTCTGTTTTGTGTATCTGATTGTCTATCGCCGAGCAACAGTGGACAGGCGAGGCGGCGTTCAGTTGTTGCCGGTGCCGTTCCAGAAGGTTAATGACGACCACGGGGACGCTGTTTCCTGCTCGTCTTCCGTGGTTTAATGCATGAAAGAGAAAGACGGGTGGGTGGGGCGGACTCATGCAGCTGCTCAATCTCAAAAACGAGTTGCATTTGTTGCTTGAAGAATATACGGCTTTGCAGGAATCCCACGTTTCCCTCTTCTCTCCACAGCTTGCTTCAAAAATACATGTGAGAATGAAGAAAATGTTCAAGCAGTTAATTTTCTGATGTTGTGTCGCGTTAATAACATCTGTTAAACTTCAAAATGACTGGGATTATTGTAAAGAAGTGGATTGTGGGGAACAACCGCAAACTGCGTTACGATCAAAAAATGTATGACCTTATTTTTCTCATTTGCATCTGTTTTCTACAGGCATGTTCAACACGTACCAATTTGCTATTAATAAATTCCCATGCGTCTCTGGAATTGTGTAAATAATCTTTATGACCTAATTAGGATGCCACAGAGTAAATCCTCTCCGCTTGGGTGAGGGAGCCCTGGTTTGCATCCTGCAAGGAAAATTCAGCATACTGCGAATCCTACGGGGGGAAGAGTGTAAGTAAGCCAGGATCACATCAACTAATATCATGTAATGAGAGCCTTTAAGGACGCTTGTCTTCGCGTACGTGTCCCGAGCCGAGCTGAACGCTCCCTGCGGGGAATTGGTAAGAAGCCTGAAATCGCTGGAAAAATCATCATCTTTCCCTCCTGGCACTCATAACTCATACATCATATGATATCTCGCTTTGTTTGCGCACTCTATCATACACAGCTGTGCCTTCTCTATAGTTTGGTCAGCTCATCTATTATCATTGACACACTCAAGCAAATCTGCTTACTTTATCCATTTAATTATATCTTTTTTTCTACCAAAGTGGCAAAAATGTTTGTCTGAATAACATCAACGCGGCGGGAGCTGCGGTGGAATAATCATAGCCACAGCATGCGATGTGTGATATTAGATTTGCTATGGAAGGGCTTCCTGCTTGTGCATGTGGGCCTGACTTTAGCAGATTAACTGTTTTTTCACCTCATAACCTCATGAGGATCAATGCATTTTCGACAACTGCAAATTAGATACATTCGACAACATGTTATGCTATATTTGTGCACTGTATTTATATCCGCAATTTTATATTGCAGTTGTTAAAAGTGGGGCTTGTGAGAGACAGCTGTAACAAGGCTCTGCTGGGCTTAAAGGCCCAGTGGTGCTTCATTCTAGTACTAGTGTTCGTCATATACTAAATTATTGGACATATTTTGACCCGATGGTCGACATGAAATGTTAAAGGACCACCACAGTCATTTCTGTTCGTCCACGGGGGAGCAAGAATTAATGTAACAAATTTCAAGTTCCATTCACTGAATAGTTATTATGACATTTTATTCAGAAATGACTCCCTCATCGTGGCCCTTAATAAAACGTCAGGGCTCAACAAAGAGGCTCCGTCTTCTGATTTCATGATTGTCTGTAGAATGATTAATGACAAACCCTCCACTTTTTCTTTGTGTATTTTGTACTGGTGGACCAACCAAATAGGCTATTAGACGAACAGCATCCATAGGGCAATGCTACAAGCAATAAGCTATAAGCACGGCCAAAAAAGAATGGTCTGATCAAGAGCAGCAGAGGTCGGCCTTATCTCGACATTTAGTCACTTATATAGGTCAAATACCAAAAATCTGGATCACACATTTCCCATAATGCAGCTCGATGGCGTATGTTATTCAACTATCCCTGTCTGGTAAATGCCTGTATCTTTCAAACTTTACACTTTCAGTTTAATAACTCTCTCTATGACATCTTCAGGGTTATTTTCTCAGACCTCCAGAGCAACATTATACAACTTGTTTCCGCAGGGTGTGTTGCACTTCAATCATGATGTGCAAAATTTGGCATCATAGTTTATAGGTTGAATCAATCTCATCTTGAATCTGTGGGCCCCCCCCCCCCATTCCCCATTTTAAGAAGAAAACTGTAATTTGCTGAGCGGCTTACTCATCAGCTATCACATTCGTCATTCACAATGATTTAACGACGTACATTTCCCCCCCGGAAATACATCGGCCAGAAGAATTCATTTCACCACAGATGTTGCGATTTTGGAGCACAGCAAGTGCTTCCCTGCTGCGACACTCAAAGAACAAAGTCGATGAATTTGAGGAGATTTGTAAGTGGGAATGGGGAGCTGCTCTGCTCTGCGAGAACGTGCTCAATGTCAAAGCGATACCTCTCTCGTGGTTTCACTGCGTTCTCATGAGCAATGACATTGACACGCTTCTCTGCAACAAAAGCGCGTCTGGCCACAACACTGGCGAGCATGACATCACGGGCTACGCTGGAGAACGTCCAGATAAAAGTGGCAGGATGTGCGAGCTATTGAAGCCCCCGTCTGGTATGCGGACTGTGTATGCAGCCTCAGAACTTTATTATATGTGGCATGAAAGGATTACAGCACCACGCCTTATTTAGTCCTCCCTGAAGATCACTGATTTGGACCCGCTGCAGAGTCACCGTTTGACCCGGAGGGCACCAGGGCAGCCAGATGGACAGCTCACACAGACCAGAAGAGACATCGCTGCTGTGTCAAACTGAGCGCACACGGCGAATCAGGGCGACAGCGAGCATCGAAGATTTCGCGCGTCATGTCATATGGTAGATGAAAGCAATTTTGAAGTAAAAATAGCGACACCGTGAATATGAACGTGTTGATGACACAACTAGGATTAAAACAAAGAGAAGTCAAATGGAACTTTAATTTCACATGAGCCAAATGCAGGAAGTGCAAAGCACTCTTAAGAGTAGAGATTGTCTCCTGAATGATCATTATAAAGCTCATTACATGCTCATAATTTTTTATTTGGAAAACAAAACCACTGGAGCGTGTGCGAAGGGTGTTGTATATGAGAGTCCCATGAATAATGTTATCGATAGAATGCCACACACATGGTTTAAAAAAAACCCGTCTGGTTTTCATAAGCATCACAGTACTTGAGCTGCCATTCTTAAAGTTACTAATGATGTCCCGATGGACCTGTGATTGTGCGAGCGTGCATTAGTTCTGCTTGAGCTGAGTCCAACATTCACCCTCTCATCATGTAATTCTGATAACTCAGGAGAACCCCACCACCAGCGCCCCCAAACAAACTTCTATCAACAGTGGGAATTCTGATTCCTTTGCATAGCGAGTGTTGATTCACCCAAATCACAAAAGGAATATGTTCACAGTTGTCCTCCTCCTCCAGAGAAAAACAAAATAGATGTTCCTGTTGCTTTGAATAAAGCAAATAACTATTTCATTCAGAAGATTGTACATCCAGTGGAAATTGTTCGCAGCAAGGTCCAGAGTAAAAAGGACATTGATTATAAGAAAAAAAAAGAAGTGTCATTTTCCAATGCTTTCAGTAACATGCGTAGAATTCCAATTACATCCATGTTGAGGCAGAGAGTGCCATATTAGAGTTGGATATTAAACAAAATAATGAATAAACTGGGAAAATAATACCACAAATAACTCGATTCTGCTAGCGATAAATGACAAATTTCTTTCCTGGAAGCCTTGTGTTCTTCAGACAAGCCTTGTTCTTTTTTATGTTGAGATTCCCGTGGCCACTGTTGAAGTTAGATTCAGATTGGCGCCAGGCTTTATCTCAAGATGGAGGAGACCACGTATTTGGCTGTTGACTGCCATATTAAGGGCTCTGGTGCAAAAGGGTGCTATGGATTGATTTGTTTATTTGATCTATTTTATCCTCATTCATTTCTTTCTCCAAAAACTGTGCTTTTCCCATTCATGTGTAGAATTTCAATTTGTCTCGCTATTTTTAATTAGTCACGTTACTGTGTGTAGAGCGCTTGCTAATATTTACGCCGCATGTGTACTCTAAATGATGTCACTACGGCAGCAGAGAGGGCCGTTCAACTGTGTGCCGAGACATAAACCAGGACAGTCTCAGAATTAATATTTTCATATTCTTCTACAAAATGCAGTAGTTATTCAAGCCTCGCTCGTTTGCGCGCGACAAGTAGGCCAGAAACCGGAGTGCTAAATAGGATATTTGTGTTATGTACAACGAATTACCATAATTTTGCACATAATATTTTGAAACCAAAGCTGCCGTGTGTTATTTTGGGCCCCGGCCCCACACACTGCGCCTTTTGTGAGATTTATCGCGCGCCATGATCCACAGAAGAACAACCAGCATCTACAATAGCCAAATAGGGAGTGGGCCTCTTTTATTTTCTTCTCTCTTTTATTTTTCTTTGGACAGTGTTTACAGGAAGGTTGTGGAGTGGAGGTGTGTTTGCTTTCACACCGCTCCAGAGAACACAGGCGCAGACGTTATCTCCCTTCCCATCTGATCTGGCCAGGTAGAGCAGCAGCAGCGCTGGCAGGCAGAGACTCCTCTGGACCAAATGCAGTTGAGGTATTTGCCTCTCAGGCATGTGAAGCAGGACAGCGAGGGGCTCGGCAATATGAAGAGTTCCCATCGGAAATCAATACTGCAGGGTTATTATTTATCCCAATTCATTATATAGGCATACGATTTTACACACGCTGTAGCTGTCTGGTGGATGTCCTTTTTTTCTTCCTCAGACAAATCCACTGTTGCGTGGCCAGGCGTGTATTTTGGTTTTGATCATGACGGCAGCCACATTGCTTCCTTTCATGAGAACGAACCGAGCCAACAAATCAGATAACACCAGAGGTGAAAATGAGGGCATGACTGAACAACGGATACGTGAAGCCTCTGCACATTCGCTTCCAAATGGCCTTTTATCCGTGATGTTCAATATTCCTGACAAAATAAGCAAGG
The DNA here is from genome assembly GCF_022379125.1 of Scophthalmus maximus. Classification (NCBI taxonomy): domain Eukaryota; kingdom Metazoa; phylum Chordata; class Actinopteri; order Pleuronectiformes; family Scophthalmidae; genus Scophthalmus; species Scophthalmus maximus. The sequence continues at coordinate 22,194,477 of NC_061520.1, read as the reverse complement.
ATAAAAGTTGAGGCTCTTAAACCAAACAACCTTCATCGGTCTATACTGAAGCTGTTTTCACACATGAAATCCGTAAAAAGGGCCAGCAACAGATTTTCCAGGGTTTGACGTTCACATACGACGAACGCGGCAGGAGATCGTCCGAGTCAGACGCGTTCACAACGCCGGGAACATGTCGGGAACATTCTGCGTCCTCGGCGGGAGGCAGGACATGGCGGCAGTTCCGTGTTTGCGGTCATCAACTCACTGCGAATATTCCGCGGTTTTCCCTGCTATACATGTTGGGCTCACTCGGACCTTGTCCGGAAAGTTTACCGGGGGACTGGCAGGAAAAGTGCCGCACAAATAACGCACAAATCCCGCGCACTGCCCCTCCGGAGAAGTTCAGGAGAATGTCCAGACTTCAGCGCATGTCTGAGAGCAGCATTGGTTAAGACATAAAGTCGAGCACTGCTACATCCCGACCGGTGCCTTTTATCACCGTGTCCAGAAATATAGAAAAAAACATTTTAACTTTGGCAGAAATATGTGTGTGATCATGTGGATCCACATTGCTCATTTTAAAAAAGGCGAAATTGAGAAAATGTATTCTCGGGGCCCTTTTAAGAAGCTTAATCAATGGAAAATTTGCACAGTGTTGCGTTCGCAAACACATTAATTGCCTCACAAGTGATCTCTGAAATCGCCGAGGAAAACGCCGAGGATGTCAGCTGGACAGATGGAGACGGGAGCAACGGAGTAGAAGGTAAAAAACCTGAATAAAACATACACAAATTTGTATTTCTGAAACCCACGTGAGGACAGATAAGGTCGGAGAACATGACAGCAGTCACTTGATCATGTGGGCATCTGTTCGGCTGAAGGCCGCAATTAAAGAGCTCGGGAGTCTAAAAATACTCGGATTCAGCAACCGTTCAAATTGAGTCAAACCCGGACCAGTGTTCTCCGTGAGGGAAAGCAATAACTATGACCTCAGTCTGTTATTTTGGTAATGGCTAATTAGAAGGGGCTTGTTTCCGATTAGCTCCTAATGTTACTTACACAGACCATTGCCTTGTTTCCGTGTGTATTGGGTTATCCCTCAGTGAGCCCCTCTCGCTGCTGCGCTGCCGGAATGACTGGTTTGGCGCTTCCAATCAGGCTGTTTATTTTTGTGCCCGATAACATACACAATCATGCCACTGTCGGTCCATTATTCTTGCTTTTTAATCCCAGTATTTGTCACCTAATGTATGTTTAACCAATCAGTCCTGTGAAACGGCACTCGGGAACTCCCCCCCCGGGAGGGGAACAGCATTTGGATGAGTGGTTTTAATTATTCCACGAAGAAAAGACTGGTCATGGTTGCTGTCCTCGCTAAACGGCGGCAGTATGTAATTCCGCAGATTTTCCTCTTTATGCGTTTTTTTAATTTTTGTATTAATTCGGATTAAAACACTACTCCACTGATTTGGCATTACAGTTCTGGAACAATGGCACTGGCATATTTAAAGTACGTATTTCCTCAGCAGCCATGATAAGAGCTGTTCGGATTCTCTAAATCTTTAGGAAAGGTACTTCAATGCTTCCTTTCCTATCTCTTTCAGCATAGAGTGCACTGGACCTTCCTATGCGAAAGGAAAGGAGACATAGACGGCCCACACTTCACTGCAGGAGCAATATTTAACGCGACGCGTCATGCACGAACGTAAACAATTAAAAGTAATAACAATAATAATTCATTTTATTTATGGCCGCCTTTCATAGCCCTCAAAGACACCTCACAGTTAAAACAGGCAACAAAATGCAGTTTGAAACAGGCGAATATAGTTAAAGCAAAGCAACATGTCCATGGATTTGATGGAGAGTGAGGTAGAAGATGAAGAGTATGAATATGACCCAGAAGGGACACATGTCGTCATGTGAGTTACCGTTACATTTGAAGCGTTTACATCTGATGCCACACGGGGGGGGGGGGGGTTTCTTGTAGTTCATCTTCGAAAAATTTGTATTTTTAACCACCGCAGACGCACGTCAATCACATCCGCCGTCGCATAATGACATCGTGAAGCATAAGTGGAGTCGGATTCTCTTGGCAGCGCTGTCGGCTTTTCCTAAGTCCCATGAATCTTCCCTGACACCTTTCCTTGACCTCATGACGATTTCCACTAAGGTCAAGGAATAGTAGACAGGAAAAGACGATAAGGAAGGACAAACCGAATCCACCCCATGTGACCCACTACTGCGACCATATTTATCAGCGAGTGCGACAGTGGTTAACATGTAAGCTACCAACTTTACAATTGCGGTGCAAACATATGGATAATTATTTTGAGTGAATATGAATTTCTGTTCACATGCTCGTGCACAGACTTTATAGGATTTTGCCATGTGACGCCGTGACCTCATGCCCCCTTCCGCAACAGAGAGTGCTTCTGAGTAAATGCAATCAGGGGCTCGCATTATGCATGCGAACAAATCCCATTGGCTGTCATTTTTTTTAATGAGTACATTCCCCATCACTATGTTAATCATTCATTGAAAACTGCTCTGTACCCTCGTGAGATTAATTAGGCAAAAGATAACAGCAGACTGAACATATCCTTATTTCCCTACTTAGGTCTGCACACTAAATTTATGTGTCCAAATATCAATCTTGAGCTGACTTATTTCGAACCGAACTCAAACCAGAACGTCCCTTTAATGTGCAGGGTGGAATAAATGGCATTTTTTTCGTAGCGGAGAGAGATTTAAGACATGATGACTGAAGCGCACGATGGTCTCTTTACATTCGTAGGAGTCATCCGATGAGCCACTTGCAGACTTTCTTCAATAAAAGCAGAATAATGTTGAAATGTCGTGCCCAGCGTTCATATTCGGAATCGCCTTTGCTTGAAGATGCATTAAAAAAATATGCATCTTAGCCAGAGCTAAGAGCGAGAGGCGTGTGTCCTGACCCGTCAGCCCCTGGCCGCTCAGCGGCGGGGGGAAACGCCGTCACGGTCGTCGGCGGTTGCGCGCATGTGACGTGACACAAATGGAGGCGGAGCGGCCACTGAGCCGCTACGCCTCGGGACGTTGTGGCAAGCCAGTGGCACAGAAATGCGACGTCCTCCCGCGCCGTCGGGGCGTCTGTTTCGGTTGAGCCGACATCTGGCCTCCCCTTTCTGCGCGAACTCATGAAACCCCTCGCTGGGGTCAGCTGCAGTAACTGACAAGGATTCAGCGCGCCCTTTTTAACCCTTTAGTCTGCTTTTAGCCTTAGTCTCAACGAAACATGGTGTTGTCTTTCCAAATGGGCTTTCCTGTGGCCCAAATTTTGATTCATCCACACTTTATTAAAGCAATCGACTGCTGTCCTGTTGTGTTCTCACGAGCGAAAAGGAACCGGGCCCGTATCGCGCCCGTGTTCCCGAGCGCGCGAGCGGGAGCCATCGCCGTTGGAGAGCCTGTCAGCACCGCAGTCACACTTCGCCGGTTGGTTGCCGTTCTCATTATCAACAAGCTTTCATCACAGCAGCTTTTATCAGCAGCTCCGATCCCGCTGTCGCCCCGCTTCAGGTGTTGAGGCGAGAGCGACGGAACAGCTTCTCCGACACCTCTGAACTGTGCACCGAGCAGGCGGCTGCCGCTGCATCGAAACAGTGGAGGTGAGCATCGGGGTGCACAGTTCATGAATGTAATCCTCCATTAAAACCCCCGCAACAGCTAATTAATTACATTTTGAGTTGACAGGGGGAACTTGTGGGCAAACAGTGACTGATTCGCTCATCCGGCAGCAGCATTGTCACTCACACGGTGTCGTGTTTCTGTGTATGGAAGCAAATAAGAGACATAAGTCTTTGAACTTTAACAACCACTGAATACTTAATATTGAAATATTTTATTTTGAAAAACATGTATCTGAATTTATTTGTTCGGAATTTCACCTCTTTGAAATTATTCTACTTCGGTATTCAGATACAAAAAAAATCAGATCTCAAATTTCAAGTTACAATTTTTCGATTGCTCAAATTCAGATCAAAAAATTCAAGTTAAATATTTACACTCTGAAATTCGATTGCCCAAATTGAAAATTGAATTTTTCGATCTGAATTTGAGCATTCGAATTTGAGAGTGTGAATATTTGTTTTTCAAAATAAAACATTTCAATATTAAGTATTCAGTGGCTGTTAAAGTTCACAGACTTATGTCTCTTATTTGCTTCCATACTGTGCCGTCCAGTTTTTTACTCTTCTACCGACTCCCTCAGGAAACTATCTGCCAAATTCTTCATGCTCATTTGTCTGCGTGCCGTTCGGCACAGATCAGGTAGTGAACAGTAGGTCTTTAGAGACCTTTTGGGGAGGGGGCTGAAACCAGCGGGGGGACCGGCAGACTCAAGGGATGATTCGCTGTAGGTTCAACACAATCCACTCCTTTCATATTGTCACATGGTCAGTTCATGCGCTGTTTACTCGCCAGTCCAGAAGGAGCGTTGCTTCATTCCTTCCCTCACCTCAAGCTTGTCCCCGGCGGTGGGGAGCCACGCCAGTGGTAACTCTGGTCTCAGATCCTCGTGGAACCATGAAAAAAACGCATTTTATGGCAAAGTTGTAGCGACGCGTCACTGTGAATCAAAGTGGCAGTCCGCCGAACAAGTGTTGAACGGTCCATTGCTGTCCTTGGGCCTAGTTCAAATAGAAGGAGGGAAGGAAAAAAAGCCGTAAATAAAAAGGTGTTAAACATTAAATGTGCTTTGTATGAACGGAGGAAGATCAAACACATCCACATGGTTTATCTTCCAACTTCTTTCCTTGAGCATATTTTTCTTTTCTTTAATGAGCCGCAGAGATAAGATGTGCCAAGTATCCTTTGACTGTTATTGATGGGCCCAGTGAGAACAGAGCTTCTAGAAAATCAGCAGTAGTTCACAGGCTTCAGAGAGGAACTTTTGATTGGAGATTCTCAAGCGCCTTCCTCCCCCCTGCAGAGGCACTCATCTGTTCCTAATATTACACACTTGTGCCTCGGAAACCTCCGTAACGAATGCATTATGCTAGTCCATGTGAAAAAATGCTGAAGGCTTTCATACGAGGCTCTACGGCGCAACACGCTCCGCTGTTGTTCGCAGGTAGAAAACACGCGGCTGCACATTGTCGTTACTCGACAGTATGGCGTGTGATGCTGTTGATCACAGTTAGCAATTAGGGTCGAGCATGGGCCATTATTTTTTCAATTGTGCCCACATGTTTTTGTCCTTTGGATAGTAAAACTGATTTAGCTGCATCGTGAGACTACAGATGTGGTGAATAGATTATTCACACTGCAAAAGCAGCGACCCGCTTTATTTATGGCTGCTGACATAAAGAGACGGCGGTCCAATATGCTGAAGCTGTGGAATCAAAACTGTACTGTGGATCAATGCTGTAAAAACTTGGGTTAGCCTTGGGTTTTTGGCTTAATCGTTGTACATGAATCATTATCAACAGTAGACTTATGAAAACTCACGGGGATTTATGTGAAAAAACTTGAAAGAGAAACTGAGGAACCGCTTCCCTCCCCGTCCTGGTTGGAGTCTTTACTCTGTCACAAAACAAATGACAAATATTGAGCAGCCATAAATTAGCCCCAGGCAAACATGCAAAACCAACCATAATAACTACTAACTAAACAGCGCCTACATAATAATTAAGAACTCACATGTCCATTCATGCATAAAACCGAGGAAGAATGGCGCGAAGGACAGGTTTTCTCTCTCAATAATTATTATAATAACAGCGGCAGCAGCAGCAGCAGCAGCAGTGGTAGGCACCGCCAATAAAACTTGTAATAATGATGATTATTATTCCCTTTGGTCCAGAAGGGCACTGCAGCCAGAGGGCGAAGGCCCGGTGTCTGTCTGCTCCGTCTGCACGTCTCTGCCAGGAAGATTTAATTAGCTACTGTAGGTGACTTCAGGTTTTGTACTGAGACTTTGACTTGGTTCATATAAAACAGGGATTTTTTTCTCTCCTCCTGCACTTTTCTCCACCTCTTTTTTGTTTTGGGGTAAATTTGGATTCCACTGACCCACATCCTGTTTTCAAACCTCCGTGAGTTTGACGGTTAAGTCTGCTGGGGGAAGCAAAGTAAAATATATATTTATTGGCTTTTCTTCATAGAAGCTTTGTGATAATGATCTTTTCAGCAACTGCAAATATTTTGCACGTCGCTATCTCTGCGGTGGATCTCTCCGGTTCCTCTGCATTTGATTATCTATTGTGTTTGGCCAGATGTTGCTCACGTTGACAGTCGAATGGGAGCAGCGCACGAGTGCGTTTCGACAACGCACCGCGGCAGACGCCGTGCATTGTGCAATCAGTACCCGTCGCGCAGTCTCATGTTTATGCCCGTGAGGATGTTGTGATGGTTGAGCTGCCGCTCTCTGTCAAAGCAGACCGACATGAGCCAGAGAGGCTGTTTGGACCGCGCCATCTGTCCGTTGTGAAGGTGAATGTGGCGCCCGCTGGCTCCCGGACCTGTCCGTAAGGTCACCCTGAGACCTTTATGAACAGCCTTTAAAGTTACTTATTCACTCAAGGTGCCCCCCCCCCCCCCTGCCTGTTAAAGGCACAATAGGTCACTGACGTTTGTAAGAAAAACAAACCGTACTATTGGCGTATAAATCATTTGGGGGCTAGACGTAGTTTTGACAACATTACCGACTCCCCAGGGGGTCGCGAGCGCATGGGAAACCACTGCGAGATGGATAGTGTATTCCTTTTGTAAGTACATCATGTTTCAGCGCAACATGAAAAGGCAATGGCGAGGGGCAATTACTCATCTTTGCAGCTTCCCACATGGCCCTCATGTCTTTGACATATCTGAAGCAGAGTGGTGATGATTACTAAATGGCCCAGCTCCAAAGCCATATAGCCTACAAAACACCCTCATCACACATGCCGCTGAAACCGAGATGTCTGTGTTGCCGCACAACAAAGGCTTCAAGTCCGAGAGGCTCAGCAATGAAACCCAGAGCCACTCTGCAAATATCGCTGAGAGCACGCTTCATCTTCAATACTGCTTTGCTCATAATTTAATTGTGCACCTAATAGTTTTGTCTTTTTTGTGTTTCTTTAACAATGTCTTTATTGATCTTTCATTACATAACTACATATAAACATGTATATTGTGTGGTGTATATGTGTTTCATGATCCACTAAACTCTTCATTGTTCTTGCTTTTCTTTTTTCTTTTCTGTCCCATTGTGTTTTCTCTCTCTGTAATTACTCCTCCTATTCATACTGGCCATGAAGGCTAACTATTCTATTTGTTGTTGCTGTTGTTTTATTGATTTTACTATCCTATGTTGTTGACATCAACCTGCCGAAGGGACTAAAGATGGAAATTAGCCGTTGGCTAAAATCTTGCATATTTACATGTATATGTTCATTAATATGTATTGTCCCTGTTTTAAATAAATAAACTCAAATAAACTCAAACATTCACAAGATAGTGTCATTGTGTAGTACAATACATTACAACTTTGTTTAACAAGTCCCATCCCCCCCTGCCAGCCCACAACATAATTACTCTCTTAACATCTGTTTTACTTTAAGACAATAACAAAAAGCAAATCATATGACGGTATCGTAGGTACAGACCAATGGTACCTCTAGCAAAGTTATGTTTTTTTTATTTCATTTGATCGTTAAATAGTAGGTTTGGCATCTTATTTGCTTCCTTGTCAAGGTTTAAATGAGAAGATTGATACTTTTCATATATATTGTGTATTGACGCCGCATAATGAAATATGAAAATACAGCCAGCAGTCTGTTAGCTTAGTTTAGCTTAGCATAAAGCAGATGATAGCAGGTAGCCAGGCTCGGTCCAAAGGTAATGGGGGAAAAAGACCAGCAGTTATAATATTTTCTACTTCACATGTTTCCTTCACATTGACTTCCTGGCTTTAGCATGTATTCCATGCTAAAGCCAGGAAGTCAATGCAGCCAAGAAAGAAGACGGTGCATATAACCTTGCAAAAGTTTTTTTTGTTCATTTTAAATAACCATCTGATGACATATAGATTGATAATCTTTTAATTGCGTTTGGCTGTTTTTCCTCAAAAACAGTCGGGCTATCTTTCCCCCTTGTTTCCAGTTTTCATGCAAGAGAGAAAATAGGCAACGTCTCCAAAAAATGTTGAACTATTCCTTCAAATCAGAATCAGCCGTGGAGCCGTAATTCCACAGGGCTGGACGCTTGATTTCTTGCGCGGAAATAATCTCCACGTGCTATTTTGACCTGCGAGGTTTCGGCCCGATCATTTAAATCCCGCCTGTCCTGATCCTTCACTCACAGTTTAGGTTGGAGGAGGGGGATTAACTCTTATCTCCACTGGGACGTTGTCTGTCTTTACGCTGGGCCCAACATGGACTCGGTCTAAGCCCCCTCTGTTGCCACTTGACCCAGCTTCATGGAAAACATTCCTAAACAAACCCGTCTTGTAGATACCATATCAGTTTCCCCAACGTACTGTGCCGCAAAAAATCCCCAAACTTCACTCTCCCGTACCGTCCCTGGTTTGCTCTGACTCTGACACGGTCCATGAAAAACAGCTGCTTATTTATTGACTCCATTTGGAGAGCAAACATTTCTCCAACTCAGGCCGACCAAACAAGCGACTCTCACAGTAAACACCCGCGCACAGACAGGCAGGCTGCTTGTTCCCGGACTGAAATAATAAATCACAGGCAGCAGGTTGGCCCGCAGCTCGGGGGGGCTGATTGGGAGGTTGCTGGTTTGATTCTGCGGCAGTGGCCATAATATTTCAGCATTGGAAAAAGAAAGAAAAAAGAAATTCATCTATATATATATATATATATATATACATACAGCTGAGCAACATAAGAAATTCAATTACCCTCTGTAGAAACATATGTTAAAGTAAAACACCAACACTCCCTCTCATTTTTTTTATTTGGTCATTATTCTACATCTGTTTTAACATTTCTTGACACACTTGTAAAAAAAATAAAAAAAAATCAAGTAATGACTTCAAGAGTATCTAGTAGGAAAAAATATTGAATCACACAAATCTCTGTATGAAACCGGCTGCAGACAGAGCAGGGACTCTGACGTGCCCAGGGTTTTTTTTCCGTTTTTTTTTCCACCCCTTCTTCTAAGACATCCCATAACATCAGTATAGGATTACCCGCAAGCTCAGACTCCCTTTGTCACACTTTGTCCGTGAAGTCTTTGATAAGCCCTTGTTTTTAGTTCTGGATAATGCACATATGGAAAGGTTTTATTGAGCATGGCATTGCATAAAACTGGATTTCCGAAAGAGAAGGCGACTGGTAGGAGCGGGGGGGGGGGATCTAATCAGGACAGGGTCAGACCCAACAGACGCTGTTTCCGCCTGGTGCGGCAGACGCCATTCTGTTCCACTGCAGTTTGATTCACAATTCAAACACACTCAACACTGTAGGGACCCCCTGCTGGGATTGGAAATGCACCCAAATCAAAGTGTCCGAGGGGTAAAAGAGTGTAATACCACGCGTTCCTCACAAACGGAGGGCAGTGTGAGGTGTGCCCAGACACATGTCCCACGGTGGTGGTGCCTCAAATATTTATTTTCATACCACACATTGGGATCCAGGTCGATTCTCCCAACTCCCACCCTGATCTGCTTCTCGCTCAAAGTGTGTTGCAACTTGAACGTCTCGCTTGCGGTCCTGCTGATAGTGTCCTTCCAAAATTGCTTGTTTTCACAAGTTGTTGTGCATGCCTGAACGCTCACCCACTGAGTTGTAACTTTCTAACATTTGACATATTCACTCGTGGAATGTACGGCTACAGCTTTGCTGGTGAAACTACAATAATATCCCATTTGGGCTACAGTATGTAGACTGCATAAAACTATGAACTACAACGTATTAGAACGCAACATCTCGTGTTAATCTCGAAATGTTTTAGTCGGCCAATGTTTGGGAAGAAAAAGTGGCAAACCTTGTGTCAATTCTGTAATAAAATTTTCATATTTTGATTTGACAGCATAAAAAAAGTGTGGGCGACGAGGTGCGACGAGGTGCGCAGCTAATACAGAAGTTACGGTAGAGAATTCTTTCGCCCCTAGGAATGATGCCTTCACTGACTGCAAGAACTGTTGCATTTACCCGTTGAGGGCACGCGAACGGCGTATGAAATACATATTTTGTTTCATGACAGAGACCATGTGTGTGTGGCGGGATCAATAGAGAAACAGATATTTGTGTGTTGCAGAATGTATGACCGCTGTGACTTTCCACTTTTATTCCGAAGGTCTAACTTTTAATAACTTTTTTTTTTTCCATATTTGGTCTTTTTTTTTCTTTTTTTTTGCACTGCCGCAACAAAGTTGTTTCTACTTGAAAGTTCACTTAAAGTCATTCTTTTTTTGTTCTTTGTTTTTGTTTCAATTTTACAAACTTTTCCAACTTTAGGGTGTGAGTTTATACGAGGCGCGCCTGAAGGCACCGAAAAGTCTCGGTCAATTAGGAGAGTTGAGACAGTGACGGGAGCTCGCTGTAGTCAGTCCGAGAGCGCTCCACCGATGACCAGCTAAAAAACGCCCCACTGCTCCGACTCGGATCTGCGGGGGTGGGGAGTACGCAAGTTTGGATTTGGACCTTTGAAACAAACAAACAAAAAAAAAAACCATGGGATTCGAGCTGGACCGCTTCAAGGGGACCGTGGACCCGGATTTCAAATGCAACCTGTGCAACAAAGTGCTGGAGGACCCGCTGACGACTCCGTGCGGCCACGTCTTCTGCTCCGGCTGCGTGCTGCCCTGGGTCGTGCAGCGGAGCAGCTGCCCCGTCAAGTGTCAGCGGATCTCCGCCAGGGAGCTGAACCACGTCCTGCCGCTGAAGAACCTCATCCTGAAGCTGGAGATCAAATGTGACAACCACGCGCGCGGCTGCGGCGCCGTCGTGCAGCTGCAGCATCTGGCCGAGCACGCGGACGCGTGCGACTACGGCCCGGCGGCGTGCACGAACCGAGGCTGCGGCGAGGTGCTCAGCCGGCGGGACGTGGACGCTCACGCGCGGCAGGCGTGCGAGCACCGGCCGGCGGGGCTCTGCGAGGGCGGCTGCGGGCTGACGCTCACGCACCGGGAGCGCGGCTCGAGCGGCCACTGCTGCCTGCGCGCGCTCCGGGCGCACAACGGCGCGCTGCACTGCAGGCTCCTCGGCCTGGACCGGGAGCTCAAGACGCAGACCATCCGGGCCAACAAGAGGGAGAAGGCGCTGCTGGCGCAGCTCTCCGCCGTGCACGGCGAGCTGCAGGTGACGGCGCTGAAATACCAGAAGAAGTTCACCGAGTACAGCGAGAGGATCGACGCCCTCACCAAGACCGTGGCGTTCTCCTGCCAGGTAACGACGAGGTTGTCCTCCGCGTGTTCCCTCCGCTGTCACCGAGGGGGACTTCTGCGGCGTTAGTACACATATAAATGCACCGGGTGGCGAAGAAGAGAACAGTACCCCCCCCCCCCCCCCTTACGATATGTTTTTAGAATGACTTTCAAAAGTTTATTCTGCTAATCTGGGACATGAACTGCACATCATCTTCTCCTTAAATATACCAGAGCATCCCAGACTCGAGCCATCCTCAGTGTCGCCCTGCTGCAGAAATGTTCAAGATGTTCAACTTCATAGGCTTTAAAAATGTCTTCCTCTGCATGTTTGCCTGCATTCTGGGACTCAGTATCTCCACTTCTTATTGGGCCTCCATGTTGTTTTGGCTCAGTGGTCCCCCCCCCCCCCCCCCCCCTCTTTGTCTCAATCAGAGATGAAAATGGAAGTCAGACTGTTCATGATGAGATCTCCCCCCCCCCCCTTTCTTCTTCTGCTGACTATTCTTCCCCTGTGGAGCCAACTTCTCAGGAGTCCTTACCACTTTGTTTTCCCCACTGTCTGCTTTGAGACAGGGATGTCAGCTGTGCCTCTGGCCAGCTGGCAGTCTTTGGGAGAGGAGGGGGGGGGGGGGCGGCAAATATTTACTGCAGTTCTGTACACAACAAGAGCCGGTCTCCGGTTCTACTGTATGTGCTGCTCGCAGTTGCAGCGGCATGCTTGCGTTGGTTCCCTTTCCCTTCGGGAGAGTCGCAACGCTCTCAAAAGTCGCGGATGGTGCCTGGCGACAAAGTTGTTGGAGTGTGGTGGAGGAGGTTGATTTTTAAATAAGGGCCCCGACAGCGTCGGGGGGCCCTTCTTCGTGTTTTCGGGGGGTGACTCTGAAGAAGGGACCGTGAGAAAAAGGCCGCTGTGTTTGTTCCCTTCTGTTTGCAGTGTTTGAAGACGCAGGATTTTCTTCCAGATCTCCACTTAGTAAAGTATCTAAATCTCTGGGGGCCTCTTCCGGAGACAGTGCAGGAACCTCCGGCGTGAGGACATTTTTACGGCGCTCGAAATCAAAAACCCTAATGAGCAATTATTGGCATCATAAAGGATGCAGGATTTCAAGAAAGCCATTGAGGCCTGATGAATTGAATTGGCTTGTGGTTGCACTGCTGCCGCCACCAGCGGAGGGGAGGAGGGGTCCGATTGTAATTAGGCTCCGTTATGATAAAGTCTGTCCAACAACAGGAGGAGGAGCCTTTGGTTCACTACACATTTCACAGATTGAACAGAGACCGCTGACAGCGAAGGGTGAAAGTGAAATGAGGACAAACGTTCCCATTCGTCCACGTCGTCGGTCCGCACAGCATAGGAACGAATGGGAACTTTTCTCGGGCGTTGTTCTGATTTATTTTCACGCCTTTTTAATTCCCTGTTGTTTTTTGCTTTTGTCAGTTCGTAGTTTCGTACTCACTTTCGCACACAAGGGGCATCTTTTGAAAGACCTCGTTCTTTTTTTTCAATGATCTCTTTCTTTCATTTTTTTGTTTTGCTCGGTGATTTCATTTGTTCATTATGGGCCCTGTTCCCAGCAAAATGTGTTCCGGAAGACTGGTAAATTGCGCAACAAAGGCACCGATGCGGGGGAAATGGTGAAATCGCTCATGCTGGTGTGAAGAAGTTTGCTGGGCCTGTAGCACAGCTGGTTATCATAGTTCATTTGACATCCCAAGTCCCACCGCTGAGATATGTGCGTTCAGTGCGTTACTACCAGTAAAACCCAGTGTAAACAGAAAGAATAAAGTCCCCCCCCCCCCCCCCCCCCCCCCCCCCCCCCCCCCAGGGCACACCTTGAACATACTGTACAAGGAAGACATAGGAATTCTTCCGGAAATCCTCCACGTAGGAGAACGAGCAGCGTTTTGTGGTTAGTTTGAAAGCGTCTTTTTTTTTCTTCTCTGGGTCCAGCAACAAGTAGCTTACGTGTCCCCCCCCCCCCGAAAAATAATTAATACTTGGTGTCTGGTGTGGGGCTGCACGGTGGCGTAGTGGTTAGCGCTTTCGCCTCACAGCAAGAAGGTTCTGAGTCCCGGTTCAAACCAACCAGGGCCTTTCTGTGTGGAGTTTGCATGTTCTCTCCATGTCTGCGTTGGTTCTCTCCAGGTTCTCTGGCTTCCTCCCACAGTCCAGACACATGCAGAATGGGGTTAGGTTCATTGGAGACTCTAAATTGACCGTAGGTGTGACTGTGAGAGTGATTGGTTGTCCGTCTCTGTATGTGGCCCTGCGATAGGCTGGAGACCTGTCCAGGGTGAACCCCGCCTCTCGCCCAATGTCAGCTGGGATTGGCTCCAGCCCCCCCGTGACCCTTAAATGGATAAAGCGGTAGACGATGGATGGATGGATGGTCTATGGTGGTGACGGGGATGGCAAAATCTCGTGATTTCTCGCTCGCGTGTCAGTGTTTCTGATCTTGGTGGAGCCTGTTCAGGGCGAAGACGACACTCGGGAAGTTAAAAACTTCTGCTCACCATGACCACGGCTCTCTCTATACGAATGACGTAAACGCGACAGGATTCACGATTGGGTAACCTGGACGTAGCTCCAAATTTTGCAAATCTTTGTGCGTGGAAGAATGTAAACACAGTTGCTGCAGGGAGTATGGAGCACAGTGCTGCCTGATCGTATACAACACATGCATGTAGTGCTGCGTGCAGGCGACATCACCGCATGAAATCCGACCCCCCCCCCCTATAAACTATAAATCAAAACCCGCTGCACCCTGGTTGACGCCCTGCATCGACCATAAATGCGGCTCAACTTTCTTGTTGTGATTTCAGCGATCAGTCGATCAGCGATAAGATTGGATTAGATTTATGGCCCGGAAAACCTTTCTCACGGGGGGAAGCTCAGGTTTTGACATTCATGATGTCATGCTCGAGGGCCAGCATTCACAAACGCCACGGAGCCGGAGCAGCTAAACGAAGTGCATCCTTTTACCAGCAGTGTTTCACAATACAAAATATCTGCGGTGAGGAGGATGTCATGCTGATTTGCTGTGACATATTTGTTCCTCGAGTCACTGTCCAAGAGTGAATACCGAACCCGTCACTGCAGGCAACGTTTTGGCGAGTAACCCACTTTTTGTTTTTCGAGTCTCTGTCATTCTTTGGCTTAACGCTCCCTCAGCCACATGGATGATTTTTAATGTTTTCTTAAGATATTAAAATCAAACAGCGGCTGTGCGGGAGATCAGGACTGAAGTTTCGAATAATAGTCCTTTAAAAACATCTTGAACTCCCTCGGCGAGCAAGGGAGAGCAATAAACCAAAGCGAAAAACAAAAAGCTCAGATCTCGCTCTGGTTCACTCGGGGGCCGCTAGGACTCCTGTCCCACTTTACATTTCGGCCACAGGTCTGTGTGGAGCCGAGCTCCTCTGTAGCTGCTACGGATGGCGGTGTTTGAGCTGCGTGACGTGACAAAGAGCATCTATCAAAATCACAAGACATCAGGCTGATTGAGCCTCCATTGAATTTGATCCGGGGTAACCAGGGCCACAATTTGATTAAGCCAATTGCGGACTAATTTGAAAGCAGGAATCTACAAGTTACGTTGATAGAACACTGTGCTCCATTAGTTATTTCAAACGCATGGGTGTCAATTTAATACGACACATTAGTCAATGCCATGTAGACATCCCAGAAAGCAACCCTTCGACAACAACAGAGATTGATTAGGCTGCGGTTTACTTTGTCTACTAAATTTGAAATGTGCCGTATCTTCCCGCCCAAGCTCCAAATGCCTTCGATGACCAGGTCACTGAGTTTCTGCCTCTCGCTCACAGGCCAATAGTTCATGAATCAATATTTCCCTTTTCGTTCGGCATTAAAGTACCTACACTATAATTAGATGCACTATGTTGGGAAGAAGACAGAGGGAAAGGCAGTGATGATGGAGGACAGACTCGGAAAGTGTGACTGGTGCTGAGGTGAAGGCTCACCGCGAGTGTGCCAATTCACCAGCGAGCAGCAGACTGAAGTTTCCCCTGCGAGTTTGCTTTCTCTCTTTCCTCTTCTTCTACTTCTTCTTTCCAGTAAAGTTAATGTTAAACATTTGTTTACTCGACACAACCTCCGTGCGTCCCCCGTCCCCCCCCCCAAATGATGTCCGCATGATCCTAATTAGCCCTTTTTTTTCTGGTGAGGAAGTTTTATTTTTTTATCACCTAGGAATACCTAATGTTTTGACAAATGCACAACCTCCGGAAAGGATTCACTTCATGTCTTGGGAATTAGAGCGTTGCCCAGAGTGTTCGCAGATGTGGGAGGGAGAAAAAAAACAACCTCTGAGTTCATTTTAATGCCTCTCGTAGACAAAACGTGAAAGCACCTTTCAAATTCTTCCGACTTGTTTTGGGCGTTGTGGCAGATTCCGTACAACTCAAGTGGACGGAGCAGCCTGCGATTTATTTTTGTCTAATTCTCAGTCATATCCAACTCACTTTTCACTCAACGGCCAAGTGGCTTCTTGTTGACAATAACGGCTGGAGTCTCTATAATTCGGAAGCATGTGTCACTAATACGGCCACGACACGGTGCAGGAGTGAACATTCCAGCACGGCCCAGCAGGCACATGATGGTCTTTTTAGCCTATATGGCAGTCAGGGCACTGTACATGCCAATAATATCTGCTTTATATTTAGTCCCACTATGCCGCGGCATACTGGAGTGGCAGCTGAAATTATGTTACCTCATAACTCCCCTCTAAGTCCTGCTTAAAAAAACAGATTAGGCGCTGACTCTGCGAGTTTCCCAGAGTTCTTCATGTCATGTTGCGACTGAGTAAGAGGTCCAGCGGTGTATTACTTTCCACGGGACAACAGTTTGCGAGAGGGAAGGGCAGGCGGTTCTTCTTTGAACCGGTCACTTTTGCTCTTTGGGCTCGCTAAGCCTCAGAGAATGGGGAAGTTTTAGAGGTGAACTACCAGAGGGAAATACCCGATGCAAGTCAAGACCATTTGCCAGCAACAGTTGTCATTTCCTTCAGCTTGTAAGGCCTTCTGTGGGTTGTTATCTTTTAGCTCTTGCAACTTGAAGGTTGCACTCTTTTTCCAATTGCAGTTTTGCCATTCCCCTTGGGAAGATGTGAATAAAGCGGTGTCAGTGAGCTAATCTTTGCAGTCCCACTTTCCCATCACTCCTTAATGCGTTGGGATTGGCGTCATTAACTTTCACCTTTGGTATTTGTAATTTCATGTTTCAACCCCTAAATTATCTGATCTGATAAGAAAATATTTTTCTCTGTCCTATTCTTCCTCCTAACCTACCTGGAGTTAATAACAGAGTATCATGAATAACCTCCTGCCATCTCTTTGTACACATGTCTTTCCTCTGTCTGTCTGTAGGAAGGCGAGACTAAAAGCGCGATGGTTGTCCTTCTACGTGAGGGCGGATCTCTGGGTTTTAACATCATAGGAGGAAGGCCATGCGCGGTAGGTTAAAAGCCGAGCGTCTTGGAGGTTTCATCTCCCCCGGTGATCAGCCAAGTGTCATATGGCAACCCAGGAATGAATAGCACATACTTAAAGCACCACAGGCTTTCTCTCTCTACCGACTGACAAACCTTAGGACAGTTCATGCATGTGTTTTGTAGTCTGTGGATAGATGGACCGCATCTATCACGTTTTATTGTGTTTATATATTGGTCTGGTTCGGCGGATTTGGCATCACAGATTAAAAAAACTATAATTAGTTTTATGGGAGTTAAATCTGGGATTATGGCTTTGACCGCAGTTGTTTTGTCTCTAATTGAGGGGATTTTGGTGGTGAGGTAAACACAGGGGGAGAGGAAAGGGTCCTTTATCCCGCCCTGAACCTTTCACAGCCACTATGTTTCCTGCCTCGAGGCTCTGAGGTGAAAGTCATTAATGATGCCGCTTGCTCTGCTGAGTGAAGGGTTGAAAATATCTCCACACACTGGCTACAACTCTGTCTTCCATACATGGATCTCCTTTCTGCAGGTCCTATTGAAATGGTGTTCCCCCGTATCCGTTTCGCCAGTACTGAGCTCAACGGTTACAGGGCAGCTTTTTTCAAAACCACAGTGATGCACGTTTTTTCTGTAGCGATATAGATTATCACAATAAAACTTTCGACTGCGGGAAACTATGAAAAGTGGGCTTTTTTTGGACACGACTCCACGGTGCCGTAGATTTGCAACCTTTCTAGCTGTTGTGACAGAAGCCATGTATCAAACTTAACCATAAGCGAGCAGAGATAATACTTGGCTGTTTATTTCCCTGCTCGCCTCGAATCAAGAGTCTGTGTAAGAAGCTATTCATTAAAATGGAAATAGCTAATATCCCTGTAGCCTTTGACACAGGCGTTTCATGTGGCTGTTATTTTGGCATGGCTTGGTAACAGCAATCAGCCGCCAGGTTTTGTGGTCTCTAGAATGGCTAGTTTGTCTACAGCTCTCAAGATAGGAGTAATTGTAAGGCAAAGTAGTGGAGCTTGCCGCAAATTCACTGTACACGATGCCCCGGAAAAGGGAAGCACTGCAGAAATGATTAATTAGAGTTAGCACTTTGACTGTAGGGTTTCTTTAAGTATCCCATTAAATTGCACATTTGTAGTTGTAAGTTTCCAAGATTCTAAAAGTGTTTTTAACCAAGTTTTCTTTATTCAATGTCCTTACACTCCAATCCTAATATTTATTTTGTTTAGTTTGTTTAGTTTAG
Source organism: Scophthalmus maximus (assembly GCF_022379125.1). Lineage (NCBI taxonomy): Eukaryota > Metazoa > Chordata > Actinopteri > Pleuronectiformes > Scophthalmidae > Scophthalmus > Scophthalmus maximus. Next base: position 22,176,419 of record NC_061520.1, on the reverse strand, counting down.
TCAGTGGGGTGATCTGACGATTTCATATCGCGGACCATCTTGAAAACTTCTACAATCTACTTTTCAAGCAAACTGTTTGTGAAATGTTATGTCCTCCGACTGATACTCTGCCCTCTCAGCATGGATCCATGTTACTTTCACAAACAAACAGAATGGTTGCCTCTTATAGGGCTCTGCTGACCGGCCAAATTATATCTCTATCATAGGGTCTCTGTCATTGATGGCATAGTTTTTTGAAAAAAGAATTGAACGGGAGCTAGCAGCATGGCAGACAGGGGGCTGATCTCGAACTCAGCAGTGTGACATTGGTTCAGTTAGACAGTTCCAAAAGTTACCTGTAAACTTTGTTGGGCAAATGTTGGAACCTCCGGAGATAATGACAAATCTATTTAAACTCCTTAAAAGGAAACACTTGAAGAGTGTTTCATTCAGGTCGTTGCAACCCCACTCATTTGAATCGCAAAAGTTCCCTGAAAAAGAAACAGTTATCACTGAACGACACACTAGAGCAGGCGAAAGAAAAATTAAAGCAGCAACTACTCCTACAATTTTGAGAATGTAAAAAAAAATTGTTTTATTCTGTGGTGGTGTTATTTATTGTATGCTGATTACAGCTTTGATATTTGAAATAAGATTTAACTGTTAACTTGCGTCTAGAGATTCTCGACAGTACATGTCAAAACTGGGAGGAAAAGTCCCAGTGGAAAAAGATGGTTATATGATTATTTGGGGAAGATCCCCCCCCCCCCTTTGCCAGCACTGTCAAACATGTCAAAAAAATCTACTCTCCTTAATAATTTGCTTATATAATGTTCGAGATAATAACTGTTATTTATTCCACAGGATGATAATGACAGCACTTCAAATGAAGGGATCTTTGTATCCAAGATCATCGAGAATGGTCCAGCGGACAAGGAGGGAGGCCTTCAGATCCACGACAGAATAATAGAGGTATGTGGCCTACACTGTCAGGTTTCCTGGAATAAAACTGAGTTTGATGTACTGTAGATTTGGAACCTGGATAATGTGACAGCTGCTGTCTGCCCTATAAAGACGAAGAGCGCAAGGAAGCGCGACACCATCGCTCAATATTTCTGGGCCAGTGACCTCGGAAAATTAAACTTCCGAAAGCAGGAAGCATCACGAGCATTTTACATTTTGGGCTTTTATTTCGTTAAGGTTAAGGCTTTTGAAACCTGCAGAAAGCTTATGTTTCAACATATACTTCTACCAATCAACACTCAGGCAAAGGCTTTGTTAAGTGGGGCATCACTGCAGATGGGCCGAGATAAACCTGAGGCGAGGATGCCTGTCTTTGGTTACGCTGAGTGAGACAGAGCCCTGTGTTCGCTTCCTAGCTGACAAATCCCTTATGACAGAGCTGCCGTGTAGTGTCCTCTTCTCGCCTTTAAACCGAATCTCGTGTGGAAAAGCCAGCGCACCCTGAGGTCAACTTGAAGGATGCGTGGAGAAACTCGACATCACAAAGGTTGCTTTTATAGAACAGTTGTCAGCCAGAATCTTACACAATGGCTGCATTGAACGGACAGGTTTATGTGGATTACAATTGTGTATTACCACGTGCGGCAGGATGACAAATATGGCTTGTCGCAGGGTTTTTTGTCAAACCGCAGTGAAATTGCCCTGGAGCTTTTTGACCAACATATTGCTCACAGAGATGTTTGTGGAAAGTGTTTACAAGAAAAGACGAGTCCAACATCTGGACTTGATCACTCTATTCTGTCATTCATGCAGTCGAGTGCTAACTACTCACCTCACCCTGGGGTTTGAAATAATGTTCTTGTAAACGTGGCAACACCATCACTAAGAGGTGACATACTAGACCTCATTTATAATATCTTAAAGAAACACAGTCTAGGGTCTCAAAGCTCAATGCAACTTGAGATTTGTCATGAGTTGTCCTCACAAAAGTCCGATTGAACCAGCAATTCACTTGGATCCTGGTGATTTGAGGTCAAGATATGGGCCACTTGCAAGAGGACGAACATCCACATGTGGAAGTGTGTCTATACGTTCATCTGCAGTGTCTGTTTTCATGAGCTTGCGTGCATGTGCGTGAGCAAAAAGGATGGGGAGTCATGTTTATGGGCCAGATGTTGATGTATTTCGTTATTTGAGACGGTATCTTATGTTGGCTTTAGTTTTGAGGTAGCCACTCACAACCATTCAAGTATTTTGCTTTAGGACAATGCTGAACTCGTGTTTGTCTTGTTTTTGGGCTATTGTGAACGAAGTCACGGAATCTCTGCAACAAGGAGAACGCATGAGCAGAGAGGACGTGAAGAGCCTAAGGAGGAAGCCAAGCGCCCTATTAAGTGACCCCTTTCTTTTCAAGAGATGAGGGATTACTAGACAAAAAACCAACAAATAAATCATTCAACCATTGAAAAAGAAATGTATAGACAGCACGGTGTTGTTGTTCCACGCTGGTCCTTTTCATCGCATGGGAAACCTGAGAGTGGAGGTGGCTCATATTTCGAAGACTCCCTCTTTGTGAGGTGTTTCAAGCTAAAAAAAAGTTCCATGTCATGGTTTGTCAGATCACAATAAAATGCAACGTCATAGCGACATTTGTAGTTTAGTGGGTTGCTACTGTTACATCGGGTGATTGTATTTGTGAACTGGTTTACAGTGGTGAATCAAAGGAATTTAATCCAAAGCACCCATAGGCAGTTTCATCTTCATGTTATGAATTTATGGGCTGAAACCAACAGTTTGTAACGTTTTCCTATTTAACGCCTCTTTTTTTTTCCCAGGAAAATACTACATGACCTGACTGGTTGTGACATATTATATCTGAATAAATTGTTGTAGATATTTTACAGGGAAGATCCATGACGCTTCTTTTAGAAAGACTGCGATCAAATGTGAGAATCCATGTGAGGTTATCTGTTGTGGTTCTGCGTGATGCATGGTTTCTTTCATTATAAGTCAATATGTTGATTTTTTTCAAGATACAACTTTTAATCCCACAGTCTACGCAAAAGTTCACCAAGCCCAAGGCTGCTTTTGACCATTGTGGTAAAGATCAATCCATCGCTTGACTCATTGCGTCAGCATGAATTGGCAGTGTGAAAGTTAAAAAGCTGGAATCGCCAGTGTAAGCTTAACGCTTCAAGTTGGGTGAGAAATGTCTGTCAGTTTTTACTCTTCAGATTTATACTTTAAACTCCAGTATTCTACCAACCACTTCTTTGAATCTATTTCATAGCTTTATTAACGGTTCAACTGTTTAGTAAAGTTGTTTTTTTTGGCCTCTACACAGACACAGAGCAACATTTGCATACATTTGGAGTCACATTTCGGGTGGCCTGAAGATCATCCAATGTTCTTTGTCCTTTTATCTCTGGATGAGTCTCCGCCGCTTGCTAGTTGCTTTGTTTGTCTACCATTTGGTGCTCAGTACTTTTCATATAGCAGGTTTATCAAGTGTCTTTTCCACTAGCTTTGTAGATTGCTGTAGACTGCATGGTTTGGTGGTAATCCTCAATGGGTTCTTTACCTTCTAATTTCACATAGCCATTGGATCCATTGTTAATATAAGATGTCATGTGTCATTTTACCATCACCATCGTCATTTTCCATGTCATTGGAATGGAAAAATGCGTTTTTCTCGAACACATGAAATGTGGCTTACAAAAGGGAGGTGATCATTTTGACAGACTTTCAAAAGGCATAGCATAATGCTGCTACGGGGATCAGCCGCTCTGTAAAAGGACAATCATATTACACCGAGAAGTGAAAAGCGCTTCCGTATCTGAAGGCAGAAAACCCCAGCCCTGTAACCAGCCGTGGAGCTGTTTTCTCTTCCTGCAGGAGAGGTGTTAGTTCCAGTAAGTCTATATGGATGTAACATGTACATGATGATCCACAGCTACTCCTTCTATAACAGGCTCTTAGCGGGGGAGTGTGATAGCAGATGGCTGTCCTCTAACTGAGCTACAGGCTGGTATGATTCAGCACATGAATGCCTCCTTGTTCATCAAGACATTTTTCTCATATAAACCTCGAGCGGTGTTTGCTTTTGCCCCCTGGCTGAAAAATCTCTGCACTCCGGTCAGGATCTGCTGGCAGGGGCTTGATAAATAAGTGCGGATTCAGTTCAACATTGGGACTGGTCTAGTATGAGGGGCTTTCTCTACAGCCATGTCTATTGTAACTTCAGATAGATGGTGAACATACATGCAATTTAGAAAATGTTTAGACGTAGGAGATTTTAATTTCCAACATTTTGTCTTCACATTGAGCAACACTGGAAGTCCAGGAAGAGTTTGTTACAGCATATTCCCACAAAAATGACTTTCCCTCAAACTTCTTTGCTTGTGCAATATGACTAGGCCAATGTTGCAATAGCGGAATGGCCGAGTGCTCAGGGTGAAGGGGATGTTTTCTGTGTGGGCTCCTCCGAGTGCGAAAATAGGAAGAGAATGGAGACGCCTGGGCTGCTGTTGTAAATGTCGCCTTGTAAATCCTCAGCAAACATTCTCAGGTCGCAGAGGGTGAACACCAACAACTACTTTAAAATAAACTGACATTGGGAGATGCCAGTTCTAATATAGCGGATGGGGTTGTGTGTGTTGTGGGGGTTGGATGGGGGTCTAGCCAGCAGCAGTGTCCCGGGTATAATAATGTTGATCTACATTTATAAACTGGATGTCATTTGAATTGGATAGAGAAGATTGGAAGGACGACATTCAACTGAATAATGTTTAAATTCAGTGTCAACTACTGAATGTGACAGGGTGTCTTAAAATTGCGGGCCGTAAATAGCGGGAATGTTTGGGCTGGCATAGTTTTGTAACAGATGATGCAAGTCGGATTAGCAGGCAGTTACATCTGTTCATTTAACCTGCTTGAGCTGCATTAAGCATTTTTCCCCCCTGCTTGATTAGCTTGAGGACAAGCAGGAGGAATGTGGTTGGAAAATGCTAGGGGTCGCAATTAAATGTGTCTGAAATGCAAAATAGGCTGCTCTAAATTCTGCGACTTAATTGGCGGTGCAGGCATAAACCAAAACACTAGTCCTGAGAGGCCCACATCAGCTTCATTATGTTTGACTCAACCTGTTCCTCTTATCATATCACTACAGCTTATACTGCCAATCATTAAAGAATCAATGTGGTTAGACCCAATAACATTGTAGAAGTTTAAAATAAGAGATAAGGGTGATTTCACATCTACATTTGAAATATATGCAGCTTTAGTGCAGCACATCTGTCGTTTCTTTCTTGTCATTAGCTGTACGAGTTGCGAGGTGACCCACAGTGAGCCACTAAACACCTCAAACCTCCCCGAGGTTACTCAAGTGTCAGAGACGGCGTAAAAAGCCCAGCCAGACAGCACTTAGCAGCGACTGACAGAAATGTGAAGTGAGCTCTGTCGGAGGCGGGTCCGAAGCGTGCGCGTCGATGAGCCTTTGTGAGGTCAGGGCTTCCATCCGAGGCAAGAGGGGTTGAGATATTTGAAGGGTTTTGTGAGAAACTGGAAGCAAAACGCTGCCTTTTCGCCGCCAGTTATGTCTCAAATTTTGACATCCCAGATATTATCCTGATCCCTGTGCGACTGTAATGGCAAAAAGGTCAGATTTATGGTTGATTTAGTAAATGTTCAGTACTGTTGTGTATGTGTTTTGTGGCGTGTTACATCACGCTGGTTTCAAGCGCAATTTTTACTAGTTCAGAGTGAAACTGTATACCCGATGGTCCCACTGATGATTAATGTGCTCATCCTTGGTTTCTGGAGTGTATAAGGTTTCACTGAGTCTGACAGCAGTTTTCATGTATGCAATCAGTTGTTCTGAATATACTAGGGATGAACGATATTTGATTTTTTTGCCAATATCAGATATGCCATTCTTAACAACTCATTTGGCCGATAACCGATATCAATATATATAAATATACTCCTCTTTTTTCCCCACACCTAATTGGAGGGATCATCAAGTCTCTTTTGTAGTGGAATTAACAAATTATTATGCGTAGACTTATTAAGTTGGGCCATATTGGAAATGCAGACTAAAAATCATAAAAATATTAATTCTAATTTAAACTTAAACTATGTAAAAAAATACTTTTTTTCATGACAATTGCTTTAAACAAAAACCTAAAATAGGCTTGGATGATGCTCTTCATGAGACAATAATGGATAAAAATAATACCCACAACCAGGGTAAATTTGGTCTATTTCACAAGTGACAAAGTAACTAAACATAACTTCTGTTCATAGGGAACATTGGAACAGTGCATTTAACAACTTTTACAGCAATAAAACCTAAATAAAATAACAGTGTACTTTCACAGTGAATGTGCCTAAATAAGTACACTACATGTGCTTATCAGACTGCAGCTCAAACTCAACATTAACTGAAAACGGAAGCATGTTATGTGAATATACAATCTTTAAAAGTATTAACTTGAATCCAGGATCAATCTGCACTGCATTGAGATGTGCAAACCAAATCACTAAGAGTGAAAACATAATATCGGCCGATAATATCGTGCATCCCTAGAATATACAGTATATATATTTGAAAAGATATAGGGTTGAATGGGAGAATGGTGCGATTGACTCGACCCTACTGTCACTAATAACTCATTGCGGCACATGGCATCCTCAGCAGGACATGTGTCAGAAGTTCCCTAGGTGTTATTTCTGACCAGGGGAGGCTCTGAGGAACAGACATACAAGTTGTTCCCCTAAGGGGGATCACATGTTGTTTGGCATTTCTGAGGCAAGAAGCGGGCCTTTGTCAGGCTCTTTATTAGATTCTGGCCCCAGTGCAGGCAGTGCGTTTCTTCCCCCAGATGGGCAAGCCCAATGTGGCCCCCGCTACGTTGCGCCTGTCTGGCCCGAGATGGGATGAATCCAACCCAGACTAAGCGGGCCAATCCTAGCAGTGAGCCACATTCCTGTGCCCCGTGGTCCAGCTGAGGCAGGAGCGAGACATTTACAACAAATCTAACTTTAAAGGGTCCATAATCAGCTTCTGGTGGTAGCTGCAGCCCTTTGCAGAGCTGGCTTTAAGAAGTGAGGACAAGCACATCTTTGTGTTCCCATGCTCAGTAGGGGGAAAGAAAAAGAAAAAAAAAAGGTTTTTAAAGATTCAGAGTCGTCTCAGTCTAGAGATGGTGTGAGGTGAGCTTATGCCTCGCCCCAGCCAAAAGGCTGCTTTTGTCTCAGTCCCCCACCACACACAGAATATTGTATTTTCCACTTTAGTTTAAAACAGCTTGCGTCCTCAAAGGCGAGCCGACACTTGATGATTTCTGTGGAGACATACAGTCTGGGCCTACTGTAAATGTGTTTGCTCTGCTCCAACACAGTCTCGGCCGGCTCCTTGTTCATTGGAGCTTGCGGGTTAATTTATGGCCCCTAAAAGGTTTTCGGGGGGGGGCAAAAAATAGACAGGTGTAATTAAGCCTAATTCTCCTGCCAATCAATCACGGGCCATGTGTAAATGGATCAGCAACAATCGGCTTAGGTTGCTCTGCCAGCTGCTTCTCATGTCAGCCCCTGACCCCCCCAGCACAGACTGCCCACTGACTCCTAATTAACTACCCTCAATTAAACCCTAATAGGCTGATTAACAGACCCTTAGTTGTGCTGTAATGGCCCGTCGTTTCCTCCCAGTGCCCCTCTGAAATGCGTCCTGACTGCAGCATGTTAATCACAGCCCACTCGCTCTCCGTCTCCCTCTCTCTCAGCCTATAGCAGGCCAGAGACCGGGCTCAGCTCACGAATGAATTCCTGCGTCAGAGAAAGGTTTGGCTCCATTTTTTAGATAAATAGAAAATCAGAATGAATAAATGACACATACTCATTTGCAAAAATGATTTGTTTAAGATTTACACAACATTTTCCAACAAAATGATGACAAGTGGCTTGTAATTCAACCAAAACTACTAAGGCTAACGGCAAAATTACCTCATAATTAACCAGATACACACATCAGTGTTGCTTTAAACATCCGAGGCCATCAAACATAAAAAATCCCATGATCCTACCGCACTTAGAGAGCTTCGCTTTCAAGTTCCTTATTGATCTTGGAGACAGCATTTGCCACAATAATTTTACTTCCTCATCCATCCAGTAGCTGCTCTGGAGCTTTCTGTCCTATCACATGCTCTTTCAAATGTCAATGTTCAACTTTCAACAACAGAACTTTAATAAGATTTAATTAGAAAACAATTGGTGAATTAATCGATAATGAAACTAATCTTTAATTGCAGGACTGAAACTAATCTGAACAACCTTTTTACCAAAATGACAGCAACATTTCTCTACCTTAACTAATATACACTATTCTCCTCTCTTCTACAGTCTAAATCTAGTCTTATTCCATTCTTCTTGTAACCAAAGCTCCCCCCAAAATGTTCACAACTGCCCCAAAATAGCACAATCAATGTTAATGCAGCTTCCTGAATATTTGAGGTGATCCCAACATGTATCTCCCGAGGGAGCACAATGGAAACGAAACCGTGGCACAGTCCTAAAACCACCAGCCTAATAAAACTGTTGACCTCTTTCTCCAGATTTATGTTTATTCTGCGTCGACCACCGTTTAAACTGTTTCTACATTTTAAAAGTTGTAAATCTTGGGTTTCTGCTGCAGACGAGGCAGGATTCTCTGTCTGAGCTTTAGGGACACTCAGCAGAAATGACACAAGACATTAGAGGACGCCATTGTAGTCGTCTGATTAGATAAAATAACAGTACTTAACTTCGGGCCCGTATAGAGGGAGTTTATTTCACTTAGAGCTGATAGATAGGAGCATTATGGCAAACATAAAACCCAAATTGGGACTGGTGATTGAGGGAATGCTCCACGCAAGGAAATCAATTAGGTGGAGAAACGGGCTGCCAAGCCCCAGTGGTAGACTTGAGGATAAATCACAAGACGTTGACAAGCATGCAGCTTTGTTTTATCGAAGTTTTAGTGTTACATTTAAACTTCATTTGTGTATAATTTCATCTGAACAGGGCGTACAGTTGGATCCCATCTGACACCACGACTGGATTGACGTGAGTGTGTTTTACGACCAGTGCCAACATCGCCATGATACACGGAGGGGCTTTCCTGTTTTATGGCACAGATTCCGTCTCTGACTCGTTGGCAGCAGATGTTTGTTTCTATGGAAATGGCTATAGGCTTGACAGTGATTTAAACATGGTTTGTGTGGCACTGTGTGATCCAGCGTCGGCCCTTCGGCAGATTATAGGTTATAGATTTCGCTCATCATTCAAAATGCCAGAGTTTGCTTGTCCCCCTCTCATATGGAACCATTAGAGTTTTTTGCTCCAGTGAGATGATGAAGTGGACTTCATTTCTTTTCCCACTGCTCTGTAGGACTTAAATCCCAACTGGCTGTTAATCATGTACTGTAGATTTAACTCTCTTTTATTTTTTTGGCCGTGACATCAATAGTCAAACATAAAAAGTCCGTGAAATGTGAGTTTTTCCAAACTTGTTTTAATGCTTCTCTAAATCATGTCTGTCCTTAAGGTCTCGATAAATTCCAGTCTGAAGCACTTTGTCCAATCCAAACGTCTAAACTCCTAAAACTTCATATTATATCATATCAACTTTTAAAAAAATAAGTCAATTGCAAGACTGCCCATCGACAAGGGCGGGGTGATATAAAGGACACGGGGTCAAAGCTAATTATTTTAGCACTAATGTTACCTGTTTGCCTGCATTTAAGGCACTTTACATTCTCAGTGAGGCGAGGGGACAGGCCTCAGGTTGCCGCCTTCGCCTCGGGAGCAGACGGTGACGCTGTCTGACGACCGCGAGTTATGCGTTCCGCGTGCATTCAGCAGTCTGGCGCACTCAATCTCAAACTTAATGCAAATGAATTTGGCCTGCACATTGCGCTTGGCTCGCAGCACGCGGATCAACTGTCAGTCTTGGCATGTTTGAAGTGGAGTACGTGTGTTTTCACAGGGATCACGCAACTTTCACTGTTACGGATGCATTCAGTCATTCATTTTATGCATTCTACCTTTGTTTATTTGAATATATTACACAGTGCTTCTCATGACTTAAAAATGAGTCCATAATGACGACCATAATGTGTTCAATAAAGTGTCCCCAGACGTTCTCGCTGCGTGTACTGACTGGTCATGCTATCAATGAACATTTGCCTTAATTGAATTCAATTCTTTTCTAAATAACCCCGAAAATTTACCGAGTCACTTCATCCCCCCTAACACTGCGTGTTTTTTCCTCGGCGCAGTGAGTAAAATAACATGGCCGCGCCCCCGCATCCAAACCGTCTCTCCGACCTTCAGAACAAGTGTGAAGCTGTTTCGGCAGCCCGGTGAACCCAGTCAGGCTTTGCGCACACACTGCGGCACTGAGGCCGCGGCCGATGCTGCTGCCAGCAGATGTTAGATTTCATTAGGACTTAACAGATGCAAAACAAACAGGACTTACATCACCGTACATAATTGTCCCTCCTGTACGTGACAGATGTTCAGTAATATCGGAGCTAATTGGACCGCATGAACGCACGCTTTCTGGAGAGAACTATGTGCCATGACTTTACATATTTATTTACTTAGTCCTGCGGTGTGAAATGGATATGAACACCTGTTCTGGGTTCTTTTTTCCTCTTCACTTTGCCGACTAATCCCGATGACTCAACTCGCTGTATAGTCGCCAACGCTCCCACCGTCCCCAGCCTCTCTTGTGCAGGCCTGAAGCTCCCCTCCATTCAGCGGCCAACTAGGAGAACCGGCGGCCGCTGTGCGGCCCATTGTCATGCAAATGTGTGCAAATGGAAAACGTTGTTCATAAGCGTGGTCCTCCGTCTGTTACGCCGCTCTGCGTTGGCCCTTTCTCTTGTTCCCCTGGGAGAGATGTTCCCCCTTTCAAGTGTCACCTCTCTGCTTCATTCAAGACTTCCTCTTCCCTTCTTTTGAAAAACCGCCCAGAGGAAATGGCCAGGGCTGGCTCATTGAGCAGGCGATTCAGGGGACAGGGAGGAAGAAGAGAGAGAGAGAGATGTTCTGCAGGCGCCTCCCACGGACACCCTGCTCTCAGAGGATGAGTTATTCTATAGGGGGGAAGTGAAGTGTTCTCTCTCCCCTCACTCCCCTTCTGTCTGAGAATATACAGGTGCTTTCTTTGCAAGAGCACACTTCCCTGTCTTCTAATTCCACATGTATATATTCAGTGATATATGCCATGTGCTCTGTATCGCTTGAGTAACCGCAAAAAAAGCACCTTTTTCTTGAATCATGTGTGTATATAACTTGAAAGAAGCTACAAAAAGCAGAATACTTTGCTGCATTTTATCATGAGCTTGCAGTTTTGTTCAACTGTTTTATCGAAAGCGTACGTTTCTCTTCTGTTCACGCTGTCCCACTGTGCATTTTGTCCTGCACCTTAAAGCGGTACACCTTTTTTCTTTGACTTGGGGTTGAATAAGTTGTGTCCACAAATTCCTGTAGATCAGTGCGATGGTGCTTATAGGCAGAGAAAATAACTGGCGGGCTCAGGAGAAGCCCGGGACCACCGGCTGAGAGCACAGAGGCCCTGTGCCAAGGTCAACGCCGAGGTGTCAATAAAGATACGTGCGCCCCCCCGCCCCCCCGCTAACAGAGGGCTGCTTTGATTTGAACCTCGGCAGGAATATATGTAGCACTTAATCAGAAAGGTATGCCAGCGGACGCACAGTGCCAGCCATTTTGTCTGCATCTTGGACTGAGATCCGCAAAGATCCTCCCCGCCCCCCCTCCTCCTCCTCCTTTCCTCCGTATTCCAGCCAAGTGCTTGGCCAAATGCGTGATTGATATGCGCAGGTGGTAAAGGATATCCACCCGAGTTAGAGGTCCCGGCTAACTTAAAAGAGAATGTTTTCCCTGCGTGCCATCTTACGAAAACAGTAGTCTCAAAGTCGAAAAGAGTCGGAGCACGCCAGGGGAAAAAAAGAAGAGGAAAAAAAAAAAAAGAGAGAGTGTAATTTAACGTCTAATGTCTCTAACGTCATGCCTATCCTGGCTGGACAAAAGGCCTTTGTAAGACTATTGTGGGCCCTTTTTTTCTTTTTAAACACTCATAACACCATAAGCCAAGCTGCCCCGGGCTTACTTTTAAACACAGAGAAATTAAGCCTTTTGTCACTACAGTTTCCACGCTCCCTTTCTCCTGTGACAGTTCACCTTGAAACTAAATGGAAGGAGGCGGCGAGTGCCAAGGGGCAGGATGGAAAAATTGTTGTGCAAGGGTGTGAGGCAGGGAGCCTTCTCCTCCTCCTGCAGTCGGTGTGTGCGTCGGTGAGTCCACATGAGCTGAGATGAACTTCTCAAAGTCTTGTAACATGGACCTGAAATGCAATCATATAGCTGGCACAGAGATGTTTTGGGCTGTGGGTATGGTCCAGAAGGACCATACCCAACTGTTTCAGTGTCTGTTGGGCCCCTCTTGAACTATTGATTTCCATGGATTCACGTCTAGCTTCTCCACGAAGCACAAGGTGCCCACCGTCTCTCAGACACGACCTAGATTCACACCAGATCCCTATTTTCTCTTTTGTTTCCGTATATCGCCTGGCATCATCTGGCCTTGTTCTGCCAGGACACGCTCTCTTGGCGATAACACAAACGAAAAACAACAGGGGAAAAAAATATGAGAGCCCAGGAATCCGGCCACCTGAGGCGGAACAGATGTAGATTAGAGAGAATTCGGGAAATGGCAGCGCTCAGTTTGCCTTTGAAATCCCCAAAATTTGGTTATTGTTTTCCACCAAATACAGAGGGTCGGAATATAAGTGTCATTATTATATTTTCTTTGCCATCATGAAAAAACAAGACTAACAGTATTCTTTATTAGAGAGGGAGCCTATGAAAGAACAGGGCTGGTTTTAACACTGTGGCCTCTCTAGTCATGCTATATCAGGCCAACAGCTGCTGTCTCTCAGCAAAGGCATGCTGACTGCCGGGGCTTGGTTTCCACACACAGCGGATCTTACACAAGGCCCTTTATTTTTGGGCTTATGGCTTAGGGAAAAAAACGCTCTCACACACACACACACACACACACACACACATACACACACACACACACACACATCCCCAACTCTATCTTGGATTTTATTAGTCAAAGAGGTGAAACTTTCGGTGTCCAGATAAGCCACAGCGCTCGCCGTGCTGCGTGGCCGCAGCCTGCGTCTGGAGTCGAAGATTTCACACAAGGTATCTCAGGTGAGGGGCACGCGTTGTGCTCCACCTCCTCGAATTCCTTGAATCGGAGCCAAAGAAATCTTCAAGCCCTCCCAGCTGTCCCTTGCCACATCAAGACAAGGCCTTTATCAGATCCATTTTTTTTTCCCCCCCAGAGAGTTTGAGCCGGTGCTCATGCCTTGCACGAGATGACATGACTGCCGCCGGGACCGCCACCCCAGGACAAAGTCCCCTACATCTGCGTGTTCATATGTCACAACTCGCCTACACAAGCTACAGAGTTTCATGGCTGCAGTAATATTTTTGGAACATTAACGCCCACATGTCACTTTCTGTGAAAATTAGGACCACATGTCCGGGTTGGTTCTGTACATATAGCCATAGGTTAGGCAAAACAAAAAGAAAGCCTCTCTGTCTCATCTGGCCCTCCTCCCAGTCCCGTACCTCCAAGTAGCCGCCTCTCTCCGGCAGACGCGCCACGGCCGCAGCGCGTAACACCGACGCACCCTCCCCCTGCCCCCCCGGAAGAGCCGCTCTCCTGCGAGAAATAGTTCCACTTCCGGAACTCGCATAATTCAAACAATAATTAGGAAATGTTCGTGGCACCCCGACTAACCCCCCCCCCCCCGAGTTCACGATTCAGGCAGGGGCTAGAGAGAGAAGTGGTTCCAGACTGTTAATGTCTGTCACAGCAGAGTCAGAGCCCTGTGATTATTTTGGTGCAAAGGTCCAAATAAACCCAGCGCGGGTCACGACCTCCCTGATCTGAACCAAATGTGCCGGGCTTTTGTGACCTTTGCTGAAAGACTCACAGTGCTGAGTGGCTGGATGGGAGCTGCAATGGACCCTTTTACCCCCCCCCCAGCATCACTGTCTCATAGGCCGACGGCAAGAACAGAGCTGCGCACAAACCGGCCTGTATCTGCTCTCGGGTTTATTTACACGACGTCATTTGTCAAGGAGTCATCAGGCAGGTTTTTCCAGACAAATATACAAATCCTCACTTGAGCCAACCCCTTTGAAGGCTCCTTCAAAATGCGTCTAGACAAACGGCTTGCTCATCGATCACAGTCCTTTTTTTGCGAGTGCGTTCGGTTTTTTCGCCTCTTCCCTGCGGCGGCATCGTGTCACATGTCCGTCCGAGTGGGCAAATGCAGTTCGTTGTCATGGGATTTTCTTTGAAGGGTGGAGCGATTCATCGAGTGACGAGAGTCAACACTGTCAAACACGTTCAAAGCCCAGAGGGCTCCGTCGAGCGTGCCGCAGCTATCTCTCTGCTCTTCTACCGCAGAACAATTTACACGGCCCTCCGAATTCAGTCAATATTTATGTAAGCTTGTACATTAGGGGCCGGCTGACGGAGCCCGGATCGGGCGTCTCTTTCATCTCTGACCTTCCTCTGACTCGACTCACAGAAGCCTCTAACCGGGCCGGGGGTTAATCAGATGTCAGGCTGGGTGTTAGCCAGGTACTCGAGCGCCAAGGCTGCCTCTGCCTCCGTGGCTTACCCAGCCGACTGCCCGCGACTTTTCACTCCAATCTGACACGCTGCAGTGACAGAAGTTGAATTCCTTTCGGCGTGCAGACACTAACAAGGAATGAAGGACGGGACAGGAACGGGGCGGACGGGGCCAGGATCGAAGAGTTCACATCCACCGAGAACACGTAATGCTTCCCAGATTCTTTGCAGTGAATCTCTGTGTGACCATGAAATGCTCCTAAATCAATTATTCAACTCAATCGTGTGCTGCCTTACATGTGCACGGGGCTGCCAGTAACATTTCTTGGCAGTTGAAGCTAACCTCTTCTTTTTTCTGTAACTTTAACAATCGGTTGAAATAACCATAACGCCTCTAAGAATAGCTGAGACGTGGCTCTGCTGGATTGAAAAAACAAATCTTCACCTTTTCGTGTTGAGAGGAGCATGCCACCACGATGAGGTCAAGGGCTGTGAAAGGGCCACCACTGGTAGCAGCACGGCGAAGGCCGTCTTAAAGGTCTTACTGCGAGCTCGTATTCTCGTACTTAATGTTTACAGACCTGAACGGGGATTAGCTTTTCCCTCACAATCGCTGGAAATGTTTTCTCAGATGTTTTTGCGCTCATTTGTCTGGCAGTAAAAAAAAAGCGGAAAAAAAATCGCCCGTCATTCATAAATGGCTGCTGCGGTCGCGTGTCTCCGCCTCTCTCTGCTGTGTTTTGCAGCCCCGTGAATTAAATTACATGATGCAGAAACTCTAGGGGGCCAGACTGGAGACTCCACTCACTCGGCGGTGAGGGGGCGGTGAAATAACACCCCTGGTTTGCCTCTTCCAAGAGCATTCTCTGCCATCATGCTGAAATGACAAGTAGCTGCTTTTGACTTTGAAAGCCTCTCTCTCTCTCTCTCTCTCTGTCTCTGTCTCTCTCCCTCCCCCGGTGTCTCTTCCACTGTTTGCTCAGATGGTTCTCTCCTCATCTTGAGCGCACATTTATCCCCTCTATTCTCCAACCCTCTGATTAATCAAGTATGACTCTCTGAGGAAAAAATGCAACTCTGCGGTTTTGATGCCTCGTTTCTTGTCGGTGTGTCCAAATATGGAATGCTTGGAGATAAATATTAAGTCTGGACTTTTTTATTTGGGGGGGGGGGGGGGGCGGTGACTCTCATCCTGTTGGAGAGAGAATTGTAACATCTTCCATTCAAGTGTCTCACAATTCAGAATAAACCGAGCTGAGTTGCAGTTGCACAGATACGTGGCTCGGAGGTTTAAAAGTACCATTTGCTAATGGAGTGCAGCAATATGTGATTTTCCCAGCATGTGTCTGTGGGCCAGCACCTCAGGACTCTCCATAAAGGTTACAGTTTTACGTACTGTGGGAAAGACAAGCCAACGAAGGGGGTTCATCTGGGGAGAAGCGCCACTCGGCTGCATATCATTTACCTCACTCAAACGGCCGTTACCTCCTCAGAAAAACATCACGCCGTTGTGCAGTTCTCCTCCCCCCGAGCCTGATCTATGAATGGTAAACGAGCGTGTGTCTGTACCGAGAAGTGCTCGGCCCTGACAAAGGAATGAGGCCGTCTGCATGTCAGGAGAAAAGTGATCAAGAGCACTCGAAGCTCAAGAGGACAAAACTTGGAACTAAGACTCGGCAGCACCTGAGATGAATTATAACGTATTCTGGGCTGGATCAATGATAAGAACACAAAAACTTTCTCTCCCTCTTGGCCGCATACCATTTATAGGCTTCACCATAAGCCGTGGACCGTGTGTATAAAAATCAAGTTTTTGCTTTGGTGCCAGGTAAAGAAAAACATCTTAGAATGTCAAGCTGAATAACTCATATTTCCACATCTGAAATCCCAAGGTAGCGCAGTATGGAAATAGTCTGGCGAGCCGTGCTCAAAGAATGCATCGTTTAGCTATTTAGTTTTATGAAAGTATAAAGAAGCCTGTATGTACTGCTCTGGCTTTTAGGATTTGTTGGTCCAGAACAATAATAACATTATCAGTTTTGGACAGTGGACGCAGTGCTAAAGAGGCGCCAGCACTGAGAAAAATGTGTCTCGTTTTAAATGGTGCGTCTCTTGTGTCAGCGACCCACTTAAAGCTTCTGCAGTGGACTCTGCATACATTTGTCCTCATCTGGAAAATTGGAGCGAAAGGCTTTTTGCACATCGTTAACACGTTCAAAGAATGCTGAAGTTTGCGACAAAGTGAAATCTTGCAGCTCACACGAGTGGCGGAGTGCCGGTTCAAGACGTTCGTCAAAAAGAACAGGAACAGGTTGTTTTTTTCTTTTCTTCCTCTAGGTGCGACATTTCAGCTTGTGCTAAATGGGTTTGCACGCTGATTATCAAGTGTGACATCACCATCTTGTCAAGTCTGCACAAAGGTAGTGTTGAGGCACCGTGAAAGGAGCTTTGTATAATGTAAAACAAGACGGGACAAAGGAGGGGATGGTGTATGTATGGTCACCTTAAAGAAGGCTTGAGAAAACATTCCTGTACATTTTCCCATCTGGAGCACGGGGGGGGGGGGGGGGCTCACACAACCATATTGGCGAAAGGAAATATGGAGGAGACAAAGGCAGGGGTGGAATTAAAACAGGATCACCCTATTACTGCTGGGGTTAATTCAAAACCTGTAGTGCCTGGGGGCTGTCTGCTGGCTCCCGGTCTGCTGTATTGCCCCCCCCGGGTCTGCTTATCTAAGCACATCCAGTTTGGTCCAGTTTTTGACCCACTGCTCAGTTTCAGCCCCGATGTTTCCTCCTTTGAGCTGAATGTGTGGTCCATTGTGAGTGTGGTGAAGGGCTGGCAGCGTCGGGACCACCAGAGCGAAGGAAAAGCCCAGTGGCTTCTGTCAGCGCGGGGTGTCGGTGAGGCCCGTACCACAAACCAAACGTCAAATTTTAAACGCCATCTTCTATCTCTGCATATACTTCCAAGAAGTTAGATACATTTATGTGCTGATTAATTTAATGTACCCAATGGAGTTTTCTTCTTCTTAGTCAAAGTTGCCTACCTCAAACCACCTCCCAGGTGCCGGTCTTGATTTGCATGAAGCCCAGGACAACCAAAGAAATATGATATTAAATGCATTAGTGATTATGCTAATGCATGTTTATATATGGTATAGTGTTTAAAAGTAAGTCTACTAACTTCTTACCTAGCAGTATTTTTCTGCCCTGCTTTTCCTCTGTGCTTTGCTTCAGTCGCATAGCTTGAAACTCAGGGATGTAATACGGCCCCCGTCTTAAGCCAGCAGACATGGCCACTCTTTGCGGTATATAAAAGCCCTTTTAATTTCCGATTACATGGATGATTTGATGTGCAGGTCTATAGCCAGCAACTGGGAGAGAAGTTTCCAGCCGAGATAATTTCAGCTTAAGATGCCACAATATTATAAGATTTTGGAGGTGGTCACTACTGGCAGGTGATCCGGAAAGGAGGGGCTGATTTCCCCCGTTCACCTGACAACACCATTAAACAGTGATTGCAGTTGTCTGGTCGCGTTGAGGACCGTAAAGCAAAAACACTGCCTTCTGCAGCAAAATCATCATCATGTCCTGCCTCCTGCTGCACTACCCAGACGCCCTGGACTAGTCAAGACATTCTCCCGCTGTTGTGAACGCGTCTGACTGGGACAATCTCTGGTTGCAGTCTTTGCAAGTTCATGTCTGAAAACAGCTCACAGTATAATACACAAGGTAAAACGCGCAACTATTGATTATTTTCATTATCGCTTAATCTGATGATCGTTTTTATTCGAGTCATCGATCAGTTGTTTGGTTCATAAAATGTCATAAAATGGTGAAAAATCGTGTTTCCCAAAACCACCAGATGATGTTTTGTTTTGTCCACACACCAAAGATATTCAGTGTACCGTCACTGAGGAGCAAAGAAATCAGAAAATATTTACATTTAAGAAGCTGAAATCAGAGAATTTTGACTACCGATTAATCAATTATCAAAATAGTTGGTGATTCATTTAGTAGTCAATTACTAATTTGATTAGTTGATAAGCTGTTGCAGCTCTACTGTCATACATGACGTTTTTTCCTTTTTTTGTTCTGGACACCCCACGTCTTTTTGGACCCGGCCCATATTGGCCTGATATCATGCTCAGCGAAGTTGGTATGTAACATCCCCAACAATTAGCTTACTTAGTTATCGCTCGCTGTACTCGATTGTTTCGTCTTCATCTTCCTTTTCCTCCTTGTGTTTTATGGCATGCATGCACGATACATTAATGTGCATAAATAGCATCCGCATGTTCATTCGTGTCTCTGTGCTAGTCGAGCATGAGCTCCAAACACAGCAGGGACCTGCTCATCAACAATCAGCGCCCCGAGTGGCCAAAACACTCCACTGGGTTCCTTTCAGCTGCACTACAGCTTAAAGTAAAAATCCTTCCAATAAACCTGTCGCGTTGTAAATCGCACTGCTGGAAATCGTCTCATCCCCTGGCTGATGAAAACATGCGGATATATCATGTTTGATTCCGAAGCCTCAAGCCATCCATACTTGATTTCCATGATAATGTCTACGCTTGTAGATTCTGGTGATTACTGCCTCTCAACATGTCAGCAGAGAACTTGGCAGCGTTGGCCGTGTGCCGTGTGACAGATCTGCGGCCACATTCACTCTCTCCCAGCTCACAGGCGGACTCATCCAGCCTCCACAGCTCTGGATGGGAGCAGCTGGGAGGCTCACATGTCACAGACACATTATTAATGCGTATGAGCAGAGCAAGGCTAACGTTGCCAATAGAAATCTCAGTTAACACTGCGTCCACATCCTTGATGTATCAGTTGGATCTCTTTATAGTTTTGAGTAATGAGGCTGAGAAGAATGGATGGTGCGGGGGCGGGAGAGGAAAAAAAAGAAGTTGTGATCTGCTGCCTATTCAAACAACAGCTTTCAAACAAGATAAGATGCAATGTGTTCATATTTCACGGGTTTGATGTCAGCGGTTCTTGTTGGGTTCATGTGAAACCAGGGTCTGGAATTTCATTTTTCTTTTTGTTTGGAAAAGAAACACCTTGGCACAAAGAACACGGAATTTAATTTTACAGGCTTCTTCAAAGAAATCCGTCATCAGAACTGTGTCCCAGTTTTCACTCCAATTGCATTTACTGGTTTGCCTCGTGCTGATTCTCGGAGCTTCTCAGCGCCACAACAAGTGCTCTGGTTGGATAAACAGCAGCACACAGGGCGCACTTTAGAAATCCTTATAGTTTGGGTTTGATGGTTTGCCAGTGTAGTCCTTGAACTCACAATTTTGTTTAATTTCCTAATTTCGAATTGCTCAGATGATAAAAGAGAATAGTTAGAGAAAATGTGGGTTTGGTGCTTGGTGCTGACTGTGCGTGCTCTCCCAAATCAAGCCATCGGCCCCTGACCGCAGTGATGACACAGGCCCATATGACGCCAGCCTCTGATATGCTTTTTGTCCACAGAACAAGAGAATGTCATTCCACACATTCCTTAGCGGAGCCTCTGTTCTCTCAGGATGACCTTCAACTTATCTCTCCATCAGAGCATGTCTCGGAGAGGGAGGGGGAGTAGGACAAGAAGGGGGGGGGGGGGGGGTACAATCTCTCTCTCACACACACATACACAAAACTGGTCTATCTCGTTGGCAAGCTCTGAGAAAAACCCACAGAGCTTGCTCACAATATTATTCTTTTTATTGCGTGTGTTACTGTTAGGAATTAAATCTTCTTTGTGTGTGTGTGTCGGTGTGTGTGTGTCGGTGTGTGTGTGATCTTGGGGATTTAATCTTTGGTGGAGCCAGTTTAAGCATTAGACCTTTGGAGTCGGGAAGTTTTGTGCACTGAGGTCATTTTTCCCACTTCTATTTTAGGGCCGAGCCTTGGGTTTAGGGCTTCGTTTACATGTAGGTGCACCATGGAGTATGGAATTCATTTAATCGTTACCGTGTTCCAGCAAACCTTTCACAGTTTCTGAGGTTAACATCAAACTAGACGAGCAATGTCTCACATCACGATGGTAATAGTAAGTCCCAACATTGGTTGGGTTGCTCTTTCGGTCTCTCCGGTTCCCCGACAGGAAGCTGACTTGAGAACTTTGAAACGCTTGCCAAGGTTGTCTCCACAGTAACATCAAGTAGCCGAGGCTCCTGACACTTACTGCGTGCACTGCAGGAGATCGGGTTCTCGTGGTTTCTGCTGCTCGCCGCGCTCACGCGCGGCGTCCTGCTGGATAGGAAGCGGTCCTGGCGTCCCGGCTCCATACCCCCCAACTTCGGGCTTCCACTTTTGTACTCAAAACGTCAGCTTCACTTTATTAAGTCATTTCAGCCCCGTAGGCTCCAGAGACCGCACTAAATCTGTCACGCGTGCACAATGCGGGCCAAGGAAGCGCCGAGTTCTGTTGCTAGAATATTAGCTCTTGTCACAGTGACGGAGTCGTTTGGAGGGAGTGAATCTGCCGGCCTCGGCTCTGCGGAGTCTGACCTGCGACTCTGCTATCATGTATTAACTGCCTTTACTGTGTACTTGACCAGATATTACAGCAAGATTCACCGCTGCTGGATTATCTCTGGCCAGCCACAAGTGTTTGCACGCCCTCATTGGAAACATTTCAAAGCTTTTAAAACGTTTTTGTGGAAAGAATTGGGATTATACGCAGGCACATATTTGTTTTTTCAACAAGCCCAGTGGATTATTTGATTAGTATAATGATATTGTGTCAATATCTCTTTTATGTAATCAGTTATATAAAACAGAAAAATGCACGCAAGTCTTTTACACTTGAGAATTTAGAACCACAATGTTTGGCATTTTGCTGGAGTAAATAGCCAATTCATTGATTATCAGAAGTGGCAAATGTGCGGGTGTGACAAATCGTTTTAGCCATTTGTGTTTGCAGCCTGGTTTGAAAGGGGTTAAGTAACAATTTATCTAGACTATTTGTCAGTTGATGCAAGGTTTTTACGCACACACACACACACACACACACACACACACACACACACACACATATTATATATATAACCTACACTTGAAGTACAGATGTTCTATTTAAACTTGCTGCTAGTACAAAAGATCTAGTGAATTAGTCAAGCTCTGGTATGAGGCGGTGCTTAACCTTGTGTTCTTGTTGTTTCACACACCACCACTGACTGACAGATTGAATTACTCCCCACTCCCGGTGGACGGTGTGCCTGCAAAAAAACAACGTTACCTAAGAGTAATTTAGCTGTTGGGGAGTTCATATTCTGTTTATGTAGGGGATGACGGCGGTTCGGTGGAGAGAAGAGCGCGTGATGCTTTACACATCGTTAGCGCTCTGCTTGGACGCGGAGTTCTTTTAGTGTAGGTAAACTGTTGTATGGCTGCTCAGGCGCAGTCTGCCTCAATGTGGATACCTGAATAGTTAAAAGTGTCATTGCCTCCATGCATCGATTACGTGCAACCAACATCAACATCAGTGTGTGTGTGTGTGTGTGTGTGTGTGTGTGTGTGTGTGTGTGTGTGTGTGTGTGTGTGTGTGTGTGTGTGTGTGTGTGTGTGTGTGTGCGTGTGCGTGTGTCTGTGTGCGTGTGTCTGTGTGCGTGTGTCTGTGTGCGTGTGTCTGTGTGCATGTGTCTGTGTGCGTGTGTCTGTGTCTGTGTCTGTGTGTCTGTGTGCGTGTGTGCGTGTGCGCGTGTGCGTGTGTGTGCGTGCGTGCGTGTGTCTGTGTGTGTGCGTCTGTGTCTGTGTGTGTGTGTGTGTCCGTGTGTGTGTGTCCGTGTCGTTAGGGTCTAACTAAAGCCCAGTAGACTTTTCACATAACTCCCTCTTATGGCCCCGTAAAGCCTGATGGCTAAACGCCACAGGACTAATTGGAGAATGTGTGACTGCGTAGTCGCCTTCAGCCGAGGTCGCAGGGTGTCATAACCCAGCTAATCAACATCAACTGCTTGCAAATTACCAACACATGCCGCCCAGTTAGAGAGCGGGTGTGGGCCCCCGCGTGGGCCTGGCGCAGCAGGTGGGGACCAACTGATGAGCGTTCGTCAGAGCCGGCGCGTTTCTGCGCTGAGATTCAGTCGATGACTTTTTGTTGCTTTTTTTATTGCCAGCGTTCGTGGCTTGTTGTTGTCGTTTGAGCCGCGCCGGTTTTTTGTGCTGCCTTTATTTAAGAGGCAGACTGAAATGTTATGGATTGATGGATTTCTTCCCTCAGACAATCAGTGAACTTGAAAGACTCTTTTTTTTTAATTTTGTTTTAGTTTTTTATTCCACAGGGTCTGCTGCAGTGCAGAGTAAGCCACTATCCCCCCCACTCTTCTCTCTAAGAAGAGGCCCGTAGCCATTTAACATTATGCATGGAGGAGTCCCAGGGCACATTACACATTTGTCAAAACCATGAACAGCCAGTTGCTGTGAGCTCTCTGCAGAGTCATCTGCCTACTGAGAGCTACCCAGATGGCTACTCGACTATCCCCGGAAAATCTGACTTGGAGGTGACTCAGCGCTCGAGTTCCAAAACAAAGCTCAGCGTGGATTTTAGCCCAATTTACACTGCTGCTGTAGCCACTATGCATGGGACAGAGAGGACGGTTGTGTGCGGCACAGCGGTGGACCTGCTAAAAAAAAAGAAGAAGCCCACAGTCCCCAGACTTGCGCTCCACTGCACTCGTAATTATCCTCTCGTCTTTTCAGTCATGATTTAGGCCTGGACCAAAAAAATAATCCTCCCCGTTCCCCCATCGGAGAGACCATAAATTTGCTTTAAGCCGGCCCAGTCGGAGAGCGCGGGGCAGCATGCCGAGCCACTGCGAACTGTAGCGGCGTTCACTTCCACACAGATGAGCCATTCTTATTTCATTAGCAGACCACGTACACAACCCCCTTCACCCGCCTCCCCAATGCAAATGAAATAAGGCATCTTCCGAGGAGCGTTACTGATTCCGAGTGGCTCTGATTCAGGAACTGTAGCCGGCAGCCACGTTAAACTTGGCAGCGTGCGTCTGCGCTGTGCTGTGCTGAGCTGTGCTGCGCCAGGGAAGTGGCTGACTGAGTTAAAGCTTGCCTCAGCATCCAGCTGGAGCTGAGCTCATCTCCCTGGTCTGACTCAGGCCTGAGTGAAGGAGCAGATGAGCGCGTGTGTGCATGTGAGTGCGTGTGTGCGTGTGTGTGTGTGTGTGTGTGTGTGCGTGTGTGTGCGTGTGTGCATGTGTGCGTGTGTGTGTGTGTGCGTGTGTGTGTGTGTGCGTGTGTGTGTCGGGATTGGCCCAGGGGGGAGGTGTATTTACAGACATCATTAATATCTCCCTGCCCTGCGTGGTCACATTGTTGGACTTGCACATCATCAGTCAGATCAGGGTAGAGCGATGTTTAGTGGCTCCAGTAACGACTTAAATCTCTTTTAGTGTCTTGAAAACCGTCCCTTCACATTATGCTCTCGACTCCAAACTGCTCGTGGATTTCAAATCTCGACTCTTTTTGTCGAAAGCAACGTGGTCTTTGCGTCCCCTGATGTGAATGAAGAATGTTTAAAGACCCTGAAAACCTTTTATTTTTTTCCTCAGCATCTTACTATAAGTGACGGTCTCCCACATTAAAACACTATTTTTTTTCCTGAGCTAAAACAAATGCTAATTATATTACATCTTTATCTTGATTAAGGGTAGGTGTGAACCTAGGGGAAAAAGGTGATTTCCCCTGATTTTAACGGTATATGAATCGGTGTGTCTCTATATTACTAATGAGATGTTACTGAAGAATATCTGTTGGTAAACCTGATTTGAATTTGTTCATCATATCAAGAATCCCTAGTGTCAAAACAATGTTTTTTACTACTTTTTGTAAACACAGCAATGACATATTATCACCTTACAAAGTTGATATGGCCGCAGTCAGTGTGCAATGAGTTTATTGGGGCTTTTAAAAATGTTTTTTAATGAAAACTGCTTCCTGCTGCTGCGTGAAAGGAGATCCATGACAGCAGAGCCTCTGAAATTGGAAAACTAAAACGATGTGATGAGAAAGGCTAAAAAGAAAAAGCTTCAAAGCTCCTTACAGCTGCAGAGATTGTTAATAATTATTTGTTCACCTTCCACATTACACATTTAGTCATTTGACCCATTGTTGATATACAAAAAAGAAAGTCTTTCAGTCCCTTAAAGCAAGAACCCTTTATTCTGATAACAGTGACTGCAAAAAAAAAAAGTGCAACACTCGCCGAAAAAGAGCAGCGGTGAACTGACTCAGACACTGGTCCGAGACCGAGGCCGTAGCACTTCTCGGTGCACTGAGCAGAGGAAGGCTGTGTTCTCTGTTACGGGTCCATTTTTTCTTTTCTTAGAAGAACGTCCAATTCCCTCCCAAAACATTTTAAAAACCTGACACGACATGCACGTATCACATCGGCGTCACTTTTGGGTCTGTTCTGTTTTTCGGTCTCGGGCCGTGGTGGGACGGCTCCCCCCTCAGTGCCCGGCCGCTAACAGGTGCCACTGCGGCTCTCAGTGTCAGTTATCTCCTGAAATTACACGTCCGCGGCTTGTTCGCACGCCCTCAGCCTGGCAACGATACTGTACCTCGCCCCGAAGGAGGAGCTCTGTATCGGCCCCTTAATTTGGCATGAGATCCACCGATCTGTCCTGTCGCCACGCTTGGACACCACGCAGTGTCAAAGCAATCGGCGTCGGTGGAAACTAACAGCACTGACGGTCACACCGCCGTGCGACTTCATCTCCAGCCTGCACATGCCTCCAAGTGGATTTGCCCCGATAACCACCTGCATGAACTAGTGCCGAGTGCATGAAAAAACAACGTGTATGGCCAAGAGGCAGTGCGACAGCTCATAAACAGTCTTTATTAATAGCCGGCGCTTTCAGATGTCGGAATCCTGTTTGCACGGCAAAGCAACCAGGAGGTATTCTGGGTACTCTGCCTCCTAAAACACTGGCATGCTGTTCACTCCATCCCATAGACACATAAACCTTCTCCTCTACCCGCCCAGCCTTATGTTTATCCTGGATTAGGTCATTTGTATCCTTACACCTCGGAGGCCTGCCTCTAGCAGCGAGGCTGAGAGTGAGAGAGGGCTCTGTCTGAGCGTCTGTGGCCTTTTCTCCTCCGGATTGTTGTGCGGTGAAAGACATGGTGTGCGGTTGCGCTCTCTCTCTCTCTCTCTCTCTCTCTCTCTCTCTCTCTCTCTCCCTCTCTCCCATCACAGCTCAGGTTCTACTTGTGCCCGTTTGTTTATGTGATAGCCGTGAGTGGCGTGCCGCTCACATCCAAACATCCTGCGCGTGACATGGGTTTTTAATTATGAAAAGTTGTAGCAGCCTTTCGTGTGTGTGTGTGTGTGTGTGTGTGTGTGTGTGTGTGTGTGTGTGTGTGTGTGTGTGTGTGTGTGTGTGTGTGTGTGTGTGTGTGTGTGTGTGTGTGTGTGTGTGTGTGTGTGTGTGTGTGTGTGTGTGTGTGTGTGTGTGTGTGTGTGTGTGTGTGTGTGTGTGTGCGTGCGGCTGTTTTCCAACTCTGTGAGTGTGTGTGTGCCTCTTGTGTAACTGTGTGTGTGTGTGTGTGTGTGTGTTTGTGTGGTTTACTCTTAAAGGTCCACATTCATCCAGTGAGGCCTAGTGGTGGCCAGGAGCTCACCGAGCGTACAACAGAGCGCCTGTTGTGTGATTGGTCTGTAGCTGCGTCAGCTCCTTTGGGAGAGACGTTCAAAAAAAATGTAAAAAAAAAACCTCGGTCAAGGATCCAATTTCTGTATGCAACATTTCGTCCCGCTTAAGCCTAGATTCTGACGGCACCGAGGTAATCACGGGCAGTCCGAATGATGTGTGCACAGTTTGGCCAACAGCGAACTATCTTTTCTAAGCCTTAGAGAAGCTTTTATTGTTGTAAAAAAAAAAACAACTGTCCTACCACTCGTCCTAGCCATTAAGCCTGGGGGGAAAAGACGGAGCACAGCATGTTAACTGATTAAATCTGCATCATTACTGTGATTGATTAGATTGAGCTGGCGTCTCGTTGGAGAGGTTTACGCGTTTCGAAGTAGTGTTCACATTTCTAGTAGCCCTCGCTAAGAGTTGCCATTGATCTCTCCTTTTTCATTTACTCTAACCAGACAGATTTGTTATTGCGGCATGAATGTCGGCTGTCACGACTTGCCATGTTATCAAACGGAGAATAATAATAATAAAACCAAAAAAAAAAGGTTGTCTGAGTAAATCTAATTACGTGCACACCCAAGGAAAATCAGAGATGCAGCTCAGAGCGAGGCGTGTTTTTAATCAGGCTGTGTTTACACCGGTGATAACCTTACATAAATTAAAAGCATCAACATGACAATCACTGTAATTGCCTTGAAAACAAAGTACATAACGACGACCTGCTAAACTGGGGCACTGTACACATCGCACTGTGACGAGCTGCCGCATGCAACGCGCACGTCTCGAAGGTCCATTTCAAGAGGAGTTGTGGACAGAAAAACCGTCCATCTGGCCAGATCCAATTTGCAAACTTACTCTTCGATAAAGCGATGCAGTGTTTGTTTGGGGTTTGTTCGTTTTTTTTCAGTAACCTCGGCTAGACTGTGTGGACGGCTCGCTGCTTTGTGTCAGTCTTGCACAGCTACATGTTACTTTGGTCGGGTCCTTTCATGAGATGGCCGAACTCCGAGGCGGGGAAGGGGAAAGCAGTCGGGGGTGGGGGGGGAGACTGATGGACAAAGGCAAGTGGAAAATAAACAGAGGAGGAGAAGTAAGCAAACCTGCGCCGCTTTCTGCCGGAGGAGGAGACGTGAGGGCACTTCAAGACAAACTCTTTCTTCTTTCAGCCAGCACTGACACACTAAAAGGTTTTTTTCTTTGGTTCTCATAAAAAAACAAGATATCTAGCCTTCAGAGGTCACATACTTGGAAAGTCCCCCCCCCCCCCCCCCCAACAAACTTATTTTCTTTGAGTCAAGTGACATTTTCTTAATACTACTGGAGCCATCCGGCTTCTTCCGCCTTGTTTCAAGCTTCCCTGCTGCTTGAAAATCCCCAAAGTATATGGCAGAACATTGGGCGTGGGGGGGGGGATCATCTGACCCCTTTTCCACACAAGTTTCAAAGTCAAATTCTGTGAAAGGTGTATGAGCACTCTGCGAGACTCTTGTTGCGGTGCACGTCGCGTGATCATTTTCCAAAGACCCGTGCGTTGTCCAGAAAACGGTTGGATGCACGCGAACACAATCAGGACACGGGTACGCGGGGGCTCGGACTTTTGCGGCTCCTCCGCTCTGCCGTCAATGTAGCCTTTTTTTTACAAGTGTATTGTATATCTCCCGAATCCGCAGCTCGCTGCGATGGCATAACTCCTCGTGATGGCCGGAATTTGGGAACGGGATGTCTTGCTCAGCGGGCCCCGTCTCGGCACAGGAGAGGACGGGGGTGAGAGAGGGGCTGGAGGAGAGCGAGAGGATAGCGGAGTTGCAACGGAGAATTTAGGAACGCAATGATGAAGCTTCCGTCGGGTTTCAAGTGACAGATGACTCTGTCCGAGATGTCGGTGCTCTGCTCTACGTGGATTGCGTCAGGACCGTTTGGCTGTTTCTCTCATCTTCCCTTTCCCTCCACCTCTCCTCCCCTCCTTGCGAGCGAGCAAGCTGGCCCGACGACCACGCACAGCTGCGCCCACAGCTGTGTGTCGGCCCGCAGCAGACGCTGCTCTTTATCGGCCTGATTGGTCACATCTGGCGTCATTACTTCCACCTCTGGGGCGTCCAGCGACGGAGGGGGGCGGGGGCAGGGTGTCGGTGGACGAAGGGGGCGGGTTGGGGTTCGGAGTGGTTCTCCCGGTGGCCGTGGTACTGGATGTGTAGGGCTTACCTAAAAGCAACACGGCTGCGTGTGCATTTGCTGGCCCGACCCTGCCTCCCTGGTTCGTTTTCGCGCTCTGTGCCCCGAGGGGGTCTTCCAGCACGCCGGGCCCGAAGATTGTCGTCAGTGCGGCCGCTATTTCTTTTACTCAGACGTGTCTTGATTTAATGAGTTTGATGCACAGCGTGTGAGAGGAATTGCCATTTGGACTTTCTCTTTTCCTTTCTCTCATTTTGGCAGATTTCCAGTCCCCCACGGTTACCTTAAGGGCAGGTTATCAAACCTCAATACATTCTTTTTGGCAACAGCCAGATTTTGACAGACTTCTGCAAAAGTAAAGCAAAGAATGAATGCATTTTTAATTGCCTGCTTTACCTACGCAGACAGTCCACAAAGCAGATGGTGCGTCGAGATGAACGGCGGCGCTAACTCTCCGGTCGGATGCGGGATTGCCGGGGAAGATGCCACAGCCAGATTACATAATTAAAAAAAAAACCCTCAGACGACCCACAGCCAGCCGGATGGAAACATGATATGTGTTCCTTTCATCCACAAAACGTGGGAGCGTTGCGGTCTCGCCGTTGCTCTGCACGAGACAGATCTCTTCGTCTTCCGCCATCGTCATCCCTTCAGTGGATGTCACATCATCTCAGTTTCAATTGCACTTGAATCTTTTCATCGACGCGCCGACTCTTCCCGCCTAAGCCGAGCTTGAAAACCCTCGCCAGTGCAACATTTCTTTTTTCTGACTGACCACCTTTGGAGCAAAAAGCTCTGAAAGCTGCCATCGATTGTCATATCTGGCCAAGCGGTTCTTGGTTTTAGGTCGTAATTATACTGACTTTATATGACCAATGCTAAACTTTTGACTCTGATACACATATTGACATTCAAGATATTTTGGCTTTAAAGTGGAAGAAATTTTGTATCAACTCCTAGAAACTGTGGCAGCTTTCTGTGGAGAGGTCTGTTAAAAGAAAAAATAGGACATGAAATAGGAGGCAATAATAACAAAGGCAAGAGACTACTTGCTCTGTTTGTGGAGGAAATGACTTCAATTTGACACAAGCCTCTGACATAGGCTTCTCTCATCCTCCCTCGCACAGGAGTTTCTGCTTTTTCACGATACCTCCGGCCCTTTGAGGGACAGACCCTCGATTTCCCATCAGCGCCATTGCCGGCGCGCCTCCGACCGCGGTGGAAGTCGCTGTCACTGCAAGATGCCTAGGAGCAGTAAAGGCAAAGTCAGTAACAAATAAGTTCAGGACGGCCGTGCACACGCGGAATGGCGTGTTACATGGAGGCTGAGTAACAAAGGGTTTTCAAGCCTCTGAACGCCGCGTAGTCGGACCTAATTCTCCGCACATGTGCTGAGTCGTGTCCCCCCCCCCCGGCTCTCGTGATCCAGATGCAGATACGCGGCCCTGAACTGGGCTGACTTCTCTGTGGCACAAGGGTCTGCATCGGGGGCTCGTGCCCGCCCGGTGACGTGCTACTACGTTAGAAATCCGCCGCCTGCACAGACTGCGCCTGCATGTCAGCCATCATAGCTGGACGGGGTGGCGAGTGAAGAGGACGATTGTTCTGTCTCTAAATCTCTCTCTTTTCTCTGTGAGGACATGAAGTGTACCCCCCCCCCCACACACACACACGCCCACCCCCACCCCCCAAGAGGAACCAGTTTCCTGCCATGCCTCCGTGCTGAAATCAGATCCCAGCGTCGCTCAGGCCTTGTTTTTCTTGGCAAGGGCCGCACACAGACACTCACACAGAGCCGAGTCTCCCGACCATTTCCACCCACCAGCGCGACCTCTGTATTTTTCCCCCCTCGCTCCCTCTTTGCCCTCGCCTTCGTGAAACGAGGCTGCAGGAAACGAGGCTTTAATCTGCTTTTCCCACTGAACCAGATTTCCCATTGCCAGAGCGTAAATATTTCCCTGATAAAGCCGTGCGCCGAGGTGCCGGTTGTCTGTTGGAAAAACGTGTGAGATGGGATACACTCGCATGCTTCACCAGCCATTATTTTAGGGGCTGTAACTTGAGCCCCGGCCCCCCGGTTCAGCCAGCACATATTTTAATGACATTTAAACATCTCCAGATGCAATTTGAAAACGGTCCAAACGAATGCTTCATGAGACTTGTAGGAGGATCTTTTTTCCCCCCTGTAGCAGACTGACGCGTCGTGTTTTAGAGATAAGTCTTACAGTAAATTTTCCCTCCTTTCTTCTGACTCATGAAAAAAAAAAAAACCCAAACTCCTCAAAGGCATCGTCTCTGTCAGGCAGGGCAGCATTCCGCCGAGTTCACGCTCAGGATTTTTCTCCTTTTCTTTTCCTGAGCTCATTTCCTTCCTCCGGTTCGGAGCTCTAGTATCCCCTCGGCTTGGCCCAAGTGTGGCCGACTTGACAGAATGCGAGTGATGCAAAGTGAGTGTATTGTTTTCCGACGCAGCTCTGCGGCTTGTGGGAACGGGGCCGTAAAGAGGGCTCGAACGACAGAAGCGTGCACTCTGGTCAGGCTGCTCATTGTCGTCTGGTGTTTACATGCTTCTGGCCTTCACACCGCTGCCATGCCCCGGGGCAGTTTTACTGCAAGCCCCATGAGTTAGTGCTGCCTGCTGAAAAGGTGCTCTGTGTCCGGAGGAGTGCCGAGTGTGTGCGTGCGCGTTTTTCACCGAGGGGTACACAAGGTCTCGCATTCCCACCGCCTGCCTGCTTGTGCTGGTGCGGTTGCACACATATGCACGCCCGGGGGGGGGGGGGTGAAGGGGGGGGCTACAACAACAACAAACCGGGCTCATCAGTGACATTAAACAGTCCCACATTTCGGGAAGAAGACAAACAGAACTGGCCGTTGCGCTGCAGATGCATTTATTCCAATTGCATGCAAGTCAGCGTAGCACTTCAAGGAAGCATCCTTCCCACAGGGACATTAAATCCAGAATCAGACTCACTGATGCAGGTTCAGTTATCTCGGCCTATTAACTCTCCGCCTCCCTCTGTCCCACTCCCTCTTCCTACCTACAGCAGAGCGCCAATGAAACCCACATGCCCAGTCGCAGCAGGCATTGTGAGTTACCGAATCGCAAAATGACCCCGTGCTCGGATTTCCAGCTGCTCGTCGTGCGGTGCTTTCCACTGAGGTTCCAGCGAGCCCGGCGGAGGCAGCGCCGGGGGAGGACGGAGAGAGGAGTCGAGGGCCCTTCCTCGGCTGCTCCACGTCGCCACTCTTTTCCCACCCAGCCACTGGAGTTATCACACAATTACAGCTGTTTAAATACAGAGACATGCCTGGTTATGCAGCCGATGTCCACTGACCACAGGCCCCCGTCCTCACCGCCTCACCGGAGCCATCGCGTGTCTCCGTCCCTGCGCTCATTACGCAACGATACAGCCGAGCCTCTTTCTTTTTCTTTTTTTCCTCCTCCTCCTCCTCCTCCTTTTTTTTTTTTTTCTTTTTCTGCGCTCCCTAATTTGATTTCAGGCTCAGTGGTTGTTCCGGCTTGATCTTTTGCACATCGCACGATCGCGATGTCGTTGCGTGTTGTCAAAATGTTGTTGTTTTCCGCCGCTTTCCCAGGACTTGTAACCGGAGGCGTGTGATTGATGCGTGGGAGGGAGAGGGGCTGAGGTGGGTCGGGGGTGTGGTGGTGAGGATGAGACGGGGCCCTGTCTCCCCCTCAGCGCCCCCATCCCCTCAACACGCCCAGCCAACTCCGCCCCACCCAGTGGTGTGTGTCTCCATCCGAGGCCAAATTAAAAGCCTGTGCAACTCACATCCACGTTCAATTAAAAGCTCCCCTCTGCGGCCGCGCGGAAACAGCTGCAGAGACTCCATGCTGTCTGTTCTGCGCGGTTGTTGTCGAGAAGGTTGTGGCTCATCTCCCGTCGGAGGTTTACACCCAGCCCCCCCCCCCCAACCCCGGCACACACACACAGACACACATTAGACACTAAGAGAGAACAGCTACGATAACGCGAGCCAAAATCGCATCCAAATGTTTACATGAGCGGCGGTGTTCCTGTTTCATCATTCCCTTATCACTGCGGCATAATAAGGCGCTATTACAAAAGCGATAGCGCAATGTGGACAACAGGCCGGCTAGAAAGGGAAGTGAGTAATAGCTCGTAAACAGATACTCTGCGGCCCGTGTTCTTTGATGGAAAGAGATGTGTGCCTCAAAGACCTGAATGAGCCCGTCTGCAATTATGCCTGATTTGCTGATTTGAATGCCGGTCAGAATTTCCACATCAGAAGCTCTGATAAGACTGTTATCATTACCCCGGCCTGAACTGTTGTTTGCACACAGCAGAATTGTTTCATTGCAGTGTGTCGATGCCGTCCGATTTTTTTCCGTCCGCGTTGTCAGGGTGCACACAAAGAAAAATTGGCGTGGAAACCGGCATCTGTCTGCTCGTGTACACAGTGGAAATTCAGCTGGTGGTCTCGGGACGTAACGGCATAATGTAAACGGTATGTTGAGCTTTGGAGTTGTAGGTGGGAAGTATGCTTGCCGTTTTAAAACCACGATTCCTCAAAATGACACACATTAGCTAAACACCGCGACTGTCCTAAAACACATGTTCATCAGCTGTAAACAGTCGCCGAAGTCCGGGTAATACTTTTCACAGAGGGGAAACGCTTTCCCTTGAATTCATCACCGCCCCGATTATGAATGGGGATCCAAAGTCCTGGGATTTTTGCATGAATGCGTCGAGTCCAGTTTAATGTCGGGTGGCCAACGTCCGTCCATGCAGGGAGGCAGGGGGCAATGATACCGCGGTCAGCGATGGCACACGCCGGCTGGCTGCGAGGGCGAGGGCTGAAGCGCCGCGTCGCGCCTGGTCCGGCCTAAATTTAAACCTGTGGACAGACGAGTCTAGCCAGCGGCCAGCCTCATTCCAGCCGCTGATCGTCCGCAGCACG
Organism: Scophthalmus maximus; assembly: GCF_022379125.1. Classification (NCBI taxonomy): domain Eukaryota; kingdom Metazoa; phylum Chordata; class Actinopteri; order Pleuronectiformes; family Scophthalmidae; genus Scophthalmus; species Scophthalmus maximus. The sequence goes on along the minus strand of NC_061520.1, from coordinate 22,142,967 downwards.
GAGAGCGAGAAGCAGGGGGAGAGGGAGAGAGAGAGCTCCAGCGCCAAGCCCTTTTGAGGCTGTCCTCCTACTCCCATCAGTCCCTCCTTCACTTCCCTCATCTGTTTTCTCCCTCACTTCTTCTTTAAACTCCTTGCTTTGAAATGATACTTTAAAGCGTATGTTCTCAGGCCCCCAGACTCCCCAGAAGTGGGTGGAAAACTGTTTATATTGGAGTACTTAGAGCATTGTTGAGGTGAACTATAGTGCTCCTGCCGGGATTCCTTCTCTTCTCTCGCCGGTTTGGAACTGTGTCATTTCTTTTTTTTTTTAATAATTATCCATAATATTTTCAACTAAGCTTAACTAAATACCTCTCAGCTCCTGAGCTAATAAGTGATTACATTTGGCCAAAAGTTGTTTCCATCGGTCGTTACGAGCCCCCGGGACGGCGTGTCCTTGGAAAAAGAAAAAAGAAAAAAAGAATTCCCAGGCACACTGGAGGTGATGTGTTTTATAGATTCAGCTGGCGCTCACTTGGTTTGTCTTGGAATAGCAGTAAATAAAGTTTGAAGGAACTGCAGTGATTGTAACCATGCCTGAGGAGAGACAAAGAAAGTCCAGACATGATAAGAGGGAGCAAAATTAAAAAAGTACCGCAGAGAGCGGGATGTTTTACAATGTATACCATCTTTAGAATTATTGGCTGCTTGATTTTAGGATGTTGAGTTGAAAAGATTGACTATTTGTAAAGGATCTAATTGTTTGGGTTTAAGATAATAGTACTCTGTTGTTCTGGAACAAGTCTGCTCGCTCTCCCCTGTGCACTTGCCTTATCTTCACTCCTCAAATCATGTGATAGATGGGAGACTTTAGACACAGTCTCAGTGGAAGATTGGAAAAAGTTCAAAAAACATTGACAGATGTTCGCAGAAACAGTGCGGCTATTATGCTGCATTTGTCTGCCTGCTGGTTGTATTGGTGCACTGAGACTCGGGCCTGTCGTTTACGTGACGATCGGGGGGAAAAAGAAGAAGAAAAAAAAAGAGCCCTGGCTGTGTATGTGCCTCATCCCCTCAAATGCAGAGTCCCACATGGCTAACGCCTTCCAGGGCTCAGCGAAGCCAGCGATGATGCATCAGCCGGGAGCTGAACGGACCTCCGAGCCAGACGGCTCAGAGACAGACAAGATATGTTTCCATTCTGGCTCTGTCCACCTTCCTTCCTTCCCTTCCCTTCCCTTCCCTTCTTTCATCCCCATATTTCCATCCTGTCCGCTCCCTCTGTCTCCCTCTCCCTCTCTGTCGCACCGTTCTCCTCCTCCCTTTGAAGTGGGCCGAGGGGACGGATTAGAGCGGGACCGGCGGGGCCTTTGACCTGGGGCGAGCCGGGGACGAGTAATTAGACGGGGAATTAAGAGAGGAAGCCCAGCCCCTCTCTCTCTCTCTCATGAAGTGTGTCCTTCTGTGCTGGAAGCATCCGCTTTACTTTGCAGAGCTTTAATTTGAGTTATCTGTTCTGGCCGGAGCATGTTGTTGTTGCTGTTGTCGTTGGACGCAGCAGTAGGATGGAACAGTGCTGTTTTGTATGTCTTTATTAACGAAACTCGTGTGCAGCAGGAAATATGATTAAAACGCGACCACATTTGGACGTGAAATTTCCGTGCGGTTCACATGCTGTTGCACTGGTTACCGACATCAGGGATCCTTCCAGAAGCCTGGTTTGTACTTCTGCGTAGGATTGACGCAGACAGCCTACGCATGTGGCCCGTAGCGCTGTTGTGCTGGTGTGTGTGTGTGTGTGTGTGTGTGTGTGTGTGTGTGTGTGTGTGTGTGTGTGTGTGTGTGTGTGTGTGTGTGTGTGTGTGTGTGTGTGTGTGTGTGTGTGTGTGTGTGTGTGTGTGTGTGTGTGTGTGTGTGTGTGTGTGTGTGTGTGTGTGTCGCTCTGCAAGTATACCGCAAACCATGAGGTGGGTTGTTTTTCGCTACTGTGTGTGTAGTTGAAACGATGGTGACTGAGACTGAGCAGATCATGTTGGACTTGAGGCCAATAAACGTTGAACAGCAGTTATTTTTAAAAGAGACATCAGAGGAGATGACATGTTGGACCATTAAACTGTTCGAGGCAGGGGGATGATGAGTTTTGTGTGCTTGTCCAGCCACTGAGAGAAGGCCACCAAGCGGACCAATCACGGTGGTTGCAGTCCGCGTCGGCACGATGTGTAGTTACATTTGTAGGAAGGTCGAGTCAGGCGATGGGTTAAGGTACCGCGTAGGTTACGGCATAGGGTACGCAGGTGTGTCGCCACATAGAAGTATGAACTGCCATTATGAGATACTATATTCAATAAGCCAAGAGGGATACATCAAATTAGACAACACTGTCTGCAAACACCATCAATGTAACGATTGCTTACAGACTTGATTTAGCAACCTTGTTATTAATTGCAGTTGCAGTCATCTGAAGTCATAATTCCAGTCACACGGGGAAAGTAAATCTCATATTCAATCTCGACGACTGTGGAGGTTCTCGTTCATCCAGGTCATAGTCATCCACAAGGGTGTTGAATCAGGAGCAGCTGGACTTGGTTGTAGTTTCTTGAAGATGTTTCATCCTCTTAGGCTTCTCCAATTACTTTGAACTCAAGTCCAGTTGCTCACCACTCTTGTCAATATATATATATATATGATCTCCTTTTACTTCTTGTTTTGGTCTCCACCATTTCTTAGCTGGCTCTTCGTCAGCTTCATCAAAGTATTCTGGATTTTTTTTAGAGCTTCTTCTTTGAAAATACCATGTGTGTTGTTAGAAATTTGGTTAATGAGAGCAGTGAAAATGAACCAAAACAGTGATGTTGTGAGCACAATACCCGAATTAGCTGACAGACACTCGGGCAAAAGTTCAGTATTCAGTATTAGGCGATGATTCCTTATGGGTTTGTCGCATTGTGACCCCATTTCACACCGTGCAAAGTTATCCAATCAATGGTAAAATATAACATATCAACTCTTGTGGCTTTACTGCCTGCATACTGTTGTTAAGTTTTCAAAAACTTTACCTAAAGTGACCGTATCTGTCGTCGCATCAACAGTTTTACACCAACTTTGCTCATGTGAATCCTGTGGTATGCGGCGTCTGTGTGTCTGTGGTTCATTAAAGCAAAGAGTTGCCTCTGGAGGGAGAGGAATAATGCCCATCGGCCCAACCAGCTGAGGCCAGGCGCCGTGTTATTAAACAGAGGCCGCCTCGACAAGCGCCCACACGGCCAAATATGGACATCCAGTCACCCTCTCTGTTCTGTCTCTCAGAGGAGAATGAACCCAAAACCAAGAGACAGTGTGACATGAACAGTTTGTGCTCAAGATATACATTTAACATTCTCTGTCTTTTTCTCTCTCTCCTTTTTTTTTCTTCTTCTCTGCAGGTAAGAAAGTTTCCCCGTCCTAAAAATACCTTTGGCGATCGCACATGTAAGTAGTGTCACAATTCCGAGGCTCTCGATCCCTCCCTCCTTTCTGATATCGCCTCCCTGTGTGTGTGTGTGTGTGTGTGTGTGTGTGTGTGTGTGTGTGTGTGTGTGTGTGTGTGTGTGTGTGTGTGTGTGTGTGTGTGTGTGTGTGTGTGTGTGTGTGTGTGTGTGTGTGTGTGTGTGTGTGTGTGTGTGTGTGTGTGTGTGTGTGTGTGTGTGTGTGTGTGTGTGTGTGTGATATCCCCAGGGTACCTGTTGTTGTGACAGGCTCTTGACTTGAGCAGTGTTAAAGGACGGCGTGTAAATTGTAATCGGGAAGCTCCCATTGCTTGGCTTGTGTCATGCCATAATGCGGCACTTCAGTCAGACCTGGCCACTCGTTGCAGACACATGCTCCTTCCCTCCTATTGTGCAGACGCGACAATGGGAGACATTTACCGCCGGCAGTTTAGTGCCCAGGAGGAGCGTATCGACAGTGCAATAATAGAGACTTAACCTGTATTGACTTACGTCTTTTGCGTAATCCTTAAGATAGTGCCAGAGAGTAACTTTCAGTTTCGGGAGCATGTGATTATAACAAGTTAATAGTGCAGAGGTAAGCAGATGAGTGACACCGGCTGTAATTGATACTAACGGGCCACGAGCTGAGGCCCAGAGATGGAGGAGAGGTCAAGAAATGAATGTGAGAACACTTGATCTTCACATTGTCCATCAAAACTGTGAGGGAGTTTAATCTGAGATGTTCGCGATAGACGAAATCCCTTCAGTCTTTTCTGTACCTCTTCTCTCACTTTCTACTCTTTCAACAAGCCACTTTTTGTGATCCAGAAAATGTAATTCTTCTGCTGTTGTCACTCTGGATGAAAGTGTCAGCTTAGTGTCTTAAACGTAAAAGGAAGACTTTGTATAGAGGACAGGAAGCACCAGAGGGTTTATAGATGCAGAAAGACCTCTAGGAATCTCAGCAACACATTTCCATCACTACCTTTTCACATTCTCCCACACACACACACACACACACACACACACACACACACACACACACACACACACACACAGACAAACTTCCCTGCAGACCCATAACTCTTGCTTACATAACCCACCTGCCTCTCCCAGGCCTCGACCACATCCTGGGAGCAACGGGGAGCAGGGGAGGGGGTGGATGACGAGGGGCTGGTGAAGATTAGAATGTTTACTCTACCATTGTGGGGAAGTTGTAGACACCCTTATCATGAACGGTGAACAAAGTCAACGACGGGATGAGCTGAACATCTTTGTCACCAGCAAAAAGTTTCCAGGATCTGACAGTATGAATTAGATAGAAAAAATGGAAAGCAAAACAAGTTCATATAGTTTTTCTTCAGTTCAGTTTCTGCGTAAGTGTCACGTTGCATCTATACCACAGGACAGAAGTCAGAAGCATTTCCCACATTGGCAAATAAATTGTTTGCACAGTACATTACCGTGGCTGGTGAAGATGCAAGAATGACGTAGTGGTAAATTCTGATGGTTCCTTCTGTACATGACCACAAGGGCAGAAGCAGAAATTGCTGCACGTCGGCTAATAGCGATTGGACGCCCACTGGAAGGACCCTTTTTGAGGTTTGACATTTTGACCCTGTCGGTCTCACCACATTTCAAACCCAGCGACGTTCGTCCGTGCCCAAGTTGATGGGTGACATCATCGCCGCTCTGCCCATTCAGTTTGACTCTCTCGAGAAGAAACAGCTGCGTCACAACAGAGACCACGTCGAGGGTGTATCTCAGTTATCCCCGGTTAATTGGGACCATTTGAACTCGGTTCTCCAGAGGACCAGCCAACCCGACCGTTGGGAATCGGGGGAAGCGGAGCGTGTTGTGCAGTCTCACATTCATCTCATTTCCCTTCCAAACCTTCATCCACTTTGGCCAGACCACACATCCTTAAACGCTGATAGTTTTGCTGGCTCGCTCATATTCTCCCTTACACACACAACCACGCAGTCATGACCTCAGATAGGGATCACATTCGGCCTTGCTTGGCTGCTAACTAACCCCAATTGCATTGAGGGTTTACAACTGAGCTGGGCTTGAGGTACCCCTCAGTATTTATAAACAGTTATGATCGCATTTGCGAAAATGATCCGAAATTAGTATTTTTCTGGAGGGTCAACAGAAACACGGTTGTCAAGCAGACCGAATTTGCACTGCAAATTCTAAAGTCATGCTGTTAATGCGGTTTGATGTTGGCGGGGGCTGCCAGTAGAAATTGCACAGTGGATGGGTTGAGCAGAAGGTTACGAAGAGCTGCAGCAGTCATGATAAAACCGTATGTGGGCAGCCGGTAAAGGGCACAGCCTGGCCCGCCGACGGCTTGTAAACCCGGGCCCTGTTTTGGACTCCGTTGTGCACAAGAGAGCGCAGCCGTGGTAGGATCTGTTTAAAAATTGCACCTTGTGCAGCGGCATGTATTGCATCCAGATCGCCAAATTGATTTTCGACAATTCTCGGAGAAGGCAATTTAGAAGGAAAAAAAACAACAACCCTACCCCCCAAAATATCTACATTTCTGCAATGAATTCTCAAGGGGCCAAATCAGATTGGAAGAATGAATTATTGTCTCTCTAATTGGTGTGGGCCAAAGTGTCGGTGACGGGGAACCGGGTCGAAGCTCTGAAGCCAAGAGGCGACGCCGGCGGGGGCGGGGAAGAGGAATGCGCCATTGGCCGTTATCAAGCGAAGAGCGAGAGGTTTGGGTGGTGATGGAGGGGGCGGGGGGGGTTGATGTGCCATGTGATGCAGAGAGAGGTGATAATGAGCCTTATCTTACTCCTCCACCCCCCACCCCCACACCACGCTGCTTCCTCCCTCCCCGAACACTTACACGCTATCGGTGCCATCTGCTGTGATTGTGCTTCACCTGCAGCACCGGTGAATAAACTGGCTGCCAGTCCTCCCTCTCTCCCTCTGCGCTGCCTCTGTGGCGAATACGCACGTGTTCTTCACCCATCGCTTTCTCTTTTCCTCTGCTCATTGGTTTTTCTTCCTCAGTTTTTTAACTTCCATCACTACATTTCCCTCCAAATCCCCTCAATCGGCCCAGAGTCGAGTGAAGATGCCAAGGGGTGGGGGGGGGGGGGGGGGGGGGGGGGGGGGGGGGGGGGGGGGGGGGTTTGCTGATCAGCTGATGACGCTCACGAGGGGTCGGAAGCACAGGGATTACAGCTGCTGGCCCGTGATGAGCCAGCAGCTCCAGCTCATCAGGGCGAATTATGGCAGCGCTTTGGCATGTGCAGATCTGGGGTTGGGGGGGGGGGGCCTGGGTGCATCAATGTGCAGTGACGGCAAGTTGTAACTGGCTGGCAGCATGCTGACAGCACTGGCACAAAAGCCACTTTACCCTTCAAAATCTGTTAAAGCCAGCGTCAACAGTCGCTGAGGCGTCATTAGTTAAAGTCTCTGGGAGAAGAGAATACGGGGTCACTCACATTTATCCCGGAGATCATGTGAAAATGAGCCAGGCAGTTGTAACTGAGCGAGCCCGGGTTTAACAAGAGTGCCAACACGTCGGGCTGTGAAGCTCGCCTTTAACTCGACCCCGTTGGACTGGAGCACAGCTGGAGGGAGACTTGTTCGCTGGATACAAGTCCTCTGTTAGGACAATGTGTAACCCACCCCCACACCGTCAGAGCGACTCACACACTAGGGTGCATTCCTCTTACCCAGGGCAGGGATTGGCTGCAGAAGCCCTCACCCTGTTCAAAACCCTCCGCCTAGCAACTGAACCATGATTTGAATCAGGTGGGAGTTGCTCACGGGGTAATAATGTGTTGGTGTGTGTTTTTACGAAGACCAGAGGTTCTTGAGGAAATGGAAAGATGGCGCAGAACAGTTTTTCTGTTCTGTTTTACTGTTTTTTTGTTGTTTTTTTCCCTGTGCACACCTCCTCCTTCTGTATTGGACATGATTTAATCCAATTTAAAATGCACCAATTGCATCATTCAAATGAGATTAGACAAATTAGATGAGCTGTGTACTAACATTACCCCAGAACACCAGACATGTAAGAAATCCCCATTCTCCCCTTGATCGCGTCAGTCTCTATCGCCACATTTTTTGACCTTCTGTTTTCAAATCATTTTCCCGTATAGGCATCACCTGATGCTTTAACAGCAATTTTTTGGAGTTAGCCAAAAACAGAACAAGGGAAACTCACATCCATGAAAATACAGATGCATTTGCACCACTGCTCACCCCCACTGTCCTACATTGCATGTATAGCTGGAAGGGAAGGAGTCCGGACTCCGGACAGTGATGCTACTACTAAATTTGTCTGCACCGGACATTGTCCGGACACTGTCCTGAACTAATCCGGGCGGCTGTAAACAGGAGCACTGTGTTCCGCAGCGGAATGAATTTAGATTTGATGCTGAAGTGAGCGGCCCACTCGTGACGACCCCCCCAGCGATTGTCCGGGCGTCATTCCGCGGACATTGTCCAGAGTTCATGTCCAGAAAACAGTGACACACAGGCACACGGGCTGGTAAATTGAAGCACGTGTAGCTCTGAGAGTAAATATGATTATGACCACATTAACTGTAATCCTGTCATTTCATTTCCGAGGTTAGTTGCGCAACTTTGTTAATCTGGTAAGACATCATTCAATTTCGGTTTGTTTTGTTTTATTTGTATATTCATTTTTTATTCGATTACTTTTATTCAATTGAGTTGCAGCGTGTTGATGTGTTGAATTGTTGCAGTGTCCCTCTAGATGAGATATGCAGTCTGGGTCTATATGGCAACATCTGAGGTGGCTGGTAGTAAGGTCAACGATGGCGGACAACTAATTGCAGTGTATAGTGCTCCAAACGTGCAGGCCATGAATTGGGATGTGATGACAATCTGAGAGTGATGATTTGAACGTACAGATGTACGCAGTGGCTCGTGTGTGGAGGAGAGGACTGCGGCCGATGGATGGCTCTCACGTGGATAGAAACACAGTCATGTATGTGTGTGTCTGTGGGCTGTGTGTGTGCGCGTGTGTACTGTATGTTTTGGCGTGCCCATGTGGCTCGGTGTGTGTGTGTGTACGCACGTGTGCTGTGCAATCCACAGGCTGCTTGTTAGTACAATGTCAGACATGTCTATCACTGACATCCCTTGCTGCTCCGTTTACCTCCTCGCCCCCCGGTCTCTCTGTCTCTGTGCTCCGGGCCTCTTCGACTCAATTAGCCTTTCCGAGTTTCCCATCTCCCAGCTCGCCCCTCGTGGCCCACGTCCTTGCTGCGGCTGCCAGTAAAACTTGATTATAAAGCATCCCTGGGTTTCACTGAGCCTTCACACTGTTTTTGTTTTTTTGTTTTTTTCTTACTTGCTCATTTAATGTGTATGAGCACGCACAGGGAGCGTTGTGTTTTTTTTTCCCCCTGACCTTCTCTCTCTCTCTCCACCACCTGTGATATGCTTTGCTTACAAAAAAACAACAACAACAACCAAAAAAAAATGCAGATCAACCCCCAAAAGTTTGTAGAACTCCCCTCACATGCCTGAACACTTTCCATTCAGCAGAAGCCGCGGCTGGAACACTCGGTCAACAGCGAGGAAAGTTTCCGAACAAGACTATCCCTTGTCACCTCTGGCTGCCGGCGGGGCTTTCCCTTCAATATGAGAAATCCAATTCACTTAGCGGGTGCGAGGGGCAGGGGGGGCCGTATGTGGCTGAGTGACACCAGGGAAAGTGGAGAGACCTCAAGGTCAGATGGGTCTAATCCCGGTCCTCCTTATCAGTGCCGACCTCTGGGAGGCCGTGTGCGGATCTTGACCCTGTGTGTGTGGGGGGGGGCTCCTTCTGAGGGGGAAACTCTTTTTATTCCCCCGTCTGATCGCACTTCAAAGGCGGCGCGGGGGGAGCGGCGGCCGTCCTCTCTTTCATTACCAGGGGCTTTGCGTTAATCTGCGAGCGCGCACCTGATGCCCCTCCCCTCCCTGGAAGCCCACATAACGCACACCCTCCCCGCCCTTTTTTTCCCCCCTCCGCCAGGGCGGCTAAATGCTGTGTAATCTGGGTATAAAGGAGGCTTAATCCTCAGAGGGGCCGGTCGTGCACTCCTCCGCACCTCCACCTGAAGCCCGGGTAAATACCCGAGCTCGTTAATTTGTCAATCAGAGCCGGGGCACAGGGAAGGCCCAGCCGGGGTCAGCGGAGGAGACGGAGACGTTGGTCGCCGGAGGAGGAGTTACACACACAAAAAAAAGCTTCAATCCTGACACTGTTGCATCAGTTGATTTGTCTTCCTGATTGGATTTTGGTCTGCGGGTTGCACAGCGCAAGCGACATGTCACATCGGAAAACGATGAATGCCGATTTTCGGACATCCTGCAGACTAAACAGTTCGGTAGGCAGCGTCATTGTTAATTGTAGCCTTCACATGAAAACGGTGGCTCAGCAGTATTCTTTCGATTATTTCCGTTGTGTTCTTGTTGTCTTTTCTTTCGTTCCAAACTTGCGTCCCAGTCTTTTTTTCAAAAAGAAAAGAGAAGGGCTGGGTTTCCCAGAAATGTTTGACAAAGGGGTTCTTGTATCATTCACGCCGGAGTTGTAACCTGTCACCCAGAGTTAAAGAGTAACCCCTAGTCGCCGGCTGCTGAGGCGTCTTCAAAGACTTAATGCCCCTCTGAGTGGTTTTTGCACTTGTTTTTTGCAAGCTGCACCCAAAAAGAAAAGCAGGCGGCAATGTGTGTCGAGCGTTGGGTTTGTTAAGGGGCCTCTGTTGTGTGAGGAGAAGGAGGAGCAGAAAGACCACAACAACAGCATAAGTGCAAAAGTCAGCGTATACTTTTCAGATGGAGCCGGCAAGACGGAACTATAAACAGTTCAGTTTCCTTCAAGGGATATGCTTTCTTTTTCAAACGTCAGGTCGTGGGTATATAAGAGCAGGAGGAAAAAAAACTTGGAAAAGATGTTATGGTTGGGGGGGGGGGTTTTTCCCCCCACCCTCTTCCTACTGCAAGTCCTTTCTAACAGGCAAATGGATTTTCGCTGACTTCATTTTCAACACACTGGCTCTCAGTAGCATGAGAGTTGATTTGCCAAGGGCCTCCGGAACGGAGTGTGTAACGAGGAGTGTTTGGCTTCAGAGTGCAGGGCTTGGTGTGAACCGCGCTGCCTGCCCCCGGGCCCGTTCTCTCTGCAATTCCTTCCCTGGGATTCTGCGCTAGATAACGATCGATGTGGGGGTTGGAGCCGTGCCCCCTTGCTCCAGCCCTTTGACCCCTCCACCTCAAACCTCGTCCACTTTTTTCTCCTCCCGCTCTCCGCATCTCCATTCATCTTCTCATGAGCGGCGGTGATCCCGGCCGCTCCTCGGCCTCGCCGCCAGAATAAGCTGTTTGCATTGGGCCACTCGCCTCGGGCTGCTGTGGCCGGCCTCTCAACCCCCAGTGAGCCCGGGCAGGAGCAAGCCACGCGGCCACCAAAACTCGACCCGGCGCGCCCCCAGTGCCCGCCAGGCCCAGCTCAACCCCCGTGCCCCCCCCCCCCACGCTGCCACTTGTGCTCCGCCCCGAGATGTTCATGTTCTGCACGCAACCCCTCCTCTTTTCTAGTGGCTTCCCCCGCTGTAGCTTGGATTTCCACGCCAACCGAGGGAGAACCATTAAACGTGTTGTAGGTTTTAGTGCAGAGAGGCAGATCTCACAGCCCGACGGTCCCCCCCCCCCCGCACGTTGCTTTCCTCTGCGTTCTCGGTGCCGGCGGGGGTTGACGCTAGACTGAGAAGAGCGCTCACTCCTACAGCGGAGGTAGCTTTGTTTACACACGGGCAGCCAGGGAGTGCTGTTTGGAGCTGGAGAACCTCTCCAGTCAAGCTGATGATGTGTTGCTATGGGCGGGGTCAGCCCCCCCGCCCCGCCCCGCCGGCCCTTGGACCCAGGTGCTTCCTGTGTGCCTGCTGGAAGAGTGCGAATGTGCCCGTGATGGGCCAAGTCAACCGAGAAGGGTCGGCCTGCAGACTGCCGGAGCTGTGGAGCTCCACGCTAGACCGGACACACGTGACCTCCGTACAACAAAGAAGAAGATGTGTGATTTTCATTTTTAAATTCTATAGAAGAACTCAAATGAGTGTTATTAAAATCCTTATTCAATATCGAAGACAAACTTATGTAATTGAGTTGAGAGAGATTTTTGGTTTTGTTTTTGTTTTTATTGTTATTTTTATACGGTATATGATAGCCATGTTGAGCCACACTCCACACCGGTTGGTGGCTGTAACGCATGCAACGCAAAAGCGATTTGCGTGCGGCAACTCTCCGATCAGTGGGGTTGCAGGTAATCGGTCACGTGGCCAAACGCGAACAAACATCTAAAACATTTCAACACGTTTCAGGACATTATTTAGCTCCACAGCTCCAGCGGTCTGCAGCCAGGCCCTCTTGAGTCAGGCGTGAGCCTCGTGCCGTCGCTGCTCCTGTGGCACCGGCAAAAGGACGTTAAACATCCAGCTATTCTTTTTTCTCTGTCTCTCTCTCTCTCTCCTACTCTATTTTCTTACTTTTCCTCCTCCCAGTTTCTCTTGGTCACCTTGGATGAGAGAGATGAAATTGCCACCAGCATCTGCAGAGATAGTTAAATGTCAAGCTGGGAGCTGTGTTTAGCTGTGATTCAGCCTGACACTGTGTTGTGTTGTGTTGTGTTGTGCTGCGCTTGCGTTATTCTTTCATTGTTCTCCAAAGGATCCCTGGAGTTACTACTACTACTAGTGATAATTCCAAGACAAAAGGAATATTTCTGGCGGATACTCTCACAAATGAGATGGGGAGGGATTTTACGAGTGTCGGTGCCAGCTGTGGCTGCGGCGTAAAGTATTTATATGCTCCCTAAAATATGTATTGTATTTGTGACTGGAGCTGTTGTCTGTTTTACAGAGCGCATGTCGACCTGCTGCAGCTACAGGCTTGGTTTTTCTCTTTTAATCTGGATAGAGGCTCAGTTCTGTGTTCGGCTCAGGCCAGCTGGCCTTGGCCCAACATGCAAAAGCCGACACTTGGAGGTAGGGAGTGACCCCTGGTGGCCACAGTCGACACTTACAACTTCAGAGCCATTCCCCCCTGAAAGCGGCTCGTCAGAAATGATCAGTCCCAGGGAAAGGAACACGCCGCTTTTAGTTGCCGTGGATTTTCCGTTGGAAGGCTCCCCCACCGCAGTTACATGCATTCCCTCGGATTTACTGGCTGACTCACCTCTCCCCACCTGTCATGCTTATGTTTTATGTCTGACACAAAAGCATTAACCAACAAGCTCTTGATTTATGACTCGTCTGAAAGGTGTAATTTGAGGTTTCTGGTGGAAGCTCCAAACCCCCCCCCCCCCCCCCCAAAAAAAAAAGAACCGCTGTGTGTCTCCTTGCTGTCAAATCATGCAGGGACCAGCCGGAGCTGCGATCATTTGCGCCCTACTTTCCCTCTGACACCCGTAGGTTCGGGCTTCTCTGCCTACAGGGAAGTGAAGGGGTGACAGAATTTATTAACAGCACCTCTTCTCCTCCTCCTCCTCCTCATCCTCATCCTCCTCCTCCTGCGCCATAGCATGAGTCATCAGATGAGTCTGTGTGAGAGAGAACTAAGGGAACGACGGTAATAACCGAACGGCCCTGACAAGCATGAGAGTACATTAGTTGCTCGTAAAAGGAGCTGATGGGACTTGCTGGCGTGCTGTTCCCCCTTTGTCTGATATTTCATTGCCCCCCCCCCCCCCCCCCCCCCCCCCCCCCCCCCCCCGGTACGGCAGTCTGCCCCGTCCGACGCCAGGAGTCTGCCTCTGCTGATAAGGCCCGAGACTGGCTGGAAACCCAAGGTTAATACCCACCGCGTGGGAGACGCTGGCTTTGTGCTTTAGGGTAAAGTTGTGCAAGACAAAACTTTCTTCCCCTTTGTCCAGTGCAACAGAAAAGTAAATGACTGTATTTCCCCGCAGCCTTGTGAACTTGTTACTGGCCGGGACTGCAGCACTTAGTAAGTCATAAAAGTTAAGTAAGAAATCATTCATTACACGAAGGAAAGAAAGGCTCCCCCCCCCCCCATTCTCTTAAATGACCACATATTTCTTGCCGTTTTATTTTTTATTCGAGAATAAAACCGTTGGAGGTTTGTATTTCTCACGTGGGCGCTGCATAATGTAGCTGTTCTTCGCTGTCTAAAAGCAGTCCTTTAAGGTCAGAGGGGTCACACCTGCAGGCTGACCCTGAGAGTCGCCCCACGCCCCGGTGTGAGCTGGGACCTGTCCAGTGACGAGCCAAGGTCAGTCACCGTCCACATTTGTCCCTGTCCCCTGCTCGCTGCCTCCCACCCATGGCGCTCTGACCTCTGCTGCACTGTAGAGCCGCGGCCACCTCCGCTGCCGGTGGAATAATTGCCGCTTCATCGGGGCAGGGAACTGTGACCCCGCATTCAAGTCGGCCTGCATACCATAACATTTATGGACGTATGTGTGACACACTGCAGGAAAACATTGGCGTTTAACTCATCCACTTGAACGAGTCGAGGGATTTATTTCTTTTTATCCGGTTTCCGTGCCGGGTCTGGATGTGCAAATAGGCAGGGGAAAAGACGCTCCTGGAGCCAGCTGTGGAAACAGAAGATAGGGAGTGAGCCCCGCGAGGAAGTTCGGGGGGATTTGGTGCGCGGGATCTGCCCAGCTCTGCTAAGATGGAAGTTTTCATTTCCTCAGGATAGCCCTGGCTGTTTGAACAGGTGGGCCATTCCTCAGCCGCCCCCCCCCCCCAACCCAACCCAACCCGACCCGAGCCAACCCCCCCAGGGCTGCAAACGCTCCAGCCCCTCTCTCATGCCGTCCAGTTTGTGCGCTGTCTCTTGTCTCATGCGCGTCGCCTTTTTTTCAGTCCACAGCACAGCCAGAGCCTCTGCAGCGGAGGAGCAGCCGAGCGCAGGTCTTTGTTCCCAGGAAGGCCCGAACAGACCCTGCTCTGATGCTTCTCCAGTCGCCCTCCTGTCATTGCTGTTATTACTGCTCCGAGCAGCAGCTGGGCTAAGAGACATGGAGAATGCTTGTTGGGGGGGGGGGGCATCTGAACGCTCTGGTTACAGAGAGAGAGAGGGGGGGTGGCTGTGTGTTTTGCTCCACGTTTTGTGTGTTTTCCCCAGGGGCATACGGATGCACCCAGACTGAGTCATGCTAGACTGGAGCCACGGCCCCGGCTCCCCGCGCTGCTCTCCCTCTTTTCCCTCTCCCCTGCCCTCCCGCTGCCGAGACATGAGCAGCTGGGCCCCCGAAAACGTCCAAACAAGCACGCGCACGCGCACGCTTGCCGGAGAGGTGCTTGAAGGGAGGACAGGAGGAGGCAGGGAGGAGTGATGCAATGCCGAAAGGCCCACACTGAGATTGATGCGCTGCTGTGGAATCTAGCAGGTAAACACCAGTGTGGCCCCACAGGACAGCGCTCTGAGAGTAGGCCACTTGTTGAAGCCGTTTCCACAAATTCTCAGTTTGCTAAGAGCCCCCTCTTATTCGCACTCCATGTCAGACTACTTGTTTGTTTGGTTTTTTCCGTTCGCCGCCTGTCTCTACCTCTTACCATCCCCTCTTCTTGTTTCACTTAACTCTTCCCCGCTGGACAATCTGGGAAAGTGATTTGTAACGACATCTAACATTAAAAGCAGACCAGAAACATCGGAGCACTTTGAGGCTCCTTTTGCTCCTCAGCATCAAGGCGTTCGCCCGCTGACCCTTCCCGACTACCGCCAGTAGGTGGCGATATGACTCTTCAGAAGCTCACTCGGCGCTCTGTTGAATAAGAAGCCTCCCTTCCTTGTCCTCATTTGATCCCGCTCCCCTTCAGCAAAACAATTTCTCCTCAACGCTTTGTGTGATGTTTAAGGAGAAGAAGAAAACAAACCCTGGATGTCTCAGAAAATGTTTCAAACTTCCGGACCGTCTGCCTGCCTGTAATGAGATCGATGAATATGCATGTGACTGTGGTGCACGCACACACACACACACACACACACACACACACACACACACACACACACACACACAATCCCACCGAGCTCTGCAAAAAAAAAAAAAAGCATTGGAAGCATGTGAGGACAAAAGACGGTTTCCTGAGACACATCAGAAGAGGTTGGCTGTGCCTGTCGACAAAGACCCGTTGAATCCCACGCACAATTTATCGCATTTAATTTTTATTTTTTTTATTTTTTTTACAGTAACTCTTGGTGCCACATTTCAGCTACAATGTACTCCATGACCTCTCTGTTGAGCGAGAGTGACCCGAGCGAGCGCAGCCCTGCGAGGGTTGTACAGTCTGGACTGAAGGACGGCGGCTGATCACTAAGAAGCTTCACTTCTCTCTCTCCCTCTCTCGCTGAGGATTTCACTTATCATGTGTGTTTTGCATTGGGCAAGCTATTTGTTGTTGCTTCCCCATCACTGGCGGAATGTGAATGAATGAGCATGCCAGAGAGAAAGTGTGTGTGTGTGTGTGTGTGTGTGTGTGTGTGTGTGTGTGTGTGTGTGTGTGTGTGTGTGTGTGTGTGTGTGTGTGTGTGTGTGTGTGTGTGTGTGTGTGTGTGTGTGTGTGTGTGTGTGTGTGTGTGTGTGTGTGTGTGTGTGTGTGTGTGTGTGTTCTACAACCATGATCTCAGTGTTGAATACTATATATTGGCAGAGGACAGAAGCTTGGGGCAGATTTGTGTCAATCTCTGCCCTCGCTGCTTGGTGATCAGCCCCTGCGCGGCCCCCCACAAACACATACACCGATACATGCACACAAATAGTCAATATACAGTCTCTGCGGCTCTGCCAACCTTCAGCCCCCTCAACTCTCATTTGAAACCAATAAGCGCACCGAGAGAGAACCAAGGCTCGGGTTCACCTGAGCCCCCTCGTACACATTACACATCAAGAGCAGCATTAGAGGCTGCACGCCGGATGGAGCGAATCCCATTCTCGCCCCGGCTCCGGTTGCTTAACATGACTGTGTGTTTGTGTGTGTGTGTGTGTGTGTGTGTGTGTGTGTGTGTAGCTGAGCTGGTTTAACAGCCACCAGAGCTTTAGCTCAAAAGGCCGAACCCGTTGATGTAGACGTGGGGTTTTACTGACTGGCCAATCAGCGTCGGCCGCTATTCTCAATTTAAGAGGAAAACGTGAAAAACATCATAATTAGGTGGCATTTCTTGGCTCATTGGGTGATCTCACCGCATTCAAATTGGAAAAGATTATCCCAGATTATTAAACAGTTGAAAGGGGGGGGGTTGCACAATTTTTAATCATGGATCATTTCAATGGGAAATCTCCTTCCTTCATCCATTTATTTACTGGTATAACATTTTAATTTCCGCAGGATACATTCCGATTGCCGGCTGAAGGTGCACAGAACATCTTGAGAGAGAAATCTATAACAGTGGGACCCTTGACACTTTTGGGGATGCAGGTTGCCATGGCGATTGGTCAGAAAACAGGTCGTGTTTCCTTGGCGACTGGGGTCCTGCCCGGCGTGTGCATTAGCTTCATCATTGTTGCTGTTCTCTCAGATGCCGCCATGCCTTCCTGACTCGCTTAATCTCACGTAAACACACACGCACGGGCTTCACACACACACACACACACACACACACACACACACACACACATACGCACAGAGCTGTTCTTGGAGAAAAAATTTCACAAGGTGTTTACAGCTGCATCTCATACAAAAAGAGTTGTTCATTTCCAGTCAATGTTGTGTTTTCCTATTCTTATTCTGTTCTATTCTATTCTATTCTCAACATCTAAACATTCGATAGGCCGTCCGCCTTCCTCGACCTCCATCTGTGTTTTTTTGCGGCGTGGTTTCGTTGAGCTGACACTGGCTGAAGGTTTTTCCCTGCTCGCCTGTTTATTAGCAGCCTCTGTGCGGTGAGGCGAAGGGGAAAACTACAGCATCAGAGCACAAGGGGTCAGTGAGACATGTCAACGTGAGACGTGTCTTTAAGAGCAGTTTACACTCAAAGAATTGAGGACGGTTTCCTCGGGAAGTCTTGTAAACTGTGGCGCGACATTGTTCTCCCTAACGAGAATACCACATTGGACACGCGCGCGGTTGCACAATCCCGTTTTCCCTCTTCTCAGGGTATTTGTGTACACCTATCCGACATAGTTCTTTCGTTTTCCCACATTTGACGTCTGCATCCCTGCACTGCATTGAATGTAAGGTAACATAAGGCCAGGGACTGTGGCACCATGGCCCGCCATGACTGGACGCAGAAAAAAACAAAAGAAGCTGTACTTATTTATTGTGGGCCGGTTACATCATGGCTGATACTTGATCCACTTAATCGGGATTCGGCATACCAACAGAAACTTTGTAGCATTTTTTTTTTTTACCATGAAAAGATGCAGAACAACAACGTATCCAATGAACCCTAAATACTGGTGTACACTTTGAAGTTTCATCATATGTTCAAAGATAAAGACAGATAGATGTGGTGTACCCAGGTAACGTCAATATTAACCAGAATCACACCTGCGGTCTTTCTTCTGGGGTCAAAGTTTAGATCTGGCCATTGTATTCTAAGCGCACGTGTCTGAGTTGTAACTGGCGTTACTGAGTTCAGCTCTCGTGCCTGTACAATCCCAATCCTGCTCGCTGGCCGAGTCTCCAGACAGCATTCCCCATCGTTTTTTTTCGGCCTCAGATTTCGCTCGAGTGCTCAGCGTTGAGCCGCGTGTTTGTCAGTCTTGTCCAGCAGCCGCTCACGTCGCGCTGCCAGCACAGCCGGCCGTGCCTGGCGCTCAGTTCTCACCTCCACCCCTCTGCGCCGCAAAAATATCGATCTTTTTTCTTCTTTTTTTCCCCCCCTCGGCCCGGGGGACGTCGTCCGCTGGCTCAGAGGCAGTTTGAATGATGGTGTTTTAGCTGAGAGCGGTAGATAAGGAAGTAGTCAGTTGGTGGACTGAGGACAGAGTACTTGGTGGTGAGGGGCTTCGGCCGAGACTGATGGGGCCGAGAGAGCTTGGAGTGGAAAGAGAAGCGCGGAGTCTTCTCTCGGGATACTGCCAATAGAGATGGTTTGGAAACACAATGATGAATAAATGGTCTTTTCTTAATAGCCAGTGCCGCTGAAATTACTACCGGACTATGGACTATATGCCCAAATGTGCACACTCAGGATCCACATATGATTGCCGAACACCTCTTTCAAAAGCAGGGGCATTCATTTGGAGTCGACTCCCTCTTTGCCGCCGTACGCCAGCCTCCAGTCCTACGTGGAAGCTTTTCACAACACCGTGGAACCTGGCTGCAGCTCCAAGAGTACTAATGAGGCCAGGCACACTTGATGTTCCAGTTTCCAGCGTTCATCTCATAGGAGTGTGACGGGGTTGAGATGCAGGATCTGCGCAGGCCAGTCAACTCCGTCCAAGACGAGCAAATGTCTTCATCGACCTTGGTTTGTGCATGAGGACTTTGTCTTGTGAAAACCAAACTCTCTCACAAACTGTATTAGTCCATCTACCACTTCAATATTTCTCTGAATCAGCTGCAGACCAAAAGTACACAGAAGCATGTAAGCATACCTGTTGGCCAATTAATGTAAAGAAACCTATTTTCCTAGAGCCGTTATTGGTCACCGTTATGAGCTCCTTATGTATTTTCTCTTCTGTTTTTTGTTCAAACAAAGCTGGTGAAGCTCCCATAATGAAGCTCCCATAATGAAGCTCCCATCCGCCTCAGCTATACTTTGAATTTAGCGCCAATTAACACATTTTGAGCCAGCTAAAAATGCTTAGCTAATAAATGACCTTGGTAAACATTACATACATGGTCACTGTGAGCGTGTAAGCATGCAGACGATCAGCTCAAAAGCACCAGCAAACTGAGGTTTTCGGCCTCAGAGAGCCGCGGACACGGCTGTAGAGTCAGTTACAGTATGTGGATTCTCTCGCATTTGCAAAAGCAATGAATTTAAATCGGTCATCTGTTGCGGACACATTGGAAAGTTCAGGAAACAGAAGATGTGTTGCGACGTGAATGTGGCTCAGCGGTGTTGCACCACGGAGGTGCTTCTTTGAGGATCCGCGGCGCGTCTCCGTCCCAACACACGTCTGTTCTGCCGCAGCACAGCCAGCTGCTCTGCCCCTCCTCATTGTTCACGGATGTTTTCGAGGCGGAGGGGAGGGGAGGGGGGAGTCGTCTGCTGGTGGGGCACTGCCCTGCGGTCAAGGACCTCTCACCTCGCTCGCCTCTCGAGGTGTCTCCCCCCCCCGCTCCCCCGGCAGGCTGTCCGTGTCACGGCTTGACTGACAGGTACAAAGTAACCACTGTGCGCTCCGAGGCCCTAAACTCACCCCTGTCACTCAGCTGTCCCAGGACAATGCCGGGCTGTCGCACCCGCCCAGCCCGACTCTTTGTGTCCTTTATTGAATTACAGCACAAGTTGGTTCTGTGCACTCCTGGAGTAATTGAAAACACGTGATAAAAAAAGAAAAGAAAAGAGAGAAGAAAGAAAGAGCAGGGATGTGCACCAGTGACGGTGACTTCATCCAACAGGAGCACCGGTCAAATGGAGCCTGTGAAAGATGATATCGGCATGTGGCATCCTCATCATGAGGACTTCAATGTTCCCTTTGTAGGTGTTAAAAGCGAAAGCCAGGACTTTGAAGAGAGTGAAGGGATTTTGTCGACCTCAAAATGAAGTCATGTTCCACCAGTCGGCTGCAGACAGTGCGTAGCCTTTTAAGGTGGCTTCTCACTCTCGGCCTTGTCCCGGGTGTCTGCTGGGATACAGAAGGCCTGTTATGCCGCGGCTCGCTGCTGTGCTGAGTGAAACACGATTACAAAGTATGCTTACTCTCTCTCTTTTTAATTTATTTAAGATTTTCGGGGGGGATATCGTTATTATTTTATATTTTATCCCTACTTGAACATTCCTAATCCAAACTAAACCAGACCACAGATAGTGTTCCAATTTCCAACAAAGTGCCTTAACAGTTATTTCAGGATTTGGTTAGTTGCTGTCCATATGGCTTATCGTACAATTTTTCTCAAATAATATTCAGCATTCTCAGCTTGTGACTGACCAGATGTTTTGGATGACATATCGATAATGACAGTGGGGTGGATTGTAACATTACTCTACCCACCTCCGGTGTCAGGGGGCGATTGATCAACAGAGAACTTAATGTTATGATTGTCAATCAATGTCTATCTCTTAAAATTGTT
The DNA here is from genome assembly GCF_022379125.1 of Scophthalmus maximus. Taxonomy (NCBI): domain Eukaryota; kingdom Metazoa; phylum Chordata; class Actinopteri; order Pleuronectiformes; family Scophthalmidae; genus Scophthalmus; species Scophthalmus maximus. The sequence continues at coordinate 22,122,324 of NC_061520.1, read as the reverse complement.
AAAATATCCCATTGAAAGTACTGAAAACTCATACTTGATATGTTCATATCGCTGTTTTTGTCCAACTAACTGTAGAATAAGAAATTAAACAGCAAAAAAAAAAGCAGCAAATCCTCACATTCCAGGAGCGAATGTCAGACTGACAGCAAATTTTCTGTATCTCGGAAAAAAACATCCATTTTTCCCACAACTCAGTCCTGTCAAGCATTGACAGTAGCATTGTCTGTACCAGCTTACAGACACACGTCCTTGTAAAGTGGGACGAAGGCTAGGTATTCTATTATTGGGGGGGGGGGGGATCCCGGGCCACCGTTCCACACATCTATATCTGTCTGCATTGGCCCCCTTCTGTCATACTGAGGTAAACCGCCACAGGCAACGATGATGTCTTGGTACAGGCACACACACCCGGAGAGGGGGGGGTTGCTTTTGGGGAGTGTCCAGGCTCATGAATGTGTGCTCTGTTCTCATTACTGCCCTTGATTACCTTAATCCCCTGTCTCAACTCAGTGCTGTCACCCACACCGAGGGATCTGAGGGGTCAAAGATCAAACCACCAGCCCCCTCCCCCCCCCCCCCCCCCCCCCCCCTCGCTCTCTCCTAAAATCACTGTCTCCTCATTAAACCAGAGCCATCTCTCTGTCTCTCCCTCCTTTTCCTCTGTATATTTCCACCTACACCCAGTCCCTGCTCCCTCCGTCCATTATCACCTTTTGTCTGCTGCTCTTTTGTTTCCCTCTCTGCCTCTCTCTCCCCTTGCTCTTCCTGAAAGGGACGATGGTTCTGCCTCTCTCTCCCCGTCTCTCTCTCTCTCTCTCTTAACGCACGGGGTCCTCTAACATCACCACAGCACCGTGCCGTGTAAAGGCAGCAGGTTACTTCGAGGCAAATTAAGTTGGAACTAGATTGAAAATTACAGGCTTGGGCTCCGTAAAAGCATGCTTCTATTTTTCTCCCCATCCATTGGGTGTGTAAAGTGTAGTGTGCGGGTGCGTGTGTGCGCGTGCGTGCGTGGACGTTAGGCAGCTGAAGTTGCAGTTTCATGTATCTTTTCAAATCAAACACGCTCCTTCTGAAGGTGTGTTGGTTGAAATAGTGCCTGAGAAATTATCTTTGGGTTAATGACGCTCAGGGCATCAAAGGAGAAACCTGCACTTTGGGGCCCGTTTTCCAATTCACAGTTTGGTGTGAAATGCAATGGGCGCACAGGCTGAATCGGACGTGCATGTTTTCAACCAGTGCCTCACGTTGACATCAGCATTATCCAGTTGCCTCGGCAGCCAATTTGTGGCATATAATGTCTTTAATTTGAAAAGATGTGCAGGCTAAAAAAGGCTTTATCACTGATTTGTTTGGTTTCATGTTTATTCGCGACTTTGCACGGGCTTTGCATATTAAAAGGACACTCGCTGAATAACACATTGGCACCCGAACTAATTCTATTTGCACTCTGAGCACCACTTTTGCAGTACAGTTATCGACACGTCACCAATTCATTCTTATCCAGACTAATGGCATTGACGTCGCCTTCGTTAAAAGCCTCACTGTTTTGAGTCATCATTGGAAACAGGGCATTGTACACACACACACACACACACACGGATTTCCAGGGAGTTGATAATTAAATTAGCTTTGGGCAAACCTGGTTTGTATTGTCAAGAGCAGATGTGTCATGGGAAGCGTTTGAGCGGCGCTTGTTGGCAAAAATCGAATTCATCACAGACCACTCACGCATCTTTTGCATAATGAGCGATGTGAAACATTGAAACAAAGTGCCTGTGTCTGTCAGCGTGACGGCCTCTCCGGGGCGGCAGACCAATTAGGAGCTCGATCCGCGACACGGGACGCACCTGGTCCTATGGTGTGTCCCGTGCACATAAGCTGGAGCAGCAGCCGTCGGCCCTGGGGCAGATTCCCTCACCCCACACAATTCTGCTTCTGTTCTTACCGCACAGACGTCCACAAAGCTATTTGTTTTCACTCAGCCACTCCCCACACTACTGACTTTTGCGCATTCCTCCCACCTCTTCCTTTGTGTTTGTTTGGTAATTTCATTATAAATGAATTACTTTATTATTTAGTAGTGTAGCCATTTTTATTGCAGTCTAAGAGCTTGAGCTGTAACAATGGAGTACATGCCTTGGTCTCCAAATTGTTGTAAAACACGGGGTGCACAGTTGCTTGACCTTTTTTAAAAATGTGCTTAGAGAACTTGACAATTTTGAAATTGATTTGAGCTGTACACTACGACTAGAGGCCTGGAAGGGACATGGAGGGGGCGGAAAAAACTAGAAGTTCGAAAGAAAAGAAAAAAAGATGTATGCAAAACCTATGTGAGATCTCACCATCTCAACTTCATATAACTCAACTTCTCAACTTCATATATTTGAGTTTCCACATGACCTGAAACTCAAATATAAAGACACAGGTTTAGCATAAGTGAGAGCCATCTGAAGGTAGTACTTAGTGCAAGGGAACACTCTCGTCACAAAGAGTACTGAGCTGGCAGTCCTGCTTGAATTCATTAGAGACCAACTGCATTAGTTGCATTAGCGAATATCTCTCAAAAGTACTGTTGTTTTTTCCTCCTCCTCCATACTACAATCTCAAATCTTTAAAATTGAGATTGACAACAAAAAAAAGTGAGATTCTCACAAATCTTAAACAGCCGAACCCCTTGGCTATATGGATTCGTTAAAGGATAAAGAGCAATGACATGAGCTGAATTCCCCGTATCTGTGCTATAATGTGTTGCTTAAAGACGGTGTGATGGTGACGGACAAAAGGAATCTTGTCTGCTGGTCTCGGGTATCCTGTTGGATTTCTTGGTTAATGATACTCGGTGTACGACCTGTCCATTGCAAACCTCTGTAATCTCTTAGAATGGTTAAGAAATGTCGCTGTAGCTATTACATTGATATGGCAGGCTTCTAATATTTGGATCGGCGTCAATGTGTTTTCCTTGAGATGGGTAATATATTGTAGTAGCCCAGAGGTAAACTAGTCTAAGCCATTCTTATGTGCATAGAGAAAGGAGCTGTGAAATGACTACAAGCGTTGGCATTTTGTGCCTTTTGCGTGAGCTACTTTAGTGTATTCGGCCACATGTGAAGTGGTAACTGTCGGTCGAAGTGACATTTAGAATGTGTCATCTGGCCGCCGCAAGAGCCTGACACGTGTAAAGAGGAGCGGACGTCTCGCTTTAGAATTTGTTCACTGGCTCAGCAGAAAAACAAACAAAAAAACCCAACAACAGGGGGGCTGTGAATTTGCCTCCGCCGCCCATACGGCCTCCTCACTGCCTCACCCTGGCTAATGGGCCGGGGGTTCACCAAGTAGACAGATTTACTGACCGGTCAGTTACCATCGCTAGCGATTTCATCAAATTTCCTGTGGAGTGCTAAAGCCAGGAATGTGTGTAAACAATAATATTTCCCCCTCCGGGCCAGTGGGTTCATTTATCATTTATCACGCCAGTTAAACCCAACCATCCGTCTGGGTATCGAGACGTTTGACTGACGTCAACCAACATGTCAGTCACTTACCTCCCGGTGACCCCATGCTCTCACTCAGAGGTTTTCATTTGGAAGAGCGCTGTAATGTAATGAGATTGGGGGGCTGAACACAGACCACCGGCTATAACTCAGTCTTCGGCACCTTTCCCTCAAGCAGGTTGAAACGCTCCCTCGTGCCACTGCAGGAGCTAAACCCAGTGTCGTCGAGGGGTCTGCCGTCACGTCTGTTTCCAGGCATCTCCCTCTGCTCGATGGAGAACCGTTTAAGTTCCAGCACTGATCGGAAGGTGATAATAAGTCCCAGGTTCCCTCTGTGTGTGCAAGCTGTGCTGTCGTGTGTGATCGGTGAAGGAAAGGTGCCATGAGCACACGGGGAGAGGGTGTCACACGGAGTGAACCGTAAGACCTAAACGTGTACAGTCCCTGACCTGGTTTATGAAGTACGACTGGAGGAAGAACCCGATGCCAAGTCCTCGCAACTTGTCAAGAGTGATGGTCATGAAAGTGTTACAGTATGGGGGCTGAGTATATGCTTCAAACAAAGTGCATGTCTGATTGTCCAACAGGATCTAGAAGCCCATTCCCCTGGCTTTCTTCTGACGTTGGAATTATGGGCCTGTGTCGCGCAATTTTTGTAACCTTCTGAAAAAATTGACTGTTAAACAAGCACACTCACTTTCACACAGCGATTGGCAAAGTATGTGGAGGTGGAAGTATGGCTGCTCAGATCGTCTATCAAACTCCTCTCTCTCTCTCTCTCTCTCTCTCTCTCTCTCTCTCTCTCTCTCTCTCTCTCTCTCTCTCTCTCTCTCTCCACACTCCTGTCAGACAGGCACAGAAGTACGGACACTTTCCTTACCTTTTCCAGAACGGCCGTATTCGGAAAACACAAATGTTCTGGACATTGTAACATATTCGGGAAATAGTCTGGAGTGAGCCCTTGTGAGAATGCCTTCTGGACAATCCCAGGCGCCGCCCCTCGCCTGAATGTTCCGGAACTTTTCCTGCGGTCGCGAACGCATTCGACTCGGACGGTGTGCCTCTGCGTTCTTCATGTGTGAACGGCAAACTCCAGAAATTGTCCAGATTGTTTGTGCAAAGTCGTGACGGCCTCCAAGGAGAGACTGTATGAAGGTACAGTCTCATAACCTGATTGTCAGATGACCTCATGGTTACAAAGACACGCAAAAGATTCTAATATAAGTTTGCAGCCTAACAGCCTGGTGCTGCCTGTCGCAAGTTTAACATGAGGCAGATCCTGCTTCAAGCATTAACGCCTGAACTCTGTATGCCATGTCCTGTTGCTAGGCTGACGACTGTAGTACCTTGTCTGGTACCCTCTTCCGTGATTGGCCAGCCCACTCTTCCCTACATATACTGGCACTTGAAGTTGTATGATATTGGTCCAAATGGATGGATGAAAAGGATTCGTATTGTGTGAAGGCACCCGGGTACTTGTGTAACACCAGCTCCGACCCTTCATCTCTTCCTGACAGAGATGCCCAATGTGCCTTTTCCAACCCCTGGTAAAGTAAATGAATTTATGTTGGATTTATCCAAAGCGCTGCCTCTCATTTAACCCCTTCTCACACATCAGTGGCTGCTAAGCCTCAGTCCTGGCACAGGACTATCCACTGGGAGCAATCGGGGTTCAGCGTCTTGCTGAAGGACACTTCTCTATGGCGACCGGATTGAGGCACCAACCACACAGTGGATGAATGACCTTCCTGTGCCTTCCCAACCACGACTGTAAGGCGTCATGGGGTCAACTCTCAAACTGACGGATATACTCGCGAGTGCTGTAAATGATGTGAAAATGAAAGGGTTGTCATCGTAACGCTCGCTTGACACCCTTTGATTGTCTTCTTAGCAGTTTCAGTCCTGAGCCATTTCCCTCCGCGAGCTGCCGTCCCTGCAGCGTGTGCACAGTGTAGACGGAGGCTGTGTTTGGTGACTTTGGCCGCCAACATGCCGCGGCAGCCAGGGGGGATGAAGGCACGGGCGGGAGTGAGCCGAGGACAGGCACTGTGTGGACTCCGGGGGTTTGGCGGAGTCCGACACGCAGCCGCAGAGTGCGGTCCCATCATTGAGTCCTGCTCTCACAGCGGGAGAGGGGATGAAATATGGACTCCCTTTTTAAATATCCCGTATAATAACTGTGTTGACAGGCGCCGTCAGTTACCTTCTGCAGGAATGTCGTGGCATTTAGATAATTGGCTGTAAATAGCCTTTTATTATACCTCACGATCACACAGCGGTGAAGGCTTTTTTTTACAGCAAAGGTTGGGTGGTGGTTTTACTCGCCCTGTTATGGAGCTAAATACATATTTCTCACGTGCGCATTCAGCCGAGGACCGAGCCAAGGGAATGATTGAAAGAGCCGCTCTGCCTTCACCGAGACAAATTTATTTACACTTAATCCGTCCCCGTCTGTCTGCATCCACTCGCCACCGATACTGGCTCATTTACAAAAGGCAGAAATCTGTCGTCTCTACTCTTTTGTGAGGGATGTTTGACCTAATTTCCTTCAGGAAAAGTGATTCATCGTCGCAGAAGATGGCAGGGGGACAGAGGTGCCGCTCTGGGGAACATGCACAAAGACTGATCACAGCTTTTGAGTTGTTTGTTTTTTTAGATAGGATACCTCAGAGACTTCGCCACAATGCCTGAAGCTGTTTGTTTTTTTCTTCCAAACTATGAAGCTACTTGTGCATTTAACTGACAGGCGGTGGATAATGGGGAAACAGCCTCGGGGAGGTTGGGGGGAAAAAGCAAGCAGTTTTGCACATTTACTTCTTCTGCTGACAAAAGAAGCTGAATTATATCCCAAATAAACACCCAGCTCCAGACATTGGGGCATTATCATAACATCTCGGCATATCAGTCTTGTTAAACATGCCCTCATACTTAAGTAATTACACTGAAGCGATGGCGATGGCATTATTAGTCGCTTGAGTCTCCAATTAAACTCTTTCGGTGGCTGTCATTTCTGCTGGCGGTGGGTCTCTGTTGGCTCGGGATCTGGCTCGCACAGTAAATAGGAGTACAAAGCTGACAGCTGTCTGATAAATTATGCACAGCCCAGTGTTTCAGAGGTGGATACACACACACACACACACACACAGACACACACACACACACACACAGACAAGCACCCGCATTCACACTGATCCTTGCGCGCTCAGGTCCCAGCGGTACAGTTGAGCGGAACCTCGAGTCTCATTAAACTCCTCCGCACATTTAGTTTCTGATTCCGCCCCGTCCCGGGCCTCGGTGGGTCCTGTTTGTGTGTGTGTGCGTGCGCGCGTCTCTGTCTTATCTTCTTCACACCGTCTTTTAACATCCCTCGTGTCGCTCCTCTTCACTCGTGAGCTGTTTCTCTTGCATACAGTCGCGGTGGTGTTTTTTCTTGACGGACTTTGAATCCCAAAGCATTGTGTAGAAATAGAAAAGCAAATGATCTGAAGTTAAATCGTCCGCAACATTATCATAGACCTTTGGCAATATGCGATACTTACAAGAGTGCTTACGAATGACGCGTTGCAGAAAGCGAATGCACCTGACAGTCAGTCACCACCATGCGTCTGCCATCGGTTGTCTGATGGCTGCCGCCGGTGGCAACGGTCCAAACCAACAACAAGCGCTCCGACCGCACATGTTTGGAACGTGTTTACGTGCACAGACACACGCGAGGTGTCCACTGTCCACATCCGCAGGGGTGTATCAGGACTGCTTCTGTCTACCACCTTCGTTAATGGTGGCAGGCATGATGGATTACTGTAAGAACGCTTCTTTAATGATTAAAGGCAGCCTGTGGAGTTTTACACATCTAATAGGGCCGTGGAGCAAAGTTTTTAAAAGGTAGGATTCCCATTCTATCACTCATTGACAGGCGGCGGCGGTGGTGGTGGTGGTAATGCACAACAAACATATGCTGCAATACTCCAGCAAAGGTTGTGAGAAGGAATATTTCAATTCAATATTCGGAATATTCCAAAGATCTGTAGGAAACGTTTCATGGGGAAGGAATACTAGACAACATTTTGTTTGACAAGAAAACCACACAGGTTACTGTTAACATGTGTAACTGCATTTGACCTACTAACCACTGTCGGCTTATCAGAAAGCCGGGACTCCTAATGACTCGCGCGTGTTTTACAAACTCGACCGCCGAGACGAGGAGTTTGTCCATCCAGTCGTGTTGGATAAGGAAAGCATCCTCCTGTGTATGTTGTTCAGTAATGGTGCTGAATGAAGAATCGCATTTTCATCGTCGGCAAGATACACATGTGTGCAATAAACAAATCACAAAAGACGCAATGGAACAAATCATTTGATTTACGCGCACCATGCATTTGCACGGAGTTTCCAATTGTCATTATAAGACTTGAGCTTGAGCCCAACATACTGGAAAAATCTGTGCAGAAGTGACTTAAATCCCCCCCTGCTGCTGCTGCACAAACCAATGACACTCGATACCACAGCCCGCCCCCCCCCCCCCCCCCCCCCCCCCCCCAATCATTCTATCGTTTCCACATCTTCTAGCCGTCCTCCCCTCATTTTCCCCTCATCCTGCCGTCTGGACGGCGCATTAGAGTCGTGTGAAAGGACCCGGACATCATGCTTGTTCGCTGTGTTATCACTCAGCCATCGGTGTCCTGTTTCTTCACATGTTGCCACGTCGTCACCTTCTGCAGACTCCGTCTCCGCACCCTGTTAAGACCCCCTCTATCCTAAATCCTCTCCCTACTCCGATCGCTAAGATCTGGCTTCCCTTATGATGCAGAGATAAATAGCTTAGCATTTTGCCACATGGCGGGCTGAAAACGAGGAGGCCGGGCTGGGTTCATTTCAGTCGGTCTGGACTGCTGCCGTCGTGTGAAGTCAAGACGGTGAGGGTCATGTGTGTGGCAGTACTCCGCGGTCACGTGTGATTCTTCAGGCAGTCGCTTAAAAGGTGAAGTCTGAGAGTTGAATGAGAATCCATAAGAAAACCCCCAAAAAACCATCAATTCTGCATTTTAGGCTGGAATTAGTCACAGGCTTAAAGGGGCAGTAAGCGATTCTAAGGCAATGCACGAATATTTCCTCACGGCCGGCTAGCTGTCGGTTCTGTGTGCGCGCTGGAAAAAAATTCTGGTTTTCAGCTCAGCGCAGGCTTTGTAAATCAAAAACAAAACAAAATGGTGCGGACCGCACCACACAGCACTGCGAGTGCAGTTTGTTAACATCACTCGAGGACACGTGTACAGATGTTACTGGCGCCTGACGGCCTGAGCAGTAAAACTTACAACAAAGAGACAAACAAGCTTTCTCCAAAATCGCTTACTGCCTCGTTAAGTTGGGACCAATAACTCTGCATAACGCCCATAAAACAGGGTTTTTGCTTCATTTTTTGGTATGGATTAAACAATTCAGAAAATCCACCACCAGATATGATGTGTGGATGTGTGTTGAGACCAAGTTGGTCGGGTTGTTTCCCCATGTCCTCAGTCTGCTGAGATACGCGGCTACCGGCTCCAGCTTCATATATACATATAGTTTACAGACATGATAGTGTTATCGGTCTCGTCATCTAACTCAGAGAAGCAGGTAACCTTATTTCCCAAAATGTCAAACTAATTGTTTTGGCCATTTATCAATGATAGTTGTTAACCTGGGTTCTCTGGGAATTTTATGACAGCCATTTTTTTTATATATTTGGGCAAACAATGTTATCCCCCCAAAACAGCAATAAAAAGAAAATCGTTCTGCCGAGGTTTTAAATGTGAGATTTATTCGTTCTTGGAGTCATGCGAGGAGCATGACTAGCTCAGGCGGAGGGAAGACGGCGTGTGAGAGCGTTACAAACCACACAGGAAACAATGTACGCCGCAGCGATCGCCACCTGATCCCGCCCGTGGCTCCAGTTAAAACCATCGCTCTTAAACGTGGCCCGGTGGTACGCAGACAAGACACACAGGCCGTCGCTATGAATATGAATATGAATATGAATGGTCCAGCCGCGCGTAGATCAAGCGCACGCAGGACCCGAGCAGCGCATTGGAAATTGGGAGTGGATGTGGTCACCTGCAGCTCTCTGGTCTTTATTAAAAGAAAAAACAGAAAAGGGCAAATGTTGATGTTTATTATAACAAGCTGCATTACATTATTATTGCTTGGCCTTGCTCCCAGTGAGATAGGAGCCTCTGCCGAGACCAGTAATGAATGAAAGCTGAAGTGTGTGTGTGTGTGTGTGTGTGTGTGTGTGTGTGTGTGTGTGTGTGTGTGTGTGTGTGTGTGTGTGTGTGTGTGTGTGTGTGTGTGTGTGTGTGTGTGTGTGTGTGTGTGTGTGTGTGTGTGTGTGTGTGTGTGTGTGTGTGTGTGCGTGCGTGCGTGCGTGCGTCTGCTGAACCCACAGATGAAACCACACCACATGGGACAGAGGAGAAAAGGCCTTGTCGCTTGCGAGAGCAAAAAAATGTAATCAGCGACGACCAAATTCAATCTGTGAATACAATGACACAGTTTGCAGACACCGGTCCCACAGGTTGACTTCTCTGCTCCGTGTTTCAACTGCTGCCGATTATTCATTGACACACGTTTTGTTTTTTTCCCCGCCACAGCTGCCATAACCTGTAGTGCAGCTGTTCGTATCTGAGGGTCCGTCTCCGCTTTGACTTAGAGCGAATGGGATAATCTCAGTGTGAAAGAAAGATTAGCGGGGCAAGGGCGCCGACTCAAACTCTCCACTGATCACCGCCCCAGGCACAACAGTTCCACTAATGTGAGCGCAGAATTAGTTTTCCATGCTACAATGGATGAAAGTCTGAGCCCGAAAACCAGACAAGCAAAGCCCGCGGCGATTACGAATGACTGTTGCGTCCGCGCGGATACCTTTGCAGCTTGCCCCGAGGCAACTTTTTGTCACCAATCGCTTCTTCTGCCTCAAGGATGTTCATTTAAAAATGTTATTATTTCATTTTTTTAAATTTTTTAATTTTATCGTCCAGTATCCTGTGCATCGAAGGTTGTGGGAAAAAGATGAGAATTTATCTGAAGACAGCCCTCGGTTAATAGCAGCTGGACAGAATACAAGTGTGGATTAAATGATTAAATGGGAAAATGAAATCTCATTAGCCAAATTCTTATCCCAAGTGTTTTTACGTGAAATGAAAATTAGGTAATCGAACAATCGAACAAACTTTGCCTGAAGCACGAGGTGCATTTTTTTGTGCATACATTTTTCCACAAAACCTGCATTTAACCAAATATCATTACAGTGTTTGTAATAATTATATATATAAAGCCTTTGTTGACTTCCACATATATATATATATATATATATATATATATATATATATATATATATATATATATGAAGCCTTTGTTGACTTCCACCTGTACAGCTTGAAATGCTACACATTAAGTTGACTTATTTGGTTTTTCTATTACTTGACCTTTTACTCAGACATCATATTTTGTTTTCAGTGGCATTTGAAAGAATTTACATCACATTCGCCTGACATTTGACTCGGAAACCTTTGAGCCTCGCTAATAATGGGGAGAATATCCAGAGCTGCGGAGGTGCCGGATAGATAGGGATCAGTGGACACATCTGGCGGGAGGAAATACCACTATCACCAGCAAGTCAGGGGTTCTCCCCGCAGACCCAGCCCCCCCCCCCCGCCATGAAATCCATCCAGGTATCCAGTGTGGACAAAAGTGAAGCAATCCTTTGTATTTCACAACAATCGGATCACGAATGGGAGCATCACATGGTGAATTCATGCACTCGGGGGCTGCTGTGACATCGCCACTTGGTCACACTGTCCCGCTTGTCGGAACAAAGTTTTCTCTCTCTGACCTCTGCAAACCCACAGATTGTAACCGGCAGCTCTGGTTGGATGTGCGGCACCACGGCAAACACCGGGAATTACGGAGCCGCGTCCTTTGTCTGCACACAGACATGGCAGCAGACTGCGTCGTCGCTCTGCACAGGATGCTCCGCTGGGTAAAGTTTGTCCGGCCGCGCTGGGGACGGCCGGCATAAACATTTATCTGCCCTATTTGTTTTTGCTGGCTGCGTATGTGGAGAGGGCCGCACGAGGAGAGGATGCTCCGCGTCTCTTTTCGGCCGGATTAGTTTTCCAGAGGTCACAAAGTGCCGAATTTAACTGGGGCACAGGAAGGGCATGCAGTAACGGAGCTGCAGAGCATGTTTGGATGCATGCAATCACATATTTAATGCTTAATCTGCTGTCGCAGACGAACGGAGCTGGATTTCAAATTAATAGTCGGGAGCTGTTAACAAACAAGCTTCCGGGGGTCCGTGTCCTCGTGAAATGAGAAGCCCTTTTCGTCACGCAGCTTGTTTTCTGCACTGTAGATCTAATGATGCTTATTAGTTAACAGGACTTCATCTTGCACGATGTCGCCCCCCCGCCACCGCATGAATAATCAATGAGCGGCTGCTTAATAAACATGAATGGGGGGGGGGGTGTATATATATATATAGCTGAGCCTCAGCACCAGCCTCGGCAGAAGGCTGGAGAATGACCAATAGGGAGGGAGCATGTGAGGCGAGGAGGGTCGGGGGGGAAGTGCGTGTGTGAGAGAGAGAGAGAGAGAGAGAGAGAGAGAGAGAGAGAGAGAGAGGCTGAGCGCAGAGATACAGCCACAAGCTGGGGGTGGTGGGCGGGGGGCGTCAGTCCTGTCAGCCAAAGTCAGTCGTGTGGCAGTGGAAGAAAGACACCGGAGCTGACTGAGGCAGGCAGTTCAGAGGAGGAGAGGGGGAAAAAAGACGCTCTCTGGCTTCCTCTCTCTTCGCTGGCTGGAGTGGCCGGAGGGGAGAGCCTGGATGGTGTGATCTGCTCCACCATGGGATGCAGCCTCTGTACCCTGCAGAAGCCTGAGGAGCAGTATAAACTACTCTATGAAGTCTGCCAGGTACTGCCGGGAGTTTTACACACTCGCCAACTTACTTTTTCAGTTGTTTTATTGTGCTTTTTCCTCGCTCGTTTATGGTGGGGGGGGGGGTTGTTTTTTTTGGACTTGTTGAAATGTAGTCTTCCAGCGGCGGGGAGGGGAAGGTTGTTGTCACTGGCCGGTTGGGAGATGAGTGAAGTAGAGTTTGGCCGGAGCTCCTGCAGCTGAACAGCCTGAACTCTGGCCGCAGGGGTCAGCGAGAGGTGGCGCGCTGTTCTTAAAGGAGGGGAAGGGGGCTGTGGGGGGGGGGGGGCTGACGAAGAGGTGACAGCTCTCTCTATGCGTCTGCTGGTGTGTGCCGACCACTGCCCACCTCCTCATTGTCAGCTGAATGCCGACTCGCAGCTTTTTTCGAGCTTTAACCCCGGTATGGTTTTCCCCAAAGTTTATATTTAACACTCCTCTGCCTGTTGTGCACTTTTTTCTTCTTCAGATGCACCATTAACATGTGTGAAGATTGTTTTCACACGAGAGCCCAGGACGGGGGCAGTTTCTTATTTAAGTTTCATTAAAACAATCCTGGTTAGTGCTGAACACAAGTTATCAATTAGTTGGCTGACTAAAACTTCCCTTGACTCCAGCTCCTCAAATGTGAGGATCGGCTTTTTTCTTTTCTTTTTTTCATATGGTTGGGAATTGAATATCTATGGAGTTTTTGACTGTTGGCAAAAAAAACAAACTATAAACCTAAACACCCGCTTGGATGGAGGGAGACTGTGGCTGGCATTTAAAACAATTTTTTTATTGAATTGAAAAACTGATTGATAGATTAATAAATAATAGAATCTAATCATTGGTTTCTCCAGTTCTGATGCTCAAAGTAAAAGAAAAAAGAATTGTTGATGGTTTCATGTTTCAAATTAAAACATTTTTTTTCCTGGAAGCCAATTTCCCCAGATGTTGTTCATTATTTCAAATCGCTGAACCATCAGCCACCTTTCTGCCTGGATCCTCTCTGCCCTCAGATGAACTCGGTATGAACCCACCTTCTGCAGCGATCAAATCCATCCGTCTGTGTACAGTAGGTTGTTACATAAAAAAAAAAAAAAAAGGGACCTGTCTCATGTGGAAGTCAGGTCAAAGATTTAGCCGGCTGAATTGTTATGTATTCTTTCAGTGGAGAAAATGTTGCTATATCATGCGCTCTGTGAGTGGCATGTGGTGCCCCAGAACAAAACCCTGCAGCATGTTGCCATTCTCCGTTCCTCTCAGGCTCCGCTGCGTTGTCGACTCTAATCGAGACGACACAATCGGGGCCGCCGCTTTATCCCTGGGAGTGTTTGGACTCGAGGGGCCAGTCCGGTCTAATGAGTGGACACAGCGACCCGTCAGACAGCAGAGAGCGCAGCACTCTGGCAGACATCTTTGTGGACTGCTTTCTGTAATATGCTCTTCTTCATTTTTCTCCCCATCATTTTCATCCATAATGGGCCCCGGCCTATGTGTTATCCTCCTGTCGCAGCGAATTACATCTCCATTTGCTGCACAGTGGGGCCGGGTGGCTAGTGGCCGGTTTAAATGAACGCAATGATCAAGCTCTCTCTGTGGATCTCACTCATTATCTACCCCCCCCCCCCCCCCAAAAAAAATGCCCCCTCTTATCAGGGGTGCCTGTCATTGTGCCTGCAAATAGTTTGGCTTTGATTTGGTGTTAGTGATTCGCCCCCGACCGACCACTAACAGCAAAAACATGGTGTCTGTTGGCAGAAGGCTGTCACTTCTTTTGTCCTGCCTGCTCTTTTGGCCACAGAGTCATCGTACGTGTCAATTATCTTGGACTGGCAGATCCTTCTCTTCCAAACGCACGTTGTATACAGTGGCCGGCTATACCGGATAATCTCCGATCTCCGAGCTCCACAAATGATTTGTCAACACGTGACCGCAGAGATAACAAACTGCACATGTAATTATTTCTGGTTATTCTCTTTCAAAGACCGATAATGGTTATGCTCGCGGAAGATAACCATTGGGGGTTAAAAAAAGTGAATTGCTCAATTTACTTATTTGGTGAAGTTCCCAGGCAGCGTCTAATCATTTCCGAGTGACTGAATGTTTATACTAAGCTTGATCATATGTCTATTTACCCAGATTAATGAGAAACAGTGAGTTTTCCATGGCCTTTGGCCAGTGATACCACAATGATCAATCTGAGGCAGCACACATTGAGCATTGTGGAGCAGCTCGTCCAGCCCCCTGACACACTTTGTGTACGTTTAATCATTAAATATTCACCCACAGCCTCTAACTACCGGCTCTAGCTCTGGTTAATGATGGCCAAGTTCACACTTGACCGGCCGAACCTGCGATTCGCCATGTACACGTATGTAAATACATAAGTCCTGCAGGTTCCTTGTAAAGGCTTCAGCGGCTGTTATAATAACTAGGGCTGTATTGATCTGATGCGGTGGATTTGTGCCAGCCCTGACGCTGTACGCAAGACGGGCACGTGACTGATTCACATCACACAGACACACTCTCCTGAACAATGTCAATTATAAAAAAAATCCGCGTTTCCACGATAGCAGATTCGTTCAGTCAGTCATGGCAGGTTTTTCTGAGTGACAGGGTTTTTTCCTGGCACCTTGTTCCCTTACACAAAACGCTTGCAGCGAGTCCCACACGGTTAAGTGTACATATTCTAAATTTGAGGAAAGATTGGTGCATCCCTACGCATCACCTGCATCAATTCTATCCTTGTGAATAAATCTTATGAATACACTTACACTCTTGTAATGTGTAAGTAATATGAACCGTCAGCCACCCGCTGCTGTCAACTCAGACACTTTTATTTTGTTTGTGTATGACACTAATATTTGAAATATGTAACTGCTTTGCATAGTATAAGCATACCTTTATTATTTACAGAATGAAATGCATTGAGGTGACTTTTTTTCCCCGCTACTGTACAGCTACTGCAATAATGGTCACGGTCAGCTGGAATACTTTCGTGTTAAATTACCTCAAGAGGATTTGGGAACGGACTCATTTTCCTCAGGCTCCTGCAACTTGACAACGTTTCTAACAGACTTGAGACTTGACTTGGGCCTGAAAGACTCCAAACCAGCTCCTCAGGCAGGGAGGCAATGTGTCATATATCTGTGACAAAGAGCTCCTCAACCACTAACCATTACATGTATTGTCGCTGAGGTGATCGTGACGAGCTTGGTCACATACTCAAGCCAAAACTGAACGAGTGAGTTCTGCGGCTGTGTCCACGCTACAGTAGATAGGGATGTATGAAGTCGGCACGAGCACATCCTTAGCGTGTCCCTCTGTCGGGATTCTATACGAGGTCTTCATTCTCCTTACTGATACAGGCGGATCCTCTTGATCAGAGAGCCGGGCGCGGCGCCCACCCTGCCCTGCGCCTCATCTCTCCGAGAGCTTAATAATCCATGAACACCTGAAATCGTTCCAGATCATTAAACACCTTAGCTCCAACTCCCATGTTGGAAGCATGAAAAATATGGTTTCAGAAAAGGCAACAGATTGCGCACTTTAATTTTTTTTATTATGTTTTTTTGCCTGCAGGCATTTTATCAGTTCTGGCAGAATGACTCCCAGCGCTCGGTTGACTTGGTAGCCCCAGCGGGTCGGCTCGGATAGAGGAAACTAGGAGTGTCGCTCTCTGCATACTGTACACTATTTCTCAAAATCAAATGCAATTTTTTTTTTGTTTACACCACAAAATAGAGCCATACTGGAGATCAAACATCGTTAAGGCCCGTCAAACAAAGCCAACGCAGCGTTCCAGACAAGTGTTTTCCCTTTTTTTCCGCTGTAATTATTTAAGGCCTGAGCTGCACTGGGCCTCGGTGCTCCCTTTTTAAACTTGACCCCTCTGACAGCCGTGAACCCCTCGGTCTTTTTCTTCAAAGCGGAAGGTAAGCACCATGTGGAGATGTAAGCCCAGCTGCTTTTGTCAGGGACTTGAAGGTAGAGGCCTTGGAAAAACTCTGTTTGACAGTCCCAGGGCTCTTAATCTCTCCAGAAGTGCTCTGTAATGGCGGTGGCGCCGTGCTGCGGCTCAAAACAACACAGGCTGCCCACCGAGGCTCTGATCCAACGGCGAAACCGATCGGACGGCGCTCCCTCCCGCGCTCTCTCTCTCTCTCTCTCTCTCTATCTGTCGTTCTGTCGATTCCTCTTCTCTCTCTCTCCGTTTCCTGCAGGACAACAACATCTTACACCAGAAATCGCCCGAGCTTAAGAAGTTTATACAAATGAGCCCGTCGGAACTTTTCCCTGCCTCACGCCTCACGAGTTCCACTGCCTAATGAGCCGTGTTTCTGATTGAAGGCTGCTAAGATGTCGTCGCAGCGCCAGATGGTCTCGGTGTGACATCCCCTGGACCCGGACAGACGGAAAGATGAGATGTAAATATTTGTACAAGAGAGCTCCTCACCAGCCAGCACCCAACCCCCTCGGTCTATACTGTAAGACTCCCCTGTCATCAGAGAAGCCCCCCCCCCCCCGCCCCAAAAAAAAGGGAGAAGCATGCAGCTCCCGCTCGTCCCAGCGCCTGTAATGAGGCTCGACACAGACTGCACACAGAGACAGCGCAGGGGTCTCCAGGGCCGAGCGCGCCCGCTGGAGCCCCGACGCCGCGTCTGTTTTTTAATAAACGGCTAAGACCGGTGTGCCGTCACATCTGCTAAACACTGGAGCAGGTGGCGGGGCGGCCACAGGGGAGCGCTCCCGGGAGCCCGCGCACTCACTGTCGGTCCAGAGCAGATGACGGAGAGGGATCACAGCCGCAGCGGAGACGTTACGAGATCCATTGTACATCAGGAATCACTGGCGCTTAGCGAGATGGTCGGCAAACAACCTAAATGAGCTCAGTGAGCTCTGATGGTAACATAACATGTTGTTGACGTGTCAAAGACATTCAACTTTTCAGCAGAGATAAATTGGATCAAACATTAGTAATTGAGTAACACCTTCTTCTTTCTCCAGCGGGTCAAGAGGGCACAACAGCAGGCCTACTGTACACTTTACTAGAGCTGCAACAGTTGATCGATTGATAATCAACTACTAAATCAAAATGAATCGGTTTAAGTAGGTTTTATTGGGGGGGGAAGCCTTTTTTTTGTGAAAATGTGAATATTTTCTGAAATATAAGCTCCTCTTTGACAGGAAACTAAACATCTTTGGTTTGCGGACAAAACAAAACATTTTCTTGGTGTTTGGGAAACACGATCGCCATTTTTCACCACTTTAATTGATTAATCGATAATGAAATTAATGGTTAGCTGCAGCCCTACTCTTTACATTACTTAACATTTTTCAGATACTTACATATATTAAAATGCAGTGTCTCTGCCTTTAAAATCTTTTGGTTGCTTCCGCACCTTTAACGTTTTTCAGGTATTTTAAATTACTGAATTAGATTAGACAGACGCATCCAATTATTTCAGCTTTAAAAACGTTTCATATTGACATTTTCCTCATAATGTAGTTCCATATCACAACGTAAAGTGACGTCTACCACGAAACCACTCGTACCACATGTAGATGTCACTCAGTGGAGAAGTATCAGTGTCACTGTATCAGACATACTTGTCAAGCCTCACGACAAACCATAACTGATCATTAGGGGCGTGAGTGACAGGACAGCAGACACAGAGAAGATAACATTTAAAAGTGCATTGCAGGCTCGCTGGCGCAAAGTTCTTTTTGAAAAGGCAGCACATTTCTGACCCATGTTGAAGTTGCAGATGTTGTTTTACAGGGCGCTGCACAGGCGAGGCCCTCCGATCTTTTTTCACTGGGGAGCACAAGATCAGGGATGATGACATCACAAGATCAGGGATGATGACATCACAAGATCAGGGATGATGTCATCCTGAACAGCTCTTGTCAGAAATTGGTTTTTTTTTGTTCCCCTTTTGTTGGTTTGCAGTAGTGCAGCGCTCATCGGTCAGCTGTTTTACAAGTGCAGCGGCGCATGGATCCGGTTCCACGATCGAGAGTTTGCGGATTATGAAGAGCGCGTGCGTGCGCCACATACAGCGAGTGCTTCGTTTGCGTGCGTGCGTGCGTGCGTGCGTGAACAAAACATGTCTGCGAGCAGTCGCCCAGGAGCTCCGACGTGTGGGGCACGTTTGAACGAGTAAAAGGATGATCGTCTCTCATTATCAAGCTGTAAGAAAGGGCAGCGGTGTGTTTGACACGCAGGCATTCTGCATCAGTAGCAGCGTGATTTAGGACTTAGCTGTGGGAGTCAGCTGCACGGAGGGAGCTGCGCTCTCCCTTGTGCCTTGTTCTGGCTTTGTCATACTTTGAGTTTTCTTTTGTGTGTGTGTGTGTGTGTGTGTGTGTGTGTGTGTGTGTGATTGATGTCCGCTCCCCCGACCTCCCCTTCTTCCAGTGGAGTGCGCCTCTGTGCAGCGCTGTCGATCGCTGCTGGAGCAAACTGGGCTTGAGCGAACAGCCTTTTGCGCGTCTTAATCACATTATAACGTGCTATTTGACTTTTTCCACAGCAGTTACCAACTGCCTGACTGGGCTGTGTAACAATGCAACAATGAACATCATAATTGAAACGAGGTCTTATTCTGAATAGGGTCGATTAGCGCTGTCCGTGTAAATGTAGCCACTGTTAAATGCAGTTTTGAGGCCGATCATTCAGCCACTGTTCTCGCCCCGTGTTTTTATTTATTGAAAATCATACTTTGTGTGAAGATGCCGTGGCACATTTATTGTGTCCGACTCTACAAGATTTTCGCTTGTTGGGATTGTTGTGATTATTTGGTGGGTTTGGTTTGTAGCAGCTCATGATGTAAGGCCCACTGCGCGTTGGCTCTCTCGTGTTATATTTTCATTCGAGATCTTCTCAGTTACTGCGATGGACCGGTGACCTGTCCGGGTGTGAGTGGGAAAAAATCAATACTATATGGACTATATTTATGCGGCGCGTTTCTTGGTCTTATTGACCACATTAAAGCGCTTTGCAGGTTTACAGATCGAACCGCCCACCTTCGGGTTAGGGGACGACCGACTCCACCTCCTGAGACCAGGAGAAGTATTAACCGCTTTCAAATCAAGGTGGAAAATTCGGAGTTAGTCTTTTTTCATGAATGGTCACAGTTTGCTGCTGGTAGGCTGAAGAATTTTTAAATGAAAGGAGATCTTCTCATCTATTAGATATTTTACAGAAGTGTACAAAAGTTCAGCAGCTCCCTGCTAATTTCGACGACAGACACGAAGCGTCCTGGAAGCGATTTTGGAATTCTTAATTGATCAGCCCTGGATAACATAACGTCCCGTGTCTAAATCAGATTAAGGTGAAAGTTAACGGCGATGTCTCTTTCATTAAGTGTTTTCAATACCCAACCCCCCCCCCCCCCCCCCACCCGCAGAGATTTTCTTTCTACTCAGGTAAAAGAACAATTAGTGCAAATTGAAATACGCTCTTTAAAGAGTTCATATCCACACACACACACACACACACGCACTCACCGGCTGGCTGGTCCCCCAATTTCCTTGCCTTCTTATAAAAATGGTTTCAAAGTGAAATAAAAGGGGGATTAACTGTGTTTTTTCAAGTTGAATGACCCACATTCAGACCGCCTCTCAAACGCTATACAGGCCTCCCGGAAAAATGAGCCTTCAAGTCTTCATGCTGTCTATCACGTCAGCGCTCTCCGCTCCGTTCCAAAATACAGACCTTGAAGAATTCCTCTAAAGAGGGTGTATCGGACCAGAAAGAGGAGGCGAGCGCCCCCCCCCCCCCCCGCCCCCCCCACTCTCGGGGGCTCTTTAAAAACGTCTGACTATAGAGTGAAGTTCCCCGGGTTTCTTTTTTTTTCACTCCTCGGCCCGGCTCTGAAAAGGCCCCGGTCCGCCTGGCGGAGTTTCCACTCCGTTCACCTCAGCGCGTTTCCCTGAGGAACAAGAACACTGGCTCTGTAATGATGTTCTCCTCTTTATTAAAGGATTACGCTGTGACTGAACGGCCGTATCAAAGACTACTGTTACACAGCGCTGTCTGTGACTTGACTTAATATCCTGCGAAGCCCTGCTCTGAATGATAACGATTAGAATTGGAGGTTATGTTACGGTGGCACAGTGACTTTATCGATAGTGGGGGGGGGGGGGGTTTGCAGACTGTCACATTTTTAACAGGTTATGCATTTCGGTTGTTATTATTGATGTTGCATGTGTCACAACATCAATGTTGTTGGCTAGCGTTTCAAAAAATTGTGCAACTAATAGTAGATCTGCTGCAGTAGCCACTGTAAAGCCACTGTGGCTTTTAAGTAGAACGTTTGGCAAACGTGGCGACTGTAACTAACATGAACTCAATTCAATTTTAGATTGATTTATAGATATTTTCGTTTTGGGGGGGGGTTAATCAGGGTCTTCATGAATATGAAAGCTCAGTTTCAGTGAGACTACCTGAATAGATAATAAAATAGATAAATAATGCATGAAAACCTGAGGCAGCCGGAGCCCATCAGCCATAATATAATAATAATAATAATAATGAAAGAGATTGAGCCCTCCGCCTGGCAGATAAGCATCGTTGGCAGCATGGTTAGCAATCTCACACACACACACACACACACACACACACACACACACACCGGCTCCCAGATCAACATCTCAATCGGGCTCGATTTGCGTCTCCAGGTATGATACCGCGTCGGGCCTCGCAGCACCGGTCACCCCTGCTGCCCCTAATTATTACCCAGCGGAGCTGAAGGCTGACATAACTTATCACGTGAGGAGGAAAGCCCAAATCTCCGAATTGCTCTGAAGGAGCCTTAACCGACTCGCGCGTGGGGATTCGTGGTCCCCACTGCAGTCCGCTGTTGCTCCGGAGGTCAAATGTGACATTTTAATTAAAGGAAAATGGGCGGTGAATAACAAAGCCACAGCTGCGTAAATTCCTCACCGGCCGCCGGCACAACCGACCCTCAAATATGGCCTTTGCCGTCCTCTTGTCATTAAAACGGATTTAACAGGGGACGCCTCTTGGGGCGGTTGACGGCCATTTCGGCCCGTCAGTCGTCACTGCGCTGTGTCAACATGGACAACAGCCCTCGAGGGGGTTTCGCATTCGCAAGGGCAGGCCTGGTTGAAGGACGTATTCAGGATGAAAGTGTTAAAGTCGCGTTTCTTTCTTCTTTCCGCTCTCTTTCGATCTGCGGTGGCGTTAAGGCGCAGGCTTAACGCGGCGTAGTTGGAGAGCTCGGCGGCGCTGAAGCATTGTGTATTGTGTCGGGGGGGGGGGGAGTGTTGTGTGTTTTTTCTCAGTGTGCCGCAAAGGGCCGCTCCGTGTCAGAGGTGAGCGCAGTGAATGGGGGCCACGGGACCCCCGCCGAAGCTGGGAGGAGACTCCCTCCCCCCCCTCCCTCCATTGAGAGCACTGAGGCAGAATGCTATGGGCTCAACAAGACAGGGGCTAAAGGCTTTGTCTCTGGTTCACTGCCTCCAAGTAGCCCTGGGATTCCAGGCAACCAGGTTTGACTGCTGGAGCCCGCACGCTGGGAGAAGAAAGCACAAAGGCGCCTGTATTCCTCAGCTGATGTGCAACATCGCGGCGCGCTGTGGGAAACAGAGATGGTGAAAGATGTGAGGACGTGTGCGATGTCAGGAAGACCGTATTGCCGATTCCAGCAGCAACAACAAATGGGAATTAAGATGCCTCCTCTAGATAGGGATATTATTTGTCTTGGTTGGGTTTCTGCTCTCAGTCAGGGCCGGTTTTCCATTTCTTCCTCACAGCAGAGGCCGCTGGTCTGAAGTCTCAAGGTTGTTTTTGCGAGGATTTCCACATTATTATTCCGCGATATGAGAACTTGCCTTTCTCGGTGTCGAATTATTCGGA
Organism: Scophthalmus maximus; assembly: GCF_022379125.1. Classification (NCBI taxonomy): domain Eukaryota; kingdom Metazoa; phylum Chordata; class Actinopteri; order Pleuronectiformes; family Scophthalmidae; genus Scophthalmus; species Scophthalmus maximus. The sequence continues at coordinate 22,100,007 of NC_061520.1, read as the reverse complement.
GCAAACTGCGAATAGATGAGCTACTAATTTTTCTTTTCGGGGCAAAGTTTTGATGTAGAATAGGAAGAAGTTTGAGTCCACTGAGATGATCCAATTATACTGCAGGCCCAGGATTAGCATTAATCTGCTCTGGTTATTAGTGGGCGCATAGCCTCATTTGACTTCTGCATTAAGTTCCCACTTCTTCCAGCCTTCCTTGTCCTTCGTCCAAGCACACACTCTCACACACGCTCACACTGACACAAGCCCATTGCCTTTGGCTTCTTTATGTATTCCTTTATACAAATATGTTCTCAGGTTTTACATCGTCTGGCTCAAAGTCAGGTTTTTGTACATATGCTGCGCCCCATTACCCTGGAGGCGGTCTTCCATCGCCGCTACTCTTGATGTGCAGACAGTCTGCGAACTGTGGCACGAATTCGAATGAGACGGCCTCACCCGGAGGCCGAAAAATGAATCGTCAAACATGGGCTTTGCATGGATGTTGGATGTCGGAAGGAGTGAGAAGGGACGCTAAAAATGTGCGATCTGCAACGCTGAATCCGGCACTCTTGCTAGAAAGTAGTTTAATTCCTGGAAGGCTGTGAGCATTTGTGTGTGTGCAGCGGACGGGCAGGATTGGGGGGGGGGGGGGGGGGGGGGGGGTAAGTAAGCAAGCCCATGCAATGAGAAGAGCCCCGGGCTGAGATCCCATCAAAGCTCTCAACAAATCCAGGAATACCAAACCAACGAAAGCATCCGTATGATGCGGTGATTGAACACGGACCAGCAGCTCTTTGTAAATCCTGATGAGGCGAAAGGCCAGTGGGGATGCCCCGAGATGCAACATAGATGCGAGCGGCTGTTAATAAAGTTGATTTGGCTGCCGCTTCTTTGGGGGTTTTTGAGCGTTCCCTCTCTCTCTTCCCAGCGTGGAAAGAGAGAGAGGGGCCGAAAAGGAGAAATTTTGAGATTCAATCTGTGCACACATGCTCCTGACATTTTGGCCCACGTCTCCTTTATTTCATTTTAGGTCTCCTTGAATCCTCTGATACATACTACGCAGAGCAGGGACTTGAGAGGACTCATCTTTCATCTGCGCACACAGGGAACATAAGTGCCTCAACCAGGCTTAATTGGCCTCTTCCATGCGACACACTGCGGCCCTTTGCTCAAATTAATCTTCTCAGGTTAACACTCTGCGGCCCATCCACTGTCTCCGACGGGAGGTCAAATTTGTCGTCTACTCAGAAATTAGTCGGCTAAATGAGGGCTCCACCGAGCGGCCTCGGCTAATGACCTTGATTAATTAAAGAGAGACGCCGGCTAATTGAGGTCTTATTCTGCTCGGCCCCGACTGTGACCCTGTAAAAGAAGCTGAAGCGATAATGAGTCATTCCTCAGAACAGAACATCACCGCTAAGTTTGTGTGGGCTCGGTGCTTTATTTGAGTTGTTAATCACCAGTGAAAGTGATTACACCAGTTTGGTGTAATGAGTATCCACTATGAGGGGGGGGGGGGGGGGGGGGTTGGGAAGGCTGCATCTTTTGCATATATGCAATGAATTTGTTCCTGTTCCACAAGAGATACACAATTCTTATTTAAAACAATGTCTAATTGTTCCCCTCTGCTTCTCCACCTTCCTCCAGGTCAATGGCAAGGACCTGTCCAAGGCCACCCACGACCAGGCGGTGGAGGCCTTCCGCACCGCCAAGGAGCCCATCGTGGTGCAGGTCCTGCGCCGGGCCCCCCACCCCAAACTGGTCAGCGCCGACGCCCAGGTGTCGGACACCAGCACTCAGACCGACATCACCCTCCAGCACATCATGGCCCTCGCCAAGCTGCCCCCTGCTTCGCCCCCCATGACGGAGCTGGAGGAGTATCTGCTCACAGAGGAGTGAGTACCGACTGGATTCAACAACGCTCCAGAGGGAAACCCCGCGTAGAAATGGGCACAAACTGACTCCATACAGAAAAGATGCGACCTTGACCCGCAAGTCAGGAAGATAAAAAATGACTGTTCCTGCGATAGCTTTTGGAGCTGTAACATCCTATCTGAGTGTATTACACTGCTTTGTTACAGTGTTTTGGCATCACAAAAAAATGGTTCTACTACCAAAACCAGCCTTCCAGGAGCACATGTCATCATTCCAGAAGCAGCATGCTCCCACCAACACAGCCCCTTCCATTTTTGTCAGTTTGAAATCGCGCTTGAGCTCAATACCACGAGCTGACTTTGAGCTCATCATCCAATTCTTCATCCACAAACTGTAGGCTAACCTGGGCTGCATTTACTCCTCCAGTGTCAGGATACGGCTGAGTTTGCTGACACTATAAGCTGCAGATGGCCTGGCTTTAACTGGCAATCTGCTCGGTGGAAAATAATATTTACTATAAAACTCTATGTACCATCATAAGAGAAAAGCAATGAAGTCTAACAGACCTGAAAGCAGACAGCAGTTTCAGTGTTGCTGATTTACCAAAAAGATGAAGCACGTTGTTTCAACCTGGGAGGTTTTTTTTGTCCACTTTAAATAAGAAGATACAGGGAAATCTTAGGTGTCAGATACGTTGAAAAGGTCCCTTTGCTCTCAGACACAATCAGACCTTTCGCCCTCATAGTTAATTAAGACGGTGTCACCTTATCTCCCTCCCTGGACCACAGTGCTGTGATCACACAGGCTGTGTCTGAAGTCTGGAGGGAAAATGTCCCTGTCACTTACGGGACATGACAGTTCCTGCGGGGCTCTCTCTCGCTGTGTGTGTGTGTGTGTGTGTGTGTGTGTGTGTGTGTGTGTGTGTGTGTGTGTGTGTGTGTGTGTGTGTGTGTGTGTGTGTGTGTGTGTGTGTGTGTGTGTGTGTGTGTGTGTGTGTGTGTGTGTGTGTGTGTGTGTGTGTGTGTCAGGCCTTGGAGCTCGGCGTCTGGCTTCACACTTTACAATTTGTGGCGGCAGCAGTTGCCCTTTAATGAATAATCATGATTTCTATAATTGATTTCTGAGTCAAATTAATCACGCAGCATGTTAATTTGTGATTAGCCTCCGGCCCTCGCTTCAATACATCTGATTTAAAGAGTGATTTCTACATTGACTTCTCATTACTTCCTCTCTAATTCTCAATTAATTTTTTTTCAAACTCTGGGGCCAAATTAAATCCCGATTGACAAATGTGTTGGTCGTCTCCTTTATTTTTTTAATGTGTAAATGTTAAACCAGCATTTCCCTCTTTTACAATTACACTCTTTTCTTTTCTCAGGCATCCTCCGGGACACGCATACTTTGACCCCAATGATTTCCTGGAGGGCATACAGCAGGACATCGAACGTGAGGAGCTGGAATACGAGGTAAACATCATCCCCGCCCCGCCACTGTCTCCTCGGTGAAGATCTACATTCAGACAGCAGAGCATTATTAGTCCATAAGCAGACCCGAGGTCGCCTCTGCGTCTCCAGTCCAGTGGCCTCGCTAGCGACCACAGGCCCTGATGCATTGTGGTTATTGATGGGAGAGCTCCACCTGCACACAGACACTGAGATGTTGGCCAGAAAGCAATAGAGTTGTTGGTGTGTCCCAGCAGATGCACAACGGTGACATCATTACTTATTAGTGACAGGGCCTAATAAGTCTTCCCCCCGGCTGCGGGGCGTTGGAGATGAGGCCCTCTGGATAATTAGATGGCACAGATAATGGGTCCGCAGTGATGAATCTCATGATGCACGCTAACAATGCCGCGATGAGGCCCGCGATCAAGCCTCTCTCGTGCTCCCCTAGTGACCTCCTCCATCCCCCGCACCCCCCTCCCAGTAAACCCCAGCCATCTACTGCTTGATATTAATTATATCCATGAAGGGGGCTATGATGCTCAGGGGCGAAAGGTGGCGTTTCAGGGCGGCTGATGGCAGATGCACAGCAGAGAAACAGACTTAAAGTGCCTGTTTCTAGTTCACAAAACAATAAATTAGAAATGATCGTATGTCTGTATCGGTGAACTACTAGTTGAGAATTAAAGAGGGACGGTCTTATAAAAAATCTTTATGCTCATAATTGCTGAGCATATACAGTAGCTTTTTTGCTAATTCTGTGAAATACTTTGTCGTTGCTGTTTTCAGCAGGGTAATGGAACAGTTTGACATGAAAAGAAATAGGCTGTCTGTAGTAGCCTAGCATCTTGCGATCACTGCAAAGTTGCCAGGCAACCAGGTGCCGTGACTTCAAACTAAGCCCAGTTATAACTATGAAAAGTATGTGTCACTAATTTAAAACTAGTTGCACCAAACAAACAAATTTTTACATAGAAATCAATGAGGTTTAATTTATGAACATTTTTTTATCAACATTTTGATTTAAATGCTTTGATGATTAGTAACATACTGATGAATATTACAAAAACCAAAAAGATAATGCCGACACTAACCCCCCACCCCCATATAGATCTTTATTGATAGGATTGTGGGCACAAGTAACAGAGTGAGAGAAAAGTAATATGTTAAGGAGCAGCTGCTCTTTCGCTCCATGCGTCCCATCCACTGAAAGTTCCATATTTTAAAACGTCAACATAAACCCATTGACATTTTGTGAGAGTATGTGGAGGATTCCACCAGATGCCTGTATTTTAATTTAAGTTTGTTGGGTTGGTGCGGAAACGTGTTGTGATGTGTTCCGCCAAAATATATATACACCCAGGCGCTGCAGGCCAAGTGACAAATTTAATGTAAGTTTGCAGAAATTAGTGAAAGAGGTTGACAAATGTCTAATCCAGCTAAACTGGGTAATATACGAAACATACCTTTAGAAATACAAAATGCTGCATGCTAACATAATGTCAGTTAGGTTATCATATCTGTGTATTTCTCTCTCATTCTAATTCATTCTGTATGAATACTACTCAATCAAACACACACACATAACCATAGAAGAGGTGGTATACTTCTTCCTACTTCCATGTTTATGGATAGAAATAAATGTAACACAAAAAATAATAAGATAAATTTGATATAGTTGTTATACAGTGTTATGGTATCATTAGGCATTTGATTGGACCGCGCTACAGATATTTAGTTATTTAATTATCTAAATCACTAGTTTGAAAGTAGTAAGTGGTTATGACCTTTAACCCCATTAAACGCCAACTTGTCCATTTCCCACTTAAGCAAACTTAAGCTTGTTTCGTTTGAACGGAACCATGTACCAGCTGTTTCCCCCTGTGTCGAATCTTTGCACTAAGATAATTAGTTACTTGCTTTAGCTTCACATGTAACACACACACACACACACACTTGGAGTGCTTTGAATTTGCTCATCAAACTCTGCAACAAAAAGAGAAAGAGCTAATTTTACGAAATGTCAAACTACACCTTTTTTTTTTTATCGGGGGCAGCTCATTCTTTTATGAAGCCTCCGAGCCCGTCCTCTGCCCTCACGGAGCAGCACGGCTCGTATCTTTATCTGTATCTGTGAGATTACAGGTGCTGACAAGTGAGAGACGGGACTCTGCCCGCCTGCCGTCGGCTGCATCATCTCTCATTCTGTCAGCGGGGGCCTCTTCCCCAGTCCGGCCGAAAGATTCATTAGAGTGATTGATGGATCGCTGTCGCTCTGCGATCCCATTACACAGTGAATAAATTCCCATCTGTCGGGGATATAAAAAAAAAAGAAAAGGGCTATCTTCTCAAATTTGAAAGAGAAAACCAAATATTTTCAGATGCTCGGGGATATTAACTTGTGCATTTGTGTCTTACCAGGAGGTGGATTTGTACCGAGCCAGTATCCAAGAGAAGCTCGGCTTGACCATCTGTTACAGGACTGATGACGAGGACGAGGCTGGGATCTACATTAGTGAGGTATGCGGTGCAGGGAAACTCTCAATTTTTCTTAACCAGAAAGAAACTGCTGGGACTGCCAAGCTGTGAAGATGTTAACAGTAAAGCACCGATGTAGGTATTGTCCCCCAAAAATGTAAAGGGTCATGACAGATGGAGTTTGATCTTTATCTCTTATTGCTCTATTCTCTGTTTTCTTTCGTTAGATTGATCCGAACAGCATTGCTGCCAGGGATGGCAGGATTAGAGAAGGGGACAAAATCATCCAGGTAAGGATTTCTGTAATCGCTTTTTTGAATGGCCCACTACCTAACTTGTGAATGAATGTAAAAGTACCAACTGCAATCAATCATCTTGAAAGAGAGAAGAGGAAGAAAAAAAAGAGGTCACTCTTTGAAGTCATTCTTTGTGTGTCCAACAAGATCAATGGTATTGAGATCCAGAACCGGGAGGATGCTGTCGCCCTGCTGACCAGCGAGGGAAACCAGAATATCTCCCTGCTGGTGGCCAGACCAGAGATCCAGGTAATTTGGATGTTATGATGTGCATGAACTCGGTAAAGGTTAATCACAACAAGGCAGTTCATGTAAAAGAGAAAAAAAGAAAAAACTCATATGGTGGCTTTTTGAAGCAAAGATCGGGGTATATAATGTTTCTATGCCAACAGAGTTGGACTATCAGTAGCAGATGTTCCACTTTTTGACGTATGAATATATGCACCTAATGAGGCGTCTCCCCCCCCCCCCACTGTGTCTCAGCTGGACGAGGGCTGGATGGACGACGACAGGAACGACTTCCTGGATGACCTCCACATGGACATGCTGGAGCAGCAGCACCATCAGGCCATGCAGTTCACCGCCAGCATGCTTCAGCAGGTAAAACTCACCCCCACACACACACACACACACATGCATGCGGTTTCTGGAAGCAAACCGACAATATCAATCTCTACTAACACATACAGTACGCCCATCTTAGAGGTTATACTGGCCAAGCCAGCTCTGCGGAACAGTACAACAGCTGTTATAGAAAAAAAAACATGTATGTACACAAACTAGAGCACGGGACATGTGGATTTAAAAGTAACATCAGTGTCTTTTGTAGTTAAACCACTAAAATCCACTGCTTTGACTTTTAAATGACGTGTTTAACACTGTTTAAAGCCATTTCACTGGGAGGCACCACTATCTCTGAGCCATTTGTCGTCTGTGTTTGCAGAAGAAGCACGAGGAGGACGGAGGCACCACCGACACAGCCACGCTGCTGTCCAACCACCACGAAAAGGACAGCGGGGTCGGGCGCACGGACGAAAGTACGCGGAACGACGAGAGCTCCGAGCAGGAGAACCTCGGTGACGACCAGACCACAGCCTCCAACACGTTGGGCAGCTGCAGAAAGCTGACCTACAGCCAGGACACCCTGGGCAGCGCCGACCTGCCCTTCGGCAGCGAGTCGTTCATCTCGGCTGACTACACCGACGCCGACTTCCTGGGCATCCCGGCCGACGAGTGCGAGCGCTTCAGGGAACTCCTGGAGCTGAAGTGCCAGATGAGGAGCAGCGGCGTTCAGGGCCTGTACTGCCAGGGCAGCGGGGCCGAAGGTCAAGACCAGGAGGGCGTGGACAAGGAGCTGGAGCTGCTCAACGAGGAGCTGCGCACCATCGAGCTGGAGTGCCTGAATATCGTCCGTGCCCACAAGATGCAGCAGCTGAGGGAGCAGTGCCGCGAGTCCTGGATGCTCCACAACAGCGGCTTCCGCAACTACAACACTAGCATCGATGCCCGCCGCCACGAGCTCTCAGATATCACAGAGCTGCCAGAGAAATCGGACAAGGACAGCTCCAGTGCCTACAACACTGGCGAGAGCTGCCGCAGCACCCCTCTGACGCTGGAGCTGTCTCCTGACAACTCGCTCCGCAGAGGAGCAGAGAACCAGGGTCAGGCCGGGGCGTCCGGCCCCACCAGCTCCAACGGCGGGATGATCAAGCCCCTCCTGTCCCCTGTCCAGGAAGCCTGTGGCCCCAGCCGGAGCAGAGGCTCCTCCAAAGATCAAGACGGGGCCCTGCAGGCAGAGAGCAAGGAGAGAAAGTTGGGAGAGTCCAGTAAGGCGGGGCGGAGCTGTTCCCAGCCACACTCGCCTTATAAGCACGCTCACATCCCCGCCCATGCCCAGCACTACCAGAGCTACATGCAGCTGATCCAGCAGAAATCAGCTGTGGAGTACGCCCAGAGCCAAATGAGCCTGGTCAGCATGTGCCGGGACCCCATCACCACCAGTGACCTAGAGCCCAAGATGGAGTGGAAGGTGAAGATCCGCAGCGACGGCACCCGCTACATCACCAAGCGCCCTATCCGGGACAAGCTGCTGAGGGAGCGCGCCCTCCGCATTCACGAGGAGCGCAGCGGCATGACCACCGACGACGACGCCATAAGCGAGCTGAAGATGGGCCGCTACTGGAGCAAGGAGGAGAGGAAGCAGCACGCCGTTCGCGCCAAGGAGCAGAGACAGCGCCGCGAGTTCATGAAGCAGAGCCGAGCCGACTGTCTGAAGGAGCAGAGCAGCCCAGAGGAGAGAAAGGAGCCCAACATCATCGAACTCAGCCACAAAAAGATGATGAAGAAGAGGAATAAGAAAATATTTGACAACTGGATGACAATCCAGGAACTTCTGACCCACGGTACCAAGTCACCGGACGGCACCAGGGTTTACAACTCAATCCTGTCTGTGACCACAGTCTAAGTCCTGCTTTGAGCTCAGTGTCAGGCGAGCCGGAGGAGGACGGACCGGAGTGTGATGGACTGTACATAGAACACTACCAGTTGGGGTAGAGATTCCTGCCTCGTTCAATGTGGCAACGTTTTGTAAATAGGAAATGAGGAAAGCCCTTTTCTGGACGGACACGTTCCACCACTGCGGTGAAAGGGAAGGTCCCGTAGATGATGGGTTGACTTCAACATGGCTGTGAGGATGATTTTGAAAACATTTTTCAGATTCTTTCAATAACCTTTTTCTACCTTTGTGCTTGCTCTTTGGAATGGTTTTGGAAAACAAAAAACACGATATTTGACTTTTTGGAACGTTTTCAGAATAGTGTAAAGACCGCGTGCCATACAGAATACAACCAGCATTTACACAATTTTACATTATTTTGTTTGTACTATATATATATATCTTATCAGTATTTTACTGTTATGCATACTTACTGCTTTTTATGGAAACAGTGCTATTTTCCTGCAAGGTAGAACACATAATCCTTTTCAAAAGGACTTTTGTAAATTTAAAAAAATAAAATTTTTGTAACAAATCCACTTTTTTTTAGTTTTTAATTTCTCTCCATCGGTGCTGATCTCCCAAAGTTGATACCACCAGCGATTCACCTTCTGTGACATGACGAAGAGGACGACGACATAGCGTGATATCATTGTGTCTGTACGTACAGTTTAGAGAAAAGATGTTTCTCACGTTTGTTGATACTGAAATGTCTGTTTAAAAAAAAACACATTGTAGTCGCTTTTGCTTTCTGACAGTTTCATGTACTTGAACTGAATTGCAGCTTAACAAATCCGTAGTTAGCCTCACAATTTGATGTCTTGTAAAATGAGAGAAATAATAAATTATTGTTTTATATATGATGAGCTTTGAAACGTTGTTGGGATTTGTCATTTTTGAGAGGAATCCAAATGTACCCTATGTTTAAGCCTATTGAGTTTAACTCTGTGTAACAAAAGCCCCTTTGCTTTCCTCATCATGCACATACCTCCGCCAAGGCTCAATCAAGCCGCATCATATTGCACACACTCATAGATACAAGTCCCCCTTAATATGCCTGATTTTCATCAGGATCCACAAACGATTCCCTGGGAAATCGGTTCAAAATCAAAAAAAAACAAAAAAAAACCATCCTCTCTTGCAATGTGAAAGCAAAAAATGATCCTGGATCCATCCATGTCAAATCTTTCCGCCAAGTTTCGTGTAAAATCTGAACACATAACCTCCTTGGCGGATTTAAGGATGTGTATTTTACACATTGGAATCACAGAATCCGACTCGTGTTCATTCCCGCTTGTGGTAATGATGGTGTATTGACTGTGTGTGCGATTCATGCCAGGCTCTTATGTTAAGGTACCAGTATGTCAGGCTGGCACGGACATGAAAACAATCCAGTCGGCAGAGATCCCTGCTGTCCAGGTCGGACGCAGCTGAAGGCCGACAACAAAGATATCGTGTCTTCTGTGCCTCCCCGTCACATGGATGCTGCGGCGGTAGCTTCCGTCCATCATCTCTCGCTGCTCTCCATCGGCCGAGGAAAAGTGGCCCGTCCGAGATCTGACACTGCGCAGCGTGGTTTCATGTCGCCACCGAGGTTGTGGGCGAACATGGCATGAGGCTGCCTCGCATTGGCGAAGTCTCCTTGCTGAGCTAATGGTTTATTTATCTGACTCAAGACTCGTACCATCTGTCAGAGGGACCTCGTACCCGTAGTCCCATATGATCCTCCAATTAGCAGCGTTGCGCATCTTGACTGAGGACAAAGGCAGCTCCCTGTCTCCACTTGATGTCCATGACGTTCGTCATAAAACACATCTTTTGTTTTCTAATGAGGCAATTAGGGCAACAACTAGGGCAACATTCATTCAGTGGGTATTTAGTGAATCGGCGATCGGCAAACAACAATTATTCATTTCAGGACTTGGAGCTAGAAGAGATTTAACACTGGACTAAGAGTCATAATGTGGCCAGGAACACAACTCCAAATGACAAACACAAATACCCTGCACAGGCACTGTGTACACCCCAATCAGGCCACTTTTTTGACATTGTAGATCGGACGTCATTATTATCTCCACCACGGAGGTGATGTTTTCACCCCTGTCTGTTTGCTTCTTTGTTTGTTTGTTAGCAGTATTACACAAGAACGACTGAACAGATTTCCACAAAAAACTAAAACTAAGATGGGATCTGCACAGAGGGGAGGATCCATCACTTTCATTTGCATTTTGAGATTGGGCGTTTATTGACATTTTCACCAATTTCCCAGGGAATCATGGATCTTGATGGAAAATATCGGGCATATTAACGGGACTTATACCTATGAGTGTTGGGCCTTCGCTGTGGTATGCACTCTACTGGGTATCATTCTAGTCTTATCATATGATCATGAATCATTTTTTGATCTATATCAGATCACCGTCTTATTATTTGCAGAGACATTTTGGAAATGTGGTTTTCCAGGCCAAGATTGTCTTGATATTCAACTCGACCTTTGACCAATCAGCACCGAATCATCTGGAGACGACCCCCCGCCAATGGACTACATGCACTAGGCTTCGTGACGTACAAAATAATGCTGCTCGTCGGTTTACCGCTGCTGTGTTTACTCACTATTTCATTTTTGTCACGAGTCTACGAAGGAAAATGAAAGTACTCAGAGCCCTGCCGTGTCCCACTTTTATTCGGTGTCAACGAAATTTAATGGCGTACCGACGCGAGAAGACAGCGGCTGGTAAACATACGGATCATTTCGCCGCCTCTCACGCAGAGGTCTGCAGCGGACAACTTGTTACCGATCGGCTAACGAAACTGTGCCATTGTTGAGCCGGACCGGAAACAGTTGAGCAGTATTAAATAGAACCCGGTCATGGTTGAGCAAGTAGCCCATTTTGGATGAAATTCATCCAATGCATCGTCGAGTTACTTTGTAAACACACACACACACACACACACGGGTAAAAACAGTTCTCTGCTTGCACGCCTATGCCAGCACGCAGGGTAACGCAGGGTAACGAATGTTCATTTTGCTCCACCACAGCTGGATGTGTAAATAAGCGTTTGTTAGCTATCATGTTAGTCGTCAGCTTTATCATATGACATTGTCGAGTTTGAGATTGGTCAAAGAAATACATTGTTTTCAATTTTGAGAGCACATCTCGCTCCTCCGCACTCCAATTATAGGGACATTGGCAATTTAGTGTTTCACGTTGATAAGCCCGGAGGGACTGCAAGTCAAAGACTTACAAAAGAACGGTATCAAATGAAGCTGAAAAGATCAAGATTTGTAAATATTCTGCTCCTTAAATGGCTCATACTCCAAAACCCCCAATCCCACATTTCCCACGATTCAACTTAACAGCATATTTCACTAGCCCTTTCAGGCCCATCAGAAGGACAACTCAGACCTTTAACATATACTTCAACATATAATTACAAACATGTGGCGACAACAAATCACAATTTTTTGTGTTATTATCAGTTAAGTACTCGTCATACAGTAAATTGACTTTGACGTGTGCTGGGTAAGGGCTCCTTTAAAATGTTCATGCAATGTTGCATGGTTCATAAATCTCTTCCAGCTGTGACTGACCCCCACAGTCCCAATCACTGCCTTCCATTGAAAACCTCCAACTCTGAACCAGAAAATGTGCCTCGGCCAATGCTGCTTATATTAATACAACACACACTTGACTTATTTACAACATTATTATCTTTCACGGCTCACAATTGTTTCATGAATACTAACATACTGTCTTAAGTTTGTATAGATTTTTCTTGTACTTCTTGAATTCATCCCTTGTCACGTAAAGTCTGCATCACTTTAGGGGGATGATTATGATAATGAGAACAGCCTGGGGTTGCAAGCTCAGCTTTTTCCTCTGTGCCTGTTAGAGTATAATTGATTACTCCTCCTTAAGTCTGAACCGAACCCAAGCCTTGTGATTTATGACTGGGGACTCGTTATGCACTTTTTTAAATGGGAGATAACAATATGGCATGCAAAGCAAACAAAAAGGTCCAACATTCAATTCTGGGATGCCCCCCCCCCCCTGCCAGGAGATTAGTTGATGACATACTTGGCTGGCTTTGCTATCCCCATGTATTTTTATTATCTTTTGGATGAAAGTGTTCATCTCCCCCACTGGCCTGCCGGTCCTGCGTTTGAGCTGGAGACCAGGACTCATCAGTTGAAATGTCAGCGCGGGGAACAGGCAGACATTCCAGTGTACTCATCCATTAACTGATAAGGAGGCTGGTCTGCTGCCTGTGAGTATACTGCTGATTCTGATGGTGCGTCACTATGGAGACGGACATACCTGCTCGACAAGCATGGACAATATGCTTTTACGTGGAGAACATCCTCTTCACAATTATTCATTTTGGCAGCTGACAGAGGGAGCTGTTTGTGATGTTGTCTTATGTTGCTGTGTCTGACCTTTTCCATGACCTAAATTAAAAATAACCTCTTTGTTGTTTTTTTTTGCAATAAACCTTGGAGGCTCCAGCGGGTTCAGCAGGTGTGGAGTCTGTGTTAGCACGTATCTGATCTCGGATTAAAGAGAAATAGCTGCTGGATAAACAGAAAGAAATGCTGAACCACATATTCACGCTCTCCATCACGTCCAAGCATCAGTCAAATATAGGCTGCACCTAGAAATACTGCTGAAAATGTTCAAAATATGACTTTATGTATAATCTTAGACGATTCATTCCCAGCACTCATTACTAATTACAACCCCATGCACAGCTTCAATTGTGATCGTTGTTGTTTTTTTAAATTAAGATTCAATAATTTAATATTTGTGTTGAGAACAGACTGATCCGTGTTTTAAGAGGAAGGTATAACGATTACTTTGATAAGCCTGTAGAGCAATGGATTTATTGTCTGTGTACATGACTTATTTTGATAAAAATCAAACATTTCTTCCATTGTGGCACCAAGGCATCCCACGAGGTAAAATGAATGTGACATGAAAGTTTTTGTGAAACTAAGAAAAACTCGTACTTATGCACAGCACAGCTCTGCGAGGAAGCGTAAATGGCTCCCATCTGTATCTTGACACACTTTATTTTTCATGCTGCCTGGGATACTGTCAAACGTGGCAACAATGAAATACAAGCGATTGATCAGTTGACAACTGCTTTTTGCTGCGTTTTATCACTCTTATTTCAATCCAAACAATGTGTTTGCTGTGAACTCCTACGTGACAGGCGGGATAACTGAGCAAGTCTCCAGAGGTAACTAAATATGTCACGTATATGAAGTGAATAATAAAATCCATGAGCTATTCTGATTTATCACAAGTACAAGACAGAATCATCACAATGATAAATGGCAGGGAAGAAACATTTTGTTTTCCTGCGGAAGATGCGATAAAAAAAATGTGTGCACATGCCTGGACAACATGCACAAACCTGTCTTAACGGTTAAAATAAAATGAAGTAGATGATCACACATGAAATATTGATTATGGCCATTTTGCTGCACCCAGCAGCTGCAACCATCGTAGTTTACATTTGTCTGTGAAAGTACAATAAAAATACTTTGTGGCAGGTATGTGGTCATAAAAAAACTTTGGATGAAAATGTAATAACTTCCTGTCTGGAGATCTTAACAAAGAAATAATAATGTCAGACTTCAAAAGGCAAAGAAGAAAAGCATGGTTTGAAAGTTCAAATTCCCCATTAACTCTAAGTGTCCTTCTGAAACAAGCATACCGTGGCACCATGGTTTTCTGTGGCCAGGCTTGTATGTGAGCTGTCGATGCTTCTGTCCTTGAGACATTTCTTCGCTCTTTGACTAAAAGGTCAGGAGAGGCAACATGACAGCAAGTGTCCTGTCAGCTAGAAGAGGCGGGTACGTCACGTAACCAGACACAGGCCAGACAGACACAGCACTGACTTTCAAAAATCAAATGACAGTGGTTACGAATGAGGCCAGAAAGATAATCACTGACTCAACAAAAACATATAAACTGAACAGACATGTGTCTGCATTTAAAAATTGTACTTGGGGTTTTCAACATGTAATTTAGCTGTTTCTGAATTTCCTACGTTTTTTTGAACACATTTTTGTCTCATCTGCTCACATTTATTTTTTTTTGCCATCAGATGCAAAATGCGAGCCAACTCTTGTTGAATGCCAAAGACATAAACGTCTCTAACTACGTATTTGACCCTTGCATGGTCTTGTTAGCTTCAAAGGCCCCTTTGCTTGTGTTTTGTTTATGGCCCAGCGGAGCCATAACTCACAGCGGTCCGTCCTCCCACAGCTCGTCCCCCTCTGCCCGACCATTCTCACAGCAGTTTCCTGGGTCAGATCGCATGAACCTCTGTGGCTCCCTCTCTGCAGATTTATTGGTTGACAGCTAATTTATCCATTATATGCATTCCAAATCATGGGCTTAGGTCAGCAGGATGGCGGCAAGAGCACAAGGAGAGAGAGAAAAGGAGAACGGGAGGGGGAAAAAAACCACGCCGTGTTTCGTCTGGACCACCACTTCTCCCGCTGGAGGAGGATTTATCTCACCCCTGTGCAGAGTGCCTGAGCCGCTCATGTTGAAACAGTCTGAGGGTGAAGATAACACTTGCATCGTGAAGTGTTCAGTACTGCACTGTCACCACAGGCCCAGTTCCTGAGGGAAGGAAAAAGGCCAGATCTTCAGACACAGACACTGGAAAACTTTTTGGAAGCTCTGCCAGTGTGGGTGTATATTTTTGGATCGTCAGGTCTGGAGGGTCACAAGAAAATTTGATGACCTCCGTTGAAATGCTGGAACAGCTTCTTGCTACAGTCTGAATAGCACTTTTTAAAGGTGGCGTATTGTGTTCATGTTCAGGTTCATACTTCTAATGTGGGTCACCGGTTGAAAAGGTTTACATGCTCTAATGTTCAGAAAAGGCATCAGTGTTCTCATACTGCCCCTCCCTGCAGCTCCTCTTTTCACCCTCTGTCTATAACGCCTGGTTTTATTTTAGCCCCGCCCTCCCGATAAACCCCAGGCCGCTGCGATTGGCCCGCTGGCCCAGTCTGTCGTGATTGGTCAACCCATTTCAAAATGTGCAAGACATGTCACGCCCCTTCACCAGAAAAAGTGGAGATTCTCCGATTGCAGGCGGGCTTACCCCAAAAGAGTCAAACTGCGACATCAGAGTGGGAGAGAAATCTGAACCTGCTGTTCAGAGCCATGCTGTAGGGTTTAGCCAGCTCACAAAAAAAATGCCAGGGTGTTCTTTTTTCACAGTTCGTGGGCCGGCATGCACCCCAGATACACACATTTACGTGCGCAAACACTGAAAAGGTGATTTGTGCATAATTTGTCACCTTTAAAGGGTCATTCCGAAAACTAGACTTCAATCTAGTGATGTTCTTCACTTCCTGCTGTTCCAACATATTAGGGTCTACAAGCCCGCTCTGGATCAAAATACAGAGCAACAAAATCAAAATGTCGATTTGCCATTAATTCACTAAACCTATTCGCACTCCCCAGAGCATGAACTCATAAATATTTGTTAAACTTTTTGCACAATGTAAAAACCTCCTTCTCTAACTGGAATGTTGTGTATTTAAAATTACAAGAGGATAAACATTTCATAGGTCTGTGGGGAAAAAATGTGTAGTACTGTACGTGTCTTGCCAAGCTAAAGCTGCAGAGTAGCCGATTAGTGTTTGCAGCCAAGTAATGGTTACATGTAGAAACAGCAACTTGGAGTTTTGCATGTCTATTTAAGTATGGGATGAATAAAACAGGATAGAGCAAGTTGGATCGTGAGCTTTAGAGGTGTTGGTAATCATGTTTCTCAACTTTGGATGGAGGCAAGCTCGTTAATGTGTTCCCCCCTGCCCCCAGTCCTTATGTTAAGTTAGGCTTATCGCCTCCTGTCTCCAGTTTGGTGCTTAGCACCAAGATATCTGATTGGTATTGATCTGCTCATCTTACTTTGGCAAGAAAGTTAACAAGTGCACTCCCGAAATGTCAAACAATCTCTTCAATGATCCCTTGGCCTTTCTGTTGCCGTCCCTTGGGATAAACTTCAAACTACTCTTAATGAATGAATTGTCTGCGTGTTAGTGTGGACATTACAGCCCCATCCGCTTGATTCACAAAGTGGCGCTGCAAAATACTCCACTTGATAACTTGGTAATTGCCAAATTAATAAAAAACCTTTATATTTCACCTCCTGGCCCGATTAGATTTAGGACAAGTCCACAGCTTGAAGCTTGTCA
This sequence comes from Scophthalmus maximus, assembly GCF_022379125.1. Lineage (NCBI taxonomy): Eukaryota > Metazoa > Chordata > Actinopteri > Pleuronectiformes > Scophthalmidae > Scophthalmus > Scophthalmus maximus. The sequence goes on along the minus strand of NC_061520.1, from coordinate 22,083,210 downwards.
AAGCCCGAGATGATTCATTTTACCACTTTTGGGTCAATCTGTGAGTTTGCATATCTAAAAGTCCTCAAAGCTAACAATTTTAATGTGCTATATGAAATGATTACGAAATGAAACTGGTCCTTTTCAAAGGAAACCGCCCTCCCCGTGGGCTCGCACTGAGGAATTAGAATCTCAGCATGACAAGCTGTAATTGAAGACTTCATAGGATCATTTTCAAACGCAGACAGAAAAACGTGCTTATTTTGCAGTCTAATTATAGAAAAAGGTCTGTCATTTTGTTAAAAGTGAACATGATATTCATACAATATATAAGCACGGTGTAGCTGTTACAGGACACAAATGAGCGTGTGCACTGTGTGTGAGTCAGTGCACAGTGCGTATTTAGTATAAGCAGCACCGCTATACTACAGTATGGTCAAACTGTGCATGTGCAGTTTGTTGGGGCTTCTATTCACCATTAGAGTTTATTCAAATCTATGGAGGGCATTGGGTAAGACTGAAGTTCACATATTAAGGAGCCTTGACTTTTATATTTTGATGCACTTAACATTTACCGTCTCCAGCTTGCTTATTCATTTATAACTTGTGTGCCATGACGAAACACTGACAATTCAAGTCCCGTCCAAGTAATACGCTGGTCCCAAGACGTCGCAGCTGTGTGACGGTCTTGGTGAGTAACTCTTCTTTACTGCCTATTGATTTAGAATGCAACTAGCAGCTCTAAATGTGACAAGAGGGCTGTTGTTGTGTTGAATGACCTGCTCTTATGACTCTCAATCTTTTTCTTTTTTCCGGCCTCCGACGGCAGCAGTTTTCAACCATCCACGGCAGGCGGCGTCTCACCTTAAATCTCCTTCCAGCTGAAAGTCAGATCAATACAGTTTAAGTGGCCATCTCAAAGGAGTCTATTTCATTTAGCTGGTTTTTGAGGGGCTCAAATAAATAATCATTAATTGCATTTAGCGCAAAGAGCACAGTCACTTTCTTATTTATTTATGGCTTTATGTTGTCAGACATTGTGGAACCACGGACCTGAGAAATTGACTATATGCCTGCTTGGGCAGACAGCAGCAGCTCAGACACACATATTTCCCTATGTGCCTCTCCAGTGTGGCCGTACAATCCATTATCATCATCATCCTCGTCGTCGTTGTCGTAAAGCATGTAAGCAACCTGCCTCCTCAGGTGCAGGATGCTCATCTACGACCCCACTCAACAGCAGTATCTCCACATACACGATTGCTGTAATTGTTATTAGTCTCCCATTCACACTTATTACAACCCTGGGCAAAGAGCTGGCCGCAGCTCTGGAAATGGCCTCTAAAAGCCTGAGGCTTGATGAAACAAGATGAACAAGACCCTTCGGTGCCATTAGACTGAGTGGCTGGGGGAAGCAGACAGGCCCTGCGGTGCCAACAACAGGGACGAAGTCAATTAGTGCACTTCATTAGAGTACAGTAAACCTGCAGAAAGGCCGTAATCCATGGATGCTCATGCTCATGTTTCCTATTTTAAATGGATATTTTAGTATGGACATGAATAACATGTAAATGTTGTCACTGCTTAAGCATCATAACAGAGACAGCTACTTATATTTATAAAGAAATGGGAGGGAGATGGGTTCGCTGAAGGCGGGAAACCTTTCACAGAATGTATGTTTAGTTTTAGCCGCTCTGGCCTTCGCAATAAGTCACTGTTCATTTTGACCTCAATTTCCTGGGCTATGTCATCAACGGGACAAAAAAACGCCGTTCACCCGGACGTGCAATTAGACTGCGGCCACACAGGAGCCTCTGCGAGGCTTTACTTTGACACATCCTCACCATGGCAATGCTAACATGCTGATGTTCATCTGGTGTAATGCAAATCCTGTTCACAGAGCTTTGTTCAGCATGTTATTATGCCACCATTTGCTCCACAAAGGGATCCACAAAGTTTTCCATCCAGACAGGAGCAAACATGTCTTAACCAAATTCCATGAAGCTGATTGTCCAATAGCTATTGGTCACAGGTCATCGCGATACATCATAGGAACCATGAATATCTGTGACAAAAAAACGATATATATATATATCGAGAGCATCTCTGACCTGGTCAGAGAGCATCTCTGACCTGGTCATCTGGCAGAGGCCCTCTGATTACACCAGGGTTACATGAACAGTCTTCCAATGGTCCATTTTTGTTGCTTGCTTGGTTGTTGCTGGAATCCGTTTCCAGACTGTCTTGGATACTTGATACTGCTTGTTTCCTCTTTGCTGCATAGCGTTTCAACATGCCTGAGGGACCATGGTGTATATGTCGGATACGTAAGGTTAAGTGTTTCTGTACGGGTCAAACACGCGATCTCTCCTTTGCATACAGATGTTTTAACACTGTCCTGTTCCCACCTGGCAGGTTTACATTTTATGCGTTTTATTACCAAGCATGTATAATGTCTTGAATAAGCTTGGCACACTTGACAGGACAGGAAGCCGATCTGATAAGCAGTGACACAGGCACACCGGCAGGATAAAAAGCCGTCCTCCAGTGACTGTCTGTCTTCCTCCGTGATGAAGCCGCTCTGACAGAGAAGTGAATTTTCAAATTGTATCCACGTCCTGTCGGTCGGTGCCCGCTGAGTGTGCCGCCCCCACACTGGTCTTCATGAAAAATCCACTCCTCAAACCAACTGGGGCCTGGACATCGGAATGATTCAATCTCCCCCCCCCCCCCGCTGAGCATTTCAGAACATTACTTAGTATTTCTCACTGCCCCCACTTTGCCAAGCGGTTCTTGTGAAACCTGTCTGGAGGCCTCCTGTGGTGGAGCCACTCTCCTGCCTCTGCTTTTTTTTTTTTGGTGCGTTTGGCGCTTTTGAAGTGGGGAGGGGGGAATAAATGTCCCACCCAGTCTGCCAACGCACTGAGCAGCGTCACACCCACTGCAAGTGTTTGACATTTTGTCACGGTGGCTCAGAACGTTTGACCCGGCTGTGCCCCCAAAAAATGTAGCTTGACATTGACACCAGCCTCGGCTGCACTCGCCCGACAGAGACACTACCGAAACGGTTTAAGCAACGCAGAGAAAATCTGTTTCTCACCCTGTTTATTTTCTTCACATTGCCTGCATTGGAATTCACCACGAGATTCAAAGCCAATATTTACCAGCAGCATGTTCCAGATCTCTCTCTCTCTCTCTCTCTCTCTCTCTCTCTCGTGAGAAAGAAGACACGTGGGAGTTGACGTGATGTCTGCGGCTTTTCAAGAGGTGTGATAAATGTGCCACAGGGTGAGACCGGGCAACGTTCTGACTGGCATTTGGAGAGTAAAGAAAAAAGACGACTGTGTAATCTTTGGCTCATTGTGAGGGCCTCAAAAAGGCCCACTTCCTGCTGGGTTGCCAATCAGAGGAGAGGCGTTTCTTAATGTGTTGTGTTGGGGTCTTTGCAGCGCGTTTTTTCAAAATGCTGCGCACGTGTTGTCAAATTGATGAAGGTGTTTTCTTAATGTGCTTGTGTTTTGTCTATTTGCATGTGTTTTTCTTAAGTTGCATTGCTGTGAGCTCTCAGGGCCCACCGTAGTTTCTGTCTTCTGAAATTGTCTGACACTGACTATGGGGATTTGTGTCTGAGCAAATTTTGTCACCACAGCGGTGTTTTCCCATTCCTCTCCTGGAGCAGGAGATTTCTGTGCACTGCTCTGCGATTTTGAAAAATTCAAACGAATCCCGGGCAAGCTAGGTTAAGTGCGTCACAAATGCAGACAACCAATCGCTGTCGAATATGCAAATGTGAAACTTCCAGTGCACGCAGAGGCAGCGCGTCCACGAGAGGACGGCAGGCGTGTCGAGCCACTGACAGTTACAAGCAAAAAAATAAAAGGTGCAAAAAATATCATTTGCATATGGTGAATATCCATAGTCTCAGTATTCCTCAGTGAGCGAGAGAAAGAATGGATGGTTTCCATCCCCATTTCAGAGGGTTTTTTAAAACTTATCCGGGGGCAAACATGATAAACAAGATATTAGGCCTAGCAGATTATTTTTATATACTTTCAAACGTGACTGGAGGGGATCTCAATAAGGACCAATTTTACTTAATTGAGCAATGTTTGGTCTCCACATTCTGTCCTGCCTTTGCGCCGGGTCGTGACATCACTCACACGCATTCACCAGTCCCCTCGCACTTGGACAGAGGAACAAAATTAGACGGGCGTGGGGTCATTCTGCGGACAGCGCCGGACGCGGATGGAGGAGGTCACAGTGTCTTGTGTGTGCTTTTTCAGGTGATCCGAGGCGGCGCAGTAAGGAGGCCCTCAGAGTGTGTCACAGCCTCTGTTCACACACAGGAGGACGAGTCCTGCATGCTGATCTCAGGGCAGGCTTGGCCTGGCTGGGAAACGAAACAGCACCCTCTATTGGATGACGCGAAGACTGCGCCCGAGGGTTGCCTGACCCCAATCAGAGAGGTGGCGATGAACTGTGAGCTTTTAATCCTGCTCGACCACGTCCCCCCAAAAAAAAGGTCCAATCCCACTGATCCCGACTAAGAGAGTAACTCCTGCGTTAAAATGACTTCCCTCGCGATTTGATGCATTTCTTCTCTCAATCCCGACCGAGTGTGTCCGACACCGAGGGGCCTCCGCTTGACGTGATGGCTCGAGACAATCAGTGGGATTTGCTATGCGCTGCTGCTGACCACGCTTCCGTTTGGAGAAGTTCTTCTCCTGAGGCGGGCGGTGATGCATGAAACTCGAAGGACAGCGCCACGCAGCAGCCGAGTGGGATTTGAGTGAGGTCCAGAGGCCCCCCGGGGGTCCACTGTCGGGGGGGCTCCGGGAGAAGGGTTTCATTTCATAGTTATCCTACTGACTAGTGTGATCAAAGGCTTCAGTTCACTCACCATAGCTTTCACTATATAGACCATTATAATTCCATACAGCCGATAGTATCTACAAGTGGTGAGACCATTTGCAGGATGTGCAGATTTTTCAAACTAATTTCAAAACATCTTCCGCTCTGAATTTCAAAAGCAGTCCTGCTGCAATATGAAGATATGTCCCTGCAGTGTGGTTTCATTCTTTTTCAATTTAACTTTATTTGATTTTTTTTTTTTTTGCCGCTTATGGAGGCCAGAGGCACATTTTTTATTCATTGCAGATATAACAGCAGACGAGTGTATTTTCCTGTCAATGTTTTTTTTCATCCCTGCTAATACAGTCCTCTCCTCGAGGCTGCACACACAGAAAGACGGATTTAATTTAGGAGCCAAAGCAAATTCTGCGAGCGCAGTAATGACTGAGGAGTGTCTACGATGCAGTGTAAACAGCTTTTATGACAAGTGTGAAGAGTCAAGTGGACATTTTCTTTGGGCCACTCCAATAAAAATCTGTGAAGCCTTTAAGTTTATAAAACCGGGGTCAAATTAAAGATCATTTGGTGTCATGCGGCGTTTTAATATCCCCCCTGACCTGGCATTTGTTTCCCTGGAGACAAAGTCTTCAAAGGCCACGACGTGAATTAATACAGTCCAATTCTTATTTCCTCTGAGGGCCTGGGTAGATTTCAGCAGTCAAACAGGCAGAAGCGACAGACGGTAAACTGACCGACAGGGACACGGCTCTTCAAAGGGACACGGAAAGTCATCTTTATTTTAAGGGGCAAAGATTTGCTCCACCTACATAATTTAACCAGTGACCAAAACTGTCAAACAGTTGGGGAGCTTTTTACCAAAGATGCCCCCTGGAAATGTCAAAGTCAAATTGGCTGCCTTCATCAAACTTTATACGTGTTTCATTTTTCCGTCTGCATGTGACACAGGGGAGGAGATTTGACAACAGTCGTGATAATGGACTCATTACTTTCAATGATTAGAAGAAGCAACTACCCAGAAACACTGAAAGGAAAAAAATAAAAATTTATTTTTAAATGCAAATAACGTCTGTGAGTGCGCCCAATTGACTGCATAGGGTGTTTTTGTGGGACTAACTCTATTTCTACCTGGGGAAGTCGTGCTTGGTGGACATCAAAGCTGATTCAAACACTTTACAGACAAAATTACAAAGAGGAAAATTAAAAATGAGAAATAACTCGTCGCAAACATGTGTAACTAATAGGGATGGGACGATACCACTTTTTCGTGTCCGGTCCGATACCGATCTGCAACCGTATCTGCCGATACCGATCCGATACTAATCTAATACAATATTTTCCCCACTTGTAAAATACTGTATTAATAATGCATTGCTCAGGATGCACTTTGCTTAACCTAGCCACCTAAAACCTCATACTCAACTGTGAAACAAATAATAGTCTCCCCTAAAGGAAGACATACTTAGTCAGCAACATGACTGGGTTATGGAATACTGCTGTTTTATTTCTCACAGAACTTTTGGCAGATTTTTTTATGCTCAGCACCGTTCAAACAAGCAAAAAACGAATTGAACTGTAAACGGTTAATTGAATAATAGTAAATTCACATAAAAATATGATGCCGGTATGATATGTAAATATTTAAGTATTTATTTGGTATTTTTACTGTAATGTATCGGATCGTTTTTTAACTTCTTATCTCTTCCGATATCCGATCCAATCATTGTGGCCAGTATTGCCGATATATGGAATATTGGATGAGGCCATCCCTAGTAACTAATAATATTAAAAAATGTTGTGTTTCATGTGTGGGTTAACACTGCCGGGGTCCCGGTGTGTTGCATGTGGGATACATGGCAGGGCTTCCAGGGCCGCTTGAAATTACAGCCATCATTAAGGCTCTCCCACTGCGAAGAGTCACAGTGATGTGTGAGGGGAATAAAATCTTTCCTGCTCCTCAGGATCTCTACACCTTGCAGCAGTTTGTGAAATCAAAACACCTCCGCTTCAATTTCAAACTGCATAAAACACTGACCAGGTTCTGAATCTTTAGGTTGGTTTTTTTCATATTTGAAAAGTGACTAAATTAACTTGTTTTGAATGTGAAGTAAAAAAAAATAGATTAATTGCAGATGATGACAAGACAGCTTGGAAGACAAAATTTTTCATGTGAATGTTGTGGCTCTTCCTTGTCTAATCCTTGGTTAAACACTCGGGGCAGTTTCTACTATGACTTTGATTAGATCTTGTTGGGTGATTTTGCCAAAGTTGATTTTGCCCTCTCTGATAGCTCTGGCTCAGACACTCTGCCTGTCTGCATAAACTAGTCACTCAAGTCACGAAACGATTGTCGAACTCCTACCACCTTACTCCTGCTCAACGTCGCCACCCTCTATCCTCACCCTCTCCCTTGAAAGACTATTAAACCTGTAAAACTCTCACCGAGTCTGGTCGTCTGCATTTTGGGTCCAAATTCTAGCTCTAACACTTTTAATTACAAAAAAATTGACAAACTGCGCCCGCTGAACTCTCAGTCACGAGTTGACAACATGATGAACGCTGTCTGCTATCATGTTGTGATGCAAGTAACCAATACATGCACGTTATGTACCATCCAAGACTGTTGCCTGGGTCTGCCTTTGAGTTGCAGCTGCAAAATTAGTCAAAAAAGGATGAAATTATTAGGTTCTCAAGTTTCTTGATCTATTTGTGTAATTAATATATGATTAATTTTGTATTATATATTGCACATAATTTAGATGTTGTACAATGTTTAATTTCTTCCAGTGTCCCGACACTAACCTTACAACAAGTGCGACCACAATTGAAGTTATTAATTATAACACCATGTGCTTTTCTGACCACTGCTGAGACACAACACTGTATCCGGCTATGACCAGCACATCCAAGCAGGACATTATTAACACTAATGTTCACAGTGAAGAGCATCAACGAGATGCCGTGTGCGAGTAAGCAAGACCACCACGCATAAAAATGTTAACATTTATTGCTGATTCTGAATACCGCATTGAAAGCAAAAGCATTCAGAGTATACACAGAAATTATACAATTATATATGGTTTCACAAAGGCAGTGAACACATACTGTATTACAATCTACAAAAATCTACTTTACAGAAATTTAAAATCCTAAATATCAAAAAGTACAGCTGCAGAAACAGGTGTAGAACTGGAACCAGAAGCTGCTCTGGATATCGGTCGGTGAGACAACATGGTGACATCACGATACAAAGAAAGCGGAGGTCGTCTTTGTACTTACAGCTGGTTTTGGAGACTACAACTGGCAGACAAAACAAAAACAGACTCCAAAGTAAGTCGTTGAATTGAAATGATCATATAAATTATGGTGGTTTTTATGCATCCAAAATATATCATTTTACAGAGTATTGTTCAGTGGGATTGGTAGTGTATCTTCGCGAAAAAATATGGTTAAAATAGGACACAAAAAGGACAAAAAAAAAAACCTCCATCACACAATGACGGAGAAGTCCATTTTAAAACAATCAACAGCCTGGTGGAGGCTTGGTGGAGTAACATATTTGTGGTGGGGGGGTTAAGATCAGGTCATAGCTTGACTAAAGAATATTTTACATGTGCTTCAGTCAGGAATAGAAATGGTGGTGATAGCTCATAGGTGAACAATTTCATAAATAATAATGGCTGGTATGGCTCTGTTCTGACCCCGGTAGTGTGGTACACTGGGTTTAAAGGGTACAAAACCTAGACCACCAATCCTGTCACCATGTCCAAATGGCTCTCAAACAACCCCGTCGAACTCAAAAAGAAAAACTTGAGGCTGCTCAAACCAACATCCTTTTAAGGGAAAATTAAAAAAAATACAAGATAAGAAGATCAATAAAATATTCCAGTAAAAAAAAACAAAAAAAAAACCTTCAAATGAAAATTTATTTCTATGCCCACATCAATGCCAGGTAGCCATTTTGGAGGAGTGTCCAAAAGCGGGACGAGGCGTTCCGTCTTGCGTACGAGGTGCAGTTATCCTCGTCCCCAGTGACAGTCAAGCTGGATTCAAGGACAAGCTGGTTTATGGTCACACACGGCTGCAGGGGGACATTCAGTCTAGTCCTGCTCCATGGGCTCCTCGGTGGTCCCAGTGTTCAAGGTGGTACTTTCCATGGCGCCCTCTGTGGGAGGCTCAGTTGTACTGCTGGAGGGAGCGAGAGCTTCGTCTTCTCTGGCCGCTTCTGCACTATCCTCTATGCTACTGCTGCTGCTGCTGCTGCTGCTACTGCTGCTGCTGCTGCTCACTGGGTCGCTGTTGCTCTCCTCGCTGTCCCTGCTGGTCTCGGGGCTCTCCAGGACGCCTGCCGGCGCCTGCTGCTCCGTCTGATCCATGTCGTTGCCCTCGTCCTGGGAGCCGCATGGTACCTCCCTCTCAGCCTGCTCCACCTCCTCACCTGAGCCTGCACACACCTCCGCCTGCGTGCTGCTCGATGGTTCTGTAGAGAACCAAGTGGAAACGTTAAAAAAAAATTATGCAGTGTTTCATAAGCCTTTCATTTAAACTTTCTAGACAAATTCATGACAGCAAACTTCAAGAATGATGACAGACTACAAAATTTTGTCATTCAACATTCACTCTTGCACAATGGATTCAATATTTCCCTTCATTAATGCACAGAAACCAGATTCAAGTTATATTTCACAAGTATTTTAAATCCAGAATAAGGAAAATATGAATGCCTCTTATTATCTAATGTCTCAGTGTAAATTGAGTTTTAAATCAGTGTTTTAATAAGATAATCTGTACCCTGCTGTGTGAACCTAATATTTGAACTTTTCTGATTCACTCCACATTTTCGACTTCAACCAAATAATTGTGAATGTAAATCTCGTGTTGCCCTATGATCTACCCACAGTCTGTGCGTCTGACAGACACCATGGGAAAGTTGTTGGGAGGATACAAACATCGGTGCTGATATTTAGATTCTATCAGAAAAAAAACTACAGTCACAGCTGAACTTGTGCTTGTTTTTATGGCACAAACCACACTGAACTTCCACATACAGCTGCGCTTTAAAACAATGGATGGAAAGAGCTTGTACTGAACTGCTGCTCCGAGACAAATTGTGACCATATCAGTCTAAAATGTCAGTAAGTCAGAACTCATCACCCAGTTTAAATCAAGGAAGACTGTATGGAAGCATGTACCCCCCCCCCCCCCCCCCCCCGCACACACAATTATTTTTTGTCTTCAGAAATCATGACCAGTGCTCTGCCTCCGAGACTTATCTTAACACATGTAAATCTTATGTAGCTTAGTGTTAGATGAAAAATGTGCAAAATGCAAACATGTTATTGCTCAAATCATTAAAAACAGCAAACTGTCTACAGTAAACATTGACTTTATCTTGGAACATCAACCACTTTCCAAGTCAAAGCACATATCATTCTATAGTTACCTTCATCATTTCAAAGAATCAACAATTTTCCAGCCCGACTGGTGGTGAACTGTCATTTCTGACACTTCCTGGTGCGTGATGTCACGCCCTGTCACATTTGCCTCACAAACCACGAGCGATGTTGCGAACACGTCAGTTCTTTCAGGTATGACGCACGTTTCAGGTCTGGGGATTTTTTTTTTTAAGCTACTGGAAAATCCCAAAATCCCAATCTCCTTTTCAGATGAGATGAGATCTGCGCAGCCATTAAAGCCAGTGCAATTGCAGCATTCCTCTGCTCTTCATAATCTACATACATGAAATCAAGACGTAACACAAGTTCACCTCAGCATTGCAAAAAGCATCACATACAAACCAACAACCAATTACACACATGTAAGTATCTGCTAAAAAAAAAAAACCTGCCTTGGTCTTCAGTAGCAGCCGCGCTGCTGGAAGCTTCACTCTCCTTGCTGTACCCGACCTTCTCCTCCTCCTCTTCCTCTTGGACCATGGCTTCAGCTTCTTTTGAAAGGCAGGCAGCGTGTGAAGGCCTCAGTGTGTCCACGTCCTGCTCCTCCTCTTCGTCCTCCTCGTCGTCATCTTCCTCCTCATCCTTGCTGAACTTCAGTCTCTTCACCTCCTGCTGCTCGGCTTCCATGTCCTCATCTTCGTCTGGGTGTTTGTTCTTCACCGAGCTCCCCAGGGAGACTTCTGATGGCGAAACCTCACTGAAAAACAAAGAAGGAACAAGAGATTCAGAGGAGATTCCAAAGGGGGTTGGTTTGTGCTGGACATAAATACTTCATTTTCAGGTGTGTTTCTGGCTCCTGCAATACCAAGAGTCTGTGTCGCCTTCCGGCTCTGTGTTGAGGTCTTTGTTGTCTGTGCTGTCTGGCAGACCATTAGCTGCTAGTGAGTTGGCCAGAGACACCTTCGGCCGATTCAGCGGCCGGGGAGTTCCTGGACCGTTCACTTTCCTGGTACCCGGCCAACAGAAAGGAGTGCAAAAGACATTCAAAAAAAATGGAAATATAAAAATATATGAATATATTACAATAAAGAATCAATTCTGTCCCAAACCTCTCTGTAAAAGCCGCTGTGTTCCCAGGAAGCATCACTCCATTCATTCTATTGACGGCACTGCATCCATTTTTCCTGCACAAGCAAGTTCACAAAAAAAAATCAATCCAGTAGAAAATATCATTCCCAAACGTCCACATTAAGTCATTATTACATCAACATTATTATGACACTTACTCTGAGGTTGGATGTACACAGCTTACCACCATTACGTTCTAGAGTAAAACAAGAATGACCAAATGAGTGAGACATGGGGTCAGGTTAAAAAACAGCTTAATAATTTAAAAAAGGCATCCACGCTGTTCAAAGCTTACCTTCTCCACCCCCCGGAGAAACTTGTCTGTTCCTGTGTAGTTCCTCTTAGGTTCTGTGAGCAGCTCACACAAGCGCTGGATCGTAAATGGTATTCTAAAAATAAAAGAGCAACCGAATCAATATACATTGAGTAGAAAACAGGTGGTCTTCACCTCCACCCAAAATGTATGAAGGAGCGATCATACATTCTTTGTTCCTGCTGCCATCAGAGTCCACAATCAACTTAATTATATACATACATTTTTATATATCAGTCTTACTGAGTTCTATTCAATTCTATCGCAGTGGGACTCGGATGTCTAATATCGGGGTGGATCTGAGCAGATCAACCATCGGGTCTGATCCTGTATTGTATCTAGGGATGAAACGATTATCAGTTTTACGGTAAACCACGGTGAAATTACCGACAGTTAGTTCTACCGTTTCAAATTTGAATTGTCATTAAAACCGCAGTTCATCACCACGGACGTTTTCCCCAGTAAATACTGTCCAGCTCAGTCTCCCTGACGCAGGCGCAGCTGCAACGTGGGTTTGTCGTGGATCCGAATCGCGCTTGGGAACCGTACTTTTTTTTTTTTTGCAGAGAGTGTCAGTCAGTCATGAGACTCAAAAGCTGTCAAGGTTCAGGGCAGAACACACTTTCAGTTTCAGTTTCACTCCTGCACGCTGGAGAGAGAGAGAGAGAGAGAGAGAGAGAGAGAGAGAGAGAGAGAGAGAGAGAGAAGGAGAGAGAGAGAGAGAGAGAGAGAGAGAGAGCCAGTGGGCAAGCGAGCATTCTATTTTATTTTATTTCAAGTCTGATTATTTCATGGTGGTTATGTTGTAAAGCACAATCAAACACAGGCACATCTCTGCACAAGATAGGATTTTTGGTCTCTTCCTGATGCTTTTTTTCTTATTAAGAAAAAAAAAGAAAAAGAACGATGGGCCGTTCTTTTGAAAGGTTTATGTATCTTTTTGATAATTTTCATCATATATTAAAAATACCGCAATAATACTGATAACCGTGATAATTTTGGTCACCTGAACGATGATGTTAAAGTTTCATACCGTTACATTTCTAGTTGCATTATATAAAGTGAAAAGTGGAAAATGGCAAGTTTGGCTACTGTCTCGTGTGTTGGGATCTCAGGCCATTTACTCAGAACAATAGAGGGCAGGTTCTGTAACCGCAGGTTAAACAATGACAAATCCCACCAATATGTGGGAAGTTTGGCTAGAATTCAAACTCTGGCTTCTCACTGGCCGAGACCAACAGCAATCACTGGGAGCTTCCTGTGACGCGGCATCACCCGGGTGATAAGAGCAGACACGCTCCGCTTGGATCGGTAGGGGATTCAAACACTGTGCTGCTGTTAGTGTTTCTGTTCCCTTTCTATACAAGTCTGTTCAAATTGAAAGCATTTTTGGATGACCTCAATTTTGGACTGGCTGTATCGCTCCTCGGGCCCATTTTGGGGTGAAATTGTTTCAGAGAAAATGACATTCATAAATGATCATTTCTAACTACGTCTGCCATTTTTGCATCCATAAAAAGCAACTCATTGAATTGTAAGATTGCTAGCAGTTCAACTGTGGAATTGTTTTAGGGAACTACAATACATTCCACAAAGAATAGTAAATAGAACTACACTACATAATGTTTGGTAGGAGTGTTTTTTATCTTGTTCAGAATAAAATAGACTAAATTACTCCAGCAATGCCTTATGAATACAGATGTGATGGGTGTAATATTTTGGGCCAGACATAGCTATGCAATTTAGGACACAGTAGTGAGTTTTTCCATTCAATGCAAATAAACTAGGCTAAGTAGCATCATTAGAGGGTGACGGCGCAGACTAAGTTACTCGTGGCTGTAAAGGTTGCAACTGGAAATGACCAACAAGTTGTTTTCAAACCACCAAAAACTTTTAAGAGGCAGAAAAAAAAATGGTTGCACAGGCCATCTACAGGAGATAAATGGAGAGAGCGCTTCAAGACCCCCCCCCCCAATTGGGCAAGTTGTAACTATTCTTTAATCTTATCTGGTACATTAGTTTCATGTACTTCTCCTCCAGGAGCAGACACAGTTGATCAGACATGCAACTGATCAGTCATGCGGCTGTGGCTCAGGAGGTCGTCCTCTAACCCGAAGGTTGGCGGTTCGATCCCAGCTTCCCCCAGTCCACATGCCGCAAGATGTGTCCTTGGGCAAGACGCTTAACCCTGAATTGCGTCTCACTGCATCTCTTCAGACAGTGTATGAATGTAAAAGAAAAAGCGCAGTAAACGGCAGCGCTGTCTTAATGTGTGTGAATGGGTGAATGTGACCTGTCCTGTAAAGCGCTTTGAGTGGTCAATAAGACAAGAAAAGCACTATATAAATATAGTCCATACATGCAATTTATCTGTTCACAGCCTCAACATGTATTAATTTTGTTTCCATCTCCCATTAAAGCCATTTCTCTAAACTACAGGTGTTAGCGTAGCAGATACGAATGGAAAGCCATGGATGGAGTGTCATGATCACGCAGAACGAAACACACTTTGTCTTTGTCAATCCTCCCAGTCAGCCTGTCACTGTCATGTAGAATCGTACTAATTTCACTGGGCACCTACCCATTGTATCCGTTCACAATCTTCAGAATTCTCTCCTTCATATCTTCAAATGGAATCGACTCCACGTTGGGATTGGCAGGGCCTCTTTGCTCCGGTGCAGAGGCTCTGAAGTCGTCCATCACCTTCTCCAGTTTAAACAGGAAGTAGTTCTTGAACTGAGACCACTGAACCCTGGAGGACAATTGTAAACACAATCAGGCTCGGCACATCTGACATGAGAAGTGTACAGGAAAAAATATACACCTTACAAATCAGACAGAACATATCTTAAAAAAGACACATAGTGCTTTTACACTACCATCATAATTACTAATTTAATTAAGGAAAAAAAATCAAATCTGTTAATGCTGCATAAAAATAATTCCTTGACTGCTCTACATAAGGGTTTGCATACATTGTAAAATCAATTACAAATTCCTACCAGAAAAAAACAAAACGTGTTTCCTTGTGTGCTTGTGTGCAGTAGTGGTGAGGGGAATGAAAATTCTCCGGGCCTGCAATGTTCACTTACATGGTCTCTCCAGTCTTGGCAATGTGACATAGAAATTGTTCCAGAAGAGGACATGCCTCTTTCTTTGCTTTCTTGTCGAAATCTGAGGAGAGAGCATATGCACAATGAACACACACTTCCGATAAGTTTCGGTCGGCTCCGGGATTAGCAGGCTTTGGTTTGACCTAGCCTAAGCGACAGTTGTGACAAGTGTGCTGTGAAGCCTCGATGTTCGGAACGCAGCGGTTAACTGCTCAAGACGACTAAGCCAGGGCTTGTTCTCTGGCGACACTCGGGCGGAAAAGCGGTCATATTATATCATTGCCGTTAATTATTTACGTAACGCAGCAGGCTAGAGTTGCTTAACAGCCCAGCTAGGTCGCTAGCTAGCTAGCTAGCAATAATTAGCTTCAGTTCAGCACACTGGCCATTTAGCCGCATCAGCCGGCAAACTGTCTCATCGCTAGCCGGTGGCTGAGGACGGCTACTTCATTTCATCGAACCGTGCCTGTGACATATCACTCAAATGCCGAGGGAAAACACACGTACGTTGGGGGGGGGGGGACGACGACAAGGAATAAAGAGAAGCATCATGTTTTAGTTAGCTTCCTTGTCAGCCAAACGTTTCGAACAGACAGCTAACCGTTTCCGTCAAACCGCTAGCAGGGCGAGCATTAGCTACAGCTAGCCGTGAGCAGCGGCTAGCTAGCGACGTTAGCCTGTGAGCTACCCTCCGTGTATTTACTGTTTTACGGCAATTGCGGGGAGAGAACGCGTACGGCGCGCGGCCACGGCGAGCACACGATCTGTCGAAAGAAACGCGGAGTGACCTCTGAGCGCCTCTTGGAGCGAGTCAATTTCCATCACGTCGTCGCCCTCTGTCAGTCCGGTGGCTGTGAAGAAAGCGGACTGGCGGCTAGCTGCTGCTGCTAAGCTACGATCACACAGGCAAAGAGGAGGGAGTATTTTTAATATGGCGCCGTGAGATCACTGCCTGTTCAGCAGCAGACGAGGCGCTGCACGGAGAGGAGCCACACAACTTATCTCGTGTAGTGCTTCACATCTTTACAAAAAAAATGAAATAAGAATGACACAACAAAGATAAAGGCAGCCAAAAAAAACTAAACTAAACCAATGAAATAATACAACAATGAAAAGATGATTTCAATTCAAATTCAACTACAATTACATTCAAATATGAAAATAAAGTACACATAAAAGGCCACTGTTTGTTCTATATATGTACGGTATATTGTCCCCCTCACCCATGTGGGAGGTGTGTATGTCTTCCTAAAGCGCGGGCCCTCTACCACTGAGAGATAATGCAACAAATAAAAAAATGAAATTACATATTTTAAACTGGGAATCGTTTTTTCTTTTTTTTTTACATTAAATTGTCTGTAACAGTGATGATCAAATCTGCTTTAGAATGGATGTTGGCGAGTGTTATTGTGCACATGAGTTAGCGCCTGGACTAAAAAATAAATACATTTTCACTTTGTGAAATTGGCTTCATACGCGTGCACCAGCCTGGTTGTACTGGTGGTGGGTTGTGAGTGGAAAAGGTTGAGGTGTGGGATTTTGAGGGTTCTGTGCAGTATCTTACCTTTTCCTAGAACTGCACTAAACCGGACAGAGACTTCAGATGTTCTGCTTGCAGCCCCCTAAGGCTCCTTTTACCTTGGGGACCACTTTGGACCTCACCTTCCACATGTGTTCCAGTTGTTATTTCAGCCCCTGGTACTTCTTGGTCGCCTCGTGCTCCTTCTTCCCAATGTTACTGTCGGCTGGGATAGCCAGCTCTGTTGTTCTCATCTACTTTCGGTCGTATATCCCATCTTCTGATAGTCGGCACAGATGTTCCTGTACACTATCCCAGCCACTTGCTTGTGCCCCTCTGTGTACATGGTCCCTGCTTGCATCTTACTCTACTAGGCTACCATGTGCGGGACTGTCTCTGGGGCCTCTTTGCACAGCCTGCACCTGGGGTCCTGTCTGCTGTGGTGGACCCCAGCCTCTATGGATCTGGTGATTTGGGCCAGTTCTTGTGCTGCCATGAGCCCCCGTGCTGTCCTTCAAACTTGCCTCCTTTAACCACGTATAGGATTTCTTGATATCAGCCACTCCCTCTATCTGTCAATGATACATCCCTTAAATGAGCTTGGTCTTCCACAATATTTTTTTTCTTCATCCTCTGTCTTCTCCAGCCTGAGGAAGTTCATCTCAGGGTCTATCTTCTTGATTGATCTTGGATCCTCTCTCTCTCTCTCTCTCTCTCTCTCACACACACACACACACACACACACACACACACACACACACACAATGTACATTTTCAAAAGCACTTCGAGTCTTTGTAGAACAGGTCGAGACAATCACATTTAATCCACTGCAGCCTTCACAATATTATTTTTGTTCGTGTACAGCCATTTCTTTGCCAGAAGGCTTTATTTTTAATGTTTTTTTTATGTTTCCAGGAAATGAAACTGGGCTTAAAAGACTACAGTTGTTTGAAGAAGGGACAGAATTGGGGGAATTGTACCAAACTTTCAGCCACTGGTAGATGACAGATAGGGCTGAATTCAGTTTCAAAGCATTGGCAAAATTATCCCAGTAATATAATATGAGGCAGCTATGGCTCAGGAGGGAGAGCGGGTCGTCTACTAATCAAAAGGTCTGTGGTTTGATTCCTGGCTCCTCCAGGCTGCATGTCGAAGTGACGTTGGGCAAGATACTGAATCCCAAATTGCGCCTGACAACTGTGTCGACAGTGCAAGAATGGGATGTGCGGGTGATAGACAATCCACTATGTATAGCAAGCGCTGTATGAATGTGTGAATTGGTGAGTGTGATCTGTTATGTGAAGAAATAGAAAAGCAATATATAAATGCAATCCATTTACTATTAAGTATTAAACCGATCAATAAGGCACACATTCGCAAAACAATTCTTTGGTACATTGCTGAAGAAATTATTTTCATCTAGAGTTTCCACCTCAAGTACAATTTCGTATTGCAATCTTGTAGATGGCATTTTTGTGTAAGTGAGGCTGAGGCCGGCTCTGGACATTGCATTGTTTTATTTAGAAACACATGATGACTGCACACAGCCATTTTCAGTTTCCAGTCGGAATCATTTGATACATTTGGACAATCAAGCCACATTTGCTAAAACATATGACCATATGTGTTCACAACATAACACACTTCATATTACAAATTAAGATACCCACTCAAACACACACATCTATACCACTCACTTTCTTATAATAGTAAACATGGTAGACATGAATATATGGCACATAATCAGCGGTAGTGTTGTAGTATGTCACCTTTTAAACGCTAGCACTTTTGGTATTGATTTACTCGGACAGCGCAACGTCTTGTGTCACCAAACAACTGTCCAGTCCAAATATCATTCTGAAAGTGCATTTTAACATTCGGCGTGTAACATAAAAAAGTTCATTCTTGCTCTGTTGACCTGTATTTAACACTGTCAGTGGCATTTGTCAACTGCAGAACACACCAATACCTCACAATCTGCACTCTTTCGCTCAGGCTCACATTTCAAGTCATTTGCTGGTAAAACATTCACGTGATTTTAAAGGAGTGGTTTATGAATTTACTACTCAAAGTAGTAAAATGTTCCCAAAGCCCAAAGTTGACTTTGTTTCAAGGACACCATGTTCGTGAGGAAAAAATAAAGACGGCAGATACTTTAGCCAAACGCTGGATTGACAAAATGTGTCCCTCAATTTTGCCTTTACGCTTGAGATGAAGAGCCGATGCTTTAATTATTCTGAAGAAAAAAGTAATTTTTTTCCCCTTCTCCACTGTAGCTTTTCAACATTCTCATACATTTCATCACCACCTACGTAACTGGGATGTGAACATTTAAAGACGGCAATAAGGCAAACCTATTCTACGGCATCACTGACCAGCACTGTATGCTTCTCTGTATACAATAGGCTTTTTACCCACGCCACCACGAGAGGGTCATAATGTTCATGAGACCATTTTCCATGAAGTGTCGCGTGTCGAATACACTGCAAACGCTGAGCCGTCACTTCTACTCGGGAGATGCCGGTGTGACGTACAGTTCACAGCAAAGACGGTCCGTAGCGTGGTCGGATTAAAACAGAAGAGTCCTCTTTCTCCATTGGTTATTTGTGCGGTCTGACGTGTTGGATCACTCTCTCCTCAAACACCTTCTTCATGGTCTTTTCTATCTGCTTGAGGAAGACTTGAGGAATGCGACCACACAGGGTGTTGACCGTGTCCAGGAACTTGGTCTGGATGGGGTAGAAGAGCGACTGGAACATGTTGTCCTCAAAGGGAAACTGCAGAGACAGAGACATCACCCTGTATCAGTTCTGCCCCCCAGAGCTACTTCATTGTTTTTTTTTAATGGAACATATCACATATTAAACAGTGTTTACAAATGACTTCGACAGCGGTGGGTTAGGAGGGGTTTCTCCTTTAATCATAAATTATGACACAGCTCATCTATAAGAGGCTTATCTCAACAGAGCAGGGGGGGGGGGTCGACGACGACACAGACTCTACTCCCAGAGCAAACAAATTTTAAATTTAAAAACTGACCCAGATTGTTAAAAGCAAGCAAAGAGAGAAAATTGCTCTTTTCCTGAGCTGGTGTCCTCAAAGGTGCAGTTCAACACACCACAAATGAAATTGAAAACATTTGTATACAAATCTATTAAAGGCTTGATAATAGAATTGTAATTTATTGTATATTTAAATAATATCCAGGGTATTAATATGGCAATACACAACTTCAGTGCCACAAATGGCCAAAATATGCAATTATCTTCCAATTGCCATTTTGATAATGCACCAAGTCATGAACATGACAGTGAGTTCAATGAACTCCGGTGGCCCGGTCACCAGACCTTTGGGATGTGGTAGAACAGGACATTGGCAGCAAGAAGGTTAAGCGGAAAAATCTACAAAAACTGATGTGATGCAAGATGGAGCAAAACCTTCGAGGAAAGTTTCCAACATCTTGTGGAATCATCGACATTAAGAAGAGGCTGTTTTGAGAGCAAACAACAACGTCCACCTTGCACAGGATGTGGGGCTTCAATAGAGGGCGCTATGCAGCAGTACCATATTGTGAATATCCTGCTTACTCACATCACGTATTGCATCATAGACCACTTTAAAGGCCGGCTGCTTGTCATCGTGATACACTCCACGGTTGCCGTGCAGGATGGACACGCCCTCCTCCTCAGCCCCTTTACAGTTACTCCCATACATACAGTGATCAGGCCTGTAGTTCCACTGGCAGGGGAAGATGTAGAGACACTCTGGGGAAAAAAGAAAAACAACACACACATCACACCGTTACAGATTTATTATCAACACAGGTCGGTGCGTGGCATATTATGTTTAATAAAAGCGATTCCCCAGTTCACCAAGAACAATTTATGTGGAAAGACTGAACAATGGCAGATCACATTTCTGTCCCGTCCTCGCAGTAAACAGGGGCTTGATTCAAAACGGTACCTAACAAACAGACGGATACTCTTCCTCCACTCCACCTACTGTAGTGCCAACATCCATTAGACCACATTTGAATGACTGGAGGAATCTTCATAGGATTTGTAAAATAACTGTGGTGTTGTTGTGAGGAGAAAACTAAATATGCAGCCTGAAATAGTAGAATACGTTATGCGTGTGCAGCACAGCCAGGAGCATATACTGTCCCTCAGTGGCTCCATCAGTATGGATACACTGTTCCAGAGGATCGCCCCATTCATTCTAATGACAGTTCCTCCCTCACACAGTGTGTATGCTGCAAACGCCTTTTCAGGTCTCTACATTCAATTGTTGATGACTATCGCTGGCCTGCCTTGTCTGACTGGCCACAAGCATGCATTAGACATAAATAATGCGCTGATGGTTCACTGATAAACCAAATGGTGTGACATTTCTTTACAGTAATGGATGCGCATAGAAAAGCATCCTCCTGCGGGTCGCATGACATCCTCTTCCAGGGCGGTTCCAGGAGTATGTGTCCCATACATTAACAGCACAAACAATATAAAGAAAAACAGTACAGGGAACAGACAATGGACTGGTTGGGAGCAGTCTTATCAGTTTGAATGTTCCTTTTCGCCCATATTTTCAAGTATTTACACTGATCAAAGATGGCAAGAAAAGAGCAGTGAAATCCTAATAAACTGTTTACACTGTGAGGTTGCATTGAGTAAAGTGATCAATTACCAACTGCTCCAGAGCAGCAGCTCAATGGCTGATGGAGCTTATACCACACCTGCAAAGTGGGAATGTGTACTTACTGTATGTATGGATAAAATTCAAACAATGGCATGGATGCTCATGTGAAGTTGTTCAGTTGAGCCCATAATAAAAATAATGCATGTTTATTGTATGAAACATTCTAATGAGCCCAGGTTCAAGTATGGGACATTGTACCAAATATACAGATGTTTTCTATTTACACTACAAAACATAGCGAATCAAAACACCCGCTCATTTTTAATTCCCTTTTAAACTCCATCAAATCCTGAACTGAAGAGATCTTTGAAGTCTTAAGATGCTGTAGAACACGGAACAACAGGAGAGAACCGCGCTTATGAACCGATGTGAGTGTCCCTCTGGAGTATACAGCTCAAAGCGATGACATGTAAAGCAAACTGAACGCTCCACTCGGCAATGTTGACGCCTGCTCTGCCAACGGCTCCGAGCACTTAATGCCCACATCTGGCTGCTGCAGCTGGAAACTCGTTCTGCTTCTGAAAGTCTGCCACCGCCTATAGCCACAGCCACATGTGTTCACTGATAAACATTCATAATGTAGACTGGTTTATTTACAGTGAAATAAGTCACATCGTAATGTGAAGAGTGTGAAACTGCAGAGTTAAATTCGCACGACCTTTTTGTTTTCTCAGTGTGGACGGCATGAATACAGCGGCAAAACGGGACGGTACCTGGGTTGTAGTGGAAGATGATGTTGAGGAGGTCCTGGTCTCCCCAGGTGATGTGGTTCTTGTACTTCTGATAGAGCGGATGCAGAAGATCCTCCCACGACAGGCCACTGGGGATCATACTGTTCTGCAATACCAACAACAACGTTTCAGATGCAGCCTTTTTTTCCCTCTCCCCCCCAAAAAAACACATCATCAAAGGAGGAGCACATATATATTCCAGCTTCCTTTTGCAATCTGCCGGCAGTATTAAGAACTGGAGAAGCTGCTAAATTGAGTTCCAAGGGCACAAGTCTGTGATGCTGGCATGGTAATCAGAAAGCTTCAATCACAGCCCACTCAGAGCACTCTGCCTGTGAGTTCAGCTCAAAGGAAAAAATTAAAAATTAAAAAAAGAAAACCCTTCAGAATGCAAAAGAGACATCAAATCTCACTTAAGCGTTCAACTCATCACAGTGTGGGGAAATATGACTGTGTGTGTGTGTGTGTGTGTGTGACAATTTACTTTGAACAACGTGCTGCGGATCCTTGTCAGATTCATGAGCATGACCCCGGAGTTGACCCCCGTGACCCCGTAGAACGGGTGGCGTGCAAAGCGGCTGTACCAGCCAATCTTGGGGACCTCGTGCTCCGGAGCCATCGCTGCCAGCTGTGTGCCGTTGAAGGACTTCAGGAGACCCCAGATGTCGTCCATGGGCCGCAGGAACAGGACGTCCGTGTCCACGTAGAGCAATGAGTCCACGTCCTTCAGGATGACCTGCAAGCACGAGCACAGCCGTCGGCCGAATATTTATGACCAGCCTCTCATCTGAAGAACACGATTGCACCATGTAACACCCAAACACGAAGTTACATAAATAAAAGTGCTGTGCGTACATGCTCTCAAACACTCCCCCCATCTGCACACAGCTTGCCAACAGCTTGCTGCTCTCCCAGGCCGAGAACTCGCATATTAATAAATTATAATCGCAAAGTATGCAGAAAGCATCATGAGGTTTAGATCAGATCATCTAAATGTTTAAGTGGAGATAAAGTGAGTTGAACGAAGAAAAAAAAAGAGCCGAGCTCGCAGCTCCGCGAAGCAGTTCCTCACAGTGATCACGCTAAAATGCTGAAGTGTAATGACTCTTAGCTTAACGTGTTATCAGGCGAATATTCATAATATACTGTATCACACAAGGTAAAGCTGTGGTCAAAGGGAGTTTCTTTAGCTTTATAGTTATTTGGTCATAAACCCAAGTAATGCTGTAACAATCAGCCGATTAATCAACTAGTTGATTGAAAATTGCCAACCACTTCTATAGTCGATCAGTGGTTTAAGTCATTTTGTATTCTCTTGTTTAAGGTTCTCAAATGTGGACGTGTTTCTTGTTTTTTTAAATTGGATATTTTCAGGTTTTGGAATGCTGCTTGGGGGGACAAAAAAAAGAGACAATTCCTGAGTAAATTCTTAGATCCAGCAATAAACTGAATAAATGAGAAAATCATTGATCACAATTGTTAGTTGCAGCCCTGAACTGAATTGATGGACGACGTTTTAGGCTCAACCTGATGACGGCCCAAGGGAGAAGTCAAGGGATCACATAGGTTAATCCCAAGGGGACCATTTAATGTCTGTACCAAATGGCAATGCAGTAGTTATCAAGATGAAACCGAAATGTCGACCGCGTGGTGGCAAAACTAGAGGAAGTCCACCCACTAGTCTGAGATATTTCAGTGTGGATCAGTGAGGTGGGACAACCGGTTGACATTACCATCCCTAGAGCCAATCTGCTAGCTTTGCTAGAAGAAGAGTTAAAACAGCAAAGCCTGTAGACGGTCTTCAGTACTTAACATGAGGGGGAAAAAATAGATATTTTCTCACTGTGTCATTCTACATCTCCCTGTGTGCACAAACATTGTTTTCCGTCGGACGCCGACTCGCTCAGATGTTATTAACACAACAAAACCGTCGTTTGGAAAAGTTCAAGCATTTTCAGAAAGAGTTGACAGACATTATTGTTTCTTCGGTTTGCGATGTGTGTTGTGATGAAAAAGAAATTTAAAGTCAGAATCAAGACTTTTAATTTTGGTGCTCCGTGGAAGAGCATCTTAGAATTCACATGTCGTCAAACACTCAAGTCGTTTGAGATAATTACTTCCAGTATCCACTGATAAATTGAGCTGTCAATGCGCGGCAGACAAATTACACGGAGTTCGGCACAGATAGAATTAGTATTTCACTCCTGCACTGCCATGGAGCCAGAGTGGGCAGACTGTGAGAGTTTACACTATGTTTCAGACAGCCAAAATAACTTCCCCCACATATCGTGTAAGGACAGAGTATATTGTGCATTACTTCATAGTTTAGCACAGGGTCACAAAGTGCACCACGAAAAATGAACCATTTAATATGCGGCACAGACAGACAGACAGAGCTTCAGGCTGCCTCCATGGCAGAGCTGCTACACTCCTAATGAGGTCGATAAAGTCTGAGGGGCACAGTCGATAAAGACAGAACCACTGGGAGCAGTGGTAGTATTTGTGCTCCAGCTGCTCACTAGTGCCAAAAGAACCCGTGTCACTCGGCTGCGGATTGCTCGACCGCAGACCGTTGCTGACAGCAGCGAGGAGCTGCTGCGACTAATCCCGACAAGCCCCAACAGAGCGGCGGACCACCGTTTCAACAACCCTGAATGTTTGTGTGCATGTCCGCAGCTGTGTAATAACAGGTAATGAGGAGGACTGAATTCGCGGAGCTGGGGGTGGGGTGGGGGGGTTATAATTTGATATTCCAGATTGGTATTAATGGTGCTTTGCAAATGGTGTGGTTGCACTAATGGATTGTAAACCACAAAGACTGACTGTCCACATAATAAGCATCAAAGTTCCCTCTGAAAACATGTACGTAGCTGTTACAGGCTATTGTGTGGTCACTTTTGTGAGACCCACAAAAAGACACTGAAGACAAACGGGCATAGTGTTGGACAGTGTTTGTCCTTCAGGACCGGCTCTGCTGTATCGGTCTCTGTCTGCTCTGCAACGTCGAACCAGCTCGCTGATGAATTCATGATCCCCCCCTGGCTCAGAAAACATTAATGTGACCGATGTGACCTGCACATTACCAGGGAATGCAATCAGACAAGTGGTGTGCACCCCGATGAATGATGAATGTTTAATAAGGTATTTGAGAAATTGGGAATCAGAATATCAGATGTGTACCAAGACACTACCTTTGCCGAGTAAAGTTGAACACTTCTTATGTTATCAGCTGCCGTGTTAGACTAGCCTGGGACCCAGATGAATTCTGGGAGCTCATTTAATTTGCTCTGCCAGACTACGGTCTGGATCCCCTCCATTGGGAAGTTATTTCCCACCGGCAGAAAACTTGCCGGTCCAATCAGGGCCTATTATCTGACAAAGGGCGGGGTTTGGAAACAACCTGATGAACGAGCATTTGACTGAAAGTACCCAATCTTTTCACATTCCTCCCACAAAAACGGCAACGCTCGTTCACAGACATTGTGGAATCATCATCACAGGCATCTCCTCTCTGCTCTCGTCTTCTTGTTGTTGGCATTTTTTTGCGTCGCTCAACAGACGTCACATGATTCGGTGTTCTCACTGGTTGAAGGTCTATCCAATTGCGTCCGGAGGCATTTTGGTAACGCCTCTTGGAAATCAAGAATCACAAATAATATGCATTTGAATGTTAGTTTGGCTACGCCAGACTTATAGAGTATCTCGCACTTGGATCAACTCCTGAGATTTAGTTGTCCGATCATATATCCATCGCAAGTGTATCTCTGATTTGTTTGTAGCATTAAATGCCAAAACATAAAAAAAGCATGTGATGGTACTGAATCAGGTTGGGCAAGCCCACTCCTTAAAAAATGTATTGTAGAGGCAAAAAGACTCCTATAAGGTGCTCAGTGGGTGTTCCTAATAAAGTGAATAGTGAATGTTCATTGATTGCCCTGCAGTAAGAGAAAAAAAAGAAACTATGGATCTGTCTGACCCGCAATATGTTCATTACATGCCAAGTAAACCGACAGCTATTTCAACGAACGCCAGCAAGAAACAGAAAATCAATAGCCAGGCACAACCTCCACTTGATGAAATTACTGGACCGCGTCCCAGGAGACGGCTTATTTGTTACGCAAATGCTGCAGAAAAGGTGTGAAATCATCACTCACCACGCCAGTAATAAATTATAACCATACGCTGGGATAAAATAAAGGGTAAGGGGAAAACGCTGTTTGAGCAGCAACGGAATGGATTAATGACGTTTTTTCTTTTTTCTTTTCTGAACACTGGTTAATCACATTATGCGTGGCGACGGAGGAGATGAGGGGAGATAAGAGCTGCAGCCTTACGGGGAGGAAGAGTCTCTGCGCGGCGCAGGGCTTGAAGAGCTTCTTCCACTCGTCGGCGTTCCCCACGGAGAAGGTGATGGGGTAGACGGCGTACCGGAACATGGCTGAGACGGAGCGAGGCCACTGGTTCAGCTGGAAGTAAAGCAACACATCACACTTTGTGTCTAACGGGCTTCTTTTTTTTCCTTCAAAAGGCTGAGTGAGAAACAGAGCCACCACAAACAATCATTGTTCCGAAAGCTCTCTGTCGTTTCACAGACTTATCAACCATGTCAAACAACGACGTCACGTCTCATGGTGACGTGCCCTGGCAGCTGCCGGCTGTTGTTTTATTAAAATGAAACAATAGTCTAAACAAGGGAAGGCTGTGTCTCTAAGTCCACAGTGTATCACTGACGCCCGTGTTTATCCGAGCTGTTACAGGCCGAATCCCTTCCGTAATCAACAGTCCAACAGTTTTGGCCCTGCACAGAGCGAGAGCGCTACGAGCAGTTGTCGGGGCCGGTGCTGACGAGGACAAAACATCCAAAGAGATGGGGACCGGACTTTTCTGATGTGGTTTTTTTACGCCCCGTCTCCCCATAAGCTCCTTGCTGTACAAACCCAGCACGCGCTACGTAATCCAAGGCCTTGACTACCACAAACTCGCCGTCTTCCACAGGGGGGATTTCTTTCCTACACATGGAAATAATTCACACGCACTTGACAGCGAGTTCACAGGTTCAGGGTTTTAGATTTGAAAGCACTTTAAGGTGCTGTTTGAGGTCCATTAATTGTGGTCATTTTAACAGACTGTTAGTCACGGGATCGGAGGCACTAATCAAAAACATGCCCGGCACCTTTTGTAAAGGTGACTTTGAAGTGCTACAGGGTACGGCAGGAATCGCTGGGGTGTCTTGGTGATATATTATGCCCCGGCCTTGAGATAAAAAGGATTATGTATCTGTGCGTCTGAGTCAGAGGGGGCCGAGTAAAAAAGTGCTCTGATCTTGATGTCATCCGTGGCAAAGGGAGAGGAAATGTCTAACATGTGCTGCATTAAATCACGACTCAGGGCATTCCTCTGAAGACGTGTACGGAGCAGAAACCGAGCGCTGTGTTTAATTAAGGATTCTCTCGGCACCGCATCTGACTTTGTGCCGTTGCGTTGACATTTGCTCCACATACATTCAGGCATTAGGCAGCTGAAGGCGTCTTACCCTCTCTTCAAACTGTGGGGCCAAGGGGTCCTCGGCAAAAATGTGAAACTTGATCTTCTTGAGGCTGAACAGGAGGGCTGATTTGACCATGGCGAGCGTCTCGTCCAGGCGATTCCCACAAGCCACCACGGCCAAGTGCATGAACTCCTCAGCACGGGCGCGCCTCATCACAGGTCGGACCGCGATGCGGCTCTGCGGTTTGCTAGAGAAGAGGTGGACAGGTAGAAATGAAGAGTGCAGTGACAGTTTAGTACACAAGAAAGTAGGAAATGTCCAGTAAAGTAATAAACCTACACACTTTTACACTGGTATGTCCTCTTTTCAATGCAATGTTACAATAAAGGCAGGGAGATAAAATGGGCTCCTTTAATCGTACAAAGAATGTGCAGGATTTGCAGTTTTTCTCCACCCATCAGTGCCGTCGGGTCTAAATGGGCCAAGGCCATGTGTGGGGGATACGGAGGGGGGTTTGGAACTGCTGACAATCACTTCTTCAACAAACCCTTGTTTCCCTCACTCATCGCTTGTAAATTAGCCCGTGCAGCTCGTGGGGAGAAATTTGTAAACCTACAACAGATGTACTGGACTAAACTGGAGTCAAAACATACAAAACAAAAGTTCTGAAAGAATTCATGTCATTTGAAACCGACATGGACCACTATGGAATTTTGGATTTCATGATCAGGCTTTGATATTTCTTGTTCAGTTCAGACACCAAATAAATTGTTGCATTTTGTGGCACTATTAAAAGCCTTGGCACGAACATTAAAAAAATAATAATATCTGCACTTTCTGAGCCTTACTGACACGCTGGAGGGAAAGCTAATAAAACAGCACTTGAACACCATGAGGATACTAAAACCCTCCACTGAAACTGCACACAGTTATTCACGCGTGGCACGCCTCTGCTTAAATCTTTGAACTTGTACTGAAGATAACATTCAAACCCAGGACACCATTTTTTTCCTGGTTGCATGATTCCATCAAATGGAAAATTATTTGTTGATCGCCGCTCACACACATTTCACTGTAGTTAAGCCTGACACGTTTACATGACAATGTAATCAGCTGCTCAGCCGCATTTGTAATTATAGACTAACTCTCTGAGCAGATTTTATAATTACTATTCATTCCGACCAATATTATGACTCCAGTTTTTAAATTGTATTTAAAAAACGCCCCAGTGTATCACTGTCACCCGTGTTTATCTGACCTGTTGGATGCTGAATCTCTCTGTAATCCACAGTTTTGGCCCTGAAAAGAGTGAGGGCGTCTTCTCCTCTTTGTGTTATTCGCGTCGCATCTTTGCACTGACGTTGTATTTGATGAAAAATTTGCTTCACGTTTGGTGCAAATGCACCATAAGGCTCTAACAGCAAAATCCCCCCGAAAGTGTTATGTTGAGCGAGGGTGTGTTTTATTGCTTATTAATTATTGCTGTCATAGGTTACATGGTCCCACGTTAATGTCTGTGCATTTTAATTCCGAATCTGACGGATTGTTGCAGTATAATGAATTGAGGTTGGTGGCTCTCCATAAACACCTCATAGATTGAATAAATATAAATATAAATATGAACACTGTATTACATTACATTCATTTAGCAGACACTTTTGTCCAAAGCGACTTACAATAAGTGCATTCAAACATGGGGATATTACTCAAAGTGCAAAAGTTAACAAAGTGCATAAACATTCATGAAATAGGCAAAGAAAGCTTCAAGTGCTATTAGTCATAAAGTAAAAGAAAGTGCTTTTTTTATGAGTGTGTGCAGTATATTTTGTTAAATTTAGAATAGTGTATTCAGGGAGTATGGGTTCAGTCTGAACAGGTGAGTTTTCAGTCTGCGACGAAAGCATTGGAGGGATTCCGCTCCTGACATCAATAGGGAGCTCGCTCCACCATTGAGGAGCCAGGACAGAAAACAGGCGGGATTTAGAAGAGCGGTGGCTGCCAGCCTTTCGCAGTGAGGGAGTGGCGTTTGGCGGTGGTAGAACGGAGTGGGCGGGCTGGGGTGTAGAGTTTGACCATGTTCTGGATGTAGGAAGGGCCTGAACCATCCGCAGCACGGCAGGCGAGTGCCAGTGCCTTGAATCGGATTCGAGCTGCCGTCGGCAGCCAGTGCAGGGTGCGGAGGAATGGTGTGGTGTGGGAGAATTTGGGTAGGTTGCGTTCCGGATGAGCTGCAGAGGTCGGATGGCACATGCCGGCAGACCAGCTAGGAGTGAGTTGCAGTAGTTCAGGCGTGAGATGAGCCTGCACCAGCACCTGCGTCGCCTTCTCCTATAGAAACGGACGTATCCTCCTGATGTTGTGGAGGATGAATCTGCAGGAGCGGGTCGTCACTGCGATGTTGGCAGTGAAGGACAGCTGGTCATCCAGTGTCACACCCATCCTATGACTACACAGATTGGGCGATATCATTACTGCATATTGAGAAAATATATCTATTAGCTACACTTCCATCTGTGACCAAATGCATACGGTTTAAGAGCATAGCAGCACACCTGCCAACGTGTCACTGATGTACAGTAATGGCATGTCACTTCATGAGCACGACTGCGGCAAAGAAATTCATTTTGGACTTTTGGAGAATCAAGACAGATCCAAGACAGAACAGACGAGGGCCGCATTCAAGCACATAGCATTCCCACATCCATCTTGCTGTCAGATAGATGAGGTGCAAAGTCAGGGATTTCACTGAAAGACGTGACAGCTGTGCCTTCGCACATTGTTCAACACTACATTCACACCAACACACCCACACACAAATCCAATTCTATGTCGCTCTGCAAGTTCCCGCCAGACTTTGTTCTTCCACGCTCAAAGCCAAAGCAGTCGTTGAACGTGATGTAAAAACGTGCTTTCTCTGCAGAGATAGTGCTGCCGACGAGTTAAAATACACTCAGCGGTGCAGAATATCTCCCACCACGATAGGGAAACATTCGCACAATAGCAGAGCCTCAAGCTACGGCCAACATCATCTACTTGACACACACACACACACACACACACACACACTACATGGAGTTGGTTGTAATAACATGTTCAGCATAAATATTTTCATAGCCGTAGGGAGAGGAGACATAAGAAAGAGAACCTTTTGTTTCGGCAAGTACAGTAGCGTTTGCTGGGAGAATGGGGGAAGGCAAATGGTTTTATGTCTAAAGGCCGCGCCATTCCAAATGTATTTCCTCTGAGCCCAGAGGAAGCAAAGAGTCAACCATAAAATGGATGGGAGGAGATAAGGGGGAAATTTGACAGGTGGGTTGAAGGGCAGCCTCCAAGCGTGACACTTCGTTTTCTGCATGGCTAAGGGACAATGATGAACCGCAGATTGGGATGAATGAGACGGTGCAGAGAAATCTGTCGGCCACGCTTCAAAGGCTGATGCACAGTCAAGGTTGTTGAACTCACATTCCTGTTTTCCACAGGAAATGCAATCCATATCTCCTACACAAGTGTAATTATGTTGCACTTAGTCATGCAAAATAAACGCGCTGGAAAGGATTCCCGCATGAAATTGGATGACAAAAAACACAACAACACAAAAACAGGACAAATTCCTTTGTTGCATAAAGCATGAACTGCACTCGTGATGTTCTGTGTCATGCCAGTGTTCCCCACATCTGGAAGCAGTCAAACACGCATAGAAGAGGTAGAAAAGGATTGGATTCATGCCTGGCTGCAGAGTGAGCAAAAGAGGAAACCTCTGCCTACAAGGCACCGAGGCAAAGTCTTTGAAATGATTTAGGTGGAGAAAAAAAGATGTCAAAGAAAAATGTTACTTGTGCAGGAGACGAGAGCAAAAGAGCATCTTGAAATGACTCCATTAATCAGCGTTTGTTCACTTTGGTTTAGAACCAGTGTGTATCGAAGCCATTAGGTTGAATATGTTGCCCTATTGACCTTCCTCGTTGGGTAAGTTCACTTCTGCAAAACAGACCTAAAGATTTTTCTTCAGACTGAATCCAGATCCCACGTGGTTGGTCATGAACAGTTGATGACGTGGCCACAGCCAGACGCCTCAAACTACAGGCAGCCGGTTTTCATTGCAGTTATGCTGCAAGATGACTTGCGTTGGATGGATGTCCAGCTGAATCACCAAAACCACATTTTTTCATTTACCCAAGATGTGCTGACACACCCTGTTGACATTTTGTGGGCACATTTTAAAAGAGAGTTACTTTAATATGCCAGATCTAAGAAAGTGAGGTCTCGACACTCGATACTAGGGGTGTGACCGATACGTATTTTGCCTAAATTGTTCTGTATGGGCTATTTGGTTCAATCCCAACTGTCTTCGGTTGATTACTCCCTTAGAAACTAATTATTATTGTTGTATATTCAAAATAAACTCCTCAGGGGCTGATGAAGCATGGTTCTTGCACATGCCCTTTGCAAACACATGCAAACCTCCGCAGATGTACAGTACTGCATGTGCACATGCCTAAACATGAAATACCACTATTTGCCGACTGCACCCCGATCCCTGTTGATGAGTGACTCATTAGTCAACTGAGACCCAAACACTTCTCCTATTTGTCCTTCAAAAACACACAGATAATTAGATAACCAACACCTTTTAAAAGATAATTCGAACCAGGACATGAGCAACCAACATACCAACATGCGTGCTGTGCAGTGATGGAAAAGAGTCCCTATAGAATTTTTTTTTATCAAAAATGGTCAAATTCTGCATTTCCTGCTTTCTACTCCTACAGCAGCCTTGCCTTTCTTAGTTCATGCTTTAAATCCACAAGTCAAAGTTCCAGTGGGAAAGCTTTGGCAGTTGTTCTCTGTAAGCTACAGTGTGATCGTCGGGTCAAGCCCCAGATGTATAGCTTATAGAACGAGTTTTGTCAGTGTGGCAGATGCAAATCAGAAAAGTGATCCGGTTATTATAGGGCAACACACACTGGTGTCGCCTTGACGCCATCAAAGGGTCAAGGGTACGCCACTGTTTCAATTACAGGAGGTCAACAGAAGTCTGCAGAGTGGCAGGGTTTTTCAAATTTGCCCAGGTTGACAGATCCCGAGTGATTCCTTCTGTCTCCACAGCAACTTTGGTGTGTGTTACAAGTGAAATACTTGTGTGGTGTGTGTTACACTAAAGATCTATCATTATGGACCTCTGCTGTTTCCCCCGAGCAAACTGTGGGGTATCAGATGAAAACCGACACGGCCGAACCCAAAGTTCTGTACAGCTCTAGAAATGTGAACAATCAACTGTGTTAAACCATTTTACATCTTCCACAGGGCTTGAGCCTCGATTCTCTGCTCCTTCACATTCACAACAAGCACAAGCTTCAAATGTCCCAAAAAAAATGAATAAACTGTGAACTTCACAGCAACAACACCAGTTCTTTAGTCAGTGATGAGCAATAGCTTTTAATAGGAATTAAACTGCCACTGAATCAATTATGTGCTTAATGCATAAATGTCAGAAATTTGATGAAAACTATCGTCACAAGCATTTTTTTTTTTTTGTGTGCTACTTTTCTTCCAAAACCCAACAACGTGACATTTCCAATAAAATCCACACAGAGAAATGTTTGGCATTTTTGTTGGATAAGTGACCTGGGGCCTACTCCAGGAAGCAGGTTTAAAAAACTTTGAACTTAAACATGAGCTCTGACTTGATCTACTCTCAGATGGGAAACTCAAGAGTTCCAGAACATCAGTTCTGAGTTAGTTAGATAACTCAGATTATTTTCACACGGAGTCACGCATGTATCTGCCGAATATATAAAAAGCCATCATCAACGGAGCTCCGATACTACGAGTCACCATGGCAACCAAGGCGAAAACAAGGTCCGTCTTTGTCACGCTGCTGGAGTTGGAGATACAACTTCGTGATTATGGAGAAAATAAGATAATTCTGAGAAAGAGGAGCATCACAGCTGCAGTTGGTGTGTGAGACAGTTACTGCCTGAGTCGACATGTAAGACTGAAATAAAGCAATCAAATGATTTAAAACGATCTGATATTTTCTCCACAATTGTCGTGTCTATAATGTCGTGTCTGGCATAATGTTCAGTGTCACTGTCCGCTGCGCAGGAGGCCGGGGTTCGATTATTTCGCTCACGTCTGAAAACGTGCAATGTTTTTTTGATTATTTTTAATTTAGGTATAATCCCACTGGCACAAAAATAACGTGGCTGCAGCTGAAAATGAATTATAGGAACAAAGTGCAGATAGGTAAGGCATATGGTTTTAATCAGATTCCACATGTTAAACAAAGAAAACATCTGTGGCTATTTCAACTTGATGTACAGAAAAAAAGGGCATTGCAAATACTATGATCTGGTCGGAGCATGTCCGCGATATTATAATGCTGAAATAAGGTCGGAGAATATTGTTCAGATATGTGATAGATTGTGACAGAAAAGGTAAAGTTCTACTGAGTAGTCGTCGGGGAATGAAAGCATCGGGTCTGAACATCCTCTCTGACGTGAGGCGACTGAATTAATTTCTGCTTCCATATCGATCGGGTTGAAGGGGGAAAGGACACGTCATGTTTTGACAGCTGGATCAGGTTCAGGAAAAGGGAGGAGTTAGGTAGAAACTCTGCGTTTTTTCCAAGAAAACCTGCCAGCGAGCAGGTTAGGTTCACAGCGTCAGTTACCATGGTAACTGACCTACAGTTTAGGTTCACTCGCTTTCTGGAACGGAAAACCCAGTTTCCCCTTTTTTTCAGGGTTAAAATTCTCAGAGTTTTAGCCAACACCTGCTTCCTGAAACAGGCCCCTGAACATTTTAGTGATTACAAAAAGTTGCAAGTGATTCAGTTTCGGTTGATCAGCTGACCAATGGCTCACCGAATTCTTTCAGCGTTTGCTGCATCACTTACTGTTGACAGCGACAGGTAGCCTGGCGTAGCCAGAATAATACTCAAATGGGTACAAGTCTGGGACCTCTTGGTTCATTTTCGTGTTGCCGTTTTTGTGGGAGAATTTTGGAAACATCAGCAGCAGCCTTGGTTTGTTTACAAAAGTCGCTTCCTTCCACATCGTGGTATAAACCCCGCCCATTATCAGAAAATCGGTTGTGATTGGACCGGCAAGTTTTCTGCCGGAGGGAAATCACATCCCAATGGCGGGGATCCAGACTGTATTCTGGCAGAGCATATTTAAATGAGCTCCCAGAATTTGTTTAAGAAACTGTTATCTTTGTCCTTTCAGTCAAACATTCAGGCCTGTCTTTTGGCAAGATTGGACACTTTCTAAGCTTTGGCCTTCAAATCCTGATCTTCATTCAGGATTCTACTCAACAGGAGACTCTCTCCAGTTTCTCCTTCCACACTCGCCACGGCTCCTCCGCCGGCAACCTCAAAGGGAATAAGCCCAGATAACGGATAGAGAACTGCGGCTCTCCGGCCAGGTAACAAGGGAGATTTAAAAAACTGCGAGCGGATAGTGTTCAGTCATGCAGGGCGACACTTTCACAGCAGTGCATAATGCCACTGCCAGGGAGCCACTCCTTTAGTGCGAGGAAATGCTGCTTAACTGTATATGAAGTGACAGGAGCAGGGGATTTGTTTCGACACAAAGTATCAACACCCATCTAATCCTGCGGATGCAGACGGTAATTCCACGTAACAAAGCAGACAGAGGGCTCACGTCTGTATTACTCTGCTCATGATGATACACATGCGTCTGACGGTAATGAAGGGATCACAGTGGAGGTTTGTGTGTCCTACAGGTACAGACCCTGTTGTAAGGACTATAAATGATGATTTTATTACATTTTTCAACCACTAAGAAATCAATATTACCAACAATTGGCCAACATTGTTGAATAATACGTTGTCAACTGGTTATTCATAGTATATAGCATTACTATGGCTCACAGATGACTTATCATCTTTTGTCTTATGTCAGCAATGAAATGCTTGTTGATGTTGTGGAAGGATAAAGACATTCAAATGGGGCTTGATGATATTGTCAATACCGGTGGAGGTGGAGAGGCTTGGATACATAAGAATTGACCAGGTGAACTTATTCGATGCTATCTGGTAACCTTTTGTTAAATATTTTGGCGAAATAGAATATAATGCTATTTATTGATATCTGCTACAAGCATTATATAGGATCCTAAACTTTTGGGTGCTGTGTTTAACTGAGGGTGGGTTGTTGTTTTTTTGTTTTCTTTTATGTACGTGTGTGTATTTATGTATGTAAAGATTTATATTCTCTTATGTAAAAGTCATTTTTTCCCTCACAAATCTTAAAAGGAGAATGGTTACTGTATGAGTTTTGTATATTTACCAACTATCTATATGTCGCATTTGTATACTCACTATGAATTCTCATATTTATATTCTGGCTATGCGCATATTGACTCCACTCTCAACAAAAAAAATGTTTAAACACAACTGATTATTCATTCAGTGTATAACATGGCTGTCCAAAGAAATCGTGAAAATCTCAAATTTGAGAGTCTGGAACCTGAAAATGTTTGCCCTTTTTTACTTGATAAATGATCATCAATTAGTTGTTAAAATGATGTCAGATTGTTTCTTTTACCGATGAATCGAGCCATTGTCTTTGTCTCGGGCCCGGTAGCCGGGGCTCTTCCTTCTATTTCTGGCCACAGGAAGTAGTGTGATGTGTCAAGAGGAAATGATTTGATTAGGAAAAGCAGGGATGTTTGTCCATTAAAGCGTGCTGCACAGGAAATCTGCCCGGGCACTCCGATTTACAGATGTCTAGGGTGTCGACAGCGGATATGAGGGACACAGTTTTAATCTCTGCCCCGACGTTGTCCTATTTATATCCTTGGCGTCCCTGCGATTCATTCATCATAATATTAGTATTGATCGTTTTGCAGACGCTTGTGCATCCACCACCTGGAAAAACGACGTCCTCGGTGTTCAGATTTCATTCTTCTGGCTTTTATCCCCCCAAACTACATAAAACAGCCATCTGATTAGCTCATGCATTCAGAAGCAGAAGGTTTTTTTGGAGGCTCAGGCCAGATGCTCAGTATTTACACTAATTGCAGCGGTCAGTTTGGAGCGTTTTCCAAGCCTGTGTTTTCTTTCTTTCTTTCTTTTTTTTTCTTTTCTAAGTTACTGCCACTTGTGACCCCTTCCACCCAATCGCCCTTATCAGCGCCGTGCACACACAGGGGAGTGTGCTTTCTGGGAGGACGTAAAAGGTCCTTCCTCAATGAAACGCCTTGATGGCCGTTATCTACCGAGCACTGTCCCCATGCATCCTCCAGCCGGGCCCTGGAGTAGAATACACATCACCGGCTGCTGCCTGGCGGAGCCGGGTATCTCCAGGACCACATTGTGGCCGCCGTGGCATCGCTGGCACTCAACCCGGGAGGAAGCGGCGAGGGACGCACACGGCCCAAATTAGAACGCTTGCGCGACACAACAGAGGGCTTCCATCCTTGGACAGAAATAGCACCTGACGTACTCCCGACTTTGGGTCAAACTGTGTCTCTTGACTGTGACAAAGTCGTGTCTTCATCGGAGCGTCTGTCGGTGGCGTCAGGGAGAAGCAAAAAAAATTGAAATCACACCTGACAAGCCTTTCACACCAATGCAGACGACACAGTTTTGGCAGACGTTGAGGAGGCCGCGGTCAACGGGATGGGTTTTTCCCCGCCTTTTGTGTCTTTTCCAGTTAATATCCCGCCTGCGTTGCAGTGAAGCTATTCCGCGCACATTCGTATCACCACATCCACCTCCGTTTATGTCTTTCAAGGTGACCTTTGCCCCCCCCCCCCCCTTTAAAAACAGAGCAGAAAGACCCGAAACAACACCAAGGGGTCAAGCGATCAAGATTTAGAGGTCAGGTAATGATTTATCATTCTGCTATGCTGTTGTCTGGCGTCCTTCTCTGCCAATAGTGCCAACATTTGGACCTAATCACATTAGTCATGCTCCCCACTAACAACCCCCCCTCCCCCCACCCCCGATTGCAACGGCGTGATTCACAGTCCAATAAACGAGAGGACGTGATGGTGATAAATCGCGGCCTCTGCTCGGAAGTGTCCCCTGACAGACGAGGCTGTCGTGGGGCCAGCGTCCGACGTCCGACGCGCTCACTCTTTTTAAACTTCCCAGCGACGGGAGGAGTAGAGGACTCGGCATCGAGGGGCAGTTTGGCGACGCTTTTCTTTGAGCGCAAATTGGGAGGAAAAAAGAAAATCGATCGAGAGAGAGAAACAAAAGTCCGCTCACCTCTTCACGTTCACGCTGGCACCTCTGTTGATCGCCCTGGGCCGCTTCCGTCCCCCGGGGGGCTGCTCCGGGCGCACGCCGACTCCAGTGGACGCCCTCGGGGCAAACTTCGGCGCGACGTCGCGCCGGAGCTCCGCGGGCACCGGGGAGGACTTTCTGTCCTCCGCCTCCTCCTCCTCCCCCTGCCTCTCCCGCTCCTCCGCAACTTCTCTCGGCAACGGATCGTCCGCGGCATTGCCCCCCCAAAAGTACAAAAGTAGGAAAACTCCGAAGCACACGGCGATCACAGCTACTTTGCCGTGGATCCGCATGGTGGCGAGGGCGACTTGCTGCGGGTGCGGGTGCGGGAGGCGGGCGGCACTTCGCTCATGTCTGCGGGTGAGGGAGAGCGGCCCGAGTTGACATTTTGTTCCCGTCCGTCGCTCGCATTTTTTTTTCTTTCTGCGGATGATGATGGAGAGCGGAGAGGGGCTCCTCACCGTCCATGGAGGAGTGGACGGCGGGAGGCGTGGTTTCCGCGGCATTACCGTAATTACCATACGACTAGCGCGCGATTATATTGTAATAACGCTACAAGGATAAATTGTGTCTGGTTAATTGGCGTGATTGCCAGAAGCATTCAAACACAACACATGATATTCTACAAAATAAATAAAATCTGCCTGAAATGTTTGGCCCTCCTCTCCTTCCACATTTTTTCGACCCTAGAAACTTTATTTAAGCGCTCAGCTCAAGTGGGGCATTCCGGCTTGTATTCAACTTTTTCCACATCTTTCATACTCTGAGTTTTATTCAACGTTTGAATCTCATTCATAGCAATTACACATTAACTACCCATTTCCCACTTGCCCTACTCTTCATAATCCATCTTCTGCATCCAAATTCAAGTCAGCAGTCCATTGACAGTACATCATCAGCCTTTCAGCGGCCATCATTCATGCCGCAAAAAGAAAAGCACTGTTAAAATAAGTCGGTGACCCAGAGTTCAATGTTCGGCTACTGGGGAAGTGTAGTGTGCGTTCACAAGCCTAATGGCCTCTGGGGTAAAAAGAAAACGTTTGCGATGGAGCTGGTGAGAACACTCTCTATTGTTGCCCTATAGATGTTGCTGAGGATTGTCCGTCTCAGGCCAAATTTCTTTGGCCTTCTTAGGAAGCACTGTCGCGAATTTTGATGCTCTGATGAGGGTTTTGTGACCAGGTGAGATCTTTGCTGATGTGGGTACCAAGGGAACTTGAAGGAATCCACCCTCTCAACCTCAGTCTCACCTATGTAGAGTGGTGTGTGTGTGTGACACTCTCCTCCTACTTGGGTCGTTGATCAGCTCCTTTGTCTTGTGAGTGTTAAGGGCAAGGTTGTGGTTATTGCACCAATTCACCAGGTCTGCCACCTCCCTTCTATACGCTGTCTCGCAACCACCGGTAATCAGTCCCAGGAGGGCTGTCGTGCCGTCTGTAAATTTGATGATGCTGGTGCTGTCCTTTGAGGCCACACAGTCATTAGTGAAAAGTGTGTAAAGCACACAGTCTTGGGGGGGTCCCTGCGCTTACCTTGAAAGGAAACCTAATACAAATTCAATAAAAATCTTTCTGTTTAA
This sequence comes from Scophthalmus maximus, assembly GCF_022379125.1. Lineage (NCBI taxonomy): Eukaryota > Metazoa > Chordata > Actinopteri > Pleuronectiformes > Scophthalmidae > Scophthalmus > Scophthalmus maximus. Next base: position 22,044,138 of record NC_061520.1, on the reverse strand, counting down.
AAAAGAAAAAAATTCTCAGTCATTGAAATTGACTGTAATCATACTACATCTACTGTACATGCCTGGGCAAAGACAACTTAAGGAACCTCCCTCACCATTTTGCTGGTCAAGTGATCACAAAGAGTCGTATGGCTTCTTTCATCAAGCCCATTCTAAAATTGAAGACATCACAATGGCCTCTTTGTTGTATTTTCCAAAGTGTTTTTAAAAAATTACATTTTCACCCCTTGATTTTATCTTGCACCTCTCTCTTTAAGACTGACCTCGTGTTGACCCCAGTTTGATAAACTTCATCATTTCTTCTCTCACATGATGCATAATCTTTAATTAATATCCTTACCTCAGAAAAACGGTATACATTTCACAAAGTGAGAAGGATAGGGGTAATATTGCCCAATTTAGGTTAATTATGTGTTGTAGTATTGAAAGTTTGTGTCTTGACTGCTTTATAGTGTCTTAATTTTAATATAGAGCTGAAATTATAAAATTAATTATTCAATGGACACAACAATAAACATCAAATGTTGTATTACTTGAATAATCATTTAAGTCACAAGACAATTAACTAAATCACCAGTATGTCTGTGAAATAGTGAATTTTACTCGAAAATAGTTAAGAGATTAAGTGAGAATGAATAATATATCATGTCAAATCGACACGTGTTGCTGTGTTTCTGTATTTGTATTGTCGTCATACCAATGTGAATTGTCGCAGAACATTGCACTGCGCGTTTTGCCTGGGCACTACGGTAAAAACATGGACGTCACATTCAAGAGCCGATAGTGTGGTTTTGATGGGATAACTCACAGTTTTTTCTTGTGAGTGCGTGTATATTCCTATCAACTGTGTCAACTCCACACGACCAGTGTTCCTTCACCGTCACCGAGGTGATTAAAACCGCCTGTTTTGACTGCAAGCAGTGACAAAAAAAGTCCGGTAGGTCCGTGTCTGTTAGCTAGCAGCAATGCTACCGTGCTATGTTAGCCGAAACACACGTGTTAGCTTAGTTTACAGGCTAGTAGCGAGCTAGCAACAACAACAACAACAACACGAAACTCATAAAGTAAACCGTTAAAGTCAATGTGGCATGTCGACAAACTTTCAAAAATTTGGCGCACAGATGACTCGTGATGCCGTATGATTTTAAGAACCAGTGGTTGAATAAAAACTCTATTACACAGAATTTATCACATTAATGAATTCAATGCCTGCTAAGTCCATAAAGTCGCATACAGTTACAAGTCACTGCTGTAGATTAATACTGGCGAATATCTTTTGAATAAACGAATGTCCTCCTAACATGCGGATGGTGCCGGAGTTACATACAGGCCTTCGTAATTAGCAAAACGGTCTAAGTGATGTTTTGAGACGTACACGCTTTTGTAAATAAGCGAGACCTTTTAAAATATGTCGGATTTTCAATGTAGTTTGGTGTGAAGCCCGTTGTAAACAAGAGTGAACGGTCGGGCCGTTCCCAGCCAAGTTAAAGTCGGTGTAAAGACGCCGTGTGTAACTTGCTGCGGTGGGAAACGAGTTGCTATGTGTGACACCAGATTTGTTTACAGCTGTCACCATCAGTGTGGCACATGTGGGCTGCTGCTGATGTTGCTGCTGAACACGTGATCTCCCACAATAACATTGAGCAGAGTCAGCCACAAGGTGGCATGCTGTAGTCGGCTGGGTCATGATTCATCTGACCAGCCGTTGCAAACTGCTGTGTGAAGTGTAATCCTGGACTGGATTTGAACATTCCTCCCCAATCATTGACTCCACAGGTATTTTTTTTACCATCAATATCCACAATGATAACTCCTGCGTTTGACCTGAGCCAAGACCCCGAGTACTTGATCCTCAGCATCCGCGTGCCCTACACCAGGACATCAGAGTTTGACCTTTATGTTGACGGGACGGATTTCAAGTTCTTTGCCAAGCCCTACTTTCTTAGGTGAGTTGACCTATGATCTGATGTAACTGTGTATCTGTGTTTAAATCCAGCTTGGATTAGAGGGGGATTCAATTCTTAAGTAGCACCATTTATCTTAGACTGAAATTTACAGTAATTTATTTTCTGACCATGGTGCTTTTCCCAATATCAGGAGTAAAATATCAGATGAGGATCAAGCAAATGGTATGTTTGTCTTTGCTTTTATTAATCATCATCCATGACTATATATGTATATTTCAATTTCAGATTAACTCTTCCTGGAAGAATAGTGGAGGATGGGAGAGAAAAGGCTAAATTTGACATTGATAAAGGTAGGTCACGTTATTATATGATGTATTATATGATATGATGTACAATGGAGGTAAAACATCATGACGTGCAAAATTAAATTTGATGTGTTTCAGTAAAGGTACAAACAGCTGTTGCACTAAAACGAACCCCTTTTTTGCATTATTGCAGCTTATCTGTAGTAGTCTATCCATCAGCATGTCAATCAATCACTCAAACTTTATTGATATAGCACCTTTCAAACAAATCAAATGTAATCGCAAGGGCTTTAAAGGTGACTGACAAAACAGGATGTTAAAAGTGAATTGAAGGCTCGGATTTGAAGACGAATGCAACAATCAATAATTGAAAAGATAACAATTAAAAAAGTGTAGCTAATATATATTAAAAACATTGAACATAAAACTAAGCAATAAAACCAAAATACATAAAATGACCAAGAAAAACATTAAATTAATTATGCCAAGATAGTATGATGTCAATGAAGTTAAATATAGTAGAATGAATAATTATGATCAGCACTAAAATTTTAGTGAAACAAGATTGAATTAAATGAATAATAATGATACAAAATTATTATGAAGAATGAAAATATAAAAGGCTGCATAAAAGCCAGACGAAATTGGTGGGTATTAATTTACATTTTAAAATATCAACATTTTCAGCCGCTCTCAGATCCTTCCGAAGGCTGTTCCAGGGACTTGGAGCGTAGTGGCTAAAAGCAGCATCACCAAAAGCTTTCCAGGAACAGCTAAGCACAAAAAAAAGCACAATGTGCATAATTTGGAATGGACAAAATCATTTTTTCACCCACAAATTAGCAACATCATCCAAACCAAATGATATACTAGGGACACTCTGAGAGGCAAGTAAACAATTTCTTAGTTCTATCGGAGGATATGATACTTTCCAGCAGTTTGCTTTTTCTCTTAGTCAACATGAACAGCAGTAGAAACAGGCAGATGTGACACTGCATCTTCGTTACCAAACCCCTTGACGGTAACCTGGCTCGGTTTCATGCTCTTTGCCAATACATCAAAATGATGTATAAAAATATTCAGAATGCATTTTGTAAAGATTAACAATGATGGAAGATCAGCGTCACAGACATGAAGTCCTTTATCTACAGAGCCACCTTCACGCTTGGTAAGCTGTGACATGCAGGAGGAGGTGTTTGCACTTTTCATTAGTGAGAGGACTCAGAGGAGTTTACGTGTGAATGTGTGAAACATTCAACAGGGATGTGTCTGGCAAAGATTTGCACGTCATGTGTTACTAGTTGGTAAAAACAAATGTCAGGTTTTTTTTAAAGCATTTGAAAACCAACGGTGACAGATTTAATGCAAACATTGACACATTCGATGTTGCATAGCAAATGTCCACGGCGCCGCCTGATTTGAAGACACGACTGTGCTTGCCCTGCATTGTGTTAGTGACCGGTCAGACACTATTGCGAGACCCTGAAGCGTGGCTCTAATAGCAGCCGGTGACTGATCCCCCGGGGAGTCTTTAGTTTGTATTCGAGTCAATCAGCCAGAGTAAATGAACCCAGTGATCATGTTATTTCATCCCATTTAAGGAGCCGCTGGAACCATCTGTAGTGTCATAATGATTACAGCCTGCAGGCTGCCTGTTACATCTCTTCTCACAGGGACAGTGACAGGCAGTTCACACTGGATTTTTCTTAAAATATATAACAGGACAATGACTATTGGCACGATGTTCGCCACTGTCTTTACATTACTCTCTGTCACTTTGATCCGTCTTCGCCTTAATCAGTTGTAATGAAGTCGTCTTCGCGGAGGCGTCTGCCTTATGGACTCTGAGACCTCGTTGCCCGTCTGTCAGTGCGGCCCCCAGTTAACACACTGTGTCTATATAAGCCTTTAACATCTGCTAATAAAGCGCCGCTAATGAGCGTCCTTGTTTAGACTTATAATGAGCAATCATTAAGATCCCTCTCCCAGGCTCTCCGCTCAACTCGAGCAGTCAGTCAGCTTCCACTCGTAAAGCCCTTGTAAGCTTTAACACTTTGCTGCATTGAAATTTTACAAGGTCTTTAGGCGACCGTCAGGTTATCACTGTGGCGTAGGCAAATCATTTTTATTCATCTGTTCATTTTTTAATAGCAGTTTGCAAAGCAGCTTCTTAACTTTTGTAGCATTGCACGTGCAGGTGGCCTGATTTATCTGCTGCTGCATGTAATAAAAAGACATTTGCCTTCTAATCAAATGTGGGACTAGTCAGAAAGTGATCAATCAAGCGTCTTTTTTTCCCTTTAGTGTAACAATTAGTAGTTTTAGTAAAGTAGGGGCCGGTGTGTATTTCTCATCTCGTCTTCTCTTACATCTTGTGAAACATGAGTATAAGCTCTTTGACATTGTCACCTCACTCATCGGTTTATTTGATTCAAACAATCTCCTCCTTTGGAAGAGAAATGAAATAAAATATGAAATGAAAATCATGAATATATTGCTTGTTTAAAATGAATGCCTTTTTATTACCCATTTATCCTCTAATAAAACTAAATACAAAATCTAATCTCAATTTATCAGAGCCTAATGTGATGTTTTCTCATCATCAGTCACTAAAAATGACTATTTATTTGACACTTTCATACTCATACGTTATTAATCAATGATCAAAATCGTTTAATTGTTTCACAACAAGAAACATAGTAAGGGTACATTGTGTTTACATGTCTTAAGGTCAAAGTTTTAAAAAACATTTCTTTAACAAAACAGGCGTGAACTTACTGATGTCACTACTTCTTCCTACAATGGCTTTGAAGATCATCGTCTCATAATGGTCAAGTTTTGATTTGAGCAAAAACGTTGTTTCATTCATCTTTCATTTAAAAAAGCATAGCCAGAATTTCAGAGCTTGGGATGAATAAAATATTTATCTATCTATCTATCTATGTAAATAGGATAATACATCCATCCTTATTATCTTTCAAATTTATTAATTATTTTCATCAGGAATTACAGTTAAATAGTGCTGGGGAGGACTGAAAAATTGATTACAATAGTCCCCACTGGTTTTCCATCATACCTTCATATTTTGCCTGGTATGATACTGAAACACTGATGAAACTAATGTTAAAAAGATCTTTAGAACACCCTTAAAGGTCCCATATTGTTAAAATTGAGATTTCCTGGCTTTTTTCATAATAAATGAGGTCTAGGGGCTTTGTAACTACCGTAAAAGTTTTTATAACGGTCAATCCACAGACAAATACACACAGCCTGCATTAAGCAGCTTCTTTTTTTTACGAGGCGTCAGGACTTCCATTGGAATGTGATGTCACAGCTACACAGTCACCGCCTTCAGCCATTCCCCCAGCACTGCCCACCCGGTCATTCCGTTGCTGAGCTATCAGCAACACGAGAAAATATCAAGGGAAAGCCGTTCAGTCGTCAACATCATTGCGCAGGCTTCCTAAGGATATTAATAACAACAGACCAGAACTAGCTCAGAATTATTTTAGAATAATTCAGAATCCAGCCCCTCAGCAGATCGGTCACGGCCTCTGTATTAAATAACAGAAACCTGAATTGTGCTGAGTGATGTTAATAAACAGGGATATGTAAACCCTTCATGTCCCCTGTCTTGCTGCAGGTCTTTTCATCCTCCGGGTCCCTAAGGAGACGGCCGGTGAACACTTCGAAGGACTTCAGATGCTGACGAGTCTCCTCGCACCCAAAGGCTCCCGTTCAGCAAAACCTCTGGTGGAAGATTTGAGCTCAGGTAAGCCAATTCTGTACAACGTGTTTATTAACTGAAAATAAATTATTTGGAGTATATAGATAATATGAAACCTTCTTAACATTTCAAAGGATGCAGTGAGAGTGTTGGAGATGAAGAGGAAGAAGATGAAGAAGACTTTGACTGGCAGGTGGAGCAAGAGGTGTACACGGAGCAGTCGGAGGAGGAGCTGAAAGCTCAGCAGAAATATGGCTTCGGTAACCAGAGGTCCGGAGTGTTTGCCAGATTACAGGTAAAATCCACGGATAAAGATTCTTCCCTGTTCTCTTTACGAATGAGTTAGACAAACTCTGCTGAATAGAACTCTTTGAATCATACAAATGAAGCGGTGAATGTCCTGACAGGAGGAGCTCAGTGATGTGATCGATATCAAGAACCCAGAGGGAACAACGGCAGCAGAGAGGAGGCAGGGACGGCTGGAGGCAGAAGCATCTGCCTTTTCACCTGACCACTACCTGTGAGTTCATCAAAGAAAGAAAATCTATGAATATATGCAGCTGTTTTTTTGACAGTCAATATCCATGTGTCATTGCAGTGCTGATTTCTTTGAGGATGATGAAATAAAGGGGCTACTGAAGTTTAAACCGTGGTGGGCAAAGCTGAGTCCTTCCACAGAGCAAGAAGAAGAAGCTGGTGAGTTTAACTTATCCTGTCATAATCTTTAATAATATGATTGATAGATTGTTTCATCTGAATTGCTAGAATCAAAAGCAACATGATTATTTCTTTTTTCTTTATTAAATGTTTCCAGCGCACAGATCATACGAAACACAGAAACCGGAAAATATATAAAATTGCTGCTGTATCTAAAACACTGTTTTAACTACTCAGATCCTTTACTAAAGTAAAACTACAATACAAAAATACACAATATATGTAAAAATCCTGCATTCAAAGTACAGAAGTATTGTCAGCAAAATGTGCTTAAGGTGTCAAAGTACGAGTTCCCTTTCAGCAGAGAAACAGTCCATAGGAATTTTTTTTGTATCCCTAGATGCATTAGATTAGCAGTTTACTTTTGTCAAGCGCTTTGAGTTGCTAGAAAAGCGCTATATAAATCCCATGTATTATTATTATTTTGTAGCCCGTAGAACCAGACAGCATTAACTACTTCATATGAAGCTTGATCATTTTTCCTACTGGCCACAGAGCACCTCCAAACAGTCACAACAAGACTCTTCTGAGGGATCATGAGACACTTAATTTGATAGAATTAGAACAAAAAGTTCTAAAACACAAATACATTTTCCAGCCTTGAATTATTTCTCTTTTATATGTTTTTTTTTTTAATGTGAAATATTGTTTAATGTTTCTGCATCTCCTAACAACTCCCAAAACATCTCTTACAAGGTTTCCTCAACTGTCCACTGTAATTTATCACAATTCATAAAGGTTTGAAATCCCTGATCAATCTTTACCTCCGTCAAGGAGGTTATGTTTTCATTGGCATTTGTTTGTCTATTACTTTGCAAGATTGCAATAAAACTACTAAACTGATTTCCATGAAATATTGTCGAGTGGTGGGCCAGCTGGATAAACAGGTGGATCCAGGAATACACGTATTTAATATGGCGAGATTTAATATGGTGAGATAGGGCATTTGCCTTGGCGGAGGTATGCACTCTCCGAGCGCCCTTTTAGTTACACATGCATCGTACTTAATGAGCTATTCGTATTCGTCTAAAATCTAAATGTGAAAAGCAACTTCTAAGAATAGTTACCAAATAAATGTAGCGGATTGAAAACTTTAGTATTTTTTTCATTTGAACACTTTTAAACACTGTGACATTTCACCATTATGCTCAATGATTAAATTTATTTATTAATGAGGACAATTGGATTATTCAAGTAACCAACTTGAACCAAGAAGTGACTGAAGGCTACCAGAAGGTGGCATAAGGTTGCAAACATTTTGAGTGCAATCATGCATTAACCAAATTGAAATGTTCTTGTTGACCATTTTACACTTCCAAGTAAACCACAACATAACCTACATCAGTATTATGAATATACAAGCTGTATATGCAGAGGTCTAAACGGGCGATGTGTTGACTTGATTCTCATGAGTGCCAGTTCCCTGACATTGTTCTCTGACGATATATTAATCCCAGATGGGACACACAAGTCTTTTCACTGCCCCCTTTGCAGAGGAAGGTCAGAGCTCAGCTGCACTTTCCGTCAAACAGCCTCAGGCTCTTCAACCAGGAAGAGACACTTGCCATTAGGAGAGATTGAACTTGGACCTCTCCCAATCACTGCGTCTCTGTGGTGCCTGTTGACCAATTATGACAACTCAAAAGAGGCCATTTCTAACTTCTAGCATTTACAATAATACATATTGCTTTTTCTTTTTGCAGACATTACCTGTCTATTTCAAATCAATGGCTCATTTAACGGAGACTGAGACGTGCCGCTTGTTTCTCTCTTCAGCCTCTTGTACAGGAGCGATAGCCCAAGAAGCCCTCAGCACTGCGAGAGACCATTTAATTGTGCCATCCAGCTCCTCAAACAGCCTGCTAATTCCTGCACTTCCACTGTTTAAGCGTGCACATGACTCACCGCCATAGCTTATGTGGAGTGCATGGGTGCCGTACGCTCGAGAGGGGATTTAGATTAAACAGATAGCGTTATCACAGGAGGGAGCGAGACTGGTGGCGTTTGCACCAGCCACGAGGGCCCCGGCCGCTGACGAGCAGCCATCAGTCAGCGGTGCCAAGGCCATTAGCTGCACACTTGAGTTTAGCCTCCGAAGAACATTACGGTTCCCAGTAAGCCCCGCCGGCTCCCTCTCCCTCATTCTGCATTCCAAGACGGAGTGCTTCACTCGGGAGCCCAGGCATAGATAAATGGGCCCAAATTAAACTTAATGGCTTGATTGAATAGTGGAATAGTATTAGCCACAGCTGAGTGTGAAGAATGGTGTCGGTCAGGGGATTTAAGCGGCATGCCGTCAAATCTTGAAGGCATGCTTGTGATTTTAACTGTTTGTCATATATTTAAAATGGAAAACTGCACCCCCCCCCCCCCCCCCCCCCCCATGTGGGCTTGTAGGCTTTATTCCCCCTCCCCTCCTTCCCCTCTGCTGAGTCTGATATATATGTCACCTGACAGATGGATGTGGTCACAAGTGCTAATGAAGTAGAAAGTGGCCCCTTTGTGCCGTCCAGTGTCCTGGGCCAGGACACTGACAGGCCACAGCTGCCCACTGGAGGCCTGCGTTCACACACTGGTTCAGACTAAACGGTCCTGACAGCTCGGTCTCTCTTTCTGCTCCACTTTGTTATGGCTGAGTTCATAAATCTCACCTATGACCTAGATAGTCTTCCGTCAATGTTTTAGGCTGCCACTGCACCGGCCACGTTCACACTTTGAACAGACTGTATCATCAAGTGTCCCTTTGATTTGTACTTGACATCATCACAGCGTGCGCGTGCACTAAATTAACCTTATCCAATGTCATGTGTCGACCTATTGCTTTTGTGAAAGTCCGGGAGCGTTTTCCAGCCCTCAGCAGTATTTACGACGAAGCATATTTACGCCAAGCCATCATGCCATCTGGACCTGTAGAGAGCATTGACGAGCCAGACTGCCTTCCCCGACTGGAGGAATTAGGTCAGAAATTAATTTGCAAGCAGGAGAAGTCCACACACACACACACACACTGTGTGCTAATGCCCGCTAGAATCGATCGGCTCCATACTGGAGACGAATGAATTTGGCGTTGGGCTGATCTATCAGGACTGCTCACCTCGCTTCCCCTCACCTCACTTCACCCCCCCTCCCCTCCCCTCACTGCATTGGCTGCAGAGGCAATAGAAAATCAGCATCGTGAGACTGCAGTGTCCAACCTGCAAGAGGCTGGGAGCTCTGTTTCTATTTAGATATTTACATGGAGTTGTTGTGCATATCAGTTTTTAATAACAAAATCTGAGTGAGTTGTGTGACATTTTTCTTCAGAGCAGAAGGCACTTCTCTAGGATCATTTTTATGTGAAAGATAAATACATTTGCTTCATGTCAGTGCTTGTATAGTGCATATACTAAATCTTATATCTTTATCCTTTAAGTTCTTGTGCATGTGTGTGTTTTTGTGTTTGTGTGACTGAGACAATAGGCGCACATTTGCTAGTGTTCATCTGTTGCTTGTGGCCGTACGTTTCAGTGTTACAGTGGATTATCATCACATTTTCATCCTCTGTGTATTTGCTTGTGTTTGAAGAAGAGTGTGTGCAGATATGAGTGTTCAGGAGCATGTGTGTATGTGCGTGTCTGTGTGTGTTCTGCTCAGCCGAGCTCTCCCGCTGCAGCTGCACCGGCGAGGGACTGGGCAGCATCTGCAGGGAGCTGAAAAAACTGACGTAATGCAGCGGGAATCTCCTTCGCAGCAGAACCAAGTTACCGCTGCAGCCAGAGAGAGATCGTTTTGAAGTAGCGTGTGTGTGTGTGTGTATGTATGTATGCGAGTGAGCTTGTGCATTTGTGTTCTTCCTCCAAGCCAATAAACACCACCGGTCTTGCTCATCGGGGGACAGTGCAGAGAGCCTCCTCTCCTCGCGCAGAGAGGAAAATGCTTTCAGCTGTTTTATAAGGTGCCGGGTGAAAGAGAAAAAAAACCAACAGCTGAGTTACAGCGTGTTCCCGCAGACATCCAGCGTACCTTTCAGCACTGAACGATGCTGATAGCTTAAATGGGATTGAAGTCTGTTTGTGTCGCCCCATTAGGCTTGCCACAGATCCCCATTAAGCAAATGTCTCTTTCAAAAGGCAACAGTAAATGAATTTGCAACAATCAGGGAAGAGGAGGTTTTGAGATATTTTCAAATACGACGGAGCTGTGTATTTTTATTTATGCAGGTCTGTTCGGCTGTCAAACACACAAATGGGATTGGACAGACACATATTGTTAATTGTAGGTTTTTTTTTAGTATGTGTTGCTTCTGCTGCTTATCAACCTCACTCAGGTGCCCTTTGCCCCCACTGCTCCAGAATAACAGTTCAACAGTCAACAATGGAAACACCTTAAAGGGACAGTAAGCGATTTTGGAGAAAGCTTTTTTCTCTCTTCTTCTTGTTGTTGTGATTTTACTGCTCTGACCGGGCCGCAAACACGCGACCTCCAGTATGGGAGACCGACGCACTGACCACTAGGCCAAAACCACCAGCGCCACCCTCTAGCACACCTCTAATTCCACTTTCACACCAAAATTACCGTGTAGACCCGCATTTAATTGGCAATTGGCCACACTGCGAGCAGAGCTGTGGTCTGATGATCGCCAGCAGGAAAACAGTGTAGTGACAGGTGGCGGTCATAGGTGGCAGTAAAGAGCGGTGCACACCATAAGACAAAGAAGAAGAACAGTGTAGTAAACAACAGAAAGCATGGTAGCCGGTGAGCCGATGGTCAACGTTACCTTATATCTTGTACTTTTCACTGTCAATCTTTCAAAGTTTACAAACTCAGCACAGTGTTACGAGCCAAGCCTGGCCCTTTAAGCAGGTGGCGTTATGGGTTTTGAAGTGTGTGTGTATGAGAGAAGAAGATGTTAGCGGGTTTAAACAGGGTTTTTGGCCAGTGTGAAAGGGGCTTTAAAGTGTCGACAAGTGATATTTACAGACTGCACTCGCAGTGTTGTGTGGTGCGGTCCACACCATTTGCTTTGTTTTCGATTTACAGAGCCTGGGCTGAGCTGAAAACCCAGATTTTTGCCCGGCGCGCACACAGAAACGACAGCTAACGGGCCGTGAAGAAATATTCACAAAATGTGCTTTGCTTTAGAAACACTTACTGCCCCTTTAACTAGAGGAAAATGACCAAGTCTCTTCTTCCTTCTGCACACAAACGCGCGCACGCACGCACGCACGCACGCACGCACGCACGCACGCATGCACGCACGCACGCACGCACACACACACACACACACACACACACACACACAACTGTACATCAGAGGGAACATCTGTTACGGTACATACCTCTCTAGGGCTCATAGATTCCTGCTGTTATTTTAGAATTATTGCTTCTCTGGATATATCTCTTCTTTCCCAGGATGATGCATTTTCACATTTCCTCAGTTTATTGTGGACATGATCTCAAAGGCTCAGAAGATCAAACCACTTTATTACTTTATTAAGCTGCTTTTATCCTATCAGTGTTTTAATCAGACATTATGTCATTTATCTCAATAGTTGATGGTTTCAGTATTTATTTTATGGGAAAATCCAGGGCTCATGCCTGAAAAAAATGATGATGGTTTGGTGATGCAGAGGGTTTTGAAAGTCACTTGACACTCCCTCTGTCTTTACATCAGAAGTGCATGTGTACCAAGTAGTTCATTCAACCTCCAAACCTCCGCCTCCACTGCTTGTCGTACCCACTGCTTGATGATTCTTTTCCACTTCACGCTCCAGTTCTGTCAGTCCTTTTCTAAATAAACCAATACGACTTGTGGTGACAACATCTAACTGTGAAATCTGTGTCCGCGTGCAGCTGTGTCATTCACCGACGACGAGAAGGAGCAGCTGAGGAAATTCACCAACCGCTCCTACCTGCTCGACAAGACTTCGCGGCACCAAGCGTGGCTCAGCCTCGTGGACATTCTGCTGGCTCACTGCTATGAAGTGCGCGCTACGGAGGGAGAGCACAGTGTGAGTGAGAGTGTGTGTGTGTGTGTGTGTGTATGTGTGAAGAGGCAACTCCTCACGAGCAGCACTTAGCCCTGGATGACAAAGCCCTCTATCCTCAAATCCTTTAGACCCCCTTCCATTTCATTCACAGCCTTAAGAGATTACCAGCAGATCCGAGAGCTCAGGCCTCTTTGTGTCATTCCTCTGAGGTGTAGCTGACTAGGTGCAGGGAGACAAGTCAGACGAGGCCTACTTCATTGATAAAGATGCTTCATAGCATGTGTCATTGAAATACTAGAGATATTTGATACAGCAGAATTTTGAATCTAAGCTCTGAAAACAATCCATCAAATATTAACCTTTTTAATTTGACATTTGGGACACTGAAATTCCGGAGAGAGTCCAGAACAAGCCCCCTACTTAATTTGAACTTGTAGCCCCCTTTATATTGTGAACAGGCATCTGAGCAGCTGCTCTCCAAGCGTTTGTCCAAGCAGAATTGTGCTGTATTTCGTTTTATTCAGTATTTCCTGTGCGTAATTGTTGTAACGATAAGTTGCTCCTGCCTTCCTTGCAGGTGGAGTCACCGTGGACAATCAGAAAACTCAGCGGGACGCTGTGCTGGCTGGAGGTGAGTTAGTTATTGAACATGGAAATAAGACGTGCCGCTGTGAATGATTTACTCTCCCGTACTCAAGCTGTTCCATTGAACAGGACAAAGCACATGCTGTAATTAAACATTAGTGTGAATTTGTCACGTCAGTTGTCATCTGTAGTTCCCGGTAGTCGTCACTAGACGCCCCCAATTCTTTGCCTTAATTCTTGACACATGACACGCACATTACTGAGCCCGTTACAAATCCCTATAAGGAGCAGAAAGTGTTTGCAGAGTATTTAAACTTTGAACACAGATGTAAACAAACTCAGCTGTATTTCATCGGAAGTGTATAAATAAGATCTGATGCTGAACTGTTAAAACTGATGAAAGTTTTCTGATTAAATAAAATAATAATATACTTAAAAGATGAATGCTTCAAACGAATTGCACTGCACTAGGCTGCTGTGAGCCATTAAAAGTGGAAAATGGTTGTCGAAAAGTTGTCTCATTGCAGCTTTTTTGTTGTTGTCTTGAGGTTATTTGACGATGCATCTTTTAGTTTGCCTTCCTCTCTCACTGTTGCTCCTGGTCAGACTCTCACTCCCTCTGTGCATGTCCGCTAAAACAGTGCCGATGCAGACTTAAATCCTGCTTTTCCTCAGACCGAAAAGTTTCATCATTCGCCAGTAGTCTGTCAGTGATAAATCAGGTGCTGAGGATGTTAGTATGACTTTTCATTCCCCCTTCCCACATTTTGGAATGCCTTAAAGTATATATTGCATCAGACCACACACTGTACAGTCGTTTCACAAGTCTCGCTTTTGTTCTAATTTTACACGTGTGAAACTTTTGTGCAGTCCTTAAGTAAAAATAAAGACAAACTCATTTTGACAGTTATGCACCTTTTTAAAAATGGGCACGAAGTCTTTAGTAAACATTCCCTGTTGTGTGGATCAGCTTCTGTTTGGCTCTGTTCCCATGTTAACATTCATTCAAGCCTCCTCTTAATATTGCTTTTGGTTTTATAATGCAAGTGAATAGCAATCTTCGGTACTCCTGCTGCTCATTAACAGATGGGACTGGTTTCTATCAAGTTACAGATGGGAATTTAGAACACATGTTCTAAACGCAGGTCTTTCCACCACCCTGCTATTCCTGTACACATACAATAACTGCACCGGGAGCATCCCTAACAAATATGTTTAATATGTGAAATGCTTTACTTATGGACAAGTGCTATTAAGTCAGAAACATGTAGATATGTTCTCTGCTGAAACAGTAAACACATTGCATATGTCATACCTGTGTCCTATGTTCATCACCACTGTGCCCACTTGAAATCTGACCTTTTTAGTTCCGACCATAAGATGTTTGGAGACTGTAAATCTGAAGGCCTCAATAACCCAGCAGCACTTGTAGTATAGTTTTATTAAGTGTTGCTGGGGCTTTTACCTCCTCGATTTTGACATTCTTTCAAAGGCGAGTCTTTTTATTCTCCCACTCACATTTGTGTTGGTAAAGAACTGCTTGAGAAAGAAGGATATTTGATAATGTAAGTATCGCTTTCTGTTATAACTAGAACTGCAGTTTTTATGTAACAAATGTGAGTGCATTGAACTGTGAACCGTCTTAAAAACACCAACAATGTGAACATGACTGAGAATATCTTAACAAAATACAGTAGAGCTCAGCTCCTCTTTTATCATCCTATTGTGAGGCGCAGACGTGTGAGTCAACAGCTGCCATTGAACGAGGCCGTTTTGACTGGCTCGTATGATTGATGTTTTAAAGCTTGGATGTGTTATAAAGTGATTACAGCGGCTCTTGAAGTGAATGTCAGTGTGAGAAAGTGTTGCAAACACACACTCACACATTTCCACTCTGCGTGAACATGTTGTTGACAGTGGCATTAATATTTGAAGACACATTAAAGACTGCTCTGACATAAACAGCTCAGGTCTATGTGTTGACATGAGGCTGTAATGTGACCTACGGGGAGTTGTCAGTTTGTTGGACTTGGCACGTTACCGGTATACTAGCAGCAACAGATGTCCCAATTCAAAGTCGATGATAGGTGGTGTAGGTCACATTACAGCCTGTCTGCTCACAAACTGTGTGTTTGTGAGAGTCTGTCATGAGCTGCCTTTTACACTAACGGCCAGTAAATTGGAGGTGGTTCCAATGGACTACATGCACTAGGCTTCGTGACGTAGTTCCGTTTCAAAATAATGCCGCTCGTCTGTTTTCGGTCTGTTTACCGTTACTGTGTTACATTTTCAAAATGTACTCAGAGCACTGCTGTGTCCCACTTTTTTCGCCGTCATCGAATTTAAATGGCATACTGATTTTTCATGGGTTTCCAACCCATCCCGACTCCAGAAGACTGCAGCAGACATTTCGTTACCGATCAGCTAACGAAACAGCGCCATTGTTGAACCGGACCGGAAACAGTTGAGCAGTAGTAAGTAGATTCCCGGAAATGGTTGTGCAAGTAGCCCGTTGGGGACAGAAGCTGAATCCCAAATTGGGGGTAAGAAAGTAGACTTTTGGGCAAGTTGTTATAGGTTTAGGGCTAGGAACAGGCAAGTTGTGGTTATGGTTGGGTTGGGTCTCCAGGAAAGTCCGTGCAATAGTCTTTGTTATATCGCCAAAAACGACCAAAGTGTGTTAGAATTGCTAGAATTACTCTAACATCATGAACCCTTGTCCATAGTGGGGGTAAAATGAAAAGAAAAATGTTGTCAGAGATAATACATCATTTTCTGGATGTTTGCTTTCACATTGGCAAGCCTAAACAGCAGGAAATGGTTCAGTCTCTCCCTCCTCCCTTGGCCGATAATAGCTTCATCTCAGACAAGTGGTTCATAGAACACACTGTGACAGTTCTTCTGTTTGATCCCAGCTCATTACGCCGTTGTCCTGTTGCTACCTGCTCTTTAGTATCTCTCAGTTGAACACACTTCACGTCTCCTCAGTGTTCCACCATTTGATTTTTTCGTATTAAACAGTGGCTTCTTCTGTTAATCAAATTGATATTTATTCTTCAATCTAATATCATAAACACAAGTTCAGATCAATTATGATTCTTGTGTTCTTTTCCAAGGAGCTAATTTACTGAGTAAAACCTCACTTGGAAATGGTCGTTTTACATCAGAACCGCCTCCAGACTTGAGGAGGTTTTGTGTTTCACTCTGGGAAAGTTATCCAGATTACTCAGTAAATGTGGTTCTTGGAAGAGGGCCATATAGTGTGACAATTCGGCATATTCATGATCACAGAGATACTGGAGACAGAAATTTGACTGCTTAGCATTTCTGTCACATGGTAATATTGCGGGCATAATTTTGTAAAAGCAGTGTGGGTTTTCTGTTGCTTGCGCCGCTGGAATTTGTTCCAAATTTCTCTGTAAGACTCTGTAAGTGTTGTGGGAAGGTGAAACTAGAGAAAACGATGCTTTGTGATTCATGGGGGCTTTCCATTACGAAGTGGCAGAACAGAAAGACCCTCTTCAGAGCTGTTTTCTAGTGTCCAGATACATCCAGGTCACTTGTAGCTCTTGTTGCTATAAATTGCATTTCACACCTGGCATCAGAATGCATCTTGTGTAAAGTCAGATATAAATGTTCCATGCAAAGAATTAACGGGAGGCCAAACATACGTACCTGCACTGTAGGTTTTGATTTTTAGTTCATCGTGATATTAAAGGTTTCATAGCTTGATATCACGACCAGAGTACTAGATGGATGCATCTTGCATCATCGGGCAGAGTTCTGCTTCTCCCAAGGTGGCTGTAGCATTCAGGTACACCATTTGACCTTGTGTCATTGCTAACTCAAAGACTGTCCCCCTGTTTAGCAAGGTTGGTTCATTCATTTATCAGCAAGCAACAACTGTGGTGACTTGAAGAGATGTCTTTGCTAGATGTGTGGCACTGAAGAAGAGGAGTAGAGTCTTTTATTCAAATCCCTTGATGTTTTCTTCACTATCAACAATCTCTACTGACAGGTGAAACCACAAGCAGCCAATCAGAGTTCTTGTGGTGTATACCGTTGGTTTAAGAGGGAGAGGTTTCTGACTCTTGGTGGTTTCCCCATTCTTTTTATCTTTGGGGACAAAATGAACAGCACCCAAAATGGCTCCTTCAAATTTGCGACTCTGTCTTTTTAGCCAAGGGAGGCCCAAAGTGTAATCACATTTTTAGGAGGCTCACTAAGAGTAAGCCCTTTATGAAAAAACATAAATCAAGCTTAAATCTCAACTGACACTTGGAACAGTTAAAGGGGCAGTAAGCAATTGTAAAGCAATACACGTTTTGTCAAAATCTGCAAATATTTCCTCACAGTCCGCTAGCTGTTGGTTTTGTGTGTGCGCCGAAAAAAATCAGGCACAGCCCAGGCTCTGTAAATCGAAAAAAAAAATTGGTGCGGACAGCACCACACAACGCTGCCAGTGCATTTTCTAAACATCACTCGTCAACACCTTAAAGGTCCCATATTGTCACCTTTCTGGTGTTTTATTTGAAGTTTTGATATCCTTAAGAAGATATATTTGAGTTATTTAGTATCAAAAAACATCTCATTATGGTTTTATAGCTCTTTTTAAGGAGCTCTGCAGAGAAACAGGTCCATTTGGGCCACCTCCTCTTTTTGTCTGTGCACAGCCAGTAACAGCTGCCGTTGCCCCCGGCATCTCTCTCAGCAGCTCCACGTCGCGGGCAGCAGCCGACACTGGTTACCAATGAATTTCGCAAAGTTAAAATAAGTCAGAGTTATTTCTGGTCTCTTGTATTAATATCCTATTCTGTGCAATGATGTAGCTGTCTGATTTTTCTCGTGTTGTTGATCGCTCGGCAACAGAATGACAGGTGAGCGCTGGGGGCAAGGCTGAAGGCAGTGACTGTGTCACTATGACATCACATTTATACGGCGGTCCTTGGGCATCCTAAACAAAGCAGCTGCTGAATGCAGGCTGCGTGTAGTTGTCTGTTTATTGACCGTTTTGACACTTACGGTACTTACAGAGCCCTTAGACCTTACTTATTATGAAAAAAGCCAGGAAATCTAAATTTTGAGAATATGGGCCCTTTAAGAGACGTGCTGGCGGTTGTTGCTGCTACTCCGTGGTTTTCACCTAGCGTTAAGTACGTTTGACTACCATACCAGCCCCCGACCTTTGGTATAGGAGTGTGGAACAGGGCCAGGGTTGAACCCAGATTTTTTTTCCGGCACACACACAAAAGTTAACTGATGGTGAGGAAAAAAAAATGGTACCTTGCTTTAGAATCACTTACTGCCACTTTAATGGAGGCCGCATCACTGACCTCCATCCATCCATTATCTATACTGCGTATCCTTTGAGGGTCATGGGGGGGCTGCAGCCAATCCCAGGTGGGGGAAATGGGTGTCATTCTTTAATTTGGTTGTGGCTGCCAGTTGTGTCACACTTTCAGTGACAACAGTAGAGCGTAAATACACACATCCACCTAGACAGATGATGCGGTTGAATAGAGAGTCCTTCATTCACGTCAGGGACTCATTTAAAATCACACTACACTACAGACGTGATAAATGTGTCCCAGAGCATCTCCAGACATTTTTTTGAGCGATCGTATCCCAGAGCGTCCTCATTAGGCGTCGGCAGTTCACACGCGGTAACCGCTTGTGATCAAGTCATCCAAGAGTCACATTTTGTTGCAAATTGTAACGCAGCCGGAGAAGCAGCGAAGAGTTTGCTGAATCATTGGCGGAGTGTGCTCTCCTTGACCTTGACCACAGTCTGAGAGGTGGTAGTTGTCTTGCTGTGGTGACAGTAGAGTAAAGAATAGCCTCCACCTGCCTGGCAGCCCTTTACTGCTCGTCAGTCAGTCAGCCAGCCAGTCAGCAGAGCTGTCAGGTCCTATTGACACACCACCTCGCTCCCTGCCTCGCCGTTCTCCTCCTCCTCCTCCTCTCTTATCCTTCACTCTCTGCTCTGCAGTGGATTCTCTGTCTTTGACTGCCTGCCTGTCTGTCTGTGTCACCCCTGATATCAGCCCTGCTTCCTCACTCCAATCTCCCTCTGTGCTATCTCGCCTTTATTCTCTCACTGTCTGTCTCTCTTGCCTCGCTTATGCATAACATTCTCCTTACCCCTGCCACCCAACACCCCCCACCCACGCCCTGCCCCCTTTTCCATCTGCTGAATGTTTACTTGTCCTCAGTTGACTGCACTGGTGTGACTGCGAGTCCCCCCCCCCCCACCCCCAGCAGCAGCAGCAGACCTTATTTACACTCCTACTAAACAAGCCCAAGGGAGAGCGTGATCCCCAGTGACACGCACTCGCAAGCTCGCGAACACATCCTTAAAAAGCCTCAAAGAAAAGAAGAAACGAGGGATCATAAAACAAGAGAAATAAAAATCTCTTGTTTTATGTCTCCAGGCTGTGTGTCCATTAGTGTGAAGAAAATCTGAGAGTGAAGGAAGTGATTAAAGAGAAGCAGCAATTAATTGGCCAGGGCTGCAGAGGTGTTTAAGAGTTGTGAGCCTCTGTTTTGCCAGCTCTATAATTGAGGAGTTGTTAAGAGTAATTAGAGCACCGACCACTGCAACACACCCCAATGGGAGCCAGATTTGGAAAAGAGGAGGAGGGTTCCAACCAAACCGTTACTGTCAGTTGCATCGAGAGTTTGACTGAGTGGGAATTCTTAAAGGCCAATTAATTAACGATAGTTTTGAGCAGGGAAAAGCTGAATAATCAATCTATATATAGCTATTAGTTTTATTCAATGTTTATCAAAATCTGTATGAATGATTTCGGCTGCACTCTAATGTGGGGGGAAAGTGATAGGATGATTGACAATGAAATCGATGTTCTGCGTTGGCCTGGATTACTTTTGTAGCACATCTGTTAATTGTTTTCCTTACAAACCATTAATGTTGGGGCATATTCCCGGGGTGAGGAGGATCCTAAAGCCTTTCATTTCATCAACTCCTAATTGATAAGTCAAGTCAGTTCCTCCCCGTCTGCAGTGTTCTCATACTGCCCCTTCCTGCAGCTCCTCTTTTCACCCTCTGTCTAAAACTCCTGGATTTCTTTTAGCCCCCCGATAAACCCCAGTCTGCTCCGATTGCCCAGCTGGCCCAGTCTGTTGTGATTGGTCAACCGCTTTCAAAATGTGTAGGAAATGTCAAGCCCCTTCACCAGAAAAGTGGAGATTCTCAGATTGCTGTCGGGGTAACCCCAAAAGAGTCCAACTGCGACATCAGAGTGGGAGAGAAATCTTAACCAGTTGTTCAGAGCCATGCTTGTAGGGTTTAGCCAGCTCACAAAAAAACGACAGGGTGGCAGGTAGACACCGCAGATACCCACATTTATGTGCACAAACACTGAAAAAGTGATTTTTGCATAATATGTCACCTTTAAATATCTTGCACAAGGACACATCTGCATGTGTACTAGAGGAAGCTGGGATTGAACCGACTCCTGAGTCACAGCCACTGTCTGAATACCACTTGTTTGCGTTGCTATAAAATCAGCTGTTCCAGTATCCCCACATTTTTAGCCCACTTTTTCATGGAGGTGAAGAATTGCGTTCTGAAAAGATTATCTCTAAAGTCATCTTCAGTGAGAATCACAGTTCAAAGTCGGTTGCACGTTCATGTCATCTTTCTGAAAAACTGGCCCTAAACCGTGATGGTTTGAGAAAGTTCCTCCGATACTGATAAATCAGCCAAACCGATGAGTAGGAGAGACACATGGTTTGTGTTGGATGAACTTCCTGACTGTCATGTTCTCTCCTTTGCAGACGTACGTCTCGTTGCAAGAGGTCCTGGTGTCGTTTGGACGGAGGGTTTTGTGCTTCCCACTCTACAGACACTTTGCATTGGTCTCTGCGGCACTTGCTGACACAACTAAGATTTTGCAGACAGGTGAGTGCACCCCCCCCCCCCCCCCCCCCCCCCCCACCACCACACACACATGCAAACACACACACACACAGACTCATAAACACACATTGTCACAGTGACCTTTCACCTCGGCAGACTGGTTGTGAACCTGCAGTGTCTGCCACATGTTTATTAGTTTTTAGTCTGTGCGGTCTTTGTGGTTTTGTGCCAGAAATATCCGCTGCAGCTTAATCAAACCTCCTTATGTGGAATCATTTCACTCCACTGTGAACACATGATCATTGCTAATTAGTGTTAATTGATTTTTTCCCACCCGGTGGTGTCGTGCAAGTGGTGTTTTTATATGTAAATAAGGCTTTGGAGTGCGGAGGCAGACTCTGGCGCCTGCCTGGAAGCAGTTGGATGCAGGTCGAGTGTGAGACAGCCTGAAAATCAGCATGCTTCCGTGGTACATTGCATTGTAAAAGCAGCCTTCTGGACACATGCTGGCGTTTGCAGACAAAAAATTATTCATGAGCATACTGTGGCATGTGTTTAAAAGTAATATTGCTCCTGCTAAGCAAGAGAGTGGCTCGACTCGCACCCTCCTCGGGGGGAGCGGAATTTGGATTAGCCGAGAACGGCCTGTTGACTTTGATATCTGAAAGCCCAGCGTAATCTTTAAATCAAAAGCCCCCAAGGACAGATGAAACTCTGCAGTGTAAACACACTCAGGATGTGTGAGGGCTGAGATTACCCTGCTTCTGATGATTTTAATGCTGGTAAATGACAGCAAATTAAAGGCCTTTTATGATCCAGATTAGCATTGCTGCGCATCATTAAGTAGGAAGATGAGTTGATCAGGAGAGCCAGGGAGACAGCAGTCTGACTCACTCCTTCCCTCACCTTGTTTCTCATACATCGGAAACACTTTCTACGCTTCCTGACAGCTCATTCAAGATCTTAATCAGGATTTTTCCCCCCCCCAAAACAGCCAACTGATAAGAGGCTCTGTTTTTGTGTCAGTGTATTAAGGAACTCATTATTTCAATGTTATTTTTCATAATATTAACTCCCTGACTAATGAAAGTTATTACTTGCGAGCATGAGAGATGTATGAGTAATAGGGCTTTCCCCTTAATGAACTGTAACACTACAGTTTTTGGGCTTGGCGTGCTTCTAAGGGCGGGTTTCCTCCAAGCATTATTTCACGCACAAATTAATTTGTCAGGATAAGGAGAATGCAAATGCTTGCTCCTTTTTTGTGACACTTCATTTAAAGTGGCTGTAAAAGCAAACATTCATAGGAATTAGTAAAACAAATCCATTAATGGCAACGCGCAGGTTAAGACCTTGGAGGAAATGTTATCCGTGTGTAAATATTTGAACAGGCCTCTGGCAGCGTGGCGAGTATTCTCAAGGAGCTCCTCCACTTGTCTCCTGAGTGTTTGTAACTAAAGAACCACCGGGCAGCTACAGGACAGCGGAGAGCCTGAGGGAGCTGCAGTTCAGGTGGCAGCGAAGACCCCGGGGTCATGCTGCTGTCATCATTCGACTAAGAAAACGAGACAAGAAATGTCACATATTGTCCTCTCTTACACATCTATCAACCGTGCTGCTGTCATTGAATCTAAAAAATGTTGTGCTGGTCATGGAATGTCTTCTGGGATTATTGGAATGCAGCAAAAGTGGAATTCAACTTTTAGGTCAAATAAGCACAGTGACCTCAAGTTGGAAAATCAAGGAAGGGTGATCTTTTATTGGAGGAGATGCATGGTGTGTGTGTGTGTGTTAGTGTGTCTGTCTGTGTGTGTGTTGAATGAGAGGAAATGTAAATGAGAACGTGCTGATATTGAAAGTATTTTATTTGAACTAGATGTGCTGAACTGGACAATTGAATGTCAGAAAGCCCGGTTCGAACCATCCAGGGCCTTTTAGACATTAGATCTGACAGACTGACACTTGATGAAGTTGTTCCTCTCCTGCCTTTCTAGCACATCATCATTAGTGGCAAAAACACACAAATGCAGAGCATCTCCTGCCGCTTTTCCTGCTCTCTGAAAAGTGTGAAGTGACAACACTCCATTTAAAAAAATGGAGAAATGTTCATTACATGTCCTTTATCGCCTATGTTATTTATTTTATCAGTAGAACCACTAGTCAAGACAGTTAAGTCCGGTCATCAAACCAATAAGCATACTCCACTAGCATCACATTTCCTTTTTGAAAAGAGAATTGTAATTCCAGTTACTGTTCATTTAGTTTGTTGTACTATAGAAACAAATGTGTGGTACAATTACAGCACACTAGATATTTTGCATTGAACTTAAAAATAAAAAAGGTAGAAAATACATTACCATTATGGTAAAAAGACTGCATTTATTTAGTGCTTTTCTAGTCTTATCGTCACATTCACCCATTCACACACATTCATACCACGCAGCTATTGACCGCGCATTTTCTGCCACATTCACACACTTATAAAGCATGGAAATGAGATAAAAGTACAATTTCAATAAATGCAAATTTCCCTTTGCTGCGTCTGCACTTTTTGGGATCGCTACATCTCTCTCCAGAAGACACAGCAGCCCTTTGTGTTCCGTTCACCCCAAACCAACCAGTGCTCCTGTGCCAGCCTGCGCTCTCAGCAGCCGTGGAGCACTTCCTCTGCGGACGTGCACGTGCTTCCCCGCTCGCTGGATAATCTGCTTTCGCCTAATTAACACACCTTTCTCACTTGTCATAGGCAGCTCACCAAGAATCACAACTGGTGCAGAGAGCAACCTTTCCTCTAACTTTCCACTAACGACTCTGCCGTGAAAAAAAGAAGTCCAATCTTGGACGCAAGTGTGTTTTTTGATCCAAGTCCTGAATTTGAGAGCAGAGTTCCCTGCACACGATCCCGTACTTAAATGAGAACCAAATGTTTGCTTAAGGTTTTCCTCTCTGCAAGTGGGCTGTTTATTTTGATTGGACTGGAATGTCTCTGGACAATGCCAAGCAGCTCTGCGGAGGTGGAGAGGGCATTTTCTCTCGCCCTCGGTTGATCGATGGCCACATCATAAGGCTATTTATATGCCTGATCGGAGCGAGAAGTGCTCCGGCCGTTTGGCCCATCGTATGCTTTAGGGAAATGTCATGCGTCAGAAAACAAATGGAGATTCTGTGTAGTTCTGCACGTGTGATACATTTGTGGTGTTGAATGTTACGCTAAATTGGTTTCTAAACACGTTACGGAAGTGCAGGTGACGGCCATAAACCATGGCATGTGCATCACAGCTAAAGGCCCCCCCCCCAGTTAGGGGGGAAACATATTTGATGGTCACGTCGGCCGACATGATTTATTTAAAATCATAATTAATCTCGAGGCTTTAAGTAATTCGTTACTTACTTCGAATTACCAGATAAAATCCACATAACTTAATTACATTAAGACGTAGTAGAAAATGAAGATTTCAACAAAAAACAACATAGTTTGGTACCATTCCATTACATTAGTGTTAAAATAATACTTATGGTATGAATTGAATGTCATTAATTTAAAGCAGTAATTAAAGTGTTCACCATTTGAATCCATGATATTGTTTATGCTCTTTGTCGGCTTCCTCCTGTTCTGCACATATATAGTATTAAGAATTAGTGTTGTCCTCTCTTCAGTGTTTACACTCGTTTTTAAATCCCAAAAAAGCACACGAATATCCAGGAGAAAAAATAATGAATATTTTTTAAATTTCATACAATTTCCCCAAAAGCTTAAAGGGCCCATATTATGCCCCCTTTTACACAAGTTACATTGGTTTTCAGGTGTGTGCACTACATGTTAACGACATCCCGGCCGGCGGAGCTCGCGGCCGGCCGCGAGTCTAGCTACGCCGGTAGCCGCGAGCTCCGCCGCAAGCCGGCGGTCGTGGCTGCTGCGACCGATGGCGTAGACACAGATGGCGTAGACGCGATCTGTTTTTCCGCACTTCAAGGGGGGAGGTGCTGCTCAGGTTGGGGGCGTGGTCGCCCCAGTAGCAGGAGTCAACTTACGTCACTTGACGCCCGGGCTGTGAATGGCTCGTTTACAGACCGTCTGCACGATCAACCCAAACCACGAATCAACGACTCATTGTTTTCTTTTCATTCTCCGTGGGCTGGCAGACACCCCAGATAACCAAATATACGTGGTGGCAGCTTGAAAAGGTGCCTGGAGCATAATATGGGGCCTTTAATGAAATGTAGAAGTATGAAGCTTTAGATATATTGTCATGATGTCTTTGAGCTTTTTATTTCATTTATAATTTTTTTTAAGTATAAGTTCACCCTAGTCTCTATACAGCGCACATTTCCTTTCTCAATTGGTACGTTGGTTTCCGCTGCCTCCGCCCAAAATTCCGCGGAGGTGAAAGGAATTTTGTTTATGGTGCTCAAAGCATCAGAACGTGGAGTTTTGTAAAAACACACAAACACATGTTCTTTGGCACCAGACATATGCGTTCGTTCAGCCAGAGGGTGTGTCAGCAAAGTGATCCGTTTTATCTGTTTTGTGATGTGGGCCTTGTTTCTTGGCGTCACGGCTTCTCGTGTCATTGGCACTGCCAAAGCCCTTTTTTGGTCGACTAATTTTTATAAATCAAAATAAAGCATACACTTAGCAGGATCACATTCGTCTGTCTGGAGCATTTCCAAAGTATCACAAATAGGTTGATTCAGAGAACAGACTTTGAGGCAGTGGATGTGTCCATATTTCATACTACATGCTCATTCAATGCAGCTGTCGTGTATTCCCATTAGAAAAGTGGCAAAATACACGAGTGATTAAAAGGCTTAAGCTGTAAAACAGATGGGGTGGCAAATCCGTATGACAGGCTGGAAAGCTTCAGACAGACAAACAAATAAGATTCACAAACTGCTGTAAGAAAACTTTTTTAAAAAGTTGAAAAATGATGCTCCTCATTAAGGGCCACGCAGGATTTTTGATTTGATTTTCTTGACTGCTAGACAAAATTCAAAGGTTTTTAAAAAGTCTTTGAAATGTGCGAAAATCAGGCCTTCGTGATTGTCAGACCACAAGAAAACTGGATTCCGATTTGCACCATTATGATGCTGCACAAAAGCTGAATGGACAGACTTAGAATAGATGTCAAGTGGAAAATCATCAAAACATTCAGCACATATCTTTGACGGATGAAAGCGAAACACGTGTTTTGACAAAAAAAAAGAACCATTGTTAAATTGACAGAGTGAATGCCAAAAATAGAGTTGTCTCTCCTTTGGCTCCTTTGTCTCAGATGAACTGGAGTTCTTACCCAGGAACTCCTCTTAAAGCGTATGGATCAAATTACTCTGCAGCTCACTGGGATTTTCCTCTGATCCTGTACTTTGGCTTTTATGTATGGAACAATGACTGCAAGCCTTTAGATGCGCGCTGCGTCTGCCAGCAGCTGGAGCACATTGTCATCCCTTAATGCTGAGCGAGAATAACACTGTTTTTCCATTTGCCTGCCACGGCGTATTCCTGTGCCCAGGGAGAGCCTGTGTCCTCAAATGCCTGCTGGATGTTCACAAAGTCTTCAGGGAGAACGAGCCGGCCTACATACTGAACGATCTGTACATCACCGACTACTGCGTCTGGATCCAGAGGGTCAAGTGAGTTCACCAACACACACACACACACACACACACACACACACACACACACACACACACACACACACACACACACACACTTAAATCCATGCGTGCGCGCACACATCTCAGAGACCTTCATTCGAGAGAATTACTGCCCCTTCGGAGCCAGGGGAAGTGCCACTCAGCCCCAATGATGCATAGGTGCCTCAGAGGAGAGGATTAGACGAGTCATTTGTCACAGCGGGGGCAATTGAACGACCGAGCCAGCGATAGATGCAATCGCCGTCGTCCCCATTATCATGTAGCAAAAGTACCATCGCTGAGTCTCAAAAGTGCCAGCTGCACTCTGCAGATTCTCTTTGTGCGAAACTTTTGTGTGTGTGTGTGTGTGTGTGTGTGTGTGTGTGTGTGCTGGGGCTTCTCCAATCCTCCCTGCCTGTAACCTTCCCCATCGCAGTTCAAGCCATTCTTGCTAAATCTGCACTTTTCTCCCAAATGATATAGGTCCGATGGCTCTCTCCTCCTCCCGAGCACATATTTTACAATTACTTACACATTTCAAATGTGAGCCCGAGAGCGCATTACTCAGTAATGAGCTCTGTTTTACTCTTGGCCAGGGTTCAGCCAAGTGGTGTGCTCGTCTGGAAAAAGCCCAGTTGAAAAATGTGCGCCTGATGTTGTAGGCTCTGCGCCCAGATGCAGACACGATAAAAGGTCTGCAGGGATTTAGTGCTGCCCCCTCCCTCCCTCTCTCTCTCTCTCTCTCTCTCTTTCTCTCTCTCTCTCTCTCTCCTCACACTCTTATTTCTAAATTTTTCCTTGAATTCTGCTCTCAATGGATGGATGGAAGGATGGATTGATGCAGGGACCTTAAGGGAAATATCAGCAGCTCCATTCACACCCTTTGTCTTACTCCGTATGCACACGGAGCTGCTGAAGCTCTTGTCATCTCACTGAAAATCTCAATCAGTCTCCTCCTGGCTGAGGGGCGTTGGGGAACTGCCTCCCCTCCCTGCTCCTCCTCTCTTTTTCCGTTGCGGTACATTGGAACTAAATGACAGCTTGACCTGACATGCCGACATTGTGCTACGTACAGCATCGATCATCAAATGGATTAGTCCGCGCTCTTGTGTAACACTGATCTGCCATTGATTTGTTACGCTTCCCCCCCTTTTTATGTTTTTTCCTCTTCCTTTCAATAATGGAAGTAGAGTTTACAGTGTTTTTTTGTGTCTTCTCATGTAAACTGTCACGTTTGTGAAAAAAGACGTTCAGCTCAGTAAAAAACACTTCTATCACCACTAATGCTTTCTGTTGTGTCAGTCTGGGTATTCTGGCTCCATAGACATTCCATACAGTCTAACTTGTGGTTTGTGCAATTATCTTCCCATGTTTGTAGTATAATATTAAAAGGAACCAAAAGCAGAACAGGAGAGCCGGGCCCGCGCTGTGATGTTTGGAAACAATAGCTTTCCGCAGAGCAACTTCCCCTATCGCACATGCGGTTTGTTGTGGCAGCCCCTTTTGTGTCTTCTGACAGGTTTGATGACAGATTGTAGACATTGCTTCCCTCAGTGTGAGATATTCCCCCGTGCAGGATTTGTCATCCTCCGCTAAGTGAGTCGTCTCTGGGAGCCGGGCGGGTAAAATGAGATGTAATCTATACCCCCGGTGCAATCCCTGTATCTTGTCACTCCCTGCCACCAGCGGGACAGACGTGATCAGCTGCGCATGATGGACACAGCGATTAATGGGTGTTTGTTGGCTGGGGGGGTTGATTTATTTAGTCTCCTCGCTGTCCCACGTGCATTTCTACTCCTAAAGTTCCTCCGACTGCCGAGACATCGGTCTCAAATTTACAACCTCATAAAGGCTTCAGCGTGATTTAAGCCCCCGGGGGCAGGCGCTCGCCTTTCCTCTCCCACACTCAGTCAGAGGAGAACGCTGCGCATTGAAATCAAGAGTGCAAGCTCAAGAGCAATTTGCCCTGCGCATTGTCTCAGTGGTGTGGAACTTGCTTTTCTTTTTTTTCTTTTTCTTTTTTTAACTGCGGTGGGGATGGTTCCAGAATTTAACACACTCTTCCTCTGTGGAAACTGTTTTAACTTAGCCCTCACACACCCATCCAGTCCTAATTATCTCCCAATTGTTAGCAGAGAGCATTATTCCAAATGGAGCAGCAGCCCCTCCAGTCCATGCTTTTGAAGGGTCCTCGAATGCCAAAGCCCCCGCAGAGCTGCTGGACTGCGGAGAAAAAAGCAAGTCGCCTCACTTTCTCTCTCTCGCTCTCTCTCTTTGTCTTTGCTCCCTTTATCAAAAAGCTTGGAGAGAGGCCAAGGTAGATTCGTGGCAGCCAGCACAGACAAAGCTTATAAGCCTGGTGTTGTGTTACAGTACCTCAGTTAAATCAGAAGGGCTACTTCTTCCTATTTCAGTGCAGGTTCACTCAAAAAACCACCCACCAACCCTTATTAAATCGGTCAATTCGATTCTAGTAGAACAAAAAAAATACATGGCCACATGCAAGTGATGTGCTCCAGGGTAAGTCTGAGAGACGGAGAGAGAGGTGAGTTTGCATATGAAGTCATAGGTGCAGAGGGGAAAACTGCCTCTCCTTGTTTTTAGTTTTTTACTTTTGAGTAGTGAATTTGTGACCTTTTTTTAATAAGATGTGTGAATCAGACAATCACACGTTGCTCCTGAGGCTGGAAAAGGCTTCAGGGATTGACTGAACTTTGCACAATAATGCCTACATTTTCTTAAGTAATTATGCAAGGTGTGAAGTGAACAGTCCCCCAAAACAATGGGTGTTGTCTTCACTGAGGAAAATGAGTACGGGGGCGGGGTGTTCTGTATCACATGTAAACAACGAAGGAGGCTGCCAAAAAGTTGTAGACATTAATTTTTCCCTTTTGGAGTATAAAGCAGCCCTCTGGGTTTCTACACACTCTCTTCCTCTCTCCTCTCATTCATCTTCTGCATTGTACTCATGACAATGCTGCTGAGAAGAGTTGTCGGCAGCTCCCCCGCAGGGAGAGGCATCTGGAGCTGCAATAACTGAGAACGTCTCAGGGCAACAAGGTCAAGCATGGGGTCAGCGTGTCAGCGAAGACCGGTGGTCCAACGCCTTGAAATCGCACTTGTGCGTGTTGTTGATGTTAACCCCCCACCAGCCCCAGCCCCCCGCTGAGCATGACTGTTCAGTTCACCTCTTTGTGTGATTGTTAAGCACTTATTACCCAGATTTTCCCAACAGCTACTTAGCACAAAAGGTGTTTTCATTTTATCTTGTGCCCTGGGGCTTTTCACTGGAGAATTAAAATTAGGCATTGGAGGCTATTTCTGTGGTGGGATGCTCCCTGTGTGGAAGGAAGTGGGGGATTTGTGCGCTAGCCAAGCCTGGCAGGTTTTCTGATCCCCCCTCCCAACCACACAGCTGATGTGACACCCAGATGTTTGCTGGAAAAGGACTTTCCCTGGAACCACCAGGCAGCCTTACACAGCTGTCAAACGGCCGTCCTGGAGGCTTTGAAACAGATAATGGAGCTGCTCTATCTGATGTTAGCCTCGGCTCTGAAGGAGATCCTAGAGGCCCTGCTGGGGAGAACAAAGACACAAATGTCTCCCAGCTAACGGTGATAAGTAGTACAGATTTCCTCCCAGCATGATGCCACTCCAGCTTTTTGTCTTGAGTACATAGGCTCATCTTAAACACAGACTTACACACTATGTTTGCATAATTTCCTCTAGTCACATTTTGATTGGCCACTCCACTTCTTACAGTCGATTAGAGTGTAAAGATTTTTTTCTGACTTTGCAGCCTCACAAATCAATCAATCAGACTTTATTTATATTGCACTATATATAAAAGAGGATAATATAATACAATTCACAGAGAAAAGTTGTATTAGGGTCAATAAAATATATTTTATTAGAAGGGAAAACAATCTGAACATTATTAACACAGATTAAATTAAATTAAATTAAAAAGCAGCATTTATATATCAAATGGTAAAAAAAAAATGTAAAAGCTAGACTAAAAAGGTAGGTCTTGAGTTTGCTTTTAAAAATGTCAACACTCAGGTTCCCTCAGGTCTTCAGGCTATTCCAGAGACGTGGGCCATAGTAGTAAAAAGACGCATCACTGTGTTTTTAGTTCTAACTTTAGCCTGGGTCATTTACATGAAGCCCAGTTAAACAACTGCTGAGTTTATATCTCAACTTGTTGAGATATAAACTATATAAACAGACTGAACAACTACTAATACAACCCTTAAGGAGCTTCATAAATCAAAAGGGGAGAGCAATCCCGCGACCCCAATAGCAGAGCAACTCAGACCAAAAATGTCAACTTTTCAAGCTTCCAGTGTTTAAAAACAAAAAAACAAATCCAACCCTGCAGGCTCTGACTTTTTTGAGCACAGACCAATCCACTGCCTGCAATAGTGGAAATACTGTGTGTTGATGGAAGTTTAAGCTCAACTTTTAAACTTCCATGGATTCTGACTAATGTTCCACCAAACCACAAATGCCTTCAAGGAACATGTAGATGAACTGAGTCTCATATTTTTTTGAAAATGTTCTTTCTACTGGTTATGATTACATTAAATTTAACAAACGTAAAAGCCAGGATGTAAAAACATTGTAAAATCTCTACAACAGAGTCCAGTATCAACATAAGCTTTCAGACAAACCACTGGTTTAGATGATCTGGCTAAACCAGAAGTAAACTGTAAATGAGCGTACGCTAAATGTTGGTCAAAACCCCATCATTCGCGCCAATGGGTTCTTTCTCGGCCCATGTTTCATCTTTCCATCAAGTTTTTGGAAAATCTGTTCAGTTGTTTTTGCACAAACGGACCGGGCTGAGAACATAACC
Organism: Scophthalmus maximus; assembly: GCF_022379125.1. NCBI lineage: Eukaryota > Metazoa > Chordata > Actinopteri > Pleuronectiformes > Scophthalmidae > Scophthalmus > Scophthalmus maximus. Next base: position 22,012,557 of record NC_061520.1, on the reverse strand, counting down.
CCATTGGCGAAAGTAAAAATGTCTCAAAAAAATAACAAGAGAGATGAGAGAGTTCAAACCTATCAAACTTTCTCACCTCTGAACAGCTGGCCAATTGCTGCTTGAAAAAACAAGACCCCCCTGATCCGAGGCTGGGACATATATGTACAAGCTAAATGCTAATGGCAGGATTGCTCACACTGACAATGCTGACACTCTGATGCTAAGCAGATATATTGTGTACCATGTTCATTAGCCTAGGTTAGCATGTCATCATGCTAACATTTGCCAATTAAAAACAAATTATGTTCTTAGGGTGTTGGGAATGTATTGTGTTGTATTAAACAAAGTATTGGATAAATTTAAATTACCTCTTGGTGTAAGAAGAAATGTTAGGGAGTCACCAAGGTTAATACAATTCATCCTGATGAGAATATGAATGTCTGAACCAGAAGTCATTGAATACATTTTGAGACATTTCACTAAAAACAATCATCTCAGCCTTATGGTGGTGTGTTGAAATTTTTAAGGTTATCTCCAAAGTTGAAAGGATTCATCCTCTGGGCACCATGAATGATTGTACAAACGGTTAACGGGAATCCAGTCCAGTAGCTGTTGGGAAATTTCAGTCAGGACCAAAGTAATGGACTGACCAGCGGACATTACCATTCCTAGAGCCATACTTCCAGCAAAACTGTACTTGTACAACAACTGTAGTACAGTAAGTGAACCAGTAAGTCTGCCAAATCCAAAGGACATTTAGAGCGGATGCATTAGCTGACAATTTGAATGATTGCTGGAGTTTCTATTCCAACATTCTTAGTTGTCTGTTGTGAAATCACTGTGCCCTGAGATCTAAGGGAGGTTATCACTCCCTGATAAGAATGACGGCCAAAGCTACAAAAAAAATAATTTCCATTCCATTTCCATCAACATACAGTATTATGTACATACAGCTTTTCCACGGTTATAACAAACTGTGTGTCGGTATTCCTACAGTATAGTAACTCTTTTCTCAGGCAGCTCTGAGTATGATCTCCCACACTGGCTCGTTGAATAAATACATCTGTGTTTCTCATCTCTGGAATCGTAGTGGCAATCCACTCCCTCGGACCGTTCCAGCATTCAGTCACACTGACGGATCACGTCTCCCAGTGTCGGATTTTATCCCCCTCAGCTAGTGAATGATGCATTCTGCGAGTTACACTGAGGGAAATCTGTTGCTCATGTTACACAGATTTATACATCAGAAGACCAGCTTTATCTGAAATGTCACAGGCGCACTTAATGAGTTGCTTTTTCAATGAACACGAGCCTGATGAAAGAAATGTCAGATTGTAATTTAGCGCGCCTCTTTCACACGCACCCACGAAACGTTCACACATACACAGACGCTCGCTCTTCCCATTTTTAATCTAAAGACTCTGGCAGATGGAGGTGTCTTTGTCTCGCCAGAAGTTTTCCAACCTTGAAAAAGCCGCCCCTCCTCAGTTTAATGAAGGCAAGCCACAACAGCGGTGTAGTAATGACCGGATTGTGTACAACATTATCCCTCCCCCTCCTGGACAGGGCCTTTGTATTCACCGCAGGCTGAGCTTCTCCCACCACAGAGCAAGGGAGGGGAGAGAAAACAAGCGCGCCTTTCCAATGCTAACTCAATAATGACTTCCCACGGGGGAAAGAGAATACAGGGCAGCCTTTGAAGTGGCTGTGCTGCAGGAGGCTCCTCTGCCCCAGTCTCGCTACAGCAAGTTCTCACATGGATTTTATAGAGGCTGGGACCTAAACAGGCTCCATACAGCCCGTAGACACTCATCCTGATCAGTACAGGTTACATTAACGTCTTCATATCCTTTAGTAATAAGTTGTGTGGGAGTTGTGAATCTTAGTTTTATTGACATTCACACAGAAGCCACAGAAGATGGCTTGGACAACTCGATTGTCCAAAGAATGCAGTGTTTTTTGTTATTCACACAAACAAACACACTGCATGTCACCTCTCCAGACAGCTTATCTTATCATATCTTATGTGTTGACACAAGCTGATTGTGTATTGCGATTAAGCATTTCTCTCATAATACGAGGAGTCTCCAGCACTCAGCTTATTTAATGCTCGGATTGGTTTGGAAACACTGATGTTTACTCTGAAAGATCAGTCAATTCTTCACAGACGTTATTCATACTAAGTCCAGTGTTGGTCGGTAGGACCACAACTTTGCTTTCGAAATATTTCATTAGCCATTTTCATAAAATTTGGTGCAGATATTCATGTGGCCCAGAGGATGAATCCCTAATGACTTTAGTGGTCCCCCCCAATATTTCATTCAGTTTCGCCAACAGGTTGTCGTTTGAAGTTTCAAATTAAATGTCAAGATGGATTGCCAACTTTGGAAACTTTGGTGCAGAAATTCATGCTCCCCTCGGGATAAATTGTCAAAAAAGCTGATGATCCCTTAACTTTTCCTCCAAAGCCTTCGTCAGGTCAAAACTTGTATTTGTCCAGGACTTTGGTTTATGACCAAATACCTGGTCATACCTGGTCAAATAGCCTCAGCTGTACTTTGTGTTTAGTGGTAACAATAACTGTGACGGTGAATGTGCTAAACCTTATACCTGCTTACTGAGAGCAGTGTTTAGCTCAAAGATACACTTTATAATACAGGACTTAACAGCTAAGAGCAAAAGCCAATTGGTTTCTACTGAAGTCGTACGTCTTTTAAAAAAAAAAAAGCCTAGATATATATGTATACATAAAAGAAGAAAAGAAAATATTGTATTCTATACTTATACTTTAATGCAAGAAACAATCAGTTTGACAAGTTTCCTCTTCTCGGTGTAGGTGTACACGTCTTATTTCCTTTTTTCTGTCTCGTTGGTTTTTATTTGATAGGATTTACTGCTTTCATAGCTCGTGTGTTGTGCAATTTCGCTCCCAGCTCTGTGATTGATACCACGGGGGAAGATGTTTCAAAAAAATCTTGCTTGGTTCCTTTTTGAGCTGGCAAGTTGCCCAAGCGTCTTAGCAGGATGGACTTCAATGGACTTCAGCTACTGCTTTCAAAATGTGCCACATTGTGACAGAGGAAACTGTCAAAGCATTTTTTGGAAGAAGGTGCATGTCAGAAAGTGCCCCTCCCCCTCCCCCACTTCCACTTTATTCTTTTCTGCTTCTCAGCGTGCAGAGGCGGACGTGTAAGATGATACATCACAACTGTGAGATCTGTTTACACAGTCCCTCCTGAGGCCTTAAATGAATACACAGCCCCTACATGCTGCTTCCATAAACACTTATGGCTCCGGAATGGGGAGCTCATTAGGGCTGCACGGTAATGAGGAGCCATCCTGGTGCTCAGCAGTGGGTTAATTGGGCCAGAGAGGGCAACAGGAGCCGAGTGTGAAAATGTGAATGGCAGCGGAAGGGTAGCCTCTCCGCACATACACACACACACACACCAGTACAACTCACACATTTTATCCCACCCTGAATGGACTTAGTCTGAATCGCAGTGACCCACGGAGGTCAGCTCGTAATCACCATGGCAATGGGAGCGGCACACAGGCCCTAACCGCGCTGAGGGACGAATAGCCACCACTTAAGTTTTTTTGGCAGCATGGCATGCAGTCCCAGCGTGAATAATGTGCAGACAGGGGCCTCCCAACAATCTGATGGCTTTACACAAATGGGGCCTTGTGGGAGGACATTCATCAGCAATAAAACACCTCTCTCCTCAAGGAGCCTGTTGTGTCTTCTGTGGTGACACGGCCACAAACCTGAGACCGGGGGGGGGAGACGACATTGTTTAATGCACTGCTTTATGAGGGCATTCTCTTAATCTTAATCTTTAGAGACATTAAGCTGCGAGACCGCAGTTCGGACCCATTCTCCGTCCAGACTTTTATTGACTGTGATGCAGTCGGACTTTGTGCACAACTTGCAGCCTCTGTGGCCATTCAGCGTCACCCTGCTTCTTTTCACCATGCCCGTGTTCATTCGATCTAGTTCCCAGTGCCGCCTGATTGTTGGGCGAAATATCTAATGTTTAAAATTGAACTTTTTTCTTCCTGCCAGGCATCAAAATATTCTCAGGTCTTGTTTGCGGCTCTTGAATTAATTTACAATGAGCACAAATGCATTATTTAGAATAAGTACATCACATTTTGTCTGGTGTAAAACGAACTCTGCTTAGTTTCATCCTCCACAAGTCTGTTTATTACTTGAGCTCGACTGATGCATGATACTTTTGCAGACATATCAGTGTGTGTTTACATTTGCTGAAATGCACCAATGTGAAACTTTTATTTCACAGAATTTAGAAAAGATGTGCATTTATGGTAATATTTTACGTAAAAGAAAATTTGATTATGTTCCTTATTCAATTTCTATATATTTGGTTGCATTTGTGTATTATTTTTATTTATAACGATTATGGTTAAACTTTATAATATCTTGCCACAATTACATTTCTTTGTCATAAGCGTTCGGTAACGACATCTTAGGCTGCATCCACACAACTACATATTCATTTTAAAACCGCATTTTGACACTGAAACGATCTCTGTCCCCACAACCGTTAATCCCCGTCCATTCTAACACACCTGAACGTGTATAACGTGACCATTCATGCATGTGCGTGCCGGTGGGAAGCAAGGTTTAGTTATTTAGTTACAGAAAATATAAAAAATGTTAACGAGAAACAACAATGGTGAAAAGTGAGAGCAGGGATTTCTTTTCTTGGACAGATGATAAGGTGGTATTAGTACTTCACCACCGGTCATCGATTCGTGACTGATGAGAATCTATCAGGAAGCGAGGCGGCTTGACTGTGTCATTGTTTCCCAATGTCCACTAAAAAAACTAAAGCGAGGCAAGCACCGTTTCCAAACTTCTCCGTTTTAGGCACTTGAAAACTCTGAAATAGTGTGGACTAGGGCTGCAACTAACTATTCTTTTCATAATCGGTTAATCTGTTGATTATTTTCTTGGATAATCGATTAGTCGTTGGTCCATAAAATGGTGAAAAATGTTGATTGCGTTTCCCAAACGCAATGCTGTTTTCTTTTGTCCACACACCAAAGATATTAAGTCTACTGTCACAGAGGAGCAAAGGAACCAGGAAGTATTCACATTTCAGAGGCTGGAATCAGAGAATCTTGCCTTTTTTTCATAAAAGCTACTTCAACCAATCATCAAAAATAGTTGGCCATTAATTTACTAATCGATTACTAATCGAATACTGATGTAGCTCTAGTGTGGACGGCAGGCGTTAACATGGCAGCAGTGATGGATTTTAAAACCACGCAGTAACGTGGATGTAGCCTGAGGAATCTTCCCCCCCCCTTTTTTTCTTATGTACATATATCTGCCGATATATTATCATCAGAATTTTTTTCCCTAATATCAGCATCGGCCTCCAAAAATCCACATCAGCCGTGGGTTAATACCAATCACATCTCCTCCTGCGCTGGGCTGCAGCTTCTAACTGTTGCCGTATACGGTGGTGAAAGTGTGTGTGTGTGTGTTTGTGTGTGTGTGTGTGTGTGTGTGTGTGTGGGTGGCGCGGTAGTGGAGGAGGGGGAGGGCTGCGCCTCTCTCTGTAATCCCTCTCAGTCTCTTATCACCTCTCGCAGGGAGAGCAGCAGCGGGGGGAGGGGAAGAGTTCAAGCCCTGTGTATCTGCAGCGCTCCTCGGCTCTACATTATTAAACATCCATATTTCCATATTTCATTGAGCCTCCCGCGCCTCGGCGAAACGCGGTCTACTTAGCATTCAGACGAGAATGGGATTTGGTTAATGGGTATTAGATTTGTAGATGGTTATCCCGTGGCTATATCGTTGCTTTGCAGAGCCTGTCGAACAGTCGGTCGTCGTGTCTCACTCTTCTTGAGAACCGCTGACGGAAGATGTAGTTGCATGCATCTCTTTTTTCCTCCTCTTTGCGTAGTCTTGAACCAGTTTAATTGAGAAACAACTTTTTGCTTTCCTAACTTGCCCCTGTTTCTCCCCCTCTTCATCCTCCCAGGTCCAACAAGGTGACAGCCTTTGCTGAAATGTTACAAAAAGCCTCTCTGCGGAAAGAAGACTTGGAGCTGGAGCTTGAGGAGCTGGAGGAGGCAGCAACAATGGTGGCGGAGGAAGAAGGAGCTTCCGAGAGCGCTCCGATATCCCGCGGTGTCTGCAGCGGCGCTTCCAGTGACAGCAGCGGCAGCAGCGCCTCGTCTGATGAGAGCGAGGAATCTGAGGCTGAAGGGCAAGGTTGCACGGAATCCAGCACGAGAGGAGGAGGAGGAGGAGGAGGAGAGCGGTCCAAGGACAGCCCTCCCCAGCCCCAACCCACCTCCACTGCCTCTCCCATCCCCCAGGAGCCACCGAGCACACTCCCCTCAGCAGAGAGGAAAGTGGACGCCCTCCCCTCAGCCTCACAAGGCACCAGACAGCTGATCCAGGAGCTGGGAGAGCGTGTGGCGGAGGAGCTGAAAATCTCTCAAGACTCCAGCTGCAAAGCGGAGCGAAGCTGTTCACAGCTGAGCAGCACTGAGGCGAAGACAGAAGCATCTGGCAGCGGCGGCAGCAGTGGGACTTTGTTAGAGCTGCGTCCTCAGAGGAACCCTCTGCTCATCGTCCAACCACGGGACGATCCTGATGTCAGCGACTTCCTCAGCTGAGAGACAGGGTTGTGGAAACTTAATAATTCTAGTTTTCTTTCTATTTTGGGATTTTTTTTTCCTGCTTTGTGCAGGTGAGATTTTGGGCATACACCCTCTTCTAAAGGACCTTGTTTTCCATCTGGAATTATATTTTCTTCATTGAGGAAATTGCTGAGCTTCATTAAAATCTTGACTTGATATTTGATGGTTGAGCAGGTTTTATTTTCTTCCATTCCATCTTCTTCTGCCTCATGTCATCTTGACTTTGCTCCTACTGCTCCATATCCAATCTACATACTTGCTACATAAGTGTGTTTGATTTTATATGATTAGTTTCAGCTCCTTTTCAATTATGCAAGGTAATTCAACACTTCTGTGAACATTTCACTAAAGTGTAGAACTTCTCTATTAACCATGCATATTCCCATATCCCATATTAACACATTCAGTTTGTATACCCAGGTTGGGCTCTAATAAATGAAACTGGAATGTCATTCCAGGAAGCTGACAAACATTTTTTCATTATTCATTGCTGCACATCACTCAGCCGCGCTGGCCTGGCGGAGCTGCTTGGAGGGAGCTATCTTTTCCCAATAAATAGTGGGAGAAGCACGAACCCCCTTGTGGAAATGACTCTGTCGACACTAAACGGGGCGACGGAGCGCACGCGGGGAGAGTGATTGATTCCCCCGGCATGAATGGAGGAGCGCCGTGGACGTGGCTCAATATCATCGGCGGCGTCGAGCCGGCGAGAGAAAACAAACAAGGAAGCACATGTCGGGCAGATAGATGAGGGCTGCACGAGCGAGGCTGCGGCATAAGAGCGCCCGGGGGCCCGAGGCAGCCGCGAGATGGAGGAGCAGAAGGCACTCGGGCCGGCTCCGTTGTGTCCATGTCCACATACAGCGGCGGCAGCGAAAAACCCCACCTCGGGGGGCAAGGAGGTGAATCTCGACTTCCCCTGAGTAGACTTGATGTTTTCCATAAGTGAACAAAAATGAGCCAAATAAGCAAGAATTCGTCAGGCTTTGTGATCCTACTGGATTGCAATGAATTAAGGGGGGGGGGGGGGCAAAGGTCAAGCATGGCTACAGTGCCTCTGGCCTTTTTTACTTTTTTTCCCTCCAAAGCGGGAATTTCATCCGGCGTTGAAGCTCAGGAGACAGCGGTGATGATGGCTCCTCAGACAGAGGCCGTGTGTCTGTGTTACCGAGATGAATGGTGTTGTTCGCCCGCCTCCCAGGGAGAGACAACCTCCTCGCGAACACCCCCCTTGGGAGCGCGCGTCCTCCGCGCTGTTGCGGGAGATGAGATGCGCCGTGGAAAAATCTGCTCATTTAAAACCGCCCTTCGTTCTGGGGGGACACGAGTGTGTGGTGACTGGGCCCCCTCCCAATGCAGGCAGCCGGTTCCCCCCCCCTGCTGGGGGTTTTACATTGACTAAGTGACACTGGGCTCCGACGCCGTTTTTCATCTTAAAGTGGCCTCCGTATTCCTCCATTAGTGCAGCCGTCTCCGAGTCTGACTGGAGGCTCGGCTCTTCAGTCGCTTCTTGTGCAATTAATACTCCCCTCGCACGCACGACATTTTTTCAAGGGACCAGGCGGCGATTCATCGACCACAGCTGATAAATTATACAAGGCAGAAATTTATGCGATGCCTACGCTCTGTTTTGACTCAGGCTTGATAAATAAGCCCCTTATCCGTGTACCGAGTGTGCCCTTTGACCCCCAGGGGGTCTAAGGAACTGTGCTAATGTGTTCAGGTGCTCATGTAGGCCACCGTGGAAATTAGCCCATTAGCAACAGTACATGTGCAATAATGAAGATTAGTTCTATCAAGCCCCATGATATATTTCCAGTTTCCAATTAAACTCCTAGACTGTGGCGTATTTTCATAATGAACCATTAAAAAAACCAAAAAAAAAAGCCTACTCGTAATGTCACAGTCGGACTGGCCAGCGGGAGAACTCGTCCGCACTGGGAGAAAACCCACCACATGGTGGGCTGTCAATGGATCAGCACTGGGGAATATGGTTGAACAGACGAATTGATATTTGAATTGATTTTTCTGTTGTGTCACTGGCAGGTAGATTTGTTGTCAACCATCATCGCCTGCTTCTAGTCCCTAGCCCCCTGTTATTTGTCCAGGCAGACTCTGCTGCTGACCTTCACACCTGGACGACTCACTTTCACCTTGTGTTATAATCTGAGGACACGCGCTGTGCACAACATCCTCAGGATGATGCAGGTGGCCCCTCTGCACAAGACCATGTGTAAAAAGTAAGGGGAACGCGTGAGAGGGTTATGACTTGATTGGGCATCTGCTGTACGTAAAGAGATGTGCAGAAGAGGAACTCACACATGGACTCGTCATTCACGTTGGGTGCCTGTGAAAATGAAGTGAACCACTTGACTCCTTGTTATGTGCTGTGTGACCTTGCTCGCCCCGCCGTGAATAGAAATGTCTGAATTATCTCTCCAATGTGGTAATGCATCTCCTCCATTTGCTTTTGTTTTAAATAGGAAAGGCGGCAGCAAGGACAGTGTCTTCACTGACCCCCCCCCTCCCCTCCTCTCCCAGCGACACGCAGCCTCTGCTCGATCGTAATAGAAAACTCAATCTCCTCTCCCGTTCCTGAGAGGTGGCGTGATTCTGGTGCTTGAAAAGATTAATAGCCCTCAAGAAGAAATGAATCAGGTGCTCTCCAAGGCCCGACTCGCCCAATGGCTGCCCGAATAGAAATCCCTTTTGTGCGGGACGCTCTCTCGCGCGGCTGTGTCGTGGCTCGGCTCGGCCCGGCCCGGCCCGGCTCTCTCCCGCTCGCCTTTTTTCTTTTCTTTCTGGCCCCCTCGTACTGTGTCATGTCGCTCCAGGCTTGGCCGGCGAACAGAGGAGGAGCTGCCCTGTGCCGCCGACGGGAGAAAAAAGGGGAGCAGGTGGCCGTTCCCCCTCAGCTCATTCTTCGGGGGGCCTTTGTAGTCGGGCCCTCTTGAAATGACTGGCGTATGATAATGAGGGAACGAGTGCATGGGATGTGTCAGTGTCTCTCAGGCTGACAGTGCTGACGGGGGGATTATCTAAATGGGCTGGTTTCATGCTCCTAATCACAAAAGAAACAGTGAAATACCCCCCTTTTCCTCAGTGTGTGTGTGTGCGAGTGTGTTGACAGCGACGGCATCCACTTGTCGTCAGTGGCGTTGCCTGGCTGATTCCCCTCTAATTGGTGTGAGCAATGTCCGTTAAATCACTCCTTAACTCTCAGTGGACATGTGCTATCAGGCAGCTTAATGCTGCAAATTGCCTCTGCCATGCCGGAGCTGTGTGTGTGTGTGTGTGTGTGTTTGTGTGTGTGTGTGTGTGTGTGTGTGTGTGTGTGTGTGTGTGTGTGTGTGTTTGTGTGTGTGCGTGTGTGTGCGTGTGTGTGCGTGTGTGTGTGTGTGTGTGAGTGAGTACAGGGGACATTGCAGGGCACAACGGCGGAGGAGAATCCTCTGGAAGAGCACGCCGCACACGAGACTTGACTTCCTCAGACTCTGACCTGCTGAGATCTGAACACTCACCACGACATGAACTCGTCCGTGCCGCGACCATTTCACGCTGGTGAACTCCGGCACATTTTTCTAACGAGGCCGCCGTTAGCCAGTGTGAAATGGCGGCACATTTCTGATGAGGCTGCCTCGGGCCCGTTCCGTCTTTTGCACCCAACGGTTGTTCCTCATCGGAAGCCAGTCCACGTTTGGGCGTACGTCTGGAAAAAAAAAAAAAACCCCGCCGGCCTCGTGTTTGTTTTCGGAGCTAAAACAGCTGTCAAACACGATTAATATTTCAGCGAGCGACTGCGCTGGAGGGAACCTCTGAGTGCGACGGGAGTTGGAAACAACAAACCAACACTGTTGCTCTCTGGCGTTCTCCCTCCTCGGCCTGCGTCTGCCCGTAGATGTATCCGTGGAGCCGAGCAGCTCTTTCAGGACGCCCGAAACACACAGCAGCGCAGGATGGGAATCAAACTAAACTGGGCTAAAAGGTCTCTCCTGGTCGGCGTCGTCAAACAAGCGCTGCAATTTTGCGCCGAGGTCGATTGAACAATCGTCAGACACACTCTTTGATATATATATATTTTTTCAGATGCAGGCAGTTCTGGGCTTTGTGAGGGGGGGGGGGGCGGAGGAGGGGGGGTGGTGCCTCTGAGCCGAACCTCCGAGGCGGTGCCTGTGTTTGCTCCGCCTCGCGTCCACGGGACGGTGCCCTTTGGCCTCCCGTGTGAAGTGCACGTCTCTGCCCGGAGCAGGCCGAGCCTCAGACTAACGATGCCCCTCGGACGTTGGTATGTTGCAACCAGACGGTGAACAAAGGTTTCTCGTGCTCGCCCCCCCCCCCCTCCCCCCCCCCCCCCCCCCCAGCACTCTGCAGACAAGCTCCCCTGACGTTACCGACACGGGATCTTGACACGGATAAAAGAAAAGCTTGCGCTGCAGCGCGAAACACAGGAACACACTCGGCCCCTTTGTCTGAGAATTCGCCCGGACAGTGCCGGTTCCGCCGCCTCCGTTGACGTGCGCCGGGCAGACGAATGGACTCTCCCCCCCGTTTGATCGCAGCCGCCGGAGCACAGACACATCTTCATCCTGCCGGGGTTTTCATCCTCCACCGTTCTTGCTTGAACCTGCACTTTCTTTTTCATGCTCTGTCTCTCTCTCTCTCTCTCTCTCTCTCTCTCTCTCTCCCGCCATCCGAACGCCCCCCGACCTCACTCGCGGGCCCTCTACCTCTACCCCAGTCGTGCAGCGTTTTCCAGCACCTCTCCGCTTCGCCCCGGCGCACGTGGCGCGAGTTGGCCTCCTACCGTGTTCCTCTACCCCCCCTTGGGATGTGTTGCATGAAAGCAGATACCCACACTTCCTGCTCACACGGTGTCTCGGGCTTCTCGGGGAAAGACTCGGGCCGCCGCTCATCAAAGAACCAGACTGTGAGACGAGCGCAGACGAGAAAGGGGGAAGAAAACGACTGAAGCGCCATTAGTCGACTGGCAGCCCGCTGGATTCTCCCGACATCACAGCGAGCGAGTACGCCCGTCGCGCGTCAACGCGGTGTCAAGCGGCGTGAACGGCGTCAGATCAGACAAGCTGACGTTTTTCGCGGAGGGAAGCGGTCCGCGGAGCCGGCTGCGGGCTCAGGGACTGCTGCGCTCACAACGCCGAGGGAAGCCAATCGGCTGGCAATCGGATAACTGTCGATGAGGCCCCGGCTGGATCTTGCGTACGAGGAGGCGGTTGACCTCCGGACCCTTCAGCGGGTCCAAATGGCACGGGGTGATTGCGATGATGAGTGTCTTCGTGTGCTAAGCGAGGACTTCGATCACCGCAGCTGTGCTGCAAGGCTTTTCATCTTGATGATCTTTTTTTCGCAGGTTCCGTCAGTTTGATGTCGGAAAAAATATATATACGTTGCCAATGAGCGGGGCATGTGAGCAATGAATGCCCCCCTCCCGCCTGTTCAACGTCAGGGATCGGGGATTCTCGATTACATTTTCCAAATGTAACAAGCGCCCGTTTCGTTTTGTCCCGGCGTTTTCCCTTTCCTTTTATCGTGTCGCAGCTTTTTGTGCATGTGAAAAGACAGATACGTTTCAAAGGCTTGGGTCTGCAGCCAGGGGAGTTCTTCTTTGCCGCAGGACAAAACGGTGCGTTTGCCTCAAACACCCCGATTGAATTCCTGAGTCAGACATGCACAGAAGGCCGGGCCTTTTTCTTCGAACTTTCCCGGAAGAGCTCAGTGTGAGAACGCCAATGTTGCTCGGGACATTTCCTGCAACCTTTCCTGCCAACTAATACAATTTCCAGAACATGCCAGAGTGAGGCGCATATGAGAATACAGCACTACAGCACTACTCTGGTGCGCGTCGGGTGACCCCGGCCTTACTCAATTGACTTAACATGGGCGCCCGCGTACAGTTTTTACGGATAACGATGTTATCTACAAAAATAATGATAAAAACCCACTGTGAGAAGCCCTGTAACTAGATTTACTTGAGAAGGTGGTTCAGGTCTAATCAGCCGGTTCGACCTGGCTTTTGACACCCGTCCGGCAGAACCCATCTATTGTTGCTGTGGTTACCGTGGCGTTTAAAACTGATCGAGAAGCCTCGGGATAAGGGGGGTGACATTTTCAAAAGACTTCTCTAAGCAGCTGATTGATCAGAGCAGACTGGGTCTTTGTGGAGGCGGGCCAAGAGCCAAAACACGGCGTTTCAGACTGAAGATGAAAATGCGGGCTGCAGCAAGACAAATAGTACATTTGTTGAACATTACAGCCCCCCAAATTAAAAATAATTTGATCCTGTAAATGACCAAAGTATGGGCACTATAATTTCCCTTTTTTTTTTTGATCACTCCATTGCGACACAACGAATGCCTATGAGGAAAGACCGTCTGTAAGTGTTCAACAAATTCCCCGATCATACTGTCGAATTAGGTCTCAGCATCTTTGGACCAGAAGCTCAATTAGGAACATCCTTCATTTATGCTTAATTCAAGAAATCACTCTGCAGTTGTTGGGCACGCTGCATACATATTAATGCAGGGGCTCTTGGTGAAAGACTGAATGAGAAAGCAGTCGACATGAGCTGTCAGTGAACACCAGACCCGACGTGGTCAGAGCATCGACTGAGAGGAGGTCAATATCATTGACCAGTAGAAAGATCAAGAAATTCCAGGGGAGGCGGGGGCAAGAAAGTCTTTCCCTGAGATCAGGTGGGGAAAACTGAGCCGGCTCCACTGGCTGAATAAAGGCCGTGAGATGGAAACCCCGACTGGGCTGAGTATTTTGTTACATATGCTGTTCCCCAAAGGTCAAGAAAGTTCTCCCCTCCTCGAATAAATCTCGTGATTTGAACTAGAAACACGTGCATTTTTTTCATCTCCGATTTTTCTCACTCACGCGACATATTGAAGTTGGCTATTTGGATCAAAAGCCTCGAGATGTGTATTTTTGGTAATGCATCTGTCTGCAGCCTGGTCCGGCCCGTCCTCTGATCTAAAAGTGTGCGTTCCCCTTTAACATATTCCAGCCCTAATGTGCACTAATCTCTCCAGCACGAAAACCAATGGGGCGCGCGCCCACCCACGCAACATTCAGCTCTGCGGTTGAGCCGGGAGATCTCCAGCCTTCGCACATCTGTGAGATGTTAGCATCACTCGTGGATTTACTGGCGCGTCGATTAAACCGCTCGCGCGCGCACGCACGTTCGCACAGCTCCCCACAGCCCAGGGGTGACATCAGGACACGCTGCATGTCCCGGGCTGTGAATCTTATCAGGAGACAACAGGACCTTTTCAAGTGTACAGACACGTGAGATAATGTGCCACTGTACCTCATGGACTGCAAATGCATCATTGCATTATTCATAGAGAACCACAGTTGTATTTGAGCCGTTGCGCTTGGGCAGAAGAAATCATTTCTGCCGATGCCAAGAAAGACATGACAAGACATAAATCGACCATAATTGGCAGTCACTGTATGTGGAAATAGTATGAGGACTGTATTAATATAGCACTTTTCTAGTCTTATCGACCACACAAACCACTTTACACTACAATTGACATTCACCCATTCACACACACACACACACACACACACACACACACCCAGCACTTCTACCAGCCATGCCTCTTCACATGCTGCACAGTGGTCAGGGGCAATCTGGGGTTCTGACTCTTGCCCAAGGACACTTGGGGATAGGCGGGGAATCGAACTACCGACCCTGCGATTAGCAGATGACAAGTTCTAACTTCTGAGTGACAGGAGGATGAAGTCAATGAGCTACGGTCCCGGTCGAAATTATTGGCACCCTTGAATTTCAAGTTCATGATTCAGGATATCCAAAAAAAACCCAGAATGTTTGAATATAATGTCCAATGTTACTGAACAAAAGAAAAATAAACTTAAGGTGCATAATGTAATAAATTCAAATCATTTAACACTGACACTAGATCTTTTACTCTCACAGCTGTTCGCGTATACTTCCATATGAAAAATGGACAATCGCCATCTTCATCTTCTGCAGGGGCAGAATCGTAGGCACCACCGATGTACTTTGAAATCTGCAGCCAAGGACGGAGGACACGCTGACGTGGCAGATGGCGGCGGCGTTTCCATGTTGCGCGGCGCGGGAGGCACACGCGCGCTCGAGGCTACAACGTTCCTTTTTTAAAGTCAAGTGAGCAAAGCGGCCGGGGCGGCAATCACGTGCCGCCACCGTCTCTGGTGATTGTCCAACAGCCGTGTTTGAATTGGGCCGAAACAAGCCCGGCGGAATTCGCGCCCTGCGCCGTTGTGATTGTGCGCAGTGGCACTACACGCGGGTGTGCCGACTGAAACGTTCGATTGGAGCCGCAGCAATCGTGTACGTGTCAAGGAGCTCGCGGCAAGCGCTCAGCGTTTAACTGCGGCAGCAGAGGCATTCTCCCTCTCACGGGGGGAGATGAGAGGCAGCGGTGAATCAATCCAACATTCCATCCATGGATCATTCCCAGTGTTCGTCTCAGAGGGGGTGGGTGCCAACGGTGTCATTCTTGGAAATGCACGGCCTGGCAGACTCAGCCATCCGGCTTGTTGGAGGACGCACGACTGTGACAGGGATGTGACAGGAGGCGTCGTGACAGGCTCCAATCGAGAACAGACCCAGAGTCTGGACGCCAGAGAGAAAACACGCGCGTGTTGTCATCCTCCAAACTGATGTCTATTTAGAATCTATTAGGGAAAGTATGCTGTCAACTTGGTGACTATTATTTTGTCTGTTTGGCATCGTAGCTTAGCTCAGTGTTTGCCAGTGCTCTTCATTTCGTCCTTTCCCTCTCCCCAACCTGATTCCCATTCCCTGCGTTCACATGGACAAAATATTCCTACTAAACTGTTTACATGGGTCATGAGAATAAATGAATATTCCCATGCAGCCACCCGTAACTCCGGTTAACATTAAAAGGCTCCTGTGACGAACGGACCACGGCTACGCCCTCCCTGACCTAATTCCCCCATGGAGGATTTCCCATCCTGTCAAACTGCAGTCCCGTTGCGCCCGTGGTGCACCGTCACTGATCTGCAAGTTCTGCGGAATTGCATTCTTTGCAGAGTTAGTCGATTCGTGTGCAACGTGCAAAGCTGATTGTAAACAGACGAAAGAAGAAGAGTGTTCAAAGGACCAAAAGTTGAACATTCAGACCTGCACTGGGGTCCCGAACCTTTCCCTGAATGTTTTCCAGAGGGGCTTACACGTGAGAACGCAAAGTGTCCATAAATGTCGCTCCGGGCATTTTCCTGGAACTTTTCCTGCAAGCACCCGAGTAAAATCAATCAGAGTGAACCAAGTGGGAATAAGGCAGGAAAAATCTCCAGAGGATTAACCGTGAAAATACAGGTGCCAGGGAATGTTGCGAAAATGTTTCCGTTGGTTTGAACACGTCTGACTTGGACAATATCCTGATGCGTTCATCATATGGTGAAAGGAAAAACTCTGTTTGTCTGAGTTCATGTAGGAAAAAAACAGCTCAAGAGTTCTTCATAGAGGTCGAATAAAAATATAGCAGAAACCAAATCCTGAAAGATTGCATGGTGAACCTCGCTGAGTAACTGTTCTTGTGACATCACGAAGTTACAGAAGTCCCGACGGCTTGTTTCACGGAACAGCTTAGTAGTACGGACTTGTGTGCGTGGACTGGATTCTTTGGAACTGTCATGGTTTTTTTTTATATCGCAGCTAGACCTGTTTTATAACCAAAGAAGGATTGGGAATACTTTCTACATTATGAGACCTTTAAATACTAAATTCCTAATAAAGCTAAATTTGGAATAACCCCAAGGAAACAAGCTGTTATGAGGCATTGCAAATTCAGAATATTGTCATATTGAGAGTGGTAGTGGGATACTAGTGGCTGGTTCTTGATAGAAATCTATCTCTACCTCGAGAGGACTTAACAATTGTCACAATGTCGGAGGTCCACTGATCCTGACAACAACACTTCAATCAATCAATACCAAGAAAAGCTCTAGTGATCATTTGGATACAAATGCATTGATAATTGGGTCATTAAGTCATTATTTAACAATCTGTGTTGTGATTAGAATGCCTTATTTTTTGTCTTATGATTTATTAGACCAAATGTTTTTGAAAAGTGGAAATTAAGAAGTTATATCATCAGACTCTCCTTCTCTTTCGGAGTATATTTTCCATGATACACATTAAAAAGGGGCAGTCACAGGCCGTGCAAAGAAAGTCTAACCGAATTAATAAGTAAAGTGATAATGTTAATTTTGTTAATCAGACCTGCAGATCCAATTTTTAAAAAGAAAATTCATAATGGATCTCAAAAAACGAACCAAGTCTCAAACCTGGGAGCATTTCATTTCCTCGACGACTCTACATCCCGTGTTAGCGAAACGCTGTTCTCACTCGCTGTCAAACGAGCCCCCGTACTTACCTTGTCATGACGTGTTATGACACGTTCTAATTAGGCTGTTTATTCTTTCCGCCTCCCTCGCGGCAAATTTTCCCCCTCCGCTTCCCGCCGGGTCGTCATATTTCCTGTGCTCGGCGCGGGCTTGCGTCCGCGCCGGTTCCACTGCGTTAGCGCGATTTACATCTCCGCCACACGAGGCCCCGGACATGCAACGCTTTACTCACAAGGCATAAGGAGGAGAAGCGCCGTGCAGTATTTTACATGTTCCAGTTACATGGATGAGTGCAGCGCAGACAACCTGCCTTGGGCCCGTTCTCCACCGTGCAAACACTCGCTTCAGTGGACAAGGACAAGCTGCGACCTTCTCTGACATGACAAAGCGGCGGGCTGTGTAAAAGTCTGATCTGACACAGCTGCTTGACTCTTAATGGCGTGTTTCTCCTCACATGACAGCCCTCCTCACAATGTTATGACCGCAAATTGTTCATGCCGCGTGGGGCCATTAGAGGGATGCGCGTATGAGATTTATCTGGAAGTGCTTGTTCGGCCTATCCGCTGATATGTGCATGGTATGTGGACGACTGTAATGTGTTCCTCCTACATTAAATCAGCAGGAGCAGCCGCCCACTGCAGAGATCCTGTGCGTTGAACGTGGATAGCAGAGTTAGCTGCACGGGATTTGCTGAGGATTTCACTCAAACTGCTCTTTTTTCCCTGTGTTCGGCAGTAAACAGCTGTTTTCAGACATGACCCCACATGTAAAATGTCTGGGAAAATCGGGTCCAGACATTTTCCCGGAGTTCGCGTCTCACATATGACGACCGCAGCAGGGGATTGTCCGACTCAGACATGTCCACGCCAACAGGAACATTTCCGGAAACACTGCGTAGGATCTGGGTAGAGCGCGCAGGAGCCATTTCTTTCCTCAGTCATCAACATGTCCACTCGCTTCCGAGAAGATTTTCCAGCAGTATTCTCACAAGTGGCTCACTCGGGCACTCCAGCCCCATCTGGAAAAAAGGAAAGGAAAATATGTCTGGACATAAAGAAACACAAAGATTCGCACAGTCCTTCATGGTCCCCAGAGGATTTCTCCTAATGACACCGGTAGTCCCAATGACTTTCCTCTATATCCACTGTGATGGACAGCCATATGACTGAATACCATGAGGTGAGATGGCACCCATGGTGCACAGAGAATGAATCCTACTGATTAATGGGTTTGACATTTGTGTTTGGAGTGACATTTCTTGACAGCAATTGATTTCATACAAACACTCATTTCCCCTGGCGGCACGGTGGCGCAGAGGTTCGCACTGACGAAGGCACTCTGGCTCCCCCCAACCCAAGGACCCCAAAAGGACAAGCGGTTTGGATAAGGGATTGACGGACATTGGTATTCCTGTGCGGCTGAACTGAAATAAATTTGGTGATCTCAGACTTTTTATCTACTGCCACCACCGAGGTCATAATTTTAATTCATGCGATACAATGACCAAAACCCCATCCGTCTCCGCTGTGCTTAACCGCAGCCTCACAAAGCTGCTGGGCCTTTGGGTCTTCCTACCAAGGTTTGACAGTGAAAGCAGTGCACAGCAGCAGGATGCATTCAGGCGCAGCGTTTAGCGTTGGTCTCCCGCATTTGGACAACAGCCACTGTAGCTTTAGGTCAGGGATACGTGCATATATATATATATATATATATATTTAGCTCAGGTTAAATGCAAACTCTTTTGCAGGCTGAACAACGGCTGAGAAATGCAGCTGAACCACGTCCTGCGTCGACAAGCCCCGCCAGTCCTGTTCAGGGTTCTCCAAGGCCGGCTTGCAGTTTTTCCGAAGCTGTTGTCAAAGCAACAAGCAGCAAACCATCAAAACCTGCGGCGTACACACTGTTTACCGGATCGCTGCTTTTCAGATATGAAAAACCCCATGAATTATGGACAGACACTGTCCCCTGCGAGACCTCATGTAGACAGTTTGTCTTTCAATTAGGCAACTGAATTCACCACAGGCGGGAAAATCCGGCTAAAATTGAGAAGTGTCAAAACGAAGGGTCTGAATTTTCATGTCAGTTTCCTTTCGAGTACATTTGAAAAGATTTCTAAAATTCCGTTTTTGCTTTGTGAGTATGGGGTATTGAGAGTAGATTTGTGATTATTATGACAATTTTAGCATAAGATGTCACAACATGTGGGGGCGAGATTATAGGATCGACCGCCCTGAATTCTTCAATTCCCTAAGGACACGCGTGAGAACGTGCAGCCTCAGACGGGGGGGATCAAGGCGCCGACATCCACTGTACGCGCCGGATAACACATATTGATTTGTTTTACCACTCGGTCCGCTAATGATGTTGATTCCTTTCGCATGCTTGTGTAACGCTAAGTTGTTGAGCGTTATCAGCGGCCCCGCAATTAAATCAAAGTGCGCGGCGCCCACGTGGTGCACTCCCCCTGTCCGACTCTCCCCCGGCAGACAGCAAAGGGCAAACTGTCTCCCCGGGGCAAGGAAATCAGGTGTATTAACAAGTCAATGAGAAATACATGTGTGTATAATTTCACAGTGAGCACATCTGACCTTTGTTAATGATGCCACTCAAACCTGCAGGTGGTGTTTCTCAAATGAAGTCCCGCGGGAGCGGCGTGCATCGCTGCTGCTGCTCCCGCCGCCGCTGAAGCAGCTCCTTCCCCCTGATTGGTGGGAGAGGAAGGAAGAACAAACACTCAATTAAAAGGGGGGAAGAAGAAAAAAAAGGGAAACTTAAAAAAGGAAACCGTTGTCCAAATCACTTTGCATCAAAACTCACCGGGGTGCTCGCTTTGTTCTCCTTCTCTGACACACTTTTTTTCTTCTCCTTTTTTTCTGTGGCACTGGCGGAACAGATGCATCTTGCACCAAAGTGCCGTGGTCTGTCGTTGGTGGGCAAACATGCTTCCATTTGTGAGTGCTCATCTGCACACACTCTTTTTTCTTTTTCCTCCCACCAGCCAGCGGTGTACTTACACCGTTCACGGAGCTTTTCTTTTCCACCAGCTAGTGCAGTGAAAAAAAGACGGACAGCACCGGGCGTGGTTAGCAAGTCCTTGGGAAAAGCAATTCGTCCTCTTCCATCCACAGCCACCTTCTCCCCGCTTGCTCTTCCAACTGTTGTCAGCCATCTCCTCCTCTCATCTCCAGGAGCCCTCTCACTCCATCTTCATTTTCTGCTGTGCTTTCATCACCTGCTGACTCACCCCCCCCCCCCCCCTCCCTGTACCTCCCATATTACTCTCTTTCCCTGAGCTCGATCACACACTTATCACGCCTTGTATCGCAAGAATCAAATGTGAAGGCCGGCCACTGTCTCGCTGCTTAAATCTCCCCATAATGGAGCCCAAGGGTATCTGAAATTGAGTGTGAAGACTGCATCAAGGTCATTTGCTCCACCCCACAGGATAGTGATGGATGTGTTGTCTGATTGCTCAATTTGGCTGCCCTACTTGAGGAGGGGGGAGCAGATCTCATAGCACTTTGCGAGCAAAGGGAGTGTCGCTTTTTGCGCGCACGGCCACAGAGTCATTCCAGGCGGGAGAGAAGAGATGGAGGGGTGGGATGTAATTGGAGAGCGTACACTGTACAATAGCCAATGGAGCCGGGGGGGGGGGGAAGAGAGGGGTTCTGTGTCCAGGTACTTGAGTAAACATTTGAAGGGATTAAAATAAAACGTATTGATTGCTGGACGGACGGCGCACCATCTGTCAATACTCTAATCTGCCAAATTGACTGCGCCTCGCCGAGCACAGCTGGATCCAGTCATAGAAAACCATAAACACCGGCCGCAGTCGGCGGAACCCTTTCCCGAGTGCCTGTGATTTATAATCCCTTGGATTGTGTTTGCGTGCACTTGTGGGAATTGCTGTGGATGGACATGTGGGGCTCAGCCCCTGCAGTTGCGTTGAAAGGCTCACACACTCAGGAGGAGCCGGATCCGGAGACTCAAGTTGTGTTTCTGTGCAGGTTTACTTGGTCCGTCCACCTTCTTGAAAGCAGCCATGTGAAGTGGAAACTGTTGACCCATGACGAGTCTTTTGCCCAATCTCATTTGTTACGCCTCTTTAAACATGACAGTTATGAGTATTAGGCTCAGTGTCTCATTTGATCCACTCTAATAAATTTGTAATAAAAGTATAACGTCATAAGGAGTTAAGATATTCAAACTATGGATTTATATATATTGCATGCTCGAATATAGATTTAATAGAATAGATTGAATTACTTCCCAGCTACTCGTTAGATTGAAAACCCAACAGCCAATCAGAAAGTTGAGTGAGAAAGTGAGAAAGTGCTGTTCATATGTACAAATTTTAGGTACTACTGTTTTAATTGTGTATTTCCCTTTCATACTTATAGTCACTATAGTTCAGAGGGAAATACTTTTCTCAATAAGAGCTTAAACACGTGATGTAATGCATTGTTGCATATGAAACGACCAACTCCTAGTTTGGATTTACCGAAATACCACTCAAATGAAAATGCAGCAATATTAATGATCCAATGACGCAATAATATGTCATATCTGGATCATTCTCTTCTCTCACTTAAGTCAACTTTTGAATTGGACTTTACTCATAATGGATTTATTTATTTTTTCCATGGGATTTGTCTGTGAGCTCACCGAGCAGAGACGTTGGAAGAGTAAAGGAAATATTATCATTGCATTGTGCGCATGCGAAACATTTTGGTGAGCACATTTGTTTATTCCACAGAACTGATATCTGTGGAGGTTCTCATTCATCCAGGTCATAGTTATCCGCAAAGGTGTTGAATCAGGAGGAACTGGACTTATTTGGACAAATAACTGATACTTAACTTGATCACATTTCTCTGCAAAATATAACTTGCATGTAAAAAAAATCGAATATTGTCCTGCCCCTAAAATGTCCTATGGCGTTCTCAGAACTGAGACACGACTATAACACCACACACCTCGGCTCCAAGAAGACACATCGCGCAGCAATCCTGCAATCGCGGGTGCAGCAGGAGGCACGTACGAACCCCGGTCCCCGAGTCTGAGGTGTTGCGCTGTCAGACTTGAAATCAACAGGCACGTAATTGACAAGCGAGGCGTGATTGTCTTAGTCTTTATTCAGTGTTATGTTGGAGAGTTAACAAAGCGTGAGATTGGGCCGTGCCTCCGCGCTGCACATTCTCAGCTTGCAGGCCTTTTGTTCGGCAGCCCTTTGTGGAACCTGCCCAGTATTCATTGAAACTCTCCTCTGCTGAGTGAGCTGAAGGAGCTGCTTTTTTTTTTTATTGTCACACAATCTTATTCTCTCCTCAACACACACACACACACACACACGCGCACACGCACAGGCATGCACAAAGGCTGAAGCTCCGCCAGCATTTCGTGGGATAATCTACCTTCCTGAAGGTTTGCTTAAGCACCCTTCCCTTCCTCCCTTCCAACCACACAACCCCACTTCTCCCCCCCCCTCCTCCGTCTTATCGGCCCCAGTGTTAGAAGCATGTGGTTTCCTGCCAATTTCTGGGAGCCGTGAGCAGCCTCTCCAAACAGGAACACGCATGAAGACATTCCACCACTGAAGGAAACAGTGTCCTCAACCGCCCTCCCCTCTTTTTCAACCCCCCCCCCCCAACACACACACAAACACACACACACACACACACACACACCCCACCCCGGACGCTTCCACACATCCCACAAAGCTCCGTCGGGGCTTGACCACTGGACAATCGTTGCACACAAACATCCACGGACAGACAAGGCCGGGGCGCAGACCACAGCCATGGACATGGAAATGAAGATAGCTGTGTTGTGTGTGTTGTGTGTGTGTGTGTGTGTGTGTGTGTGTGTGTGTGAGACAGAAACAAAGTGAGAAAGTGTGTGCACGTGACTATGTATGAGAGGGATGGAGTGAATGTGTTCATGTGTATCTACACCAGAAAGCAGGGAAGGTGTTGGAGTCGAAAGAAAAAAAAAAGTATAATCATAATCGTATCCTGAACGTTTCACTTTGGAATTGGGCGCCTGACTGTGAAACAGAAAACTCTTCAGTGTGCTTACACACCGCACTTAACCGCACGTTGTTGAAGAGGTGCTTGTGCTGTATGTTTTTTTCAGTTTTTTTTATTGAAAAATCTATAAAGCTTAAGTCGAAAAGCAAACACCAGCGTGAAGAGTGCTGAGAGAGCAGTTGGAGGGCCGTTATGTGCCTGTGAGAAGAGTCAATTTGTTTGACATGGCGGCGGGAGTCCGCTCTGAAAAGCAGCCGGCCGGGTCATGTGGCGAAAAAAGAACAAAAGGCAGACTCACATGGGCGTCATCTGCATGTGGAAGGTCAAGTAGGTCCAATCGCGGTAACACGGTGGAACTAGCGCAGACGCAGCAGCCGAGACTTTTTTTTCCGCCACGACGCCGCTGAAAGACTCTGTGACAGAGACGGCGTCACTATAAACTGTGTAATTAGTAGGCAAAGGATGACGCAAGCCTCAAAAGGGGGCTGGAGTCAAACAAAAGTTTGGATTCGAGCACGCAAACAACGCACAACGGTGAGCGTTAACTCATTCAAACTCTTATTTAGAAGCCCCTTCGCCCCTCTGCCTTTTCGAAGGGGTATCGATCGGGGAATGTTACTGGAGAGCTCTGCGAGGGATGATTAATCATAAGTCACTTTCTCTCCCCTGTGTGTAATGGATCAGTGCCAGAGAGAGCAAGGGGGAGAGGCCGCGTCCTCAATCTGCCGTCCCGCCGCCTCTTCAGCAGCCGCTGTTACCACCGCTGCCTCGCCCCCTCCCCATCTTATCTCCTCTCCTCGGTTTCTTGAGGTCCTCTCGGGGTAAAGTACACAAACGGCCCAGACAGAGAATCTTGAAGAAACGGATCTTTTCTTTTATTCCCGTTCCAGGGTGGTTGTTCTCACCGGGCGTGTACGTGGCGGAGCTTCTTTTCTTTTTTTTGGTGTGTGTGTGTGTGTGTGTGTGTGCCCACATAAATGATTGAGTGCCATATTGAGATTACGCAGTGGGCTCCTCTGGTCAAACTGCGGAGGAGTGTTGAGATTCCGATTAGCTGTTGGATGCTCAACAAAAAACGAACGTATTTGAAGCAGGATGGCTTGTTTTTAAGATGCTGAACATTTTAAGTGCATGGTTGCCATGTACTTGATTTTCTTTAACTGCTCGAGCTTTGAGGGAAGGTTTTTTTTTTCCTGAGAATGTGATCGGTGCACAGAAGGTGTGCAATGAATTGGTCTCGATTTCTGATATCAAATTATATTTTACGAGGAAAAAAGCAAACGTATGTGGCCTCCTGAAACTGAACATCATCAGTTTGTGGAAAACTCTGAAGTACTTACCCCCTGTGAAGCATTTGACTGGCGTGGTAATTCAGACCTGTAGTCACCTTGCAGCCTCATTTTCGAAATCTTTCTGCAAAGCCCTGGATAAGTCTTGGAATTTCTTTACATTTGATTCCCACTTATTTTTTTGTGTGTATTCCTATTTCCAAGCACTCACTTCACACAGTCAATGGCCAGGTGCTTGGTTTGAATACAGTTACTTCATGACGTGATGTCTCTCCCGTCACTATGGCGACTATTTCAGTCAGGCTGTTCAGGAAGGTTATGGATACAGTGGAGACAACATACTGAAGCCTTTAGGCATGTGGGGGGAAAAGACGCGGTTATGGCAAATAAACCATGGTTCAGGTATGGTTAGGGTTAGGCAACAGGTCAGGGGGAGATTGTTGTTACGGTTGATAAAAGTGAAATTCTGACATTGATACCCATGGCCAGCTGTGCACAGGTGAGAAAAGAGGTTTAAGCTTCTCTCCCAAGATCTTACTTGTCATTCTTTACACAGCTTCTCGTGTGAACAACCTAGTGCAACACTGAACGTTTTCCTGCAGCGACTGTCAGAAAGACGTACGCTGTTATCCACATTTTGACCTAAGTCTCTCTCTTCCAATCCATAGCCTATTGGAATGACTACAGACACATGATTTCTGATGTGGTTGGACGACATGTTGTACCATCTGGTTTTGATAGAGAAATACTCCGGCCTTTAAGTTGCCAGCATGCTTCATCAGAACTGCTTCTCTGATGGTTGCATAGCTTCAGAAACCCCCTCCTCCCACACTTCCCAGACGTTCAGATCAGTTTGCGGTTGAAGCCCCTCTCCCACTGCCCGTTCACGGCGGGAATGTTTTGTCCCATAGCCGGATCGATGATGGGGCGGACGCCATCGCTGATGTGTTTCACGTCGCTGCGTCTCATTCCTGAGCGTTGGCATGATATCACGTCACACACTTTGTTTGGTTCAGTGTAAACGAGCACAGGTGGAAAACCGAGGACTCAGTAGCAGGATCCTGTATAAAAAAGGGCTATTGATTAGTGCAGTCATTAAACCTTTTTACACAGCCTGTTCAAGACGGCCTTGCCCTTCTGTACACAGAGGTGATAGGCATCGCTGTTCCGCCTTCACACCGCCTGTTGAGGCAGCCGCAGAGCCGGAACGTTGGGACCGACACCGACACTGTTGTGCGACACGTCATGCCTCTGATTCTGAAACGCTGGCACGATACAGTTTGTCAAAATCAAACACAGGAGCAGCAACATTCGACACTGCCCTTCTCTGCACAAAGGGCCCACTGCTTCCTGGAGTGGCACTCAACACCGACCCCTAGACGCCCATAATTCACGTGGCGCGGACGTAATTGCCGGGACACTGGACGGTGTGTCACACAGGAGAGATCGGTGGTGATGACGTTTGATTGGAATATTGGCTGCTGCCGAGGTTGGAGCGGCGATTTTCTCCCAACACTAGACACCGCTCAGTTTTTACACATTTATGCCCAGAAGCAGTACAACCTCAATCTTCTCCTGTCAGACACCGAGCAGCCCTCTGGAGTTACAGCTATCCAAGGCTGCTACGTGCTTCAAAATGCTGTCGACTGGCGCCGGATGCAGTCAGATTGAGTCTAAACAGTTTTATGTTGTAGGTAAACAACAATTTGACAGTGACTCACTCTCCTCGAGTCTGCTGGGATGAATTTTCTTTTTTAACAGTTTCGCACAAACATGATTGGCAAGACCGTCGCCCTCCTTTGCGTCACAAAATTCCTTCCAAGTTGTTTTCCGCGTGTCTCACCCCTGATGCGTTCCTCCGCCTTAATGTCATGCTGTTCAAACTCAGCCGCTCACCTCTCATACATAATGAATGAGGGCCAACTGTTTGTCTTGTGAAGTCGTTTGCGCGCAGAGTAGGCGCCTTGCTCAACGGCGTAGCTGATGGATCTGCTGCACGAGTGTACGTCTCTCACCTCAGTGAATGCCTCCTTTAATATGTTCTTTATCACCGTGGTATCAGCAATATAACCGGTCTGCACAGGTATTGTGAAAGAAAAAGAATATTCGTAGCTGCAAGAAGTCACCCTACCTATGAATAAAAATGAACTCTGCAAACAAAAACAAAAGAACAGCACAGTCTTTTTTCCCAGGAACTCATTACAGAAGCAGTGAGGCAAGGTTTAATGTTGTTTTGACTGAACTGCGGTTATCAGTAGGCAACCGCGATGAGGCTCAATTAGAGCAGCATGCTATGAGCTAAGCAGAGGTAATCACTGGGCGGAGGGCAGACTTATGTGGAGGCAGGGATATTCACTCTGAACCAGGAAAAGCGAGGGATTCACAATGGGACCCGGAGCCGTGGAGAGCAGCTAATGAGCCTACATGATTCACGCTCGGCCTCCCCCACAGAGAGCCTTGTCCTGGGCAGAGCGGAGGCGCACAAGAGGTGCAGGTTCTGCCCCAACACATTCCACGACACACATGGCTGTCAGAGCCGGGAGGGTAAAAGGGGGCGATTAAAAGCTACTCTTGCGAATGCTGAGACGTGTTGTCTCGTTAGAATCTTGCATTAACCGGGACACGGTGGCCATGTTTAATTCATCGAACAGAGCGGGGACAATGTGTCCTCCAAGGTTGCATCTTCCCCATTCAGCCTGATGCTCACAGGACAACCTGCTCGTGCTGATGAAATGACCATTCATTCACCATGGAAGACAACAGACAATCTGCTCACATATACCTATAATCCTGCATGGAGGATAATAACTTTCATCTTTATATGGGACAAATTTAAAAACTCTATGTGCACATACTTTGAAGGGAGGCTGTGGCTCAGGAGGCAGAGTCGTTCGTCCACCGACAGTATATGAATGTGTATGAATGGGTGAATGTGACTTTCCTGTAAAACACTTTGAGTGGTCTACGTGACTAGAAAAGCGCTATATAAATACAGTCCATTTACCATGCTGTGTGTGATGACCTTGCTTTCAGGGAGTCAAGGCGTGAGAAGCAAATTAAATGCACCATTCCTTCACAATTGAAGTTATTTAACGTGTTGAATTCCCAGCTTTGAGTGTGCTGATGTGTTTGTCTAACCACGGCTAGATTCATTTTCACCAAGCGAGCTTCCCGCTCTTTTCATCCAATGCATGCTGGGAGACGCTCAACAAGTGGAGCCCGATGCATCCTGTGATGCTGGTTCCTGGCTTTTGTAGTGAGGAACAGCTGGTCTATCCTATATATCTATATAACACAACAAATATTTAATTTTTGCCTGTGTTTTTTTTTTTTCCTCAGGCAAGAATTCAAAAAAAATTTAACTAACAGAATTCCATCTGTCTAAAACCCGAAGGTTGGCAGTTTGATCCCAGCTCCCGCCAGTCCACATGCCGTTGTGTCCTTGGGCAAGACACTTGACCCTAAATTGCCTCTGACGGCTTTTCCGACAGTGTATGAATGTGACCGAAAAAAGGCAGTAAATAGAAGCGCTGTATGAATGTGTGTGAATGGGTGAATGTGACTTTCCTGTAAATAGAGTCCACTTACCCCGCTGGGTGTGATAACCTTGCTTTCAGGGAGTCAAGGTGTGAGAGGCAATTGGCCGAAATGACACGCACCATTCCTTCACAATTAAAGTTATTTAACGTGATTAATTCCCAGCTTTGAGTGTGCTGATGTGTTTGTCAAACCACGGCTAGATTCATTTTCACCAAGCGAGCTTCCCGCTCTTTCCATCCAACGCATGCTGGGAGACGCTCAACAAGTGGAGCCCGATGCATCCTGTGATGCTGGTTCCTGGCTTTTGCGGTGAGAAACAGCTGGCCTATCCTATATACCTATATAACACAACACATATTGAATGTGTGCCCTGTTTTTGTTTTTTTTGTCCACCGCCAAGAATTAAAAAAAAAAAATAATAATAATAATTAATTAACAAAGCTCCATCTGTCCAAAGAGCTGATTTAACTATGTAACATTTCATTTTAAATGATATCAACACTGGCACCGAGGCGAGGTGCGCGAGACGTGTCGAGGAGTTATTAAGAAAAATCGCCACTAAATAACCATCCGGACTTTTAAAGCGCCTCGCGCCGTGATTGGCCCGGTGGCGGTCACGTGGCGCGGCGCAGTCAGTCGCCGTGCCGTGCCTGGAGCCAGCGCTGAGCGGAGCCTGTCTGCCAACAGCCTCAGCAGCGGCTCTATCTGGATCCTGCTCCGCTCGCTGACAATTACAAGAAGAGAAAAAAAAGGAGGCCCCCCCCCCCCCCCCGTTTTCTTCTTTATTTGCGAGGACTACTCTTCACCATGGGCGACAAGAAGAGCCCGACCAGGTAACGGCTGTCGACGTTTGCGACCGTTTTTTGGTATTTTTTTTTGCCCGTTTTCCGGACTCGACGTTCGGATGCGTTTCCCCCTCCGCGCTCGGGATCGCTTCTCCCTTCTTTTTTTTTTTTTTTTCCTCTCTCACTCGGTGTGCCACTGCTAGCTAGAACAGTGCAGTCACTATGGCGGCTGCTCGCTCCCCGAGAAGCCAGTCACTTGAACAGACAAAGGGATTTTCTTCGGCGGAGACGCCTGGCATTCCCCGGAACGCTCTTCCGCCCCGGCGCGGCCGTCCGCGGGGCCAATGTCGAAATTGACATCGGCCGATATCGCCTTTGTTAGCCGACAGTGCTAAGGCTTCGATGCCGACATTCGTAGCAGCGCTCGCCTGCCTGCTAGCTCCCTTAGCTGGCGATACGATCGGACGGTGTGGATAGTCGTCCGCTGGGGGGGGGGGGGGGCTTCACCGAGGGGCTCCACTTGCCGGGACTCGAACCCAATATTCGTGACAACACCTGCGCGCGGCGTTGCCCCCCCCCTCGTATATCGGACAACAGGTTAACGTTTGTCTCAATCCCCGTTCATGTGAATTCACCCCCCCCCCCCCCCCCCCCGAAAGAAAAAAATCTATTGCTTTTTTATTTGTCAAACTAACTTGACCTTAACGTGTTTTGTGTGTGTGTGCGCGTGCGTGTGTGTGTGTGCGTGCGCGCGTGCGTGTGTCGTCATGTGTCAGGCCAAAGAGACAAGCCAAACAGAGCGCCGACGACGGCTACTGGGACTGTAGCGTGTGCACCTTCAGGAACACCGCCGAGGCGTTTAAATGCAGCATCTGCGATGTGAGGAAGGGCACATCCACAAGGTAACGTTGCTCTCTCTCTCTCTCTCTCTCTCTCCCTCTCCCCCCCTCCCTCCCTCTGCCCCCCCCCCCCCCCCCTCCAGTCTGATCGTCTCGTTTTTCCCCTGCTTGGCTGCTGCAGCATTGCATCGCAATTTATGGGAATGACAACTTTGATCGACAGCTCTATTTGTCTGCAAGCAAGTGGGGACTTGTTGATGGACGATCTCGCCCCACCCCCCAAACCCCCCCCAAAAAACATCTTCAGCCGCTGTCTGGATTATTGTTATTTATTTTTTTTTTTTTTTACATTGCGCTCCCCTTCTGTGCATTCGTCTAGGCAGGCTGGCTGCTTCACCAGCCAGGGAGGGGGGCGGGGTGGGGGCCAGGATGGGATGGGTGGGTGGGGTGGGCTTGGGATAGAGGGACCATACTTCTTGATGGCTGCACGGCTACAGTGCATCAACAGAGCAGCAGCGACAGAGCTGCCGTTTCTTTTCCGCTTTCCTCTCCCACGGAGTGGAACGAGGCGAGAGCATGCACGGGCTTTTCTGCTACCTGTAGGATTGGAGGGGTTGTGTTTTGGTTTGGGTTTTTTTTTCTGCGCGGTCTGACGAGGAAGATTTATTGTGCCCGAAGCCGCTGTACAGTAAAGGAACGGTTGTATTTCTTCCCCCGGGAAAAGTGGTTGTGAGATGGATTAGGGACACCAACTCCAGATGTGTTTTTTTTTTTCTTTGTCCATCAGACTTTTTCCCCCCTTGTGTCGCGTATTTCAAGCCAGTGTCGTTTCATGCCCAACCTGGTGTGACGGTGTTAAGAGGAGGTTAGCGAGTTTATTTTGTTCGAAGAATCAAAATTATTTATATATTAAAAAGGAAAGTCATACCATACATTTGGCGATGATTAATCATTCATGTCACAGATGTGCTTTGTTCTTGCAGCCGTTTACAAGTGAAATCTTCAGATTAATCATATCAGTGTTTATGGTAACAGGCTTTTATGTTTCAGACATTTCCCCCCCTGCGCTCTACTCAGAATTAGTTTTTTGTGATGTCAACCTTATGGGGAAACCGAGATGAAATCGGCGTGTAAACTTGAACGTCAGGACGGGATTCCCTTTCGGTTTTGGTGTGTTCTGACGCCTCCTCCTTCTGGTCTGTGGAGGGCGTTTGATGATAAGTCGTGTGTATCATGGTGTGTGTGTGAGAGTTTGTTTGTTCATGTCATCAGTTGCACGATGAGCGGCAGGAGAGGTAGATGAGTCATTTGTGGCTTTGCTGACAAGTCCCCTGCACTCAAACCTTTCCAGCTGTGGTTTTTACAATGAGTGGCTCGGCCAACACTCCTGGCACACTGCAACCGGGCGAGCACGCACTTGGTGCTGGCGCACTGAGAATCCTAAACATTGAGCTCAATCCTAATTGTCTGCCCCCTCCCCTCCCCTCCATGTGAGCTTTTCCCTGCAGCGTGTAGCTTAAGACCACAGCTGATGATGCAGGCTGAGCACGCTGCGCGGAGGAAGGAAGCGGAGACGAGCTTGCCGTTGCCATCCTGCCGCTGTGCTTTTGGCAACAGCCCAGCTGCCGCTATTTGGTAAATGGGAGCGCATGACATCACCGCAGTGTTTGTCACACATTTGCTGTTTGATCGGAATAGTTAACCTTTGATTAATGCAATTGTATAGTTGTGGGGCTGCCTCTTATTCTAATGAGTCCTAATTAGCTGTCTTTTCTCCACCGTGTGCCGTGTTCCAGCGGAGCACGGGACAAAGCAACATGCTCTCAGCCAAACGATTCACACTTGGGGCTACGTGTGGATGTTTGCCTCGCCGCTTTCATCTGATGCTTCGCTTTGAATGTGCTTTTATGCACAAGGACACGCGTGTTCACTAATTAGAGTTCCTTGCTGCTGATCGTAGTCAAAACACTGTTTTTCGTCAACATTGAACACACGATTTTGTGCAACCGGAGAGATCGGTTTAGGTATTGACTTGTGCAGTCTGTGGGACATGATTATACTTAGAGAAATTGCTTGTTTTGCATGGTGTAAACTCCTCCATCAGATACCAAATGTGGCTGTTTTTCTCCCATGTCCTGGGACAAAGGTCAGCCAGTGTTGCCTGTAGCAGCAGGAAGGAGAATGTCGATGCGGCAGAAGTTTTGGACAGAATCCTGGTCGGTCACATCTTAGTGTGTTCTGGAAAAGCTGTCGGGAAAAACAGGTTGCTGCAGTGATGTGGCCGCCTCCGTTATTTGTCTTGGTATGCCCGCTGGCCTGTCGCTGAAAGTTCGTGGTGTGCACTGTTGTGCATACCAATATATCTCACTTAATGTTTAATGTAATGGTGAGCTAGTTGAATTACTCCACTAGTGTAGTGGTTTGGTTTCTAACTGCACTTTGAGCCTTACAAGTGAAATCTACGATCAGATGAATGTTTCCATCACCTTAAGCTTGATACATCTGTCGCTCACAGTTTTCTCTGTGTCCATTGATCCATTCTTCGTACCTGGCATTAACCTTAGTCCGACGTGATCCGGTCACAAGTGGACGGCTCTAGGCTCAGGTGTGAATTTCGCCATTACACTCTGACCACATTCTTAGGAGGTCTGGGCCACATATGGCCACATTCTTACAGCGGTGCGAACGTGTCCTGGGCCACCGAGAGACCGCCCACTCAACTGATGTCCTCTGCATGAGCTGAAAGTATTATTGATATTTCGAAAAAGCCCATAGCGATGCAGTATGTTAAACGTCTGCACAACATGTTGGGCGATTTCTCCTGGAACACCCCAGGAAATGGATCCAGTGTTGTTTTGATTGGTATTGTTTCCTCCTCTTCTTTTAATTTGAGTTTTCATGCGCATATTGAGCAGGAAAGTGGTTGAACAAGAGGCATGCGGAGGCGCATACCAATGCCAGGTGTGAACTGACGCACTCAGAGCTGTCCACTTGTGATGGGATCACCTAAGGAGCATGTAAATGCCAAGTATGAACAGGGCCACCGAGACTAACCGTCTTCACAGGTGTTGATTGAGAATACACAGTTTACATCCAGGATGATTCACAGTCTCCGATCACACATTCGATCACGGCAGTAGGTGAGCTAGACAAGTTCTGAGTCATGCTACTGTAAGGCAATAATGTGTGTTAACGGGAGCAGTGGCATCAGCATGCGGAGGGAGGCCCAGCGCAGCCTAATGAACCCGTTGACCCAGGCCAGCTCGGTGATGTAACATGATACCCAAGTAGGCTAAATCTAGCTTCTGCCACTCTCGACTCTTAAACAAGGAAGCACTTTGCTTTGTGCACCTGACCCCGCCGCTAATCTACAAGTCCAAGTAAGTGGTCGGCATCCGCGTTCACCGCCTGCCTTCTTATGGTAATTAGAGATGGGCTTGGCATTAGCATCCCCTGTGAGGCTCACGCTATCATATTTAAATGTTTCTGGCATCCGAACGCGACACCCTGTTTCTGCACATCAGTCTGCTTTGTGGCGGTGTTTGGTATGCACCTCTGGCAGCCCCGGGGGCCCAGGGAGAAACCATTAGGAGAACCTCTAAAGTTGATTGATGGCGGGGATCACAGGAAGTCTTGAGGTGCCTCAGTCTTTGACTGCTGTGCCGTTATCTGTGCGCCGTTGCGCGTTGTCAACCATTTCAAGTGGCTTCCATCTGTGCTTCGTATAAAACAGAACAAATGGGTGTCTCTCACTTGATCACAAAATGCAGTACTCTGACTTGAATAAATAAAATTATATGGTCCAGAATTTATTCGAAAATGCACAGTGCTGCAGGCGCACACAACCAAAACCATTCCAACTGATACACTCTGGATACAACAGTGTGAGAAACAGGGGTTTATTCACATAGGTGTCAGGAAAGACGCAAGTAGAAAATGCACCTTAAGAGTTTTGGTGGTTTTTAAAAAGAGAAGAGGGCTAAATCTTATCTCTTCAGAAACTAACATTATATTTTTTGTTGTACAGATGCTGCATATCCACTTCAGGTCACACGCCTGTGAGGCGAGCATGCATACAGATGTAAACAATGAGGCAAGCAATGCCGATCGCATATTCAGGATTATCATTCACAGAAGGGAGGTGGGCCTTACCTTGTGCGAAAGCTGTCATTCTCAAAGACACTTGCTATATTAGGAAACAGCGATGTCACATATATTTGGATGGGGTTCCCTGAAAGAAGCTTAATGCAAGTTATTATTGAATCAAAACTGTCATTACTGTTAAGTAGATACGTTTGATGATAAAATATTGTGGTGATGGAAGTAAATTCTGGATAAAAGCACAGCACAGAACGAATAATCTGAAGAATGAATGACTGCTAGCCATACAGACAATTCCTCTTCTCAGCACTGTGCACAAATATACTCGAGACCCTCTGGTGCCGGCATATGCATAGAAACCTCCCAGCAGGGTGCGCTTAAGCGCACAAAAGAATTTTTCACATGTGTGCGCTTCACCTCTGCCGCTGCACCTCCATCCCAGAGGGGGAACACTGCGATCGCTGAGGTAAACTTAAATAAGTCAACCATAAGCAGTCGCTGTCGTTTGTCCATGATTCTGTGGATATTCACAGATGTTAATGTGCTTAAGTAAACGTGTTTTGCATTTAGTCCGGGGCTTAATAGTGAGACCATATGGGAAACTCATAAATCCCCGGATTATGAATGTTAGAAACAGGACTGATAAGACTAAAAAAGGATAGAGGCTGAATGACACCCCAAAAAAAGAGCATCACTCACTCACTCACTCACTCACTCACTCACTCACTCACTCACTCACTCACTCACTCACTCACTCACTCACTGTGTGTGTGTGTGTGTGTGTGTGTGTGTGTGTGTGTGTGTGTGTGTGTGTGTGTGTGTGTGTGTGTGTGTGTGTGTGTGTGTGTGTGTGTGTGTGTGTGTGTGTGTGTGTGTGTGTGTGTGTGTGTGTGTGGGGGTGTGGGGGTGTGGGGGGGGACTGGACAATTATTGGAAAATGATTGCAGTGTGTGTCTCTGAGTGTGTGTCTGTGCCTTTCTGTCTTTTACAATGATGGAATAGAGTCATTATAAGCCGTGGATTCTCCCACTGTCACATTAAGGCAAATTGTCTCGGATAATGGAATTACATAAGAGGGACATGCTGGCGTTCAATTTGTGTCTGCACTTCCTCGCCCACCCCATTTGCCCCCGCAGCAGCCCCCGCGCAGAGGAAACTGCTTCTGCTTATCCAGCATTATCAGCATCTGCACTAAAACCCTAAGCACGAGCGGTTAGCCCTAATCTTTACGTTAATTGCCGGATTTAAAAGTTCTTAATTACTTCATGGGATTTGGCAGAGTGTGAGTGATTAAATACAATAGCCAATTTGGCAATCTGACAAAACAAGAGAAATGTTTAGAGTGTTGTCGAATCGGGGCTCCTCCCATTGAGGAAAAAAAAAATGAGGCTCGCAAATGAGTGTGACAGTGAGGGAGAGAGAGGCGACTGTGGAAACTACAGGGGGGATAAAGCATACGAGGACAAGGAGGAAGGGAACGAGGGAGTTGTTAAGCACGGAGTCGCAGCTAGCCGAGGAGTCGGCAGAGGAAGAGGGCAAAAGAGGACAAGGAGAGAAACAGAGTTGTGAAGAGACGGAGAGTGGTGTGTGTGTGTGTGTGTGTGTGTGTGTGTGTGTGTGTGTGTGTGTGTGTGTGTGTGTGTGTGTGTGTGTGTGTGTGTGTGTGTGTGTGTGTGTGTGTGTGTGTGTGTGTGTGTGTGTGTGTGTGTGTGTGTGTGTGTGTGTGTGTGTGTGTGTGTGTTGAAGGAAGGAAGGAAGGAAGGAAGGGGGGGGTTTGGATGGCTGCAAGGGGGATGTGCTCACTCAGGCAAGAGTCTCCAGGGGCAAGAGCAGAGCGAAGCACATCATTACCCAGGGAGGGGGTGACTGGACGGCCTCGTCTGTTCCTACCAGTGCCACCATCCATGCATGGGAAAAGAACAGTAGCATTTGACATGTCATTTGCTACAAATGAGACTGGGAGAGAAAACGATTTTTCAAGTGTTTTGATCCTGTTGATCTTCAGTCACGTTTCAACGCTGTGGTTAGTGAGAGTGTTGTTGGGAAGCTATAGTCTTTTGAATTTGAGTCTTGGCTAAAGGTAATCAGTAGAGGCTGTACATTTAACCTCTTGGTGTCAGGTTTTGCCACTTTGCCACACAGTGGCTCAATACAAGGACGGATGGCGCATCTCCACTTCCTCCCACTGTATAAAAATGGAGCCAAAATACCCCAGATTCGCACGCTGCCGTCTCGTGCCGGTGACGTTGTTTGAAACCAGAGTCTGGAGTCTGCGTTGTAGTGATCAGGTGGTGGATACAACCAAAATCTGGATCTATTACCTTTTTACGGTCCAGATAACGTTACATTGCACGACAGATAACTTTTTTTTTTCTTAATTCAATGAAAACATAGTTTATATAAAATTACTGTGAAAGATGGTTTTCTATCATCGCACAATATATATATATATATATATATATATATATATATCATCACAACGCCCAGTAGCAGTGCTGCTTGATGATTTGTTGAATAAATCTAAACCGGGCTGTGTGTTTTCACTAAAGCAAATGGTCAAGAAGATAAGTGGACATCAGTGAGATGGGTTTAGCGGGTCAACTTGACAGATAACTCATGCGCACCATGAGGCAGACAGCAGGAGAGAGGGTGAGGAGAGGTGAAGAAGAGACCTACTTAAAAGCCAGCGGAATTTACGGAGGGTGGGTGGAGGGGGAGAAAGTGAAAAGATAGCAGGGAAGACAGAGACAACGGCGAGAGAAAGGAGGGAAAATAACGCAGTGATGCTGAGCAATGTCACATGCAGATGGAAGTGACTTCTACGTGCCCAGTGACTTTGCAATGATTCGCTGTCAGTTTGCCCGATGCCGGGCCCGAAAGGTCAGTCATGGAAATACTTGTGAGTGTGAAGATGAAGTGTGTTTCGCGCACAAGCAGACACAAACTTTGACATTTTAATTCCTCTGTTGTAGACCCCTTCTTCTTGCTCTGTCTTACTCAAATGGGCAGACTGTTTTTAACTTGTCAGGAGAAGCTAATGAACAACCCCCCCCCCCCCACTCCTTGCAGTTACTGTGGTGCATAAGATTTACAGCAGAGAAGTTGAGATTTCTCTGAATTCCTTTGCTCTCTCCAGTATTTGTCAGTACTCAGCACTGCAGGATCCAAGTACCTGACTGATGTACTCTCGTGCTGCAAGCCATACAGACAGACCACCTGTAGAAATGTGATGGAAGCATTGTAGGAAATCCACAGACCCCCACATGGGTGAAGTGTTTAGAAATGGGGGCAACATTAAGTCCTCAATATCCTGACTGGAAGCGACAGATGAAAGGATGAAAGCGTAATGCCTCCAGTGGGCAGCGGGAATGAGTTGAGCAGCGCCGTAGCCCCGGGCCGCTCCTCAGGTGTTCTCCTCATTCAGCATTCGCTCACACGGATCACTTTGCCCGTGGATGGCTACACTGGCGGTGACAACGCCGCTCCAGTCACCTCGGGCTCAGACGATCAAGCATTTCCTCCCAGGGAACCTGCGGCCATTTTCAGTTTATTAGGAACACTAATGCAGGCTAAATACAACAGTCCTGCAGTAAATGGCCGGTTAACAACGGTGTTAAGGAGGAGATGATTTCTACCGTTTGATCGTTTTGGAGGCTGCACTTTGTGGTGCTGTTGAACTGTATGGTATTACACGAATAGGAGACATTGTTCTGCCTACCCACATTGATTATCAAATCAGTAATGGGAAAATTATAATAACTAGAGCCAGACGGCTGAGCTTATCGGTTGGCCGATAATATCAGTCGATATTATCCTTTCACAAACATATCGCATCGGCTGATATGTTTAGAGCCTGACCGATATTATGGGCAAACCCATATGAGCCTTTAAATGTGCATTTATGTTTGCATTTTAGGTAAAATAAATGTTTATATTCTCAATTCAACTAACTAAATTTATAGTTATTCATGATAAAGTTTATGGTTGAACTAAAACATCAAGCCTCAATTACATTTCTTTGTCATAAAGGTTTGATAATGACATCTTAGGAATCATTGACAGATTAAAAAAACAAAACATTTATATATCAGCCAATGCATCGGTATCAGGAATCTTGTACTCCCTTATATCGATTTTGGCATCGGCCCCCCAAAAAATCCAAATCGATCGGGCTCAAATAAGAACACCTGTCAATACAACACAATGTAGTTCATACCTTCACGGAGTCCTGATTTTTGTGCAGGGCTGTTATACTGCATTATGTTTAGCCAGCTGTTCCCTAATATATTGACAAGTGAGTCTGTGTGGTATTTGCATCTGCCGATTTTCAGTTTAAAGTCCGAAGGAATAAATTGATAATACGGTTTGTTCATGATGTGCATTGACATGCTTCAAGTCATTCGGGGAAAATTGTGCAACAACATTAGATCATAAATATACCTACGTGTACGAATGCCTGCTGAGTATGCAGCTCCAAGGCTCTGCTTCATCATGCCTTTGTGGGGAGGCACAGGCATCTATCACATGTTCCTACACCATAATGAAAGTGTACGAGAAAGTGTGCGCATAGATCATCGGTTACACGGCTGACAGCGTGTCAAAGGGAGGTGCTATGATCGAGCCAAAGCCCCCGTGGCATTCTCACATGCTGGATCTGCTCGAGGCTGCGGCGGGGTGAAACCAGGTCACCGCTGAACTTGTGTGAGCGGAGGATTCATGTTTGTCAACGGCGTTTTTTTGTCACTGAGCACAAGGAGCCCACGTTCCCACTGTGTAGATGTGGCCGTGTACAAAGTCTGAATGAGAGAGTGGGTGATGTTAAATAGCCCGAGCTCTCAATGGTTGAGGAGGACCGTTGTCTGTTGGCTCTCTAACCCTCTCTCCCCCCCCCTCACTCCTCTTCGCTCAGCTGTTTGCTGCTGCATTCCCTCAGCCTGGCAGGAAATAATTGCTTGTCCTCCAAACAGCACTTCAAATAAAAGCGCTGTGTTAATGAGGGCTTTCCTGCCCCCCCCCCCCCCCCCCCCCCCCCCCCCCCCCCCCCCCCCACACCCACCCCCACACCCACCCACCTTCTCTCTCGCTCTCTTTCACACTCTTTCCGTTGCTCACTCATCCTCTTCATCGCCCTGTATCTCCGTGACGTGCTCGGGCTCATTGTGTTTTGGGGTTTCTGTAGACAAAAGTGTTCAGTCTGAAGGAGCGGCTCTGGCGTTTGCGTCTCCTGGCCAGCGTACGAGCGCCAGCCAAGCGGAGGTGTGTCTGTTTCTGGGAAGGTTCGGCCCGAGTGGAGCAGCCTAACTACGGGTGTCAGTCTGACTGAATTAGGAGCTTTTAAGCGTGATGATAGTTATTTCTGGACGTCCTGTGGAGGGAGTCTCCCCACTCCTCCCTCCCCCAGACGGTGGAATTGAGGGGCGAGCGTAAGAGGAGCTGTCAATCACAGCCCATTGTTGCTCGCAGAGGAGGTAATATGCTGTAAGCCCTCACAGTGGGAAGCGATTCGACAGCAGGCTTTATACACTTCACACACACACGCACGCACGCGCGCGCCAATTCTCCAGGAATATATTGGCAGCGGTGGGAGGTTGGAGGAGATTTTGCAATTGGACCCCGGGGTTCACTCCTGGTCCTGCTCCCGGTATCCTTTCCAATACCTGTTGTGTAATATGCACTAGTTTGATTTGGACGTTTGCACAACGATATGATTGCAGTTGTCGGTTCATTTTTTGCAAAGTTGTAGTAATTTGTGCGCTACTTCCCTCACAAAGTGGGCAGATGATTTAAATATGAACGGTAATTAATTTTAGATATGGAGTTAATTTGTATGCAGTGGGAGACTATCCAGCTGTTGTAGGGCCACCACTGTTTGATAAATGCCAGTGACACACACACACACACACACACACACACACGCACAGCGCATGTTAATGAGCCACAGAGGAGTGCCGTGCAAAGCCATGGCTTTGTGGTGGTCAGTAAATAAATAATGGGGCAGAGAGAGAGAGTGTTGGCTCTATCATGCCAGCAGCATCTCATGGTTGACTTACTGCTGGCACTGAATCACTGCTTAACTACTGGGGCTGCCGCCGCCACAAATCTCAGGCTCCGACCCGAGTCCAAGCTTCCTCGACAGGCAGACAAGGTGTGGATCTCATCCATCGGTCAATCACGTACTCACACCACCTCCTTGGCTAACGGCCGGTCCTGTTGAATGCAGCGTGTGTTCAGAATCTATTTACTCTTGGCTGTGGGCTAGAGAGACAAATATTTGTCATCATTTTTCATGATGGGTTTTGATGCGAGTGAGCTTGTGTCATTATTGTGGCTTTGAGATCGCTGCTGTTTTCCCATGTACTGTAGCTCAGGCTGAATTCAGTCACACTGTCTCATGTTGCATGTGGACAGTTTCCTACCAGATGTTGACAGTGGACCAGGGCCAGGAATGGTTCTGCAGGGACCTGTTAGATTCCCGTGGGGCGGACCGTATCGGAACATGGGCAGGGCAGGGAAACCCAAGGCTCATGAGTTTACACGAGTCCGGAGGAAATTTAAACGAATGTCATATGACTTTTGTTTTAAATGTTTCGCCTCGTTCAGCATGGACTTATGACTATGTACTATTCCAATGTGAATTTACATAATCAACAACATCAGACAAATTATTGTTGTCAGTAGTGCCGACTGGTCCAGAGCTCGGTATCGCCATCTTGTGATTAATTATCAAATGAAGCATGCATGCAAATAAAAGCATCGCCAGGCATACTTTGATGTATCCAAGCACTCATTACTCTCAATTGAAATGAAACTCCCATCAATTTGATGGGAATGGGCAATTGCAATACCAGGTTGGGATTGGAGGAACATTTTGCTCCCATATCATCCTCTTAATTCTCCCCCTTTTCAATTCCCCCAGAAGGTGGGAAACACCAGGGCAAGCCCCAGGCTCCAGAGAACCACGACAGCTAATGGATGCTGCATCAACAGCCCAGGGCTCATTGCATTCACCACAGCCGGTGTATTGATTGGAATGTAGTGCGAGCATTACAACATGATGCTCTATTATGTCCCGATTGATCGTCCTCTGATCGGCCGCACGGCCCAGCCCCCCTCCTCCCTCCTCCTCAAGGACGGCCTCTTCTCAGCCTGTAATGGGCCACAGCAGGAGGAAACACTGAATGAGTTTGATGGAGGAGGAGGAGAGAAAAAAAGTGCGACCAAACCGAAACACTGAGGCTAACCACTTGTTGTCTGCAAAACACTCTCCCATCAGTGCCTCTGAAATCAGCACCATCAGCCCCGACGCAGCTCAGAGTCTGCGGCTTCCACATGCATTTGCTTGCAAGACTCTACTCGCAGTGGCCCTTTTCCCATGGCAGAGCCAAAAAACATTTGTTTTCTCTGGGACAGATTCCTTTTCCAGCAGTTAACACTTGTTTATCTGGCCCGGAGCTTAGACTGACGGGGAGTTTTCTACAACTTTCATAACTCCCGACTTTGACAACAGGTCTCATAAAAGCAGTCCTCAGCATCAAGGGGCCCGATATCGGTAAATCTCCTCCTGCCAAAACTAAAATATGGTTTGGAAGGATTGAGTTGTACTACTATCTGGTGTAACTTGTCGTGTTGAGCAGCCATCGAGCCATAGCCAGGCTATTTACTTGCACGCTAAGCTTTTCGAGTGCGTGCGTGCGTGAGTGCGTGAGTGAGTGAGTGCGTGAGTGAGTGGGTGAGTGAGCACACTTGTGGTTTAGTCCTCACCATGCTTGCCCAGCACTGGCCTGTGATTATTCACGCTGCTGGCTACAGTTTGGTCTTGGCCGAGTCTTAGTCTCTGGAAGGCTGCAGTCGTCCTCTCTCTCTCTCTCTCTCTCTCTCTCTCTCCCTCTCTCTCTCTCCCCCCCTCCCTCCCCCTGAGGTTTTCCCATTTCCCTCCAGATGCTGCCAGCTGGTGTCCATTATGCTGCAGGTGTGTGTGTGTGTGTGTGTGTGTGTGTGTGTGTGTTTGAGCTCGGGTGGCTGGACTTTTTCATTTGCGTTTGGCCTCACAACTTCAGGCCCTGTTGACGTGCACAGCTGATGGAGCAGGACGCTGCTCTGTCTCAGTTCGGCGGTGACCAACCACAGAGCAGAGGTTTTCAGACGGGGACAGTTTTGTTTTGTGGGAACTGGAAAACTTTCAGTAAAATCCGTGGGATTCTTTTCAAAGTCGCGTGTGATGTCAATGTTCTTGCTTT
The DNA here is from genome assembly GCF_022379125.1 of Scophthalmus maximus. Taxonomy (NCBI): domain Eukaryota; kingdom Metazoa; phylum Chordata; class Actinopteri; order Pleuronectiformes; family Scophthalmidae; genus Scophthalmus; species Scophthalmus maximus. The sequence goes on along the minus strand of NC_061520.1, from coordinate 21,970,667 downwards.
TATTGTCTTTGCTGAGAGAGAATGATCAAACTCAAAGAGCTTATGGTTTGTGTTTGTGGATAAATGGGTTTGAAAATTAGTGAGGGGGGGTGGGAGGGGTAGTAGCTGTGTGGTCGCTGGTGAGCTCAGCGAGTGGAACCGCTACACCATGTCCAACTGAATGTCGGTCTGTGACAAATGGGGCCAACCCCGCCGTAATCAGATTAGAGGACCGAAGTGACGTGCTGCAAATGTCCCACCTTGTGATCCTGTGCATTCATTTTATTACAGCAGTGAACTAATGAGATTAGCCCACAAAACAGAGCTGCTCCACCGGGAGGCGACTGCGTAGACCTGCCTCTGCAGCCGCTGGGGGCCGAGGCCTCCAGGTTCAGTCGCCTCTCTTTGTCAGCCGCCTTGTAAAACGGCGTCGCCAGAGTCAACCTCGCAGCGCTGCTATGAGGCTAATCCATGTTTGTGCCTTGGATCCCCTCCACAGGAAACCCAGGATCAACTCCCAGCTGGTTGCCCAGCAGGTGGCTCAGCAGTACCCGATGCCTCCCCCGCCCAAGAAGGAGCGTAGGGAGCGGAGCGAGCGCACGGAGAAGGACCGCCCTGACGGAGAAGGAGAGCGTGCCAACGGAGAGGGACGTCCGGAGGGGGAACGTCCGGAGGGCGAACGTCCGGAGGGCGAGTGCCCAGAGGGTGAACGCCCAGAGGTCGAGCGTCAGGAGGTCCAGCGTCAGGAGGTCCAGCGTCAGGAGGTCCAGCGTCCAGAGGTCCTGCATCCAGAGGTCGAACGTCCAGAGGTTAAGCGTCCAGAGGTTAAGCGTCCAGAGGTAGACACCCCAGAGAAGGAAAAGAACGACAAGGAACAGCCCATCAAAGACAAACCCGACAGAGAGAAGGAGATCATCCCTGCCGTCACGAAGAAGCCCAGCAACAAAAAGACCAGGTCAGTGTAACTGTCGAGACGTCACACGCATCTCTTTCTGTCCCTTGTTTTTATCCTCATCCGTGTTTATCTGTGATTCTCCTCCAGACCCAAGTCAGACAACCACCAGAGCCCACCCAGCGACAAACACAGCATACAGTCTGGCAAATCAGCGACCAAGACCAACAAGAACTCTCACATCTCCAGGTGTGTAGCAATGTCTCACACACACACTTTCACTTCTATGACTACGACGCACACAGCACGTCTGTTCAGAGAAACTCATGCGGCACCAGGCTAGTGGGGAAACCTCAAATGATTCACAAATGATCTTTCACACTAAACACCCACTCTCACTTTATGTACACTTGTTCTGACTGTTCATGTGTCACCCGTTGAATTGAGCAATTTGCTGTAACCGCCCCCACAGTGCTGGCAGCCGCCGTCTCCTTGCTGCTGACACACACACACACACACACACACTCACACACACACACACACACCCACACACACACACACACACATTGCGTTGTGTTAAATTGTGTTATTAAGGTTTGTTTTTGTTTTTCCCCCCTTCCTTCTCTGCCTCCGCCTCTCAGACCCAAACTGAAGAACATCGACCGGAGCACCGCCCAGCAGTTGGCCATCACCGTCGGGAACGTGACGGTCATCATAACAGACTTTAAGGAGAAGACCCGCTCCTCCTCCACGTCCTCATCCACCATCACGTCCAGCGCGGGCTCCGAACAGCAGCACCAGAGCTCCGGCTCCGAGAGCATGGACAAGGGCTCGTCACGCGCCTCCACGCCCAAAGGGGATCTCTCTCTGGGGCATGACGAGTCGTTCTGAGGACCCACCCACCCCCACCCCACCCCCTCCAACCAAGTCCTCACCCTGCACCACTTCCCCCCTTTTCCTCCCCCACGTTTCTGGACACTATGGATCTCATAGGGGGAGAGATTTCACCTTTCCCATCGCTGCCCTGCCTCCATTCCATAAGCCTCCCCCGGATGCGGAGAGGATCTGGCTGGCGGAGAGGAACAGTGACAGTGCGCCTGTCGGGGAAACAAACCCCCTGCTTGGAGAACTTCTCTCGTGGTTACACCCGCGGCACATTGCGAGGAGAGCCGGGCTACAAAGAGTAACGCCCCCAAACCCCCCACCCACCCCCAAACGCCCCCTGCGGTAGCATCCAGACACTTGTATGTATTGTTTTATATTTGTATGTGGATGTGAGGCCAAGTCGACATTTTTTGTTTTGTTTTTTGTTTTTGTAAAAGAAGATTTCTTCGCTGGGCACAAATAACCACCATCATTTTAATAACTTTAAACTATTATTACCCTTATTTATTACCTGTTGCACCTGTATACTTTGATAATCTCCTTTTTACGTTGAAGCTTTGCCGTGTAGCTCTGCCGACCGACCGACCGCTCCTTCAGTGTTTTTATTGCAGTTTGAAAAGCGATAGGACAAGACTCGAGTCACCGACAGACACACACACACCACATACACACACACACACACACACACACACACACACACACACTCACACTGGTGCTAGATACACTGTGAAGCGGTTTTGGCAGATCTGGGATTGCCCCAGTCACTCAACGTGACAACGTGCTGATGGATCAGATTCTCCGTCGCTCCTCTCGACGACACTGTCTCACCCTGAACACCGTCTGGACCTCCGACGGGTCCGTCTGCTTGTTCTGTACAGGTTTCATTTCATCAGCAGGATCTCACCCGAAGTTCAGGCGCCTGAGCTTTTCGGACTGGACTGTCTTATGATTTGGTTTATGCTATAGCAGATCTCGTATACAGCGTCTTCTCTCCTTAACTGTACAGTTGTAGGCTGTTGTGTAAAACACTAAAAAGCTGTTGCTATTTTTTCTGCATTCCACACGTAAATGTGAGTTTTCTGGCCCAAGGTAGAGCTGTCCTCTCATCGCCTGAGCCCGAGCTTTTCCTCCGTCGTGACTAAAGGATGCTTACACACAGTTCCACTTGGTAAAACCATATCGAACTGTAAAAACACACCTGTTGTGTCGAGCTGTTGTGAATGGATTTCATTTCTTTCTTTTCTTTTTTTTGTTCTCTGATCCCGAAGACAATTTTGAATCTCTCAACACGATATTTCCCAGAAAACAATAGCAAAGACACAAACAAATTGCAAAAGATTTGACAATTTGATTTTCGTTTTTATTTTTCTATTAATTTCAGACTCCTGTCATTGAAGGCAAAAATAATAATAATATTACAGTAGTTAATAGAACATAATTGCTCGTTTCAAATTTTTTTTTTAGAACAGCAAGGCTTATTTAAAGGTTTTAATTCACTTTCACGTTAGCTGATATTAGACCAACATACTTTTCCTTTTAACTGTATGAAATTGTATAAAGAATAAATGTGTATATGATATCTTAGTTTTATTTATTGAAGGACCAAAGGAATTTCATAATGACATGATACATAGACAGATGAATAACAATTTGAAATGCAATTATCTAATGTGTGAGATGAATAACAGTTTAAATAAAGACTAATATAATCCATGTAAATGGTGTTCTTATTGTCCACGTGTCTCGTGCGCGGCCCGAATCGGGGGGCAGAGCAGTGTGAGAGCGCCGCGGAGCTCTGTGGAGGCTCGAGGAGCAGAATGGGTGAGGGGTGGGCTGCCGAGGGGGGAGCTCTGGGTCTGCTGGGTGGAAGACTCTGGCCTCAGCAAATCCTTTCCTCTTCCCTCCGCTGGACCGCCGCTGTACATGTAGCCGCCCCCAGATACTGTACCAGCTCCAACTTATCAGCTGAGCCTCCCAGAGTTAACTAGGCGAGTCCCAGAAAAACTCCTGGGGTCTGAGCAACAGGATTTGATCTATGTACTTTTAAAAAAAGGTTCACGCGCACGGACGATAATCACCTTTGCCGTGAGCGATGTTTCACGTCCGGGAGATGTGTGCTCATAACTTTTGTTCTGCTCCTAAGCTGCAGTTGTCATTGTAATTATGTACTTTATTGCATACAAATATGGATACTGTGTTCAAAGTGAGCAAAAGCAATGGGAGTAAAGAAAAAAAACAAAAACTGTGGGACCGCTGAGTAAAAAAGGGGAAAAATGTTCTGTCCAATATTTTACTGAGAAGGAAACCCCCCGCTTTGTAATGCAATCTGTTGGAAATGGGCCTGAGAAGCCATCTCTCTTCACCTGCCTTATCTGCAACCACTCACTCGACTGAGGGACCCACACAGAAAAAGGACTCATTGTTAAATTATTGATGAATGGCCATTTGCTAAGTATATGAATTATTGCTTGTAAATAGAATTTTAAGAAGGTGCAAACGCAAACACTATGAATTATGGCATCTTTTGTCCCCCTCCCCCATTTCCTTTCCGCGCAAGCAGTTCTGTTCTTGTGTGCGACTGGTAACCTTAATTTACTGTGTAAAGATGGTTACATTTTTTTAGCTTTTGTTTGTTTCAGATGACGCCAATATAGAATGCCTGTTTTAACGACTGTATAATCTTTAACGTGAATTTCCAATTAAGTGTATTATACAAACTCATTTCTTCCTATAACAATGTGTTATACAATGCTTTTCAAGTTACTGCTCGGTTTAAGTAAAAAAAAATAATTAAGAAATAAACAATTGTAGGGACAGTACAATAATCCATTCTTTCTTTAATCCAGTTCGAGATTTTCTTTTTTCTTTTTCTTTTTTTTTTTTTACTTCTAGCTGATGTGTCATTGTTTGCCCTTGTGAAATGGTCACATTATGTTCCCGGTGTGGAGATGTGTGATTTTCAGCAGATCACGGCTCCCTGTCTCGCTTATGTTGTTAAAAATAATACATGTTTCTGGCATGTGCACGACTCTGCGCTTATAGGACAAACCTGGTCATTCTCCTCTGCTTCAAATAGAAATGTCTATTTATGAATTTTGCTTGTAGTTTTTCACAAATAAAAATTGTTAAAGTTACCTATCTCCCGGCTGCTTGAGTGTGTCCTTCATTGATGCCGTCCATTTGCAAACAGGAAGTGTGTGTGTGTGTGTGTGTGTGTGTGTGTGTGTGTGTGTGTGTGTGTGTGTGTGTGTGTGTGTGTGTGTGTGTGTCTGGAGATGGCAGACTATTGATGGAGACGTCCCAGGGAGAGGAAAGCCTCCACAGTTGCAGCGACACATGACATGAGGGAGCCTGCACAATGACAACAGCTTTCAATCACGGCCGCCCCCGGGGGCTGGTTAGCAGCCCACTAATGCGCCGACTAAAAGAGACGGCCAATGGCTGCAGCCCTCCGTTGTCACTGATAATCCATAAAGATATGAAAGTGAGCAGAAGACAATGGTTCATGTTTTAAGTGCAGACTCGCTGCGGTCATGAGGTTATACGGTCATGAAGGAAGCATGGCTTATTCCATTTCTCTCTGGTTTATGCATTAATAAACTCCGCTCTCTGGTACTGAAGAGAGCTTTGTGGCTTTGTGTTTTTAAAGGGTGCTGTTGCAAAAACCCATGTATGCATTTTGAATTTTTTTTCAAGCGGATATATCAATTTGTCATACCTTCTTTCCCCCACGGAGTATGGCACAGGTTTGACAGACATGGACATTTTGCAGGCAGGGGAAGTGACGGATCCGAAGGATGTGGAGTCTCAGCAAGGATACAACATTTTCAGAATCAGTGCCAGTGACTGATTGACTGAAGATGTCTCTTGCTGTTCATTTACTTTATGATGTACAGTCCTTCTTGCATTGCCACATAAAGACGTGTAAAAATGTCTTTGACTGAAACACAATCCAGCGGTTTCTTTTTTCTGTCTTGCAGTACGGTAAGTGAGCTACTTGCTTTCAATTCAACTTCTACAATTTCATGAATGTTAACGTACATTGTGTGAAAAAAAAATGATAAAAGTGGCACTTGAAGTGGTACATCCCCAGGTATCCTCGAGCCCTGATACTTAACCTGTAGCTGCTGCGGGGGGCCTGCCGAGAGGGAGCGCAGAGATTCTTCCGCTCGAGGGATAAATGAAGTATATCATAAAAGGAAAATTGCTTTCAGGTCAGTGCTCAAGTAGCGGGGGGCAAAAACCTGACGTCTTAAGTGGGCTGTCGGCTGAAAATAAAATAGCCATTAGATGCGATGGGGTGAAAATTGAAATAGTCGGCATTCGCTTTGCAGGTGCCGCCGTGGCGTTTGTTCATAGGGTGTCTCGTAGTCCCTCCGCAAATACTCTGTGTATCCGAGCAGAGCCGGCGGGATGTCAGTGATCCTTTAGTGTGTTCTTTGGAGAGCTTTGAAAGACTTCTGAGGGAGCAGGGCGAAACGTAGCGGCCTTCATTTTGGTGGCTCCCGCTCATCAAACAGCGAAATGGAACCCCCGCCTCCTCTCCCTCTCTTCGAGAGCAGCCGATTCAAAAAACGTCTCCGCGACTGTTTTCTTTCAGGCCGGGGTCCGACCAGATGGGCGTCTTCCGCCGGAGGCGAGGCCCTCTGCCAGGGCCAGACCACCATACCATAACCAGATCCATATGTCAGGGGGGACGCTCCGGGGGCGTCTGCAGATAAGAAACCACCATGTGAAAAGGGAAGGCGATGGGCTCGATGCAGGACACGGGGGCGCTGTGTGAGGCAGGAGCTGAAGTGAGCCCTGTGATGTCCACGGTCAGGCCTGAGCTGGAGGTGCGGGAGTGCGGAAGTCATTCCCCCCGATTCTGCCGACTGGTGTTTCATTGTGATCTGTGAGCTCAGCTGTGGTCACCAAGAGTCATTTCCTCAAGGTCTCAGTCACCACACGCAAACATCATGTTTTACAAGTTGGGTCTTTCATTAACTCGTGACCCTGGAGGCAGCAGTTTGACGAAAAACCACCTCCACTTACTCAACTTCTTCCAGAGTGTTGCACACTGTGTCACCGCTTCCACGTTGAGTCCGGGACATTTATAGACGGAGGTTGGATGGAAACCTTGGTAACAAGGGATGGTTGTATGGTTTCATTTCACAGACTCGCAGCCCTCCAACAAGGCCCCGAGGTTACATGATTATAGATCTGCAACCAAGTGGCAACCCACGGCGACGTCACCCATTGGTTTGTGAGCTGCCGTCTTGGAGTCTCGAGTTTAACATTTAGGCCGGCCCCATCTTGTTCCTTTTTCAAAACCAGAAGTAAGCATTTTTGGAGGAGTGGGGGCCGGGGTGATGCCTGACTGAGAGCTTGTCTACTGCACGTCCACCTACACCGGCAACCATTCACCCTCCCAACATCGTGCTGTATTGGAGACGACTTGAAACTAGCGATTGAGACCATCGTGTTTCGAGAACACAGGGCTTCGGGCACTTATGCATTGGCTTCACTTTCCGGACCCATAGACTACTTCCATTTTTATTTAACAGTCTATGCTCTGCGTTCATGCTCGGCAAATCAGAATCGGCCCATTCCACTGTGCAGGGGATGCCCTTGTGAAATCTGTGGACCCATATTCCTTAATCACCGCGTCGAAGCCACGGCACGTGTCTTCGTCACCCGAGACCCTGCTGGTCTGTGTCCTGCCGCCCCGATCGCTGCCACCAGCTTCCAGAACACGGAGACCTTTTCCAGTGATGAACGCGCTGGGTCTCCAGCAGGAATGCGTCTTACACCGCAGTCGGCGAGGAAGCCAAGGTCGAGGTCCACTGCCAAGGCAGATAGTGTTTCATTGGCGTCTGCTGACCCTCCACTCACACTCTGCCGCGTCCGTGAGCTTCCATGTGGCTGGTGACCATTCTCCCCGGATCAAATAAAATATTGCTTAAGTCAAATGTGGTCACGGTCACAAAAACCCCCACAAAAAAACAAATTGATTAATGACATAGTTTGGTGGGCAGGACAGCAAGCCCTGTTTGGGTATTACCAGTGTGTGTGTGTGTGTGTGTGTGTGTGTGTGTGTGTGTGTGTGTGTGTGTGTGAGAGTTGACTCCTGTTGTGTCTCTGCCGTTGTTAGAATTGATTCGACAGCCGCTTCCTCTCCAGCTGGAGCAACAGACATGTGTCAAGAACACAAAACACATTGTTGTAGTGGATGACAATGCTGTCAGGGACTGCCGCGGAGTCTTCTCTTCAGATTCCTGGCTGCCTCTGAATGTGTGTGTGTGTGTGTGGCTGTAGTCCTGAATCAAAACAAGTTATTTATGAGTTACAAAAAAAAAAGTTAATAACAAGACTTAACCTAATTGAGTGAAGAATGAGGAATCTATAAACTGGTCATTATGGTTGAAATCCCTCCTGCTAGTTTCAAACTATAGATGTTGTAGAAATTCTATTCGTACTTGAAAGAAATCTCAACACTGGTGAATGCAGGAAGTTCCACAAAATCATTCGTATTTACTAAAAACCAAATGCGGCGGCGGACGTTATTGACGTGCGTCTGCCGCCGTGAAATTTCCGAAGATGGACCCTGCAGGAAAATGCAGCAGCGGCTCCATCCAGCATTTTTCACTGTGCATTACCACCGTGTGGCACCAGATGCAAATTATTCATATGTAACGCTAACGTGCACGACGACGCGCATCCCTTCTGGGTCATATTCATACTCTTCCTCTACTTTCGGATTTAATCGTTTAAGTCCGTGCGCGTTAAATATTGCTGACGCAATGAATTGTGCGGCGTCTATTGCTCCTCCCCTTCTCGTATAGGAAACTCCAGTGTACCCTATGCATTGAAGCACCTTTCCTAAGCACTTAGAGAATCCGAACAGCTTCCTGCTCATTTCAGGATTTGGGAAACTTCCAAAGCCAATTTGACAATTCGACCGCACCCCTGTTCCTGCATGAGGCTCATTGTCCTTCTTTGGGTGTTTCTGGGCTCACCTGTCACCCCTCTACACTCTGACTCACCAGGAGGAAATCTGCGACTTGCTGGTTTTTTTCTTCTCACAGGCACCGGCTGACGAAAGCACTGTGTCATTTCAAAAAGATGTAAAACGCTTTGTACCTGGTCGCGTCCGCCGTGTTTGCGCCCTGAAAATCCGACCGTCAGTTCGGACCCGGGCAATGCACACAATGACACAGTGGATAGTTCTCAGCCTGAACGACAACGTGGACCAGAAGCGATGTCCCAAAGATGAATTTGTATTTAAATGAATGGGAGGTTCCTCTCAGGAGATGAAGCTGCTTTTAAACAGTCAATCAAAAGAAATGCGCTACTTAATCTGTGCAAACTGTTCTCATACAAAAAGTTGGAAGAGTTTAAAAAAAAGTTTTTTACTCGATCTCCCAAGCGCTGGAGCCAGTTCCTATAAAGAGCGTACACTCTGAAACCTCTGGCGTCCTTATTTAACCGTTACAGCCGTAAACAATGGCGAGGACCACTAATTCGGCGCCTATCAAGCAATATGAAATCGACCTCCACTCGGTGGGGGAGGGGAGGGAATTTGTCTTTGCTGGGTAATTGTGGATCGTCTGCTCATTTCGGGGGACGTCTATTCATGGCCAGACATCTGCCGAAAGAGCCCTGTGCTGCTCTCTTTTCCTTTTCTGCTGACGTGACCATCATGAAGATGTCTCCGCCGGACGCCGTGTCATGCCACGGCCAAGCTCAGGCACGGGTTGTGGGGGGGGGGGGGGGCCTCTGGGGCCTGTGGGGTGGGGGTGAAGCCGCGGCTTCAGCCGTGACTAGTCACCACTCGAGTGGGCATTTGTCAGCCGCGAGCGCCATCGGCGGTGGCACGATCAATGTGGCGCTCTTTCCAGCTCCGAATGCACTCCTGTGTCTGTCTTCACAAGCACAACACACACACACACAGAGAGAGAGAGAAGTAAGACACGTTTTCTTTTTACGTTGCCCTCCATCTGTCTGCTGAGATCAAATCTCCCAATAAAAGCCCAATGATAAAGGATTTATTGAGCAGCAGCCTCTGTGCACATAATGTGGAACAGTAAATCTCTGTTGAGGAACTTTACCTCGATTTCCCCCCCCCCCCGCCCTTCAGCCTGTCTGTGGGAGGAATTTCTTTCCCTTCACAGCTGCTGCATATTTTTCTTCCTACTTTGTGCCAAATGCTAAACAGGGGAAAAAAGGAGAGAGAAAAAGAAAAAGAAATGCTCATTTCAGACAATCCACTGCATCTTGGAAGTATTTGCCTCTTAAATCCCCTTCTCTGAGAGAGAACGGCGGGCACGGCGAGAGCCATTGGCCTCGCTGGTTGTCATCTGCAGCTCATCAAGATGATGCAAGAAAAATGAGGATCATTTTAGTACGGCAACCCACTATCTCTGTACCCCTGCGTGTGTGTGTGTGTGTGTGTGTGTGTGCGCGTGTGAACTAACACAGAACTACATGTCTCAGTGTCCATGTGTGTGTGTGTGTGTGTGTGTGTGTGTGTGTGTGTGAACTAACACAGAACTACATGTCTCAGTGTCCATGTGTGTGTGTGTTAGTGTGTGTGTGTGTGTGTGTGTGTGCGTGTGTGAACTAACACAGAACTACATGTCTCAGTGTCCATGTGTGTGTGTGTGTGTGTGTGTGTGTGTGTGTGTGTGTCTGTGTGTGTGTGTGTGTGCGTGTGTGAACTAACACAGAACTACATGTCTCAGTGTCTGTATGTGTGTGTGTGTGGGTGTGTGTGTGTGTGTGTGTGTGTGTGTGTGAACTAACACAGAACTACATGTCTCAGTGTCTGTATGTGTGTGTGTGTGGGTGTGCAGCCTACATAATGAGCACGTTTACGGTGTTAACATGAGTGGCAGCGCAGTGAATTATTGATGAAACCCTCGCGGAGCCTTGAGAGCTTTTGTGGAGCAGCTTCACCTGCAGGTCAGAGACCGTGATGTCTGTCACAGCTTCGCCCCCGGGGGGCCCCGCTCGCCGCCTTCCGACACCATTTAGACATGGCGCTTAGATCACGAATCCATTAAACATGACTGCCGCCGGGTTTTATTTGCCTTGGAGGGAGGCCCCCCACCCCCTCCTTGTTGTTTTCCAACCTCAAGAGTAAAGACAGTGTTGAGATTATGTCGTCCAAGAATAAACTCTTGATTTTTTGCGCCGCCGCGTGTGTTGCTGTGGCTGTGAGGCAGTTTTCGTCTCCCGTCTTCTCTGCCTCAACGTGGGTGCATTGCTTTATCATTTAGGCTAATTACTGCTGAACAAATGGTTTCCGGCTGCCTGTCATCCCGCAGCGTGTAATCATTCTTGACCCACTCGCTGAACTCCGTGTTTTAAGTATGTGGACCGTGTAATATTCGCCCGCTTTAATTATTAATGGGGCCAAACGGCGTGGGATGCGCCATCCATTTAATCGGCTCTCCCGATAACTGTGGTCTCGCAGCCCCGGCGAAGTGAGGGGACGAGGAAGTGGAAGAGGAGCCGGGAAGAAGGAGCAGGGGAGCTGGAGCAGATTCGAGCTGACGGCGATCTGAGAATGCGATAGACAGCAACTCATTGTCCAGGGCAAAAATAATCAAATGATATGAGGGAGAAAAAACAAGAAGATGATTTCTGCTGGAGTAGCTAAATTCTTTATATTCCCAGCAGAAAGGGTCATATACAGAAGGTCTCTTAATATATCACTGTGAGATGTAGGGAGATCAAAATGAGAAGTCCCCCCCCCACCACAAACACACACACACACACACACACAGACACACACACACACAGACACACACACACCCCTACGAGTACAATAGGGCATCAGCATCTACAAAACCCTGAATTTCAATAAGGTCGTGGATAGTAAGTTTTGCATGGAGCGTTGAGGAGCTGTTGCAAAAACGCCAGTTTCACCGAATGTTGCAAATGTGTTACCAAGGCAGCACCGCAGTGATCAACATGATCAGCGTGTGACTTTGGCAATAACTGATGAGATGTAGATTTTGGTTTTATAAAGATAAATATCATAAAAGCAGCAGTTCTTCGGTGCGAGCAGGATATGTTGGTTTCCTTTCCCGCCTCTGGCCGTACGTCCCCAGGTAAACCTCGTCCTCATACTCAACCCCTACCTGCCCCGGGACCTGCTGAGGGGGGCTTTGTCCACATTGGCCGACCTGGGGCCAGGATGAGTCTGACAGAGCAACTCAGTCTAATATATTCCCTGGCTTTGGTTTCATAGTGCTGGCAAAAAAAAAAAAAAAAAATGTTGTTGCACATTTCCCATCATTAGCACGGTTAGCAGGCAATAACTCAGAGGGTTTATTGATTATAATATAGATGTCGCTGTCAATCTGCACATCCTGTCAAACCCTGCTCCAAGACCTGATAAGAGCTGCAACGGTTAATCGATTAATCGATTAGTAATTCATTATTGAATTAATCGCTATCTATTGTGATAATCGATTATTCGGTTCAAGTAGTTTTTTATGGGGAAAAAAAGTCCAAATTCTCTGATTTCAGATTCTTCAATGTGAACATTTTCTGTTTCCTTTGCTCCTCTGTGACAGTAAACTGAACATCTCTTGTGTGTGGACAAAACAAAACATTATCTTGAGCTTTTGGGAAACCCGATCCATTTCTCACCGTGTTATGGACCAAAACAACTGATCGATTAATCGAGAAAAATGATCGACAGATTCGCCGATTATGAAAATAATCCTGAGTTGCAGCCCTGGACTTTATAGTTCAATGAAACCTTAGTCTGATAGTCTGATGTGCAAAAAGCAAAGGAAGAAATCGTCGAAGATTTTTATTGAACCGTAAAATCTGATCCGACTGTCAGATAAAGACCCTCGCGCTTTTCACCCATTCTTCAGCGAGTCGCTTTTAATCCCATAAGGTATGACACTGTGGCAAGGAGTTTTCCGCCTAGCCACAGAGCGAACACAACATTTGAAAAGCCTCGTGCTGGCATGTTGTTCTTGTGTCAAATCTGCGCGGTTTGCTCGAGTCAGAACCAGCTGCTCTGAGTGATCAGCGCCTCACTCAGTCGGACGCCGAGTCTGTTCCACTGACAGGCCCGGAGCAGCGCATCCATCCGAGCAGTCAGCCATCATTCACGCCGCGAATCAAGCGCGAGGCCGACAGCTCGGCACCACTCCAAACGTGTCTTTCCCGTTTGGGAGCCGTCCAAGCCAAACTCCGAGTGGCCGGCCAGCCAAGCTCCAAATGAGCGATGCAGGGAACTGGAGGTGGGCTAACGTGAACTCATTCACTCGGAGCGGCAAAGGGGCTTCAGGAGGTATATATCCCCATCCCCCCCCCCGCGGGATTCAAATACAAATATCACAGTGGAGAAGGAAAAAGGAATCCACTCGGAGGTCAAACTGTTTCTCTCTGACACGTGCTCCGTCACATCAACAAGATGACTTGGCCCCTCAGAACACACTTCGACAGCTCTGCTATTTGCTGTTTGAGGTAGAGATGAGACAAGGATGTGCTGAAAACATGACTTCTCCCCCTTTTTAATTTTTCGAACTAGGGGGGAATCTGTGCTGCCAATGTACATCTGCAGCACGCCTGCTGCTGCTGCTGCTGCTGCTGTCGAAATCAAACTCATACGTCAGCAAAGAACCTGCAAATGTGTGTCCTCCTCCTTATAATGTGTCACAAAAACAGTACACCAGCTTTTCCTGCCATTATTAACCAGTGGCGCCGTCAAGGGGGGTCGGGGGGGGGGGGGGGGGGGGGGGGGGGGGGGCTGCGGCCTCAGCCATGAAATCAATGGCCCCCCAAGAGGCCCCCCCTGGAGAGTTGCTGTAGCAAATGCATTATATGCCACATGGTGGTAAAATGCCTCTATCTGATATTTGAGGTATATTTGTATAATTGCTAAATTGTATAGTTGTATTTGATATATGCAAGAGCAGCAGAATTTTTGTAAATTCTGCTTTTTTCTGATATTGTACATTAGGTCAAATATATTTTACATTAGGTAATATCAATTTTAATCAATAAAGTATATTTTTTATTATAGGTAAATACTATGTTAGGTCTAAGTGTCACAGGTTTGAAGGAGCAGGACCCAAAAGAAAGTAAGAAGGAAAAAAGAGTATTCAATAACTAAGGTAAAAAAGAAAAAGAAAATCCAACTCTCCAAACCTCAAATCCAAAACTCCAAATAAACTACAACGGCATAAAAGAATTCCTGAAATCCAGCTGTGGCTCGTTGGTCACCTTTGTGTGCCACCCCGAGATTTTTGGTCTTGCTGGCAGATAGCTGGTGACCTCTCTGATTCCGAAAGAGCCAATAGTGCGGGAGACAGAACTCTTCGGAGGAGTGGCGCTCACAGATTGCCACGGGGAGACCCCCTCGTGCAACACCTCATGTCAGGGGGAGTGTTGCACCATTATCAGCTCACAGATATCATAATTGGCGGCCTTACGGGGGATTTTCAGCCGTCGGCGCCTGTGAGGTTGCCCACGCCGCCGCACTGCTTGTCTGGGCACAAGCTCCAGACAGTGATTTGGAGGCTTTCTGATCTTCACGGAGGCGGCGGGGAGGAGGACTGCAGCTGCAGCAGCAGCAGCAGAAGGCGGCAGCTGCTGCGCTCCTAACAGAGACGGATGATGAAGATGATGCACGAGGAGGAGGAGGAGGAGGAGGATTAGAAATGTGAGGGGAGGAAAAACAAAGGTGCTTCTGCTGGGACATTTAATGCACAAGTGAGTGGTTGTTATGCACCGGCGTGATTGAAAAGTGCTTCAGCTACTGCCTGATTATTTCCCAGGTTTATGTGAAGCAGTGGAACCCCCCCCCTCCCTTCTCTGCAGCAGGGAGCATAATGAGATATGGAGAGGAGATAGAAGACCGCAGTACATATGAGCCCCGGTCTTATTTCAGGCTCTGCTGAGGAGGGGTGTCTGGATCCAGGAGAGTGGGGGCGGAGGACCGTGACCATGTTACAATCGTGTTGAAGATGTCGGTACCTACAAGAGCCGCGAGCGGTGCCAACCGACGGCGCCCTGCTGCCAACTGGCACGACCGCCACTGCATATCGAGTGTCTCTCCTGCAGCGCCCACAGAGCATCGTCGGGGGGCCCCTCAGAGCCAGCGAGCCGGTGAATCATTTATGTTCTCGCTCCAACTTGCCAACGCTTGTATGACAGCCCCCTCTTTTTGGGCCGATGTACTTTTGGTAGATTTAGGGGAAATACTAATATACAGTATATCTGTGCCGAATTAAAAAAGGTTGTAGCTCAGCTTCGTTTGCAGCAGTCATGAATTTCTTTTTGGGAATATACATCAGGAGCCAAACAACCTCCCTCTCTCATCTGTCAGACTGATGACTTCAGTCCGAGATGCAAGGGGGGTGGTGGGGTGGTGGGGGGGGGAGAAAAAAGAAAAAAAGATCAGCCCACTCTCTCTAGCTCAGCCGAACAGCAGGCCACGACAGAATGAAGTGCAGGGGATGTCTGTTGGCTTACAGATAGAAATTGCCTCTGCTCCTCTCATGTACTGTATTTCATCAGCACTGGAACTCCCCTCCATTCTTGGGAATTAATAGCCAGGATTTCTATGAATGTGAAAGCAGGCTGCCGTGCCGTTATGCGCCTCTGCTGCTTCGCGCTGCCGTGGAAACGGGGAGAGGCGGCAGCGGACAGGCCCTTACCCCACAGTCATAGCCACGCTGTGACTGTCTCGTTGGGCCAGTCTGCACTTTGCGATGCCTTTATGTTGTTTTTTTACATTTTACAGTTGTTTATCATTTGATTGAGCATCTCTAAGATATTCAGTGGACCCTGCCCGGTCTACTTATGTAAAAAAAAAAAACAACATACCATTAAACAAACCAGCGGCTGATTATGCTCGACACTTGGTGGCCGTCTGTTGGCTCATCACGTCCTCAGGTTGTCTGCCACCTTCCACTGGCTGGAGTCCACTCAGTAGCTGCGCCGACTTGCTCTCAGCAGACAGTTTGCCCAGTTGCCATGGAAATGTGACTGTTGAATTTTACCCAAAAAAGAAGAGCAATTTCAGAGCACTCAACAATGCTGGCTCAAAAACTTCAGACCCAGACTTTATTCATTCATGTCTTTAAGGTCAGCAACAATTTTTTTTCTCTCTCTGCTTTAATAACATATCTTCATCATCATGTCATGAAATTACTCGATCATATCCCCAGGCTGTGTGTCACTTTTACTCTTAGTGGTTCCACTGGCTGGTTCTTCCCCCCCGAGCGACTCGCACTATGACTTTTGAAGTGTCCGATTCCCTGAAGCCTGTCGGTGTCATTGTCACTATTACTCATTTTTGGGGAAGAAAGACCTATTCGTTTTCTTGCTGAGAGTTTGATAGGAAGATGACACGCGTTTATGGTGTCAAGTGCGTCTTGCTGTCTCTCAGAGTGCTGCTAGGCAACCGGCGCAGACGCCAGGAAGAGACGGCGTCGGCACGAGACCAGGACTTTACACTTTGGCGTTTGGATGGATTAAGCAAAAAAAAAGATCTATCACGTTCCTTGCTGGTAGGTTGGACCTCGGAGCTGTTCGCACAGTCAGGCTGGCTGTTTCCAGATTGTATGTTAAGCTGAATTAATCACCTCCCGGCTCCAGCTTTATGCCAGGGGATGAATATTGATTTTTGTCCTCCAACTCATGTCAGACTTTAAACCCACTCTTGGACAGCATCCAGGAATTGGACGTTTTGCCTTTGCATTTCCTCTGCAGCCCCTGGTTTAATATTACACAACAATAAAATGAGACTAGAATGAATTGAATACATCAAAATGATGATTATCATACTAAACCGCTTTAAATGCATTGAAGAATTCAAATATGCCTACACAAGGATGATGATGGTGACACAGCTGATAAAAAAACTATTATTCAGTCATTATATTCTATGTTCTCCATCAGTGCCTTTAACGATTTGTTAAATACACAAGAGTATTTCTTTGAATCTCTTGGCCCAGCATTCAAATTTACCCGTGGGAATTCTCCATACATGCATTATCTCAGTGATCCCCAGGGCCGGGTTAAAAGGGCAACTCGCTCAAAAGCCTGCTGGGAGATATAGTGCCGTCAGTAATTCCTGGGTCTGCTCTGGGGTCTCCTCCTCCTCCTCCTCCTCCTCCTCCTCCTCCTCCTGCCGGCGGGGTTTTGGCCTGGAACACCTTCAAAGGAAGCCGCCTCAGGGATCTCCTTACCAGGCACCAGAGGCACCGCGAAAAGTGCGGAGCTGTGTCGGCTGGACGCAGAGATCCCCGTGTACCGCTGCGTGTCAGGGCCTGGCATTGGCTCCGTCAGTCTCACTCTGTCCGACAGTCGGGATGCCTCCAGCTTCCGACCATTAAGTATGTCAAGGTTGAAAGTGGGTTTGGAAGTAAATCAGAAACGTAATGGTTTTTTCTTGACTTTAATTCGGACCCCTGAGCCAACGGCTGCCCTCTTGCCTGGAACAGATTATTGTTTTCTCCAGAGTCGGACCTACTGTCCTTCACACCGACTGACGCACACTATTTGAACGCACACTGGAAATCACAGTGGTGTCCGATGAAGGCTGCTTTAGAGGGGGCAAAGCCCACTTCCTTCAAATATACTTGCCGTTAGAGAAGCCAACTCAGCTTTAACCCGAGGAGGACAGCGACGGGAAAAGTTGAAACAGCTAACCCAGAAGCATGTATTGGACGAAAGGGACTCGTGATTTTTTATGTGATCGGAGTGGATGAATCACTGTTGTGCTTTTCTCCGGCTGTCGGATAAACTCTGCATTGTTCCGGACTCAAATACTGGTCCCCATCCCAGCACGTTGGCGTCGACTTTGTCAGGGAGGAAATCCCTGGGAACGTGACCGTCCTCTGCTGCTGGTGCACGACTGTAGAGGAGACAAAGAGACATCATGGAACTGTTTTGTGTTTCTGTCTTTGCATGGCCATGTCGTGTCACCAAGTGAATATAGCTATTTAGCTCTGACCTCAAAGAATATCAATTTGGCAAATGGATTTGTAGACAGTCAGCTGTGTGTGTGTGTGTGTGTCTGCGTTTTTGGGACTTTTGGCTCTCAAACAGATAAACAGACCAGCACAGAATACCTGGCAGATGTCCTTGAGCGTGACTTTGCTGGCAGATCGGTGCCTGTTCGAGGCTTCCAAGAAGGAGGCTGACAAACGCGGGAAGAGCTCAATCGGTCAAACACCGTGTATCTGTTTCACTGCCAAGCGCCGGGAAATCCAGGCTCCCTCGCTCGCCTGCCACAGCAGGGGAGCTCGAGAACACGTTCGCCCGGGCTCGGCCTGCGAGCAGAGCCAGGTCGTCTGTGCGCCAGCAGCAACACGACGGCACAGAATAAACAGGATGATCTACGGGCAGAACTTTACTTTAATAAACCCTGTATTGATGAGCATCTTTGGAGTCATATTCCAACAAAGTATTTAACTGCCATGATGCAATAAAGATGCAGAACTAAACCAGCTGTGTCGTCCTGACAGTTTTACGTCTCTCTCTCCATGTGTGTGTGTGTGTGTGTGTGTGTGTTGGCCACTCTCCAGCAGTGTGGTTTCAGTGTGAAATCAGTCATCCTCAACCACATCGCTGATGCCAGGTGAAAATCATGTATCTCCAAAAAGATGACACCTCCGGATCTATAACAAGGACCGCTCTTGTGCGTTAGTAAATGAAATGCATGTCAAAATTGCACCTAACCTTCGAGTGGGAGTTGAGATATAAGTTGAGATATAATCAAAAAGTCCTCTCGGTAGCTGCACGGAGTTGTTCTCAGCAGACAGTTTGCACTGTTGCCATGGAAACGGCATAACGCATCACAAAGCACACTGTGGGGCCCAAATGAGAAACAAGAAGGGGGGATACTTCCCTGGCGTTGTTCATCTGACCTTCGTGGGTTTTTTCTTGTTTCTCTATAAAACCAGCTGGTCTCCTCATGATGTGGACACGGGTGTCATCAAGTAGTTCAAAACAGTATCACCACCATACACGGATTGACAGACAAAACGTAACAAAGGGAGAAGGAAAAAAACACCCATTGGGAAAAAAGAGGGAGCGAGGAGCCTCTTTCTTCTCATTATCCAACTGTGCCATCTTGTGGTTAAAGTAGAAGTTTAGAAAAGTAAAGTTTTCACTTGAACTCCAGCTGCTGAGCTTTCAACTCTTTTCGTTTTCTTTTTAATAACCCCGGCATAAATCAGTGGCGGAGCCTGTGCGACTCCTGTCGGCGCCGGGACCTGTTGTGGCCCCGGTCCCGGGCAATTAGGCCATTGATCGAGCTGTCAAGGGTGGAGGAGAGCAACGATATGATGTGATCAGTGGTGACACCCAGTGGTAATGTGTCGCTCCCGGTGCTCTCTGCTCCATCCAGCTCACTTGGCCCCTGCGCCTCCCTCCACCTAATCCGATATGACAAGCTCCCCGGGCCTCCACTTACACAACAATCGCAGGCGACCGGCCGGGTCGCACCCGAGCCCCACGCGTCCTGTTCAACGTTGGCCATTAAGGTGGGTGATCCTCTTGATTGCAAACACATTACTCTGAAGACAGCCTCGGAAAAAACACAGCAGATGTCTAATCTGCGCGTTGATTATCATTATGTGCCACTTATGAGTCTGTTGACAGCACTCTGGCTCTGAGCCGGAGCTGCTGTTTTTGTTTTTTGAGGCTCCCTGAACTCACCGATTGGATTCATGCCTCATCATCAAACCATAATAATAAACAGACTGTGAGTAACAACAACACCGTCTCAACTTATCAGAGGTTATATCTCTCCACTCTGCACAAGCTCTCCTCTGTGCAGGGAGGAGTTGTGTTTTAAATGCATCAGGAAGTGCAGGCGTCTGCCTGCGGGAGACTCTCCAGACTCTTGTCATCCTGTCTTTCCTCTTCTCACCAGCAGAGGAAGTGACGTGTCACCTTCTGTCCGTCTGTCTCCTGCTGCCTGCTGGTGCTGCTGGTCATATCCCAGCTACAGCTGATGACACATGAACAAGCCAAAAAAAGACAAAATTGGGATTAATTGGTTTGAGGTGATGCTGAAAAAGAACAGATTTGGACAATTAGAAAGTATGACATTAAATGGCATATTGAACCGACTTCCCTCGCGGTTCCCAGAATGAATTTGTCGTTTTCTCTTGCAATTCAAATATTTACACGCAAGATTGGGCAGAAAATCTTGTCTAAACAAGCCACCAGAACAGCTTCAATGCCTCAATGTGACGTCTCAAGGGATCAACTTTTTTACAGTGCCCAAATATAATATTCCCTTATTAGTGTTTTCATGATCATAATAATCATATCCCATAGGTGCTCACCTGTGTTGAGATGCATATGACTCCCATCATTTCAGTACAAATGAAACCATTGCGCTCTGTGGGAGCATCTGCTTTTCTCTGCTCAATTATTGCAGGTTTTCTCTATAATCTTGTGAGTCACTAGTCTGGACAGATTATCAAGATTTGTCACTGTTCCATCATTGCAAACAAATATATTTAGCACTGCGTTCATTTGTAATGATGGAACTGCTAAAACTCACCAACTATCAACAATCAAATTATATTTGAATTGCACTTTTTCTAAACAACATTAAGTTCAAAGCACCAGTGTGTATGTCACACCGGGGCTTATAGTTCAAACTATATTGCGACACCTCATCAGAACAGCAACACAGCACTAACACACTGTGGCTTTATGGAATGACTGAGGAAGGACTCTGCTGATTTAGTGTGAGGACGAGTTTATGTGCTGATGAGTGCAGCACAGGAACCCTGGTCCTTCCCCCCCAGGCTTGGCCAGGTCGTCCGGTCACTCAGTGTGCTAAAGCCACAGCCAACCTGACCGGCATGGAACATCATGCTGTATTGGGGAAGACTTGAAACTAGAGGTCGAGACCAGAAGCTACTAAGGAAGATGCTTACTGGGTCATTTTCTCAAAGACTTCTATAGAAACGGACTTATTTTTGCGACCAGTGGAGTCGCCCTCTGCGGGTCACTCCGGAGAATACAGGCTTCAGGCGCAACCGCATTGCATTCACTTTCCAGACCCGGCGACTCCGTCCATTTTTATATACAGACTTTAGTATTTCCTTAATGGCTTTGTATCTGCTCCCTCAGATTCACCTACCACGTCCGGCCTCGTCTTCGTCAGCCTGCTCTGGAACCTTCGCCCGATTGATAATCTGCCTGACTGTCTCTCCTGTGGCCCACCAGTCAGGTCAGCCGGCAAAACCAGTTTGACCTCCTTCACAAGCTTTCATAATTAACTCTTGACACCTCTGTCTGCCTCCTGAGTCTGTACGTCTGGGTTTTAAAGGTGGGCTCTCGAAGAGCCATATGTCATGCGACAGATTAGATAAAGTAATTGTCCCCCTAACATGCAATAGGATATCTAAGTTTAGTGAACACAGCACTCTTCAGTGCGTGAGATGAGTATATCTCCTCCCTTTAACATACTGGTATTTATAGGCGAGCCGTGTGAATAATTGATCTGGAAGTTGAAGTAGCCGGTCGCTGCATCACGAGGGCACAAAGAAAAACCCGGTGGCTGTGCTGGATGGAGTCACTGGAGCAGAAGTTTCTGACAAAGATGGAGGAGGGAGTGCAGCACTCTGCTCGGCTCTCCGTCGCTCAGCTGACAGCTATTTGGGGCTTGTGGTTGGCTCCTTTCATTCATTATTCTTCCCTGAATGTGCTCGAGATCACAATCGCTGCTCCGGAGCACAGTGTCGTTTACCCACATCATTACAAGTGTTGGAACTCAAGGTCCACTACGACCAAGACCTCTGTTTCTTGTGGACCTTGCTTGAGACTCTTGTGAACTTTGAGAACTCTTTACAGGCCTTTGTCTCTTTGTGGACTTTATCATGTATGATTTCTGTGATCGCCCTTCCGTGTGTGTCTCGGTTTATGTAAAGTTACTTTCTTTCTTTTATTTAAATACTTTTCCCGCCTGACCTGCATTTTGGGCCCCGCTCTGCCAAACAGTGACAGGCACATTGGTATAAATTTGGACACAATTGCACATAATAAAATTGCTGCTGCAGGAATTCTCAATGCGTCCAACATTTACACTGTGGATACGTCCATGGAGAGGGAACAGTACACCGCTGTAACTTTTCGAGTCATCGGCGACCTGACTTCTCTTTCATCACCGCACAAAGCCACCCTTTTACAGCAACTCGGCATGGCCGGAAAGGTTCATTTTGTTCCAATAAGAACCCCTTCATCGTTAATGGACGCAGCCATCAAGGTCGCGGAGTAGGTGGACGAGGCACCACGGATGTGTGCAGCAAGACATTGAAAAGTCGTACAAATGTCCCATGAATATTCAGGAGGCTCCGTGCTGCCTGAGACGGACAACAACCGCTGAGCCCTTACATCTTCATCCTCATCCTTCCACATCATCCTAATTATGGGAGTATGTTAATTGGGCATCTGTTGCCTGGAGTGAAACTCGTCATTTTCGCTCCCTCTGCTCGTCCCTGCTTTCTGCCTCTCTTGCTGGATTGGAGGTAAAATTGTTTCGTGCGCCACCATCACACCACCAGCATTATAAATACACACACACACACACACACACACACACACACACGCACAGGGAAAATAGCAGTATAGCCACACACATGCTCATCTCATGCACAGCGTCTCGTATGATTGCCGAGATGCACGAATGCAGCATATGGCGGTGGCGGCAATCTCTGAGAGTTGTAAGCGTTGTGTGACACCACGTCAGTTGAGGAAACACAACATTTTTTCAGGGAGTGAATATGCAACGCGGCGGCAGCTGTTCCTGCCTACGATGTGGATATGATGTAACAAGCTGCCATTTGCTGGTGGCTTGTGCTCAAAGTGCGTCGCAGTTCTGTAAGAGCCGAAATTTAGCAGCGAGTTAAACATTTAATCCTGACTGGCAGTGTCCGTTGCCAGGGAGGGAACTACACCGTCTAGTGGAGGCTGGTGTAGTCGAGGTTGCTTGAGGATCAGTGTTGAAGGGTAATGTCAGAAGAAATTTCACAGAGAAAGTGAGGTGCCACTTTGTGATAAATGTTGAAAAGTTTCCTGTCCTCCCAACATGTCTCGTAGCTGGGAGGATGGGAGGCAGGCGTGTGTGTGTGTGGCCCCTTCATCTCCTCCCCTAAACCCCGCTGTGACATGCGGGAAGCACACAGACGGCCTCAGATCTCACAAGTTCCCGTTATTCACTGAGGTACGCTCAGTACAACATCACTGATCAGGGAGAATTTAAGAGGTAACTGAAGAAAACATTACAGTTTATACTTGGGATTTTTTTCTGCATTACATAGCAGACGGTGTTGAGGGCTGATGTTCATCTTTGTCACTTATTGGTAGCCAATCATACATATCCCTGTAAAATATATTTTTGGAGGCAAAGATGTAGCAACAAAGAGAGTTGTTTCAGAAGCACTTTGAATAAGTAAAAAGTTCTCTGCCTCCTTGGCCCCTGGAGGCTGGACAGGGTTCATTTGTGGCGGTGTTACATGGAGGACTGATGGTGGCGTTCTGTGGCGATGCATTAGCCGTGCTGGAGCCAACGCCTCCCTGAAGACACCTTACAGGCAGGCTAGATGAAGCAGCGCAGTTTTCAAGTGATTCACAGCTCAGGCTTGTTGCCTACGAAGGAATGTGTTCAACGGTGTGTCTCTAAATGAAAAGAGAAGGGAGAACGAGGCCTGGTTCCGTAACTGCTCTCGCCTCTCTCTCATAAGCCAGAGAGGGGAGTCCTTGAGAAATCATCATACATTGTTCTGTGAACACTCCTGCAACACAGACGCTCTCAAATCCCCTTACTCTTGAAGCCGCAATGTTTTCCTTTTGTCAGGGTCACAAAGACACCATAGAAGAGTATAAATATATATATATATATATATATACAACAAAAAAGGTATGTTGTATGCATACGGCTGGCATCGAGAGATCTCTACAGTCAGCTGAAGTGCTGCATAGAGGCTAAGCTTGACGTTGTGACCTGCCTGAAATAAAGCTATGCTCAATTAAATTTGATCCTAGATCAAAAGCTAAGGGAAGCATGAATATAGGTAGCAGAGTACATAGCCATCCATACATTAGTTGTACAGATATTCCACACAAAACTACATATCTTAACTTGATTTTAGCACTAAAGACAAAAATCAGGGGGTCACCAAATTTCCATAGGATTCATCTTCTTGGGACAATCTGTGCAAAATGTAATTTGTCTGTCCCACAGTCATTGAAACATCTCAGTCTGGACCAAAATGGCTGACCAACTGACCATCTCTTGACTACGCTGCTAAAAAAAACACACCGAAGCACGCAAATGAATTAAGGTGTGCAAGATTGAGGGGGGAAATCATGTGAGTGGATAACAAAACTACAAATATGCTAAATCAAATCTGTCACCAAAAAAAGGCAGATTTTCTGCAGTAGGTTAGAGGAAAACAAAAGAATGGTCCTGCCTTCTGGTCATTTCTCTGTTTGTATACCAAAGCCCAGGAGATGGGAATGAGCCAAGAACAACAAAAGGCTGATGGCAAGAGCAGGAGGAGGTTGATCCAATACAGACAAACTCATGCTCACAGGAATATATAAAGAGTAGAATTACCGCCTGCGGTTTTCTGCCTCTGCCAACTAGTCAAGTTGCACTTCACATCTGGTCAGGCTCATATATTATATATTGTAAAGACTGAAGGAATTTAATAAAAGGTATTGAGTGTACTTTTTTTGTTACATTGAAGTTATCAGTATATTTATATTTTCTCTTACAGTTTATTTTTAAAGAGGAATGATGGAAAGCTTTTTCACATGGTACAATGACAACCATACAAATTCTTGAGTTATGGTCAAAAACCTTTGACCACCTGTATAATCGGTTCATGCTTGAATTCCAGTGGATATTTATGTTAGATGTAATGAAATTCCCTGTATCCTGAGATATCACATTCACAAGAATGGGAAAGACAGATGTGTATACATTTAAAAAAAACATTCAGACACCTTTTGACAGATATTGTGAAACACGATCAGTAAATGAATAAGTAATTCGATTTACATATTCCCTCCTCTCTCTCCTCATAAAGTTTGACATGTTTCCTCTTGCCAGAATGACCCACTTCTTTCAAGGTCTCCTCCACATCTACAGTGTCTGAGACATTATAGGATGACAAATTTTGTCTGTCACACTTAAAATCAGCCCCCCCATATATACATATATATGTATATAATTCCAGCACTGAAGGCAATGCTGTCTACTCAACGTATTGCTTTCATTGCTTACATATCATCACTACATACTGTAGGCACTGCAAGGTAACTACTGTGACTTAAAGAAATAGATCTGCTGTGCTGTGTCACCATGTTTCATCACACCCAAGACATGTTTTTGTTTATTCATCCTTTTTTCTTCAAAGATATTCCTCTGAGACTGAAACATATTTTACATGCGAGATCCATCTATGAATTAATCACTAAAAGCAAGTACAGAAACAAAACAAAGAACAAAGACGCCATGCAAAACATTACCATAGTCACAGTGAGGATGATGAGAATAACAAATAGCATCTGAGGTGTGGGAAAAGAACCAAGGAGGGAATAATAGACAGCTGTATTCTGTATAAGAGAAATATTGTATGTGACAGTATATGCACGACGGATCCTGCCTGCTCCCCATCCTTCAGACGTCTGAACTCCCGGCAGGCTCGCTGGGCGCTCTTCCTCACCAGATTTAACTTCTCCCTCTCGTATCGGCAGGGGTCCCGCAATGTCAAGCCCGACGCCCTGTCCCGACAATTCCCCGAGAAGGACGGGGACGCTGCCGGCCCTGACACCATCCTTCAACCCTCCCGTTTGGTCGCCACACTCACCTGGGAGGTAGAGGAGAGAGTCAGAGCCGCCATCCAGGACCAGCCCGGTCCCAGCTCATGTCCTCCGAATCGGCTGTTTGTTCCGCATGACCTCCAGTCCGAGGTTCTGCAGTGGGCCCATAGCTCCCAACTCACCTGCCACCCTGGGATCCAGAGGACGTTACACTATACTATGTTATGTTGTGGTACACTATACTATACTATACTGTACTATGTTATGTTGTGGTACACAACACTATACTACACCATACTATACTATGTTATGTTGTGGTACACCACACTATAGTATATGTTATGTTATACTATACTATACTATTTTATGTTGTGGTACACCACACTCAACTACACTATGTTGTGTTATGTTACACTCTACTATACTATACTATTGTTGTGCCTGAAAGTGGTGTAATATGGACTACAGATCCATGTTGGTCCATGCACAATATTATATATACTATACTATACTATACTATACTATTGTCATGATTCTGCACCATGATTTTTTGTTGACTCTTTAAGTCTTTTTTTTGGTTCATTCATGGACAGTTGATTTTGATTTGGGTGTTCCCTTGTTGTGCTTTTCCTTGTGTATTGGTTTCTTGGTCCCTTGTCGTTGTATCCTGTTTTATTTTGAAATCCCTTTCCTTGTGTTGCTTCACTTCCTGTCCCGTGTCTAGTTTCTGGTGTCTTGTTTTTCCTGTGTCTCCTGCCCCTGTGATTGTCTGCACCTGTTCCTAATGTGTCACACCTGTGTTCTATTAGCCCCGCCCTCCTTGTGTGTATTTAGTCTCTGTGCTTCCCTTTGTCGGTGTGGAGTCGTCTTGTTGTCTTCCCGGGTATGTTCCTGTTCTTTTTCCCCCCAGTCTGTCCTGAGACGTCTGTTACGGTTGGTTTCCTGGTCGTCTTCCTCGGTCTGTTTCTGCATTTTTCCCCGGTCTGTTTCTGCGCTCTCCCCCCTGGCTCCAGTATTTGGGTTACCTGCTTTTGCCGCTCTCGTGGTTTGATTCTGTTTTCGTTTTTATTATTAAATATCCTTTTTTCGCCACATCTGCATTTGGGTCCTGCTTCCTGCTCCCCTGTGACAACTATACTATAAAGCACTATACAATACTATACTGTGATGCTCCATCTTAAATTTTGACTTTTTGGATACGTTGGGTCTGAGAGTCAGAGGGTTGGGTATCTGGAAATAACAATGTTTTCAAATGTTTTTTCATCAGAGTCTTGGAGACTGTTGTCTAGTCTGTTGAGACAGATGCCTGTCAGTTTACAGATATGTGGGCATCTAGTCTTTTTAGCCCACTGTCATTTTAATTTAATCTAGTTTGCACAACTTCATGGGATACGTTACGGCCATTTTGGTGGTGTTTCCTTCTTCTGTGTATTATTTGTAGGCCACCTGGCACATGATGCTTTACACCACTCTGAAAGAAGCCTCTTTCTTAGACAGTTTCCTCCCCCCACCTTCAGAATTATTAAATGAGCTGCAGCGTGGAGCCCAGCTCTGCTCTTGAAGTCGTCATTAAGCATTCCTTTGATTCACGTCGAATCAGAGAGAGCAAAAGATCGTCCCTGCTCTGTGCTCATGCTCTCCCGTGGATTTGTGGAAACTCATTTTTGGCAAGAAATTGAAAACTCAAATTGCCTTGAACCTGTGGCTCACAGGCAGCTCAGTGGGATGCCCCTGTCCTTTTGAACTCAGCATATACAGAGGGCAAGTGAGGGTTTTTGGAACAGCTTTGTTGACAGTTTTATTTTTCCCCTCCACATTTTGAAAATGTGTTTCTCTGTGCAACCTACAGTTTGCATCATCCCTCTTCTGGAGCTGAAGTTCAGTCTCTTTTTTTTTCTCGCTTTTCAGTGCAAGCCCGTCATTTTTTTCCCCCTCCCATGTGCTACATCCCCCAGAGCTCTCAGCTGTGTGCCCTATTTTTAGAGGAGCACTCTGGCAATTTAGCTGAACAATGTGAGTCGCATCTTCGCTTCCATGTGATCTGGTGGGATGTTGACTGCAGCCATTACATTTCGTGTGTGTGTGTGTGTGTGTGTGTGTGTGTGTGTGTGTGTGTGTGTGTGTGTGTGTGTGTGTGTGTGTGTGTGTGTGTGTGTGTGTGTGTGTGTGTGTGTGTGTGTGTGTGTGTGTGTGTGTGTGTGTGTGTGTGTGTGTGTGTGTGTGTGTGTGTGTGTTATATTTTCAGACCTAAAAGCTTCCCTTATTGATACAAGCAGTAACAGCTTATTCACCATAGAAAAAGAAAGAAGGGTCTGTAATATAACGCTGACAAGCCACACACTGTTCAACCACAATCTGAAAATTTCTGTCTGGTAGAGCATTATCTTCATCTCTTCATGAATTTGAGGACTGCTCCATTCTCAGACAGATTTTCTAGCTGCACACAGAATGCCTGTGAGTGTCCTGTCTATTGAACCGCATCGCTGTATTAACAGCTATGCTGGGTTAATTAAATGGAAGCCCTGGACTGTCCTGTGAGTCAATGGAAGCGGCTTAAATGAACTGCACTTATTAGCAGCAGGGCTTGGATGAAACATGTGAACTCACCTTGTGGCCCATCCAATCTATTGATCAGTGTCCTCCGATAGAATTAAGAGTTTGCAGAAAATGCAATAAATCAACAGAGACATAAAAGGAAAGAGGCCGTTCATTGGTCAGAACAAAATGAATGAATAACATTGTTCTTGCTTGTTTGAGCCACAGTCCGTATCTTTAGGTCTTTTGCTCTGCCGTCTATGACATCGTATCTTGAAACAGCACTAACCCTAACTCTTGAAGAGCACCTTCCTCCTGCTGCACATGAACAAACGCAGCGGTCTCTTTTCCAGGAAGAGCTCAGATGTGAGAAAGCGGCGGGCAGCGAGGGGCCGTAGTAGGACGTTCTCAGGGGAATCATTCGTGGAACGCCGAGCAGTCTGATGAATGGGCTGAGAGCCATTCAAGTGACATTGACAAAACGGTCGGAAGTCAGATTGTCATCTGAAGAGAAGGAGTTATATTAGAGGTGATGGCCTTTCTCCTTGTCAGGTGAAATGCAGAGATCTGAGAGGAGTAATCAGTAGACTTTCATCACCAGAGCAAGAGCACGTTATTTTTAAGCCGAAGCTTCATAGAGTATATCTATTATTTTCAATAGACACAATATAAAAACATTCATGTAATGATATAATAATTTGATCCCTCTAGCAGACTATAAAAATAAAAACTTGAAATTGCTCAGCATTCTATGATTCTTAAATGAAGTGAACACAGAATGTTTAATGGCTTTGTAAACTTAAGTAACTTATCATTGTGTTTAATTTGTGCAGTTCTCCTTTGATACTTGGCATTTAATAGATATTTACGTTGAAAAAAAAACCTGGCAATTTAGAAACGGGGTCTACAGAGTGAATTCTTCGGTGGTTTGTGTCCACGTGTTAAGCCACCTCTCATCTCAATTCGAGGGATATGTGACACCCTAATGGTGAGTTATTTTTTTGCGTATAATTTAATTTAATTACACATTTAAAATGTCATTGGGCAAACATAATTGCTAATGGCGAGGGACAAATTTCATGTCTACATACGGAATATATTGGTTAAATCCCCCTTGTAAAAAAATAAGACTAGAATTGTTAGTATTGAGAACTGAAAATTAAAAATCTAGAGCGTGGAATTTTGACGTTTCATAACCTTTTTTAAGTTTGCAGTGAAGTTATTTCCTATGTTGCCTCACTCGGCCCATTCCCAGATGTGCCACAGAGCTCCATCTCCTTTTAGCTCTGTTTTGGTCTCCACCAACTTTGCTGCTGGGCAGGTGAGCTTTTTTGCTGAAAATAAGTATTAGTATTTACATGATAATTATTGCATTGATGGCTTCAGTTACATTAAACAACAGGTCTGCTTAGACACTAACATGGCCTCGAGGAATTAGAAGTGTGTTAAATCCTACTGATGCACCACTGCTTTTAAGAAGTCACACTTGAAGCAGAGGGTTTCAACCTTACGGCCCACAAGCAAATTATATTTATAGAAGCTTTGCCAAAAAAAGGCTGCTTTGAAATGTTTCCAAGAGTCGCATCACCTTAGCAGCAGAGAGGAGAGCGTGTTTGTGTTTGTGTGTATGTGTGTGTGATGTCCTGCCACGTCAGATCCAGGGACGTCTGTCAGGAAAGATATAGTGCAATTTCTGATTCATCCCATTTTAAGCCAAAAAGCATGAAATGCAATTCATCCTCTGAGCGCAGACACATAAATATAAATAACTTCCGCAACTTCCCTTTCGTGAAACTTCTTCTGTCTGTGCTCATATTCCTTACTGTCAGACTGGCACATCTGCCACGCACACTGCGTCTTCTGACGAGAGAATCGGGACAAAGCAGTCAGCTGTTCCCCTGCAGGCACACGTACTCGCTTAGCTTTCTTTGAGTTCTCTATATTCGCGCACACAAAGCTGCACGTGTCATTGTGAGAGCGCGAGAATCGGGGACAGTGTTTGCCTTCAGAGCATCTTTGATCCCCCTTGTGCCGCTGTCACAGTCCATCCTGTGTGAAGAGGATACGGGACATTTCAAGATAAAAAGCTCATTCGAGGGATGAAAGAGGTGGGGAAACGGTCCTTATCAACACTGATGTCTCATCACTTCCCGTACTGAGCTCACAGATCCACGATTAATCGGAACAGCTGCTCACGTTCCTTCCGGCTAGACACCCACCTTTAGTCAGATATGAGCCTCGTTTCATGTAGAACAAGCACAAAACCCATTAAGCCTGTGCAGATAAATGGTAGAGGAAGATTAGAAGGCCTAATAAATTATGATATGAAATTTTAATCTTTGATGGCTTTAAAAAGATTCTTTTTCAGAACAATAATTTAGACTAACCAGCCTGTAATAAAGGTGCTTCGCTCTCAGGCTCATGCAGAATTTCTATCTCGGGAGGTCAGTATGTGAGAGCCCTCAAACATAGCTGTCGTGCTGTGCCTTTATCGTGGAGAGTTGACTCTTACATTGTGACACTACACTAAACCACATCTTGACAAATAGACCATAACTCGTTCATCGTCGGCCCTCGAATGCCACACCCTGATGGTAGATCTAGATATACAATAATGGTTTATCAGTGTAAAAAGTTCTGCCTTTGAAACACATTTTTCTATTTTTACATGAGAATTTTTTTTGAAATCCCAAATGAACAGAAGGTGATAACCTCGAAATAGAATAAAATGAGGATCGTCAAAATTGTCTGCAAAGAAAAGAGGTGAAAGGCAATGTACTATTCCATGGCATCCTGCATAATATATGTGATGCCCTTGCACAGGGCGGAAATTGTCTTTCTAAAATTATAAAGGGGAATAAAGGGAAATGTGTTTGAATGGGCTGCTAGGAATAATTGCATGTCCCTGATAGACAAAATATAACCAGATATATTTCTTTATCACCTCTTGTCGTAGATTGAATGAAATCTAACTTGGTGATTCAGTTATGTCAGACCCACAGCGTTTTTTTTCCGACTCCAATCAAACACATTCTTCGGTTCACTCGATGTTGCCAGGTTTGTGGTAAATGTCTAAGATCCTGAAATGCATAGGAGCTTTACGTTCTGACTCTTGTGATGTGATGTGTATTGTGTTGATTTTTGACTTCACCAAAGATGAAGATTGAGATTTTATTTTCAGAAGTTATAAATCTGCATATCATAGATGAATTACTGAAACCATTCAAAATTTGGGGATAATTTCAGTCAGACTGAATTTCAACAAACATTAAAAGTAGGCTCATACACCCAGTCAATAATAAAGACCAACAAGTCCACAACAAGAAAATAAAAAACACTATGTAACACAAAAGGGTGATGGTTATTTCCACGATAAAGAATGCATTTTTCGCAGTTTACATCTGAGAAGTTCAGGAATAGTGAATAAGACTGAGGTGAGCTGCGCTGTGCTACAGAAGTCACAGTGTCTGGGACTGAGCCAACACTCCCAGACCTCTCACTTTGAATTCACACATACAGTACTTATTTTATGAGTCATTCACAGACGCATACACACATTATCAATTCATTATTTCACAGATGAGCTGGAACTTCATCTTGTGCAGCTTCATTCTGCTTGTTTATGAAGAGATCATATTTATTTATTATAATTTGCAGCCTCGTTAGAGTAAAGTTGTAGGCTGTGTGTTTTGCAATTTTCATGAGCTGGTACATGTCAGTGGGGAACAAAGGAAATGATGTAATTAATTCAATTAAATTCAATTTTATTTGTATAGCGCCAAATCACAACATACATTGTCTCAATATCTGGCCCTCCATTGGTCACTTGCTTTCAACACGGTCACACCCTGACGCATCCTCGTACCGTGATTGACAGCTATCGTCAGAGGAAGGCCGGAGTTGGTGTACCCGCCAGAAGAAGCGATTCCACGACGTAAGTGAACGTCCGAATCAGAGAAATTCAAATATCAATAAAATAATGGCTGTGACTTTGAAATGAAAAGATACTGTCTGCCTTGTCTTTCATCTAACGATAGCTGTCAATCAGGGTTCGAGGATGCGTGTGGGTGTGGCCGTGTTGAGAGCAAGTGACCAATCATAGGAGGGCCAGTGCCTCCCCTGGTGTCCGCCCCAAAATGTCAAAAGTCCGTTTCGTCCGCGCGAGCAGAAATCAACTTCGAGAGCAGAGTTTTCCTGCGAGAGCGTGTATGCCTTCCATACACGCTCTCGCAAAGCAGACACTCGCGGCTGCGTGGCGGCTGCTCCGTTCAGGTGCCATTCTTTGTCTCCCATATGTTTTGTTTCATGCTCGCTGCTGCCTGTACAACTCTCGACTGATGTATTGGTGCGCCAAGACTAAGATCTGCGCGTGTGAAATTATATAATTTGCTCGTTGAGCATGTTTTGTCGCGCTCGCGAGATATGACATAAAACCGGATGCCATATGTGTTCATCACTTTGGAATGAGCTCTTTACAGCTAGATAGGCGCATGTCCTCTCCATGGAGTCCGTCTTGTTTCTACAGTAGCCCGGAACAAACACATGAAACACTGTCTGTAGAGAGAGCCTTGGAGGATTTTACACTCCCGGAAGGCTGCCGAAGGTTCTCCTACATGCTGCTTGGAAGGGTAGAGGTGAGGCGAGCCGGGAAATCCTTCACACCGAACCTGTAGAATAAGAAAGATAGAGATGTCGGTTACAGTATACAGACTTAGCAGCACCTGCACGATCCTCAGAAGAGTTTCAAGTTAAATTACAACTAGGTAGATTAAATAAAATGAGTTTGTGCTAACATGGTACCTAAGGGACGAGGAGCAGATTATGTGTTTATGTATAATCTGACTTATATTCAATAAACCTTAAGATTTTGGTTTGTTTTATTCATCTTAAGAAAAGAAATCTGCTCATCTTAGACGTTATATGCTAATTCATTTTGCCTTTTTTTCCTAATTAATTTTGAAATTTGACTTCTAGAAACCCCTCTTGTATTACATGTTGACATTTTCATGTAGACCACATATTGAACAATGCAGCTTCAACTCGTCACACGATCTATTACAGTGTTGGTTATTTGTTCGCCGTTTTGGCGCCGGGGTGGCTACATCATAAAGTAAGAGGAGGCTTCGTGAGTATTTCATGATTCACAGCAGAAATAACTTCATGAATGAATTCTCATTTCCTATCCACGGCGGGCTATTTTTAGCGTTCCTCACTGTCAAACCTCAGTCCTCAAACCACAACACAGGACTCCTTCGAGCTGCGACGCTGTTTTGTCCCTCCGCAAAGGACTGAGAACTCCACTGTGGTTTTGTACATTGCAGTCAAGAAGCCAGACCTGCTGTAATTCTGCACGTGAATCACAGCGCGCTGGAGCCATAAATGGACCAGTCTGCCTATTTATACTTGGTAACTGCTGCTCTGATTCTCCCCACGGACGCTGTGTGTTCACTCATCGAGGTTGTTTAACATGCGGCACAAAATCTCAGGATACAGCCATGCATCATGTTTTAATCCCCGTTCAAACAAATGTGTTTGAGCGGGGATAAAAACAACACGTTGTAGTTGAGGCTCTGATCCCGTTAGAGGATGCAACAACAAAAAAAAAGAAAGAAAAATGAAACGGAGAACCGGCTACCGGGCTTTACCTAGATACAGAGAAAAAACACACTGAAATATCCACCAGTCACAGCTTCCATGCTCTCCATCAGAGAACCTGACTCCCTGGAGGATGGGGGGGGGGGTCCTCGACACGCATGCGGTGGGGAGGGTTTGAGGTCTTGTCTTTAATAATGTCTTTGATTAATAGGTTTACTACAATTACATACATTAATAATAAGGTTGGCTACTATGATCACACAAATCCAAGATTCAGTAATATTGCGAATAATATTCAGAGTAAAATCAAAGTTTTCTCAATACAAGTGAGCAAATATGACCTGAGAGGTATTTGCAAATTCACTGTGCAAAAAGCCAAAAAGGAAGGAGATGTGTTTCTGTTGTTGCGGTGAAATTATGGTGCAATGCCAATGATAATGTTAAAATGTGGAATTTATGTTTGGCTTTTAAAAAAAAAAAAAGTGATTAACAAAGCTATTTTAAGGGTTACAAGTGTGGATGATTATTTTCTGTTTTCTCTTTGTTCATGTCTGGAGGGTTACATAAGAAAATACGTTATAGACAGCATTTTGCTTCTTCCTCAGCCTGTGCAATTATTTCATAGACTTTGTTTACACTGTCTACATTGTTTATACTTATTGTAATATGTGTGAGGATGACTGATTGAAATGAAAAACTCAATTCAATTCAAAGAAGTACCTTGTTACCCTTAACGAGGGGGGTGAGCAAGGAAGGCCGAAGCTTGCAGAGACAAAGAAACATGAAATGTATGTGATGGGAATAAATAGTTCTTTAAATGTATTAGAAAGAGGAACATCATTTAAAAGTGAAATATGACTACCATGAATATCATATGATCCCAATGTCCACTAATTCTGGCTGGCAGCTTTTGTCGGATTTCACTCATATCTCTGTTCCCACATTTCTTGGAAGAAATGTTACCATGCACATAAATATTGAAATTACAACAGCAATTTAGCCTCAGTAAATGTGCCAATCATGAAAAGTGTAGAACCCACCTGTGGACTAATCGGTCCCGACATGGAGTGAAGAAGTATCTTTTCAGACTTTAGAATAAAATGGACATGATGGTCATGAAATCATCCATAGCTTTCAATGAGATGTCCCCAAATATTTGTATTTTGTGACATATCAACTCCACGGTTAGGGTTTGATTATGTTTCGGCAACTCAAGGTACAAGGCCAACTTTAGGAAAATATTGTGGTTATGGTTAAAGAAGTCACCTTAAAAAAAAATCCAGTAGCTGAATCAGTCAAAATGAAATAGGATTTTCTTTTATGAGCTTTTGATTTGAAAGAACTTTTAGACTCTGTCTGCTTTCTGTCTTCTTTTTTTTTTTGGTATTGGATTGTACCTCGGAGTTAGGAAGCTTTATGAAGGCTGCGTTGAATTTCTGTCATAACTGATCATCCAAGATTCTACGTCCTGGGTACTTAAAAAAAAAAAGAAATTCAATCTCAAATGATAGAAGCAAAGATGAAAACGAGGCACAGATAGAAGATGACGGGAGATTGGGAGCTGGATTCCAATGTTCCTGGAGGATGACAGGCATTTAAGGCCATGATTGCCTCCTTGGGAGGAACTCGCTGTCCTAGGTCTGCACTCCCACTTTGTCTTTTTGCTGCTGGGGACAAAATGGGTGAGCTCCGCATCCTCAAATACTCTCCCTAAAGGCTTCCTCTGGCTCTGGCACACTCAGCCTCCTCTGGTGAGAGACTAACTGTGTTCGTGTTAGTTTGTGCCTCAGCGATTCTACTGGTGGGTTCGCTGCTGTTTTTAAAGGCTAAACCTTGTTTCTTCGCTGGAGTCGAATCCGGTTAGACTAAAGTAAGGTGATTTTGTCAAAAGTGCGAAGGCAGAAAGGCCTTGGAACATATTCGAAAAAGACGTAGGGCATGGAAAGTAATCTGTGGCTCAAGAGACAAATATAAAAGAATAAAGAAAAACATGTTTGGATGTTGTGGTTCTCATGTGCCTTCCCAACCTTGCAGAGTTACAGCATGTGGAAGTTGCTCTCCACGTAGTACAGTGAACGCCATTCTTGTTACGGAATAAGGTCATGAACCCCCTGGGCACAATTAGTCTTCATTAGTGATGCACGGGTCAACTGTAAGATCATCTGCCTGACGTGTGTGCATTTAGAACTCGTGTACAGTGCATGAGTGGGGATGATATGAAGTTCAGAAACCCACATACTGTATCTGCATATTTTTTCTTAACTGCTGCTTCTCAGGTTTGTATGGTGCAAGAAAGAATACAACGCACCCGAGGCAAACTGTACAGACAATCTGACAAAGAAGCCTGGGAGCACACCAGTGGTGGTTGTAGCTTGTGTGGCGCCCTGGGCGAACACGTCCTGAAGCGAAATATATATCGATGTCAATGAAACTAATAATATTGTAGCATATAGATGCAAATTAAACACACAATAAAATGACATACTTGCTGACAAAACACACAAATAAAAACTAGATTGCACAATTCCTATATCACACGAATTTTACAACACACTACTATTGCACACAGTTGCACAACAGTCACCTAAATCCTGACCTTCCAGCACAGAGGCCAAATACACAAAGTTGGTAAAAGATAACCCAACACAGGGGGGAACAATGGCATGGTGTACAACAAGCAAAAGACACACAAGGCAAGTCATTCCAAAGTAGAAAAATGACCTCATAATCCAAACAACTGAAATATCAAGCTCAAAGTTGATGAATTCAAAGATGCAAAGGAAAAAAATTAAAAAAATAATCAAAAGTCCTGAAGCGGATCCTAGCCACTTCCAAGCTCACTAATGACATTCGAAACTTAAGAAAACATATCAGTTGATTTGCCGTGATTGACATCCCTGCCTAAGACTGACTTTGTATTCATCTTATTCTTACTGTTTATCAACATTAAGTCCAGAGAAATATGTTGTCCCTTAGTGCACTATGCATAATGCATAATAATCTTATCATACACAACCGGAGACGGGGACACCAAAATATGACTTTCATCCCCTGTACACAGTATCAATAAGCCCATATCTCTCGTCCCAGCTCTGATCGGTGTTTTCACCAACAGTAATGATAAAACAGGAGGGAGTGTCAGGCCCAGTGGCCATGCTGCTGAGTGTCGACATCGCCATAGCGATGACAGGTTTACTCATACGAAGGACTGAACCCCAGGCTGGCATGTCCCCCGTCGCCGTGCTTTTGACCAGGCACAGGACGCCGCTGTTGAAATTGTGCAAAAAATCAGCTCATCTTCTTGTACACAGGATCGGTTATTGTAGCCGTCGAGGTTCTCTCCGGTGGAGAAAACAAGAGAAAAAAAACCAGAGATTGAAGTCAAGCTCCGATGAAATCAAAGGTGTTGAAGTTGTAGCCGCCTCTGATGCATCCAAGCCATTAAAACTCGAAGTTGACGCCTGTTAAAAAACCACTTGAACGCGTTCAAACTTTGGCCCCGCTGGTCCCCTCGCACAGCATTTGATGAGGGGACTGACGCCGACAACGCCTCCGTGTCTCCGGCGGCTTGTGACACATTAAAGCACAGCTGTTGTGAGATAATGAGCGTCTGTAGCACGCATCTCTATCTTTACCTGGCTATTTTTGACTTAATGAGACATCTAAAGCTGCCAGGCTTGTTTACTCGTTCACATCCGCTAACAGTGTCTTTGTCATTAGTGAAATCCAGTCATGAGTGACGTTTTGTTTTGATCCTTTTTTTTTTTATGGATGGTTTTTGTTTTTGTTTCTCTACAGGCCGTAGACTAAAACTGTAATGATAAAAAGCCCATAAAGACACCGTCACAGTTCATGTTTCCTCAGTGGATGAAGGTGCGTTTGGTTCAGTTCATTGTCCCCTTTGCTGTAGACTCGTCCAGACAACTATAAACTGCACTGGGACGTGGCAGCACCATTTTCCCTCCGGGGGAAAAAAGATAATCTGACAGACAGAGAAGATAATTGCGGATACCCTACTCACATTGAATTTTGAATAGTAGCTCCTTTGGTACTGGTGCTTTATGCACACTGAAAAGTCCTTGTCATGTTCTCTGTTATATGTAAAGACATATGAATATGATATAGGGATGCGTGTAATGCATATGCCTATTGCAATGCATACATTGTCTCTGACATTTCATTCTATATGTATCCCCTAATCACATGCAAGCCTCAACAGTAAATCTCCCTAAAATGTAGTGCTTTATCACTGTGATATTACAGTAATAATGATGTTTTCATTTAATTGGCAGCTGTAATGTATCCAAAGTTAAAAAATGTCCTAACATGTTAAATCGTTTGTGTGTTGTGTATTATATGTGTGCTCATGCTGAGGTAAATGAAACTACTTTGATTTATATCACTGTATGTGTTCAGGCGATCGGTCCTGGTGATTAGATTAAAAGCTGAATGAAATGTCATATGATGTTAATAAAATACAGCATAGACGTAATGTAGAAAGTGCTGTAAAATTATTGAAAGAACAATATTTGTTCATCACTATCACTCACACATTGGCCAAGAGGTCTCGTAGTTTAGCCAAAGCTTTCAAGTCTCTGAAATAAGTAACATTATTGGTAATTCTGTTTATCTCCATATTCAAAATACTTCAATAACTAACATATCTAAAATTACAATATGCAATCAGCATTAGACAATAACATACCCCACTCATTCTAAACCTGAATATTCTAAACCACTTGTTTTTGCAATTTTTTTTTATTTCAACCAATAATTTTAGTGTTTATCAAATAAGACTAACTATAAAATGACGTGGCCAGCGTTGTGCCATTTGTGCTCCTGCTCAACTGTCGAGACCAAGCTGCTCCTGAACTCCAGTAAATTAGTCCAGTTTCTAAATCTGATGTGGCGAATTATGAGCTGCGCAGTGAGAACTCCGACAACTCCTCCAGTAGAGCACAGACAAGAATCTATAGATCAAAGGTCTTGCTCTTTCTGTCCACATACAGTCTGAGATAGCATTTGGAGATGATGCACAAGTGTGGGTTATTGTGACGGGGGGAATGGAAATCATCACCAGAGCGTCAGTAGGTGCGAGGTGTGAATGGGTGATGGCCATGAGAGGTGGAAGCAAAGCATTAACACAAGGACACCTCCAGGCGTGAATTAGCACTGACCTTGTGAAGTGATGGAAGACCGCAGTGTGTGTGCGTGTGTGTGTATGATGTGAAGCAAAACAACAGGTGTTGAATTTGAGCTTAAAATGTATTCCATTTTGTAATGACTTCTATTACTGAAATGGTGCTAAAATGTTGACAGACAAACCTTGTTCTGTGATGAGGTGACATTCAGGTGCCCTCGGTTCTTGTACATGCAGTCCTCATCTGTTATTTCAACTGCCAGGGACAACATTCATGCTCTGCCAGTATGCTACTGTCTGAAAGACGAAAACACTTTAGTAGACATTGTGGACTCTGAGCTGCTTTGATAGAATGTTAATGTTAATTCTTTGCAAAGATTGTGAAGTGACTTGACGGTGCTACTTCTAAAAAAAAAAGGAATTCATAATCCATATTCAGTCTGCTGTTGTTGTGTTTTTTTTCCAATCATTTCCCCATGACATTTCATTTATCAATGACACGGTGCGTTAATGGATGAAGTGGCAGACAGCATGCTCACCCATGCGTCTCCCTAATCTCTTCTCAGGGCTTTGTCCCAGCAGGGTGGGGGCCGAGCATTACCCAGATTCAACCAAAAAAGACTATCATATTATGAAGAATAAAATTCCATATTATGTGAAAGCGAGGGATGCTGGTAAATTGTGTGCCAAAAAAAAAAAAAAATGTATGCATGTTGCATCAACAGCAGCGGCATTATATCATCCACGGGTCTGATCCTTTGGTGACACGCACTGGCAGGACAAATATGATGTTCGTATCAACCCCATAATCTAGTGGCATGTGTCCCTCTCACATGTTTGTGGATGTGGAGCAAATGAGATTGGAGATGGCAGAGCAGGATAGGATCAGAGGATGAGCGAATGGTGTCTCCTCTGCAATCTGTACATATCTGTACATTCCTTTCTTCATTATAGCGGAACCATTAGTGTGAAAACACACACTGCCAACAGGGGGAATCCTGGGGGGCCAGTAATCTCTGCAGACACACAGAGGAGCTGAACACATCGAGCCCGTCCGTCAGGTTGCCAAACACTCTCGTCTTGATGGCTCCCATGTCCCTCAATGGCCCCCACCCCCATCGATGCCATCATCCTTAAAAGATTGAAAAAACCACAAAGGATTATCCACTGCCCTCCTTCTTCCATTACGTAGATTGTACTTTGGCATTATGTGTACAGGGATGATACACAACAAAGACAAGCACACACTTTCACAACTTTAGAGGCTTGAAATTTGCCGATTTGGATTCTGGGCCAAATTAGTTACCTGGTAAACATAAGATGTGTGTGCGCAGTGAGTATTGGGATGATACAATTGTCTCCAGTGATTAATCAGCTCTTAATTTTAGGAAAACACATTCTGAATTAGTGATTGCAATTGTTAGAGAAGCACATGAGACAATGGCTTCTAAAATATAAAAAAATATATAAATGAAAATCATGATTAATTATGTATTCTGACAAAATTGGAGAAGTTGCAAAACCTCAATGTTGCAAAAAACGTTCATATTAGCAGACGCTCTTCTCCTCAGCCCCCCTGTCTTCTGTCTCTTTTCCTTCCTCCCTCCTTTCCAGACCTGCCATTCTCCCTCCATCCACAAGATGTCCCCGGACTTTTTTACCCCATTTCAATCTGTCTTCAGTCTACAGTCCCTCACAAACTATTAGAGCTGGACCATCGGTCCAACATTGTCTCAGTTGACCAAAATCAGTCAGATCATCAGGTTGGCTGCCCAGTGTTCTGGCCTCCAACCTCCATGGTTCTGCCTGGTTCTCAGCTTTGCCTGTGGGCCTGTCCAGTCTTTCGGACCCTGGTCGCAAACTCTTGATCCGTTCATCCTGCTCCGTCTCCAGACGCGACCTGCCGTCGGCAGCAGTCATCGATCCTCAATCACCTGGGCTGATCTACCCACTCACACGCCAGATGCCTCATCATCTCAGTCTGTATTATATACCTGTCATTGTCACCAACTGTCAGTCTATGACTGTTTGCTCACTATCCAGAGAATTTGCTTCCTGTGTTTAGATCTGTATTGTAACCTGTTACCTGCATCCGCCCACCAGCCAACTGCCTTTCCGCCTGATTATCCAATCGTCCACATTAAAGGCCCCAGTGTGTAATTTTCTGGCAACTTCTGGTGAAGTTGCAAAACCGCAACCAACTGAGCAACCGACAGGGACACCTTAAGGGCGGTGAATCCATTTCTGGTTTCCGGCAGCGCTGGAGATTCAACGCAAATACTCTGGACTGCTTTGTGCAACCGTATTCAACACGTACGTAGCAAACATGGCGACTTCCATGGAAGTCGGGGTCCCCTTAATGTAACTATTTTTAACTCATTCAAAGCTGACGAAGAAAAATTGGTTCTTTTTTTGCAGGTGATTTAAACATATATGTTAGTGACGTTACTGCCAGTTAGCTGGTGGTCCTGGCATTGAATTTCTGTGAATAAGTTCTTCTAAATGTTACACACTGTAGCTTTAAAGCCTGTTTAATGTTCCCATTTTGCGATCAGCCAACCTTCGGGGGCCCTCTCTGCCCTAGTTCCTATCGACAACTTAAAATTTCCTTGACAGATTTCCCTTTCGAACTACATTAGTGGGAATGCATGGAAGGTTTTAAATATCTGTCTGAATACTGTTTCAGTTCCAATGCGACTTGACCTCAGTGTGGCCTTCGATACCGTTGACCATAAAATACCTCTGGTTGGCGCAGTTCTCATTTGGTGCGGATCGTATCTCAGAAGCAGGCAATCTGTGAGGGTGGAGGTGGCTCAGGAGAGCACGTCCTGCCGCCCCTGTGAAGAAGCTTCCAATGCGAAGAGACAGAGACAAAGACGAGCGGTGTGCCAGAAGCCGGACAGTGTCATTTCAGTTGGTTGATGTTTTGTGTTCGTTCTTAATAAAAGAGTTACCAGTGAGCGGCTGTTGTTCCGGGGTGTGTTGGGTAACGACAATGTCACATTTCATCAAGTAACTGAATGTACTTTATATTCAAGTGCACACATCAACAAGTTACATAAGAATACAGTCTATCGGTCCACCCAGAGCTGTCTAATGAGAGTCGCGACACAATGGGGGATCATGTAGAGCCTCTCAATAGTTCCCGGAAGTGAGCAGCAGCGCATTGGAGTAGCAGCAGAATGGTTCAATGAACTGTCTGTGTTGCAAGATGTGTGGTAAGATGTTTAAATATTCAGATTCTATATTATCAGCACATATGAATCAAATCAACATGCGCATGAAAGCATTTTAGTGGATTATGATTTATGATTATTTATGATTCATTTATGATTTCAAAAAAGGCATCGACTAACTACGTAGAGTAACTGCATAGGCATGTCGGTCTGCTATAATGTAAATCGATACATTTATTGACTTCTAATTACCAAAAAAATCGCTGTTCTGTCGCTCTGAATAAAGGATTCGAATTGGGCACCGAGAACTTCCGAGAACTTCCGGGAACTATCTGAAGTCTACATGAGTCATGTGATGTGCAAGCATTTTGGACTTCCGTTGTTGCGACTCTCATTGGACGGCACTGGGTCTACCACCACAATCACAGCCCACCCTGCTGAAGATGCAATGCAATCTGAAGGAATCATCAGCATGACATGTGGAGTCCTTACTTTAGTTTCTCTGCTTGATGAAAGCCCAAGTTTTCCAAATCAGCCCTGTAGGCTAGCTCTGGTACAATGCATCAAATGGTTACGTTTATGTTTAAAATTGTACACGGTCCCTCTAATAATAATGAATGAAACATCTCTGTGCTTTCACAGACTGTGGTGTGACTGAGACTGAGAATGGCAAGAGTAGAGTTACAATGTCCTTCTTTTTTGTTTTGTTGGACTGAAGGGCATGTGACTCAGAACTAGTTCTTTTCAATGTGCTGTCGGCTGTCCGACCACGTCATTAATCAAAATAAAATAAAATTTCAGGCTTTCCAAACAGCCACTCGGGAAGCCGGAGCTAAAAGCCGGTCGTGATAAAGAGGGGGAGATGAAAAGGAAGACGTTCATTGTGTTGCCCTCAGACACACACACACACACACACACACACACACACACACACACACACACACACACACACACACACACACACACATTTGAGCACATGGAAAGTCTCACAAACAGTTGTGTAACTTGCAACAAAAGAGAACTGGGGATCTCATCATCATGTATTAGATACTAAAGAAGATATGAACGTGTGGAGGATTTGGAGTTTTGTAAAGTAACGGGTGATGTAACACATTACTTTAATAAGAAAAGTTATGTAATTACTTCTCCAATGACTATGAGTAACAGAGTTATTTGAGTTTAACTTGCCTAAGATAGAAAGCAGAAATGAGTGTGGATGTTGTTCTCCAGTATCTTTGATGGATTATTTAATACCACTGTATTTCTGGTCTATTGTTTTTATCTCTTTGTATTCTATTTAATTTCATCTCATCCTATGTCACATTTTATTTCATTTCAACTGTTATTTTTTCCCCTTTTTTTCTTTTTTTCTTCAGTGCAAAAAGAGTGGAGATGACACAGGGATGCTTGTCGTCCTGTGTGACTCAGTTGTCAGTGACTCTCTGTCGAGCTGTGACGAAGACAGATTTAGCTCAGGAGCGTTGATTGGCCATGTCAGTTAGCTTTATGATAGGTGCCATTGTCCTGGAACATGTCACGACATGCGCTGGCGCTGCTTCTTTCACGAGAAGTCTCCACAGGTCTCGCGGTCCAATTTCATGTCGGGTTTTGAACTTCTGTGCTGCCACCGATTATCCTCCACTAAATCTGATGGACGGAAAACATACTAATGCCGTTTGAAAAGTTGTACAGTGAACCTTTGGTAATTCAATGCCTGGCGACGTCTGTTAAATTACATACACCATAATGTCGGGCAACAAAAAGAGATTTTCTATTCATTATTTAATTTCAACTGAATTTATTCAATGATATAAAATAGAGAAAAAAGTTTAAGACGTCTATGAAGTAATCGAGAAAGTGATTATTCATGTTTTTGACATATTGTGTCCGAGCTTGAATGTTTAAGTACTGCTATTTTGAAATATGTAACTTTGAATTAGAATTACACTGCCTATGAGCGGCTGCACAGCGTACTAACCCTGTGATTTATCAGTAATGACGATCCTGATGCCTCTTCTTCATACAGGGTGTGGGAGCACATTTGTCAATGTAAATGACAGCAATCACAAATAGCAGATAATAAGTGTCCTGTGTCACTTGGAAGAACGCCATAGGAATCCACATCCTTCATTTAGAGCTACTTACTGCACGTGCATACTGTGACCACTGTGAGGAGAGGGTTTGAAAGGACATTTTCCAAAGTGTGGCCTTGGAGTCTGAATAGGTGAGGGGGAGAACAAAAAAGATGCGTGGAATCCAGTACAACAGGGGGATACAGTGCATGTGATTACGCTGATTCGAACCAGCTTTAGTCTAAGTAAGTGTAAAATGAGGAAAAAAAGAAAAGAAAGGCAGGGGTATTGTCATGTTAAAGTTTACCTTGGTCTTTTGTTTTGTTTTTTGTGTCCTCTGCAAGGCGATGCTGGTGTGAGTGAGTCACAGGATTTTCTGACGGCGGGCTGGGTTTATAAACCTCTGCCAGCCCTCAACACATGAGTCTGGAGGCCACTTGTCTCTGCGGTCTGTCACGGATGCACATGCAGCAAGGTCCAGCAGCCTCAGCATCCTCGCT
The DNA here is from genome assembly GCF_022379125.1 of Scophthalmus maximus. Classification (NCBI taxonomy): domain Eukaryota; kingdom Metazoa; phylum Chordata; class Actinopteri; order Pleuronectiformes; family Scophthalmidae; genus Scophthalmus; species Scophthalmus maximus. The sequence continues at coordinate 21,926,079 of NC_061520.1, read as the reverse complement.
CCTCGCCCTGGCGGGTACGGGAGCGCAGGGCAAGCTCTCCATCATGCGGTCCTTCTTCCTGCTGCTCTTCTCCCTGTTGCTGGTGTCCCATGGCTCCTCTGCCGTCATCACAGGGGTAAGTGGACGCAAACAGGTGGATGCCTGTCGGGGCAGTGGGAGGCTCGCTGCATGGGAATGTTCTCCACGAGTACTTGCTTTTCAAAACTGCTACTTTCAAAAGAAGAAATGTTTCGCTTGGTGTGCACAGCTTAATATTTTCCTTGGTCTTAAAAGAAAAATATTTAACACAAGAAAGTCAGAGTCTGATTGTTTTCAGCACTTCACACAGAGGATACTTGTCTTTAATTTAACCTAAAAGGAAGAGGGAAATGATGAAAATATTAAGGCACAGTAGAATAATGAAGTATATTATCTATGCTTCTATCATGTCTGATTAATGCTTAGACCAAAGCCTCATTGTAACATATATCCCTCTCTATATTTTTTTCTTCTAAATACTGTAAAGTTATTCTCCAATTTCTTTTTGTGAAGGATTCAAATTTTTTAAGAAGTTCAGCAAAGAAAAAAAACAACCTTTTGTTGAAAATGTCAAATCATACAGTATTATGAAGACCTTTAATCTTTTAGGAGTTGAAAAATGAAGAAGAAAAAGACTCATAAGGATTAATGAATGATAAAACTAAGAAAAGCCACATATAAATTGTGTTTTAGGCATCTGCATGAAGGGCAACTAAGTGGAGAAGCTAGCGCAGTGAATCCTTCAGTTTATCCGTTAATACATATCCAAGGTTACAGTACTTTGTGATTGATCGCCCGATCAAAATCATCATTTATGACCATACTTCATTGCAATAACCTGCTGATAAAACACCCATGCCTGTCACAACCACCCTTGAATTGAGAGAGGAGCATGTGGCCATAAAGCAGAGAGGGATTTTCATCCTCGTCTGTCACATGAAATCACTCGTGCTCCTCTTCGTCGTGTTCCCTCTCCATCTCATCTAGAGTTACAGCTGTCACTCAGATTCTCATCCCAACACTCAGAACTGTAAATCACCACCAGTCCTGACGGGGTTTAGTTGAGGTATGATATGACAAATCTAACAGTAACCATGAGCATTTCACACTGTTTAGGTAAAACTGCTTTACGGTGATTTACTACACAACGCAACCTGCCTTTATCCTTGAAAATACTAACTATCACATAATGAATGCCATAACATTGCAAACACGTGTGCCTTATAAAATTGCGTACATCATTATTGCATTCATCTCTGATTAGACATAGGAGCAGTTACACCAGTGACGACTACATTTCATTAATGAAAACATTTCAAATCGGAAAACTGAAATTGTCTCATAATGTGAAGTTCATATTGGAAAGTAATTAGTATAGTGACGGCATCTGAACTTGTGTCCTTGTGTGTGTGTGTGTGTGTGTGTGTGTGTGTGTGTGTGTGTGTGTGTGTGTGTGCCCGCACGTGTGTGTAGGCATGTGAGAAAGACTCTCAGTGTGGTGGAGGGATGTGCTGTGCAGTCAGTTTATGGATCGGCAGCCTGCGTATGTGCACGGCCATGGGACAGGAGGGAGACGACTGTCACCCAATGAGCCACAAGGTGAGATCTTCCGCAGCAGTCCGACGTCTCTGTTCTCTATGTAGTCTCCCCCGTGAAGTGTCATGCCATCGCTTCGTCTCCATGCCGCGGTGTCATGGCGCTGATGACACAGGTTATGCAGTAAATGGAACTGGTCCAGGACATATTCCCGGTGACCTTGAGAGCGGCAGATAATGTTCTGTCGTTGAGGTCCATCGTCTTGTCCCTGTCGTCTTGCTGCAGCTGTTGGAATGAAGGGTGTGAGCCGTGAGGGATTTTGCTTCAGTGCAATCACTCCGAAACTGACACAGGAGGCCAGAAAAAATAATAATGTCAGAGAGGCTGACAAAAATCTTGTGTGTTGTGCCTCGTCTATTTCGCCACCCTCCACTGAAACATATATTACATTTGACGTGTTTCCTTTTCTGCTTCCAGGTTCCTTTCTTCGGCAAAAGAATCCACCACACATGCCCTTGTCTCCCCAACCTGTCGTGTATCACCGTGCAGGAGGGCAGATCCAAATGTCTCTCACCGTACCAATATCCAGACTACTACCTCTGAGGACCAACACAACTGTATCTCTAGCTACAATTTCACAATTACTATATTATATGTTGTATAATGATAACATGTTGGCTTGTTATTGATGGCCCCACGATGTAAAGTATCAGCGTATCTGATTCATAAGGTGTGAGCAGGCTGCTTTCAGGCTGTTGAAAATAAAAGGCAACTTTTCACGATCACTGTCTTTGAACAAATTCAAACGTGGATTTTCAGAACGGTTGATGGCATTGGACCTGAGCAACGATTGCTCGGGCCTCACCATGGTAATAATTCAAATACACTGGTTTTTAAGTGTTACAATAGTAATCTGCAAGTTTAACTCTTTTTCAGTTTTAGTGATCTTCCAGCTGCCCTGTAGGGATGCATGAGAAGGAGCGCACATTGTTTCACCGGTAAAAAAATGTCATGCTGACTAAGATGTACAAATTGGGTTACAATTTCATTATCCACTCATGACCACAAAGCAGATGTGACAGTATGTTCTTTTCATTCTCAAGCGCTTTCCTAACCGCAGAGTACAAAGGAGAAAAACTTTGAGAACATTCTAATTGGCTTTGAAAGACAAAGGGAGATGAGTCTTCTCTTACATTCACCTTGGCAGCATTTTTTTTTTTTTTTTTTACAACTACGGGGAACTGTAGGACATCCATGATATGATTCTCTTTCAAGGCTATGATTCCCAGCATTTGTTCAAGGCTTAAAGCTATTATTAGATTTGTCCAATTTGTCACCCCATACACTCGCATCAATCTCAAACTTAAATAATGGATAACACCCTCGATGGCTCGATACATGATATATGGAGGTTCTTAGAAACAGAGAGGGAAAATGCTGTATGTATACAGGCAACTTAATCTTAATGACTTCACACTGAATTATTTCTAATTCACTGCAGCAGCGTAACAATGTGCAATATCACATATCAAAATGAACTGATTTGTGATTCAAAGATCATGTCAGCTGTTAGCATGATTAGAGCTGAAACAATAGGACAATTCAGTTAGAACAATACTTTGTTAATTTTTTGAAAAAGGGGAGGGAGAAGAGTAAAAATGTTATGTGCTGATATTAATGATGTATGACAAAACTATTGAATGATATACATATATTCATACATGCTTCAGGCCTATATTGGTATTTCAGTTTATAAACGCTGTCACCACTCCAAGTGTCCATACACTCTCTGGTTCTGCTCCACCAATTTTTTTTTAAATGTTGGTACAGTGCAATGGATGAATGGAGTTTTTTTCTGATTAAAGTTTCATTTTATGCAAAGCTATTTAAAGCTATTTCCAGCTGCCCAATCTTTTTTTTTTTGGGGGGGGGGGGGGGACCAGAGAGGAGGAGCAAGGTTATCATTGTGGCTCAGTGGACTGAAATACAAGAGAAGGTCAGTGAAAGAGTTGGCGGTGAAATCCCAGCAATAAGACTCCCATTTCCCCGGCATCCCCGAAGACGACGCGGTGTACCAAAACTACCCGACCTGCATCTGCGTTGCACCGGGAGCACGTGTGGACGAGCGCCTTCCTTCCTGCAGCCTCTTCCAGGGCCCCTTCGGAAATTACACCGTGAGACCCTCGGAGCGCTGGTCACAGAGCACGGCCGGCTGTCTGCAACAAGCAGGCGTGTTGTGATGCTCATGGTAATGGATGCACAGACAGGGACCTGCGGAGCGTCGGTGTCGAATGGCAGATCAGAAGGGGGCTCGGGAACACCTCACTAAATCACAGTCACTTCAGTGTGTACTGAAGGAAGAGCTCTTTACAAGCTGCAGTTGGGTTTAATGGAGGCCAATGTCAATGAATCCAACAGCAGTGAGCTGAATCAATAGCCTGCTACTGGCTTAAAGAGGGAGGAGGGGGACTGGGAATAGAGGGGGTCTGACATACTGGTTTTCCCCCAGATATAATTAACTCGAAAGCAAATAATTCTTTTGTCGGCAACGTGGAACGTTGGTGGTAAAGTGTCAGCTTTGGTGTCAGAATCAAAGAGCAAAGGTGTCTTTTTGGATTCTTAATTTTTTTTGAAACTTCCAGAGTCTGTTTCTTTAAATATTTGATTATGTTTTATACTTTCTACTTCAATTAAAGGTGCTGTTCGTAAGTTTTTTCTCTGAAGCAGAAAGTGCTTTCTTGGCAAGAGATTCAGCCATTGTTGCATTTACAAGACAAGAAGAGACAGTCTGCCCTCTGAGCAGGTCTATTTACTATCTACAGTGGACTGGGTATTAACATTGGCATTTCTTTCCTGGTTAGTAAAGGACTGAGGTTTGATGCTCAACTCACAACGATTCTTCTAGAAAGGTAATCAAACCAATGGACGCCAACATTATCTGCAATATAGCATTAGCAAAAAACGTACAAATAGCTACTTTAACCTTTGCTAAATTTTTGTTTGCCAACATGATCGTCTAAACAGCTTTGAGGCATTCTTCACACAACAGGAATATCATTTTTGCGGCGGTAATATTACATTTTCTTTCAATTATTTGATTGCCGATCTAAAAGTCAGGGACATTTCAGTATATTTTCAAAATTCTGGAAGCAACCAAAATTACGTATGCATATTTACGTCTTTAAGCTTAAATCATGATATTAAAATAGTCACCCTAGTGTTATTGTTGTTAATGTTATTGATCACCTCGTCTTGGGCTAAAGGGATTTGAAATTTTAAAAGAAAGTCTAAACATTACAACTTGGAAGTGCAGGATGTGAAAGAAGTGGATGTTTCTAGGGCACGGAGGGTCTGGTAAAAAACACTATTCAACACATGACCTCAGTTTCTTAATAGCTACGGCCTGACATGGCTATGGAAACATAAAAATACCAATGTCTTTTTTTTATAATTTAACAGACGATTTGTTTCAAATGCCAGGTGCAACTCTGACTTCTTTGGCAACTTGAAAATCTTTTAACATGTTTCTCACCTTCATTTAAAATCGGCAGCTGAATGCAACGAGCGCACACTAATTCTCAGGTACAAGGAAACATGAGAAAACACTGAAAATAGAACCCGAGGCAGGATGAGGGCAACTGAGCTCACTAACAAGAGTAAATGACATAATATCTCAGAGTGGAATTTCATATAAAGACATAGAGCGTGACGCATTCAGGAGCGGAGCCAAATCAAATAAGGAGCTCTTGTTAAAAACAGATGATAAGAGTCCAAAGCAACTTATCATCCATTTCTTTTTTTATTTGCTATGAAATACAAACGATGCAAACCTCATTTTCCAAAGCACCAGATTGTTAACATTCATCCCAATGGATCTGCAATCCTGTAGGAAGGGTGAACATACCCACTCCTCAACACAATTGACCAATGTAGATGAAGAAGAATTGGCAAAATACCTTTAAAGTGGGTGCCTTGTTCAACACAAAGAAGTCTAAGAGATTAGGAAATATACAACATATCTGGTTAAAATAAAACATAAGGAAAAGGGGAATGGGGCATTACATATTTACAAATGTGATATTGTCCCAATTAAAAGATTAACGGAAATCTGTGTGTCAATTGTGGAGCTGAAAGTAAGCCGAGGTTGCACATGTCAAAGAAATAGACTCCAGTCAGCTGACAAAATAAGTTCTGCATGTGTTTCAGTCATCAGTTCTGCAGAAGGCGAACAACCTGCAGACACAGGTTGGATTATGATTTCAAAATATACAAATGAATAGTCCAAAATCATTCACATACACTGCTGCAGTGCACCAGAATAGGCTGGTATGATAATGCATACATGGGGGGGTGAGGCAGATCTTGCTCTCAGCTGGTGAGGCAGATAAAAACACTCTGTTTTATTTTGAAAAGCATCACATTATGCTCTCATACTTTAATATGCAGCCTCATAGCTTTATTCAGTCTGAATAGTGAAGTAAGACATATTTTTTCGTCAGATAGACTTGTTTGTACTTTGTTTGTACTTTGCCACGTACAGAAAGTGTGGATGCACTGGACTGAAGTGGGCTCAGCCTCCACAACGTGCATGTAGTCTGTCTGTACATCCTGCGACGAGACACCGTGGCGCGCCTTTGGCAGCAGCTCGCCTGGGGGCCAGCGCGCTTCAGATGACACAGTATGGCTCCATGGGAGTCTGCGTGCCCAGGCAGCAGGGGAAGCAGGCGCGGAGTCGCACCCGCAGCTCCTTGTTGAACAGGAAGCTGATGATGGGGTTCGCGCCCGCCTGCGCGAAGCTCATCCACACCGCGGCGGTCAGGTAGAGCTGCGGCACCGGGGCCCCCCTCCCAAATATTCTCAGGTAGCAGGCGCTTATGTACGGCGCCCACAGGACGAGGAAGGCCAGTGTGATCATGTAGTACATCTTCCCGATGCGCTTCTCCGTCTTGAACTCGTCCAGCACCAGCAGCCTCCTGTTGCCGGGGTGAGACGCCTGCCGGATGCCGACCAGCGTCGGCGGGGTGGGTCCGCGGCCGAAGCCGGCGATCCAGTTGGCGGCGGCCTGCCCGGTGGCTCCCGGGCCGTGGAAGGTCCAGTTCTGGCTGATGGCCGGCACCAGCTGCGCCGGCTTCATTTTGCGGTGGTCGTACACGAAGCACAGCATCTTCGCGTACACGACGTGGGTCGTGGCCACGATGACGGCCAGCATCAGCATGAAGCCCAGCGTGTCGTTCGCCTTCACGTGGCGGTGCTCGAAGGTGCACTGCTCCTCCTCGCGGATGAACTTGTAGGTGCCCACGTCGAAGACCGGCGGGAGCGCCATGGCCGCGGAGAGCGTCCACGCCATGCAGATCACCGCCGCGCACGTGCACAGGTTCATGCGCTTCGAGTAGAAGCGGTGGTGGGCGATCGCCATGTACCGGGTGACGCTGACGCAGAAGAGCAGGAAGGCGACGTGGAAGCAGAAGAGCACCGACATGAAGGCGACGATCTTGCAGCCGAGCGCGCTGTACGGCCAAGCGGAGGCGCCGCCGCCGCCGCCGCCGATCGACGCCATCACGAAGGGGAAACACACGGCGGAGCGCACCACGTCTGCCAGGCACAGGTCCAGGAGGAAGTAGTAGGGAGCCTTGTGCAGCGAGCTGTCCTTCAGCAGCAGCAGCGACAGCGACGCGTTGCCCAGCAGGCTGATGCCCATGATCAGCGCCATGGCGGCCAGCTTGACCGCAGAGGCCGCGGACGCATAGTTCTGCAAGGACGGGCTGCTCTGCCCAAACTCACTCGCGTTTGCCATCTACGCAGCCGGGGTGGCGCGAGCGCCCACATCCATGCGTCCGCGAGCGGTGGCACCACTGCCGGGGCCGAATGGGGGGGGGGGGGGAAACAACAATATCACCGCGACGATCCACCGCCCCCGTGACAGAATAAAGAACCCCGGTCAGGAATAAAATCCCACTCAGACGCATCCGCGTAACGTCGGATCACATCCGTCTCGACGCGCGCTCATTGCCCCCGCCAACAAAAGAAGAAATCGAGCGAGCTTCCTTTTCTTCCGATCCGTCATCTCACAGGTGTTCCGGCACTAAACAGCGTCCGTGCGTATCGTTCCATTCGCCGCCGGATGCGGGGGCAGCCTGGTTTGGGGTCCACACGGCGGGGGGGGGGGGGGGACGCGTCTCAGTTTCCACCGACGTCGGAGGTCTCCAGTTGGTCTCTCCGAGGAACAGAGACGCGGACACGCAGCGGCGGCAGCTGAAATGGCATCAGTCCAGGGCGGTGTGTGTCGCCCGCAAAGGCGACCGTGCTCGTAGGCTCGGACGAGGTGGGGGACGCCTGCACGGCTCCGCGTCGGGTGGATGTGAGCGCAGCGAAGCGTCCGTGCAGCCCATGATGCGAAGCACGTCCGCTTGCATGTCATGAGCAGGCCTGGGATCAGTCGGGGGGGGGAGGGTGTGTGTGTGTGTGTGTGTGTGTGTGTGCGCGCGCGCTCGTGCGTGTTGCACATCATTTAACGCATAGGCTTTCACCACCCAGCAGGTCCACAACTTTGACTTTTTATTGGTATTATGTGATAATAATAAGATTATTATGAGACCGAGAAACAACAAGAAAGCTGGCAAAACTGTAATTAATTATACATTCAATGTCAACTTGATGTCTTCATTGTTGCAAGAGAAACACTGTGCCTATTTGCCTGTTGGGCATTTAAAAAGGCCTGACTGAAGAAAAGGACTGGGTAATTGATCAAGTCAAACCACTTTGATTGGATTGTGGTTTAAAATCAATAAATATTTATATTTATATTTATCACAATGTGCAACTATTGCTACTGCTCTGTATGTAGTTGATATTTGTATATTTTGTTATATTTTGTACATACCTATTGCTTTTTTAAAAATGTCTTTCTATATTCTGATATTTCCGCTATATTCTGTCCACTTTGCTTTCCCCATTGTGGGACAAATAAGGTACATCTTATCCCATCTTATCTTAACACTCAACATGTCCTGCAGTTGGAACTCATGGTGTTTCACACTGGGTGGTCATTAGGCCTTTAAGTCATAATCTGATGATATCTTCTTATGCGAAGATACAAATATTTAATGCAGACTTGAATAGGTGCATGATAAGGATTTATTATTCGCCTGTTCTCACGTGTGACGTGGTTTTATTGTCTAGATTCCAGACTTGATCGAACTCTAAAAGAGGAGAGTTTTTTTGTTGTTGTTGTGAGGCTGTTGAAAAAACCCGATGACACACTTATTAACCGACCGCGGCGAACCATTGATCGTTAAAGCAATCCAAAATGATGAAGTGCTCAGATGTTTTGCTGCAAGTCAGTCAGAGAACCTCATGCAGTGAGCTATTCAAGGGGTTGTTTTAATTAGAGGGGAACTTGGATGTTGTATTGGCGAATCCATCCCGTTTTCCCATCAGAGAGTTCAGATGAATACAGCCGACAGTGGGAGATATAAGAGTTAGAGCTGACAGTGGGGGTTCACATGAGGTAACGTGTTGCATAATGCAGCAGCAGTGCGCAGACACAGTGTTATCCAAGAAGAGTCAGCAGAGGCAAACTTGGTCTGACAAAGAAGGTCGAGGATGACCTTTTACGGAAATGGCAGTGGATTTGACAAGTGGCCTGAAAACAGCCGAAGAGGAGAGGTTCTCTGTTGTCTGACAAAGCACGTCCCAGACGCCAACACAACACTCAGGATAAGGAAAATCCAGTCTCAAATATCCCAGACGTCAGATTAATATGTGAAAGACCTCTTGCTCTCGGCAGACTTTGAATTACAGTTGCCACGATGTGACATCCTGCACTTGCTGCTGCTGCTGCAGTGATTCACCAGCTCCCCCTGCAGCCTGCTCCATGCAGCATCATGACCACAGACATTTAAGCCCCACAAAGCCTCATTACAGACCAATATTGGCATTGTTGGGAGAATTAACGCCCATGTATGGCCCTAAAAAACGACCAACTTACAACTGACCAGAAAAAAAAGAAATGCAAAAGAAATGTTCAGCACAATATTCCAGTCAAGAAGAACCTGAAAACTATAATTATTATTTCAACCATGTACGGCAGGGTTACAGTAATCTGCATATTGAGAGGCTGGTTGCTTTATGCATTATCATTTAGTGTCACTGAACCATTAAAAACAACATGAACATCCAATAAATTAAATCAATCAAGTCTTTTTTTTAAAAGAACCGCCTTGGGTTGTGTCTGAGCTCGGCCCATGTCCAGTACTTTGTAAAACTTTCCATTCAAAGAGCAACCTGTTTTTTATATATGACACCATGACCACCTCAAGAGGATTAATCAAAGAAGGACGTTAAGGAAGCTCCTACAAACATTACACATCCAAATCATATGGTTCTCACTGTCGAATGTCAGCACTGTACTGTGTTGATGGTTCAAAGTGGCAATGGTATGCTAATTTCCTTGTTGTGAAACCATAACTTTATACAGAGATTGTTATCTTTGGCTACTAGATAACAAGAAGGTTGAGTTTACCAATGGGTTTGGAGCAGCAGAGCTTTTAAGAAAGGATGACAAACAGCTGAGATTTGCTTATATTGAGCTTGGGCTTTTTAGTGACTCACTTCTTGATTAGAGTGATTAAATGCCCGAATATAGAACAAATGATATAATAATAATAATAATGATACACACTTGGGTCTGCTTGATAATGTCACACAGACATATCTCCCTGCATAAGGGGGATTCACCAACAACTAGAGCCTGCAAAGTAAGAAAGAGCCCTAGAACAGGGAACAAGGAGTTTGAGACTGAAGATAGGATAATGCGTAAAGATGCCTCACTCCATCCATATATGATATATAAACGACAAGATCCACTTTTTAGTCAAAAAATCTAATGCAGAAAAGAAGTCTGAAAAATAATTGTGGGATGGATACAACAGTACATCCTAAACACGTGGGGCACTGGTGGAATTGTCTTTACACATGTGACAACTGTAATGGAATAATTGATGCAGTCGAATCAGGACGATGGAGACCGTATGTCTTTAGCAAAAAGTATTTATTACCGGAGCTCAATATTGAGGAGATTTCTGGTACGGTACAGAGGTCAGAAAAGTGTCAGTGCATGATGTCCCAAAAAAATCTTGCTGTCCCAGTCAGCATGGTGTATTTAACTCGTCGTTATCTCCTTAGAAACGTTCTGTCTCTGTCGGAGCGTAATCTAGCACAATGACGCCTGGAGATGGCGACTGTCTTGGCCTGCCATAGATAAAATGACCTCGCACAGAGAGGAGAGGAGAGAATTTCCACAACAGAACAACTAAAGAAGATTTGCGCTGAAAGATATAAAAAAAAAAAAATTGCTTCTGGAGGTTCAGTGAAATAACACAAAAGGATGACAAAATGTACACTAAAATTTGACCTTGTTTGTCTCTCAGCGTATACAAACACGTCGCAGAAAACAGAATAACGATACATAACCAACAACAGACAACAAAGCTAAAAGAGGCAGGTACATACAAACATATAACTACTACTTACAGGAGAGCACTTTATATATTATATATTATATTTATAATCACCTGCAAAACAGGTGCCTGCTCCAATATTAAACAATTTCCTGTTACTTATTAATCTAAGATATCTGTGATAAGCAAACAACAGCTGAGATCACAGTAAGGTCAGGTTGTTGGCCAAGCTCTTGTGTAGCCCTATGACTGTTGTGTATATATGTGTGTGTGTGTGTGTGTGTGTGTGTGGAACTGATGGTGCCCTCAATTTGTAAAAGTGGCCTAAATGGTATAGCCAAATTCTATATTCTATAGAATATTAATATATTCTATATATTAATATGCTGTTCTTAGTTAATCACCAAGTTTATCATATCTATTAATGGTTCTACAGTTCAGTGTACTTCCGCACTCCCAGGTCAGCTTCGGTATGCCGAGAATCAGACGGAGTGGTACCTCACCTTCTTTTCCCCGCTCTCTGGGATGGACCAACCAACCGGTGACGTCGCTGCCCGGTGACGTCACCGCGTGGTAGCGAGGCGCCGTGTTAGTGTGTGTTAGTGTGTGTTTGTGTGTCTCTGCGTCTCCACATAAAGACAACCCGGCTGTTTCTAGTGCCTTTTCTTTTCTTTTTTTTCCTTTCTCCAGCGGATTCACCGTCGAGAGGCGTAGCTCGTCGTCGTCGGCGGCAATGGCGGTTCCCGCGGGCCAGGCGGACAGGGGCGCCCCGAGCGGCCCCGCGGTTTCCCCCGCGAGCGACATCGACATCGACGAGAGCGAGTTGGACAAAATCACAAAGGAACACCGAGAGGACGCGACGCTGCCCCTGCACTCGCCCTGGACCTTCTGGCTGGACAGGTACACACACACACAAACAATCAAACAACAACAACAACAACAACAACAACAACAACAACAACAAAAGCTATCCCCGCTTCGTCCGCGTCGTCGTCGAGAGCAGAGCCCCGGACGCGAAGACGAAGGCCACGGTTCGAGCGAAGGCCTCCCGGAGCGGGACGCAGCGGGACGCCGACCGCCTTTTCTTCTGTCCGTGTTACCGCGTCCGAGTCCGTCAGCCCGGGGGGGGGGGGGGGGGGGGGGGGGGGGGGGGGGGGGGGGGGGACGGGGGGGGGGGGGGGGGGGGGGGGGGCTGTGACAGTCTGCTGCGATCCACTGTTCCACTGGCGCAGGACAGGTCCGTTGGAAATACATTATGTCATGTTGACATAATGACCGATATGTCCCCCTCGGGGGCCGATACCGATATCGACAGCTGCTGATCTGAAGGTGTCCGTGTCCGCTATTTGTCCGAAGCGAGAAGGAAGTGTCATAAGGAGTCACCGTCTCGACACACGTTTGTGTGTTATGACACGTTTGTGTGTTAAGACCCCCCCCCCCAAAAAGGGAGCATTATTTTGAAGTAGAACAAACAAACAAACAGACAAACACGGGGGGGGGGGGGGGGGGGGGGGGGGGCATTGACAGAGGTCAGAGAGTTGTGAGTGCGGCTGCAGCAGAGCCAGACCAGTGCGTTTTTATAATGAAATGATCTTATGGGCACACCGGCTTCACAAAAAATGGCCGATACCGATAACCGTAAAATTGGGCGATATCAGCGCCGATAATCGGTCAAGCCCTATTCCGGGCCCCCTGGCTCCTGGAACCCCTTCAGGAACATTAGAGTCCCCTGACTGAAGCAATCACATTTAATTCCATTATGAATCTGCAACCATAATGCATTTCATGATGACTAGTTTAGTTTCTGACATTTGATAGACTGTTAAAAAAACCAAATAGTCAACAGTTTAACTAACAATTAAATGTACTCGGGTACAAGTACATAAAGCTGTGGTGGTGAAGGAATTATGATCCTTTGAAGAAAATACGACCAAGTCCAGTTGCTCCTGATTCAACGCCCCTTGTGGATCCTGTAAAAGTACACGCATACAAAAGCCTTGGTTTAAATGAAAAACAAAAAATAAACAGTAAATTGAAAATAACAATGCGAGTCACCTGCCCTACAACACTGCTGTCCACGAAAAGTGTACACCTGCAAAAGACTTGGTTTTGGTTTTAATGAAAAATAAAAAACAGTAAATTGAAAATTATAATGTGAGTCATTGGCCCTGAAACACAGCTGTCCACGAACTTGTATACTTGTACAGAACATTGTTGTTGGTGTATTTATCATATGCACCATATAATCTATACAGGCATGAAAATAGACTTTATAAATGATCAGATGCATGATCCTTAATAAACCTCAAAATTGTAAGTATTGTACTTAGTTTTAATTTCAAATGGATAATCAGTCATCAGTCTACACTGTATGTACAGTAGTGTGTGTGTGTGTGTGTGTGTGTGTGTGTGTGTGCGTGCAGCACACGTATCATCCTGTCTATCTGTCGGCTGAAACAGTCTTCACTCGTTGTTCCAGGTCATTACCAGGCACGACGGCTGCAGAATGTGAATCCAATCTGAAGAAGATCTACACGGTACAAAGTGTTCAGGTGAGATGTGGCGTTCATCATCGTCATAAGAGCAAATAGATCCCGTGCATGTCGTGGTTAACTGTCACATTTGCCTGAGCAGAGCTCCATCTGTGCGAGGGAATAAGCAGTTCTTTGTTAGTTAAAGCAAGAGTGGTGGAAAAAAAAATCAAAGCCATTCATCAGGGAACTTGTGAATGTAGTGCAAAGGTTTATTGAGGCCATGTTACATCAGCATTTCTAGTGAAATTTAACAGTGTCAAGCTGCTGAGTAACTAATCTGTGTCCACAGCAGACTGTGTGTTACAGTGAATGCATTATTGCTTTTTTAATATGATCATCCCATGGCCATGTGTCAGGCCATGTGTTTTCATGGAGACGTTCACCTTGTGAACAAAGCAGAAGGTCCGTTGCATCAAATGCCAAAACAAAAGGACAAAAAAGTAACTGACAGGTATTTTAATATAAAATACAAAGATATAAAGATGGACATTAAAACAGCCATAGTAAAAAAAAAATTGTTCAAGATTTGTGTACAACATTGTCCCCGCAAACATGGCAGTGAAACAGGCTTGTAGGAAAAGAGGGTGTGATGCAATTGTGTTTGATTTGCTGTGTGAAAAATACAAAGCTTATCAAAAAACATTGCTTTATAGCATTGTGCCCCTTCTCCTGATAAAGCTCTATTGGCATTTTCAAATTGAATCGCTTTTAAAATAAACTAAATGGAACCTGGATGGAGGAAAAATTCTTCTATTCTGTCATAGAACAACAACATGTTGTAGATATTGGAGTTATTAGCGTTGTGTACACACGTTGATCCATTTGTCCGTCACTAAGTAAAGAGGAAATTGCAGTACACACATGTGAATTTGAGGTCTTTTAGAAATGGTGTCTCGCTTACCTAGTTTGCCCACCAGAGAGCACTGACAGCTTTGTATTAATGTAAAATGTCCTGTCCAGTGTCTTGATTACAATAAAAAAAGGACAGATTTATATTTATGTTATGCATTTTGTTTAAAAAAAAAAGATTACTAAGGGCAGATGTATCGTAATCCGATTTTTTTCTTCAACCTCCAAACACCTGTCCCAGCATCAGTCTCACACTTCTTGTGTGTGTGTGTTTCTTCTGCTTGCAGATGTTCTGGAGTGTGTACAACAACATCCCTCCAGCCTTGGCCCTGCCTCTGAGGTGTAGCTATCACTTAATGCGCGGGGAAAGGAGGCCACTGTGGTGAGACTGTTATTATTGTAAATATTATCATGTTCCCTTTTCACTGGCTTGAACACAGGGAAAATTATAACTGTGGGTCAACTGCTGTGTAATAACCGGACATGGACTCTACACACTACGTCTGCTCTAAAAACGAGTAAGGGTTGGAATGATGTCCATCGAGAAGATAGTTGTTTTGTAAATGGACTGTATTTATATTAGAGCCTGACTGATGAGGATTTTTAGGGGCCGATGCCGATATCCATATTAGGGAATACATGATTCCTGATACCGATACATTGGCAGATATATACACTTTACAGCACATGTCAGATTCACCCATTCAGACACACATTCATACAGCGCTGCTATTTGCCGCCCTTTGTTTCTATAACATTCATACACATTCATCCACTGGAGCTGCCAGAATCTGAACCTTTTAGGGGTTAAGTGTCTTGCCCAAGGACACATCAGCATGCGGACTGGGGGAAGCTGGGATCGAACCGCCGACCTGTGTGTTGATGGACGGCCTTGAGGAGGCTCAACCCATTATCAGTTAGCCCCATTGCTGACAGCTCATGCTCTGTAGTGTCTCTGCCCCAGAGTGCGTCTGTGCATCACCCATGATTGCAGCAAACTGTAGGTGCTAGGCCCGGTCACTTTTTCCAAAACTCAAGGAAAGAAGAAGAATTAGCCATCTGCTTTGTACAACGTCGACAAACAGCCTAATCTTTGTTCCGTTACTTTGCCATTTTCAGTGTGGAACCAAAAATACTTCCATCAATCTGCTTCTCAAATGCCTTGGTGTTGCGATTGTCCGCTTAGGACGGCTTCTCTTGCCAGTGTCCACCATTTTCTTGGCAGAACAACGTAACATTTCTGAGAGGTACGTCTGCGACCGAGAACACGGTACCATCAACCAGATAAGAATGAGCTTTTGGTCCACCGCTTGCGCATGCGTGTTGTCATGTCTCCTGGAATTCAAAAGATGCCGGACAACGGCGTAACATCTCTCATTTATTTTATTTTACGCTTCTCATGCATTTGAATTCAGCATTTAATTCGGTAAGGGCTGTGGTTAGGGTAAGGGTTAGTTGTCGTTGTACATTAAAACATCAAACGACAACTTCTTTCGAACCTATCAAAACGACAACACTACAATAAAAAAGTCACTACATCTACCGCTGTTCATTTGCTTTTCTGCCGCAATTTAATATCTGCCACTGTCAAAGGAAAGGGAAAACCCCGGAGCACAAGGTGCCGCTAAAAACGACGAAGAAGGGTGTACAATCAATCACGTTGCGATCTCTTAGCTGGTGGCGGCCCTAAGAATGCGGCTTTAACCGTAGCTCATTTCTGATTTACTTCACTGATGGTTCAAGAGGACTTGCAATAGGTCGAGCTGACAGTGAGCGCCCTCTGCTGGATCACGAGACAAACTACTTCAGACGTTCTGGTGCGCTTATAGACAGTGTATTTTGTATTCAAACCGGTCATTTTAGTTTGAATATGAACTTCCCCCATGTACGAATGAATGTTCTAGTACAGTCCTAGTAAGTGCTACTCCATCTTGGCAGGAGCATCTTTCTGCAGTCGTTTCTTAGTTTGATTCAACTGTGCTTAAATCACCACATGAACCCTGATCTTATCTGTCTCACCGCTGCAACAATGTGTCGGATGTGGCTGTGAGATGGGCATCGGTGTGGGACCCAGACATTTCTTCACATTTGTGGTTAACGCTAAGTCCCAGAAGCATCACCTACTTGGTACAAAGAATGTCGTGCTCAGTTAGTGTGTTGCATTTTATAAAACCTTTTGAATTGCACGTGTTCTGCGGGGTGATAGGGTGTGATTAAGTTTGTTTTTCGGAATGTTATCGTATTTGTTCCCCACTGCTTAGCTTGGTCTTTGTGTCTTCTTCACTCGCAGTGAAGAACCTCCACGGCAACGACGTGTGTTTGTGTCCTTGTGATATATCTGAGAATGATCAGCTGGTCACTGGTCATGGATAAACAAGACGAAAACCAGCTGATTCCTGTCAACGACCTTTCAATCAATCGGTGCTTTTTTGGGGTTATACTTTAGGTTATATAACTGATATTTAGTTATTTAAGTTTGTCATATAACTTATATAGATATACATTTAGTTATAACCTGTTAAAATAAGATTTCCTCTAGTTGAATTGAACATGCATGACTGCTAATTGAATCAATACAATACAACACCTGGACGACTTCAAAGAGATGTGAAATGAATTTATTTCTCACTCCATCGTCATTCTTTGAAACCATATTCATTATTATGAGACCCTCAGTTTATCACGTTGCATGGTGGTGCATACATTAAGGTCATTACATTTACAAGGACATTTGGAGGGACACTTTTTCATTTTGACAGCTACTTACATTAACCAACTTTATTCATCTTGTCTTTTAGTTTAAGTAAAATTTGCATATTCAATATGTAATGTAAAACTGATCTTTCTTCACAGTATCTAAGGTTGTTATCATCTTCTCCTCAGGGAAGAAGAAAGCAATGCAAAAGGAGGAGTATGGAAGATGAAAATACCAAAAGAAAGCACTGTAGGTGTTGTGCTTTGTTTAACTTAATTCTCATGTCAAAAATATCACCTGATTTAAAAAAAGACTGAATTATCAATCTTGTGCTTCTTCTTGTTTCAGTCTCTAGTTTGGAAAGAATTGTTACTTGCCACTATTGGGGAGCAGTTTGCAGATTACTGTTCCTCAGGTACAGTCCTCCGCTTTTCACAAATATTACTTTTGTACTAATGTAACTTTTATGTGCCGTTAACAATGCTGCTGCTTCTTTTCTTCTGTTTTTTCCCCCACAGATGATGAGGTTGTTGGCGTCAGTGTTAGTGTTCGCGATCGGGAAGATGTCGTACAAATCTGGAATAAAGACGCAACTCTGGCTACCGAAGCAAATATCTTGGCAAAAGTCTATGAACTCTTGCCGCATATAACTTTTAAAGCTGTTTTTTATAAGTGTAAGTATTTTTCATTCATTGTTCCTTTTGGATTCAGAGACAGAAGTGAGTCTAAGCTTTGCAGATGCCTTGTCGGAAGCTATTGACTCTTATGATAAAAGTGAGACGGTAGAAAATGAAAGACTGAATTATGCACGTTTCAACTGGAGCATGTATGAACCCAGCGGAGGGTTTAGGGCAGGGATGGGTAACCTCCGGGCCTGTGAGACAATTCACAAATATGAAAAAAACAAAGAGGAAAAGTCATTTTTATGACAGCAATCGATTTTTTTTTTACGTGATAAAAGAAAATGACATAAAATGTTAGACTTACTTTTACTTCAGGGTTGTCCCTCCTGGCTGTTCGCCTGTCAGAACACGTTCATGGTGAATGAAACACACACACATAGGTGTTGCGTGCCATTGCTGACAAGCATCATGGCGACTGTCAAGAAAATGAAAGTAGATGTGGAATATGACACGTTTCAAGACACAAATTAGTATTGTAAATAAAAGACGAGCCACTGTGCCTAGTTTGCAGAGACGTGCTCGCAGCGGGGGGGGGGGAAAGGCCAATCTCGGCATTATTACACCTGGAAACATGCAGCTAAACAGGGAGAGTTGAGAGGACAAATGTGCTCAGATGACAGCGAGCTACTGGCTAAGAAGCTGAAACCTCATTTAGGAGGAGCATTTTGTGAAGGAGCATCGTTTCTGCTAGAACCAGGGAAAGTAAAAATGTTCCTTGTGTGCAAAAAACCTGCTATGACTCTGAATACGCCTGACAAGTTTGCAAAAGAGCTTCAGGCGTTTGACGAGAGGTTTCAGGACATGAGAGGTAGACAAAAGGAAACAAAACAGAAGTTTGTCGTATTTATTAAGCCGTTTAATGTGGAACCACCTGACGTGCCTGACAACTGACGAACGAGGTCCTCCAGCTGCAAAGCGAAGACGAACTCAAAGCAAACGGACAGCAAACTCCCTCTGCTCAAATTTTATAATCTGAATTCACGTCCTGAGAATTCTCTCATTCGGAGGTGACATTCATTGAAATATGCTGTGTACAGCTCTTTTCAAAATGGACTCTAGCAAAGGCCGGGTGACCCAAACCTGAAAAACCAGCTGTCAACACTACCACAAATTTTTCAAGTGCCTAAAGACAGAGAAGTCTGGAAACGCGTCTCGCTTAATTAAATTTTCTGTTACTAAGCAACCAACTGCTGAGTAGACAATCTGGTTACACCGGCACGCACATGCCCAGTGCACTAGAATTATACAAGTTTTTCAGGTGCGTTCGTGTGGACGGAGATTATGTATGATACGGAACCAAAATGCTCGTCGGGACGGAGATAATTTAGGTTTTGAAACAAAAACCTAGTCGTATAGGTTGCAGAAAAGCAGTTCTGCCATGATAATCGATAGGTTAGAGTGATGCAGTGTATGTATTCAATAATGTAGTTGGCTTATGGCCCTTAAAAGATAAAATGGCCCTTGAAAGGAAAAAGGTTCCCCACCCCTTACCATGTCTATATGCCTGTAGGTTAATCAGGGCTTCAATGATGTTGCAAAAAAGAGAAATGCCCAATATTCCTTCATACCTGCTCCACATAGGCTTCAATATTTGGTATCAAAATAATAACTACAATACTTAACTAGGGCTGAAACTAACGATTATTTTCATAATGGATTAATCTGTTGATTATTTTATCTAATCGATTAGTCGTTTGGTCCATAAAATGGTAAAAAAGAAATTGTGTTTCCCAAAACCCCAAGATGATGTTTTCTTTTGTTAACTGTCATAGAGGAGCAAATAAACCAGAAAATATTCACATTTAAGAAGCAGAAATCAGAGAATTTTGACTTTTCCCCCGTAAAAACTACTTGAACCCATTAATCGATTATGAATATAGTTGGTGATTAATTTAGTTATCGATTAATCGATTAGCTGTTGCAGCTCTATACTTAACTTTGTGATTGGTTATAAGGAATAAGGAAGGTTAATCAGAATTTCCATTGAATCCATGAAATTTACCCTGATATATTCCTTTAATCATCATTTCTGGGGATGGATATATAACTTATATATATAACACTCTTAGGTCATGGTCTAACACGTGTCCTGCATGTTAAAATGATCCGTATTTATGCTGAACACATGAAAGGTTTCACCATGAATCACTTTGACTTTTTCAGCTCACATGGAACATCATGCCTTTGAGGGAGGACGCTCAAGAAGACATTAGATTGTAATGCACAATTTTAATTTTAATTTTAAAACAACATCAAGCCTGAACTCTGTCCCTGCCTAGACGTAAAGGCTCTGTCCCCCAACCCAATCAAGGATCCTATTTTGCATTCAACGAGGACAATATCGATATATTTTTTTATAACTTTTATTGACTGATGCCTTGTTTCATTTTGACGTGGCCCCTAAAGCTGTGAGATCTTCAGAGAATGTGTGTATCCAGCGGGAAAAAACCAAACTCATCCGGAGTTCATTAGTTGATGTTGGTTTAGACTTCCTCCTCTAATGAACTGCACTGCCATGGTCCTGCTCTCTTGGCAGGCTGTGGACCTCACAATGTGTCCCTGGTATAGAGGCAGCAGCTACATAACCTAGTACCTTTTAACTGTTCGATATGTTAGATATATCTGTTTATAGAAGTCAGCTTATTCAGTGCCAAATCACCTTTTTGATGTCCTAGTGTTGAAAGTGTTTTTTTTATTGAGCTGACGTTCGTCTGAGGATGATTGTCCCGTTCAGTTTTGTGACTCTTCACCGACTACGTTGAACTTAAATCACGCTTTGAAATATTGCAGACGACTGCCTATCCCCGTCACAGCGTCCCTCGGTTACGAAGCCATCATAGGGAATCACGACATGTTCCAGCACAGATATGGCCCAGAGAAACTTAAGATCTGGTTTCGAAGATATTATTTTCTTTTTAGTTAAAGGGCAACATCCGTCGTGAAAGGTGCCTCTTTGAATGTTCCCAGCCGCACTGCATTTGACATTTCTTTGAGTGCTCGTGTTGAAAGCAGACCCTCTGTTCTCCCACAGAGAGTCACGCCGTGTCTGGTGTATCACTCTGTCGAGATAACTGCACTTTTTATTTTGCTCAAATAGCCGTGCACCTCTAGCACTTGTTGATACCCGTTTCCCCTACCAATAAATCAAGGGTGCCTATTGGGCCGCGTCCTCGCAGCCATAGATCACTGAGAAGAATGCAGCTTTTTATGTTTTGTTTTTTTTTCTTAAGGGAGCAACACTGGGTCATGGTAATCCCCTATTTAAGATTATATGTTGATGCGATATGTCGAATGTTATCATCATCAAAAAAAAAAATCAAATAAGAGATGAAGCAATAGTCATTGAGTCAGTGTAGAGATTGCTGCTTGAAAAGAAAGTACACGTTTCACTCACCTCACGTGATCGATCGATCGTGTCGTTACTGACGATCACCACCATTTTAACAGAGAAAGCACAAATGCATTTTTTTAACAATCTGTGTATTTTTTTTTTAAGGTAATTTCACCACGCAGTCTAAGTTACCTTCACTAACACAGTTAACACACAGTTACTATTTCTACTGCTTTATTCCAGCGCAGGCTACAGTAAACTGAATGCCTCTGGTGTTATTGTATTTCGCACCACTTTTATAGCTCAACGTTGATGACTTAGTTATGAGACATTTCCTTTGTAAACATGATTTTTTTTAAATTTTTGCAGTGACATGGACAAAGTGAATAAAATGTTAATTAAAAGTAAATTCTTATCTGTGATTCTTCTTGCACAGTACAATCATGAACAACAAATGTCTGTGTTGCCATTCTGGCATGAAGGGTATATGTTACTGTAACACTTGAAGAGGTCAGGTGTGTTGCAATGGCTATTAAGTTTTTGTGATGGAATTTCCAGACCAAAAATCTTTTGATCGTTACTTTTTGATTTCTCTCACTTTGTGAGTAAGTATTTCTCTTACCGCAGACTTTGATGTGTAGTAGGAAAAGCAATAGTGTCCCTGTAATACGCTGTGATTCAGCAAGCCTAATACTAGGAGCCTGGAAAAATGGAAATTTAACCAAAAGTAATTCTTTTTTAAATGACCCTATGAAGTTAATTTGGCTAATAAGTTTGTTTATTTTCACACCCAGTAGCAACATTTGCCTATACATGCATGTATATTTTATACATATATATATATATTTGTCAAGGGCTAATGTTTATTATATTGTGAAAGGCTGTGATGTACACAGCAGGCATATTTTATTTGAATTTTCTTTGATTGCTTATATATGTATACATATTCACATATATTAATTCATTCTATTTTTTTAATGTACCAAATAGAGCATTTCAAGTTAATTCAATATATGTATATATATATATATGATAGCATCATTTCAACAGTCATCCCTTGTGTTGAAAGTTCCTCGATGTAAATTCTTCAGTCAGTCTACAATAACAGCATTCCAATGTTTTCCCAGTAAATCTGACAAAAACCCAAACATCCCGACCAAAACCAAGATTAGTTGTTTTGATCTCGTAACATGTCTGACGACCGCATACGCGGGAGTTGATGTGAAAGTCTCCTGCGAAGAGGCCGACGGGGGAGCAATTACATGAACAGCATGCTTAGGTCTTTTTCGAGTGCCTCCGTGTCCCCCCGGGGTTACGAAATGCGTTCGGAGGGGCTTGTCAGTAATTTAGAAAACCAGTGCAGAGTGCACCTACTTTCTGCTCTGCATTAATGAGGCGCACATGCACTTTCACAGCCAACTGAAAAGGCTTACATTTTGGACACAGAACTCACGTACTGTATCCAGAGTCAGTAACAGCTCCAGTTCTTCTATGATTTGTCCATATATTTACGGACGCTCATTTCAAAAAGCAACACCTCACCATAGCTTAAAACGTAACTGTAAAGGATGCTGGTGAAGCTGCCATAGTTGGTCATTCCTGCTACAATCGAACCCTGCCATAACTCATTTGAGAAGCTTATGAACGCAAACAGAAAAACACTTTCAAGTACATTACATGCATTGTCATAAAATGTGGAAGGTGTTATGGTTTTGACACTTTTGTACGCTCTTGCAAATGCTGGGTCAGAGCGTGGCGTCATTAGGTCTCATCGAACCCGTTTGTTGGAAACACACCTGACTTTCTCCGACTCATGTTCATGTTCTGGTGAAAACCTGTGATCCGGTTTAACATGGATACACAAACACATCAGTGCAAAGTGATATGGTAGAACTAGTAGTTTGTATACGTAAATTTGTTCTGCACATGCACTGTACAATATAGCCTAAACGTTTAGAAGCCACTTTTAAAATGTAGTCTTTCCTTGTTTTTCCAATTTCTACCTGATTCTTCATAAATCATGGTCAGAGACACCGATGTCCTCGTGGGCTCTCTGACATCGGACACTGTACATTTGGAACACGCCAATCAAGGCAAATACAAAAGAAAAACACCTTTTTTTTCACGTTGATCTGTCGGTGTGTGTTTCAAGATGACACATTAGGGCATCCGGACAAATTCAAGATGGACAGCTGTAATCGTTACAGCTATTTTGAATAGCTTTTATAGATCTATTTAGAATTCATTTCTGAAACTAGGGAGATGCCGTGCCACATTGATTGCGCAGGCATATTTGCAGAGGTGGTTTTTTTTGTCCTTTCACTCACTGGACAGTTCTGCACTGGCCATCATCTGTACATCTCCCGCAGAACTCCTCTTCCTTTCATTACACGTTGAACGCCACAGCCCCCAGCAGCGATGAGGGAAAACCCGCTGTATGAAAGCCATCGGCCCCCTTTTGGAAATCAAGAGGAGCTCCTATTCATTTGCTTAATTACCTAATTAACAGAGAGCTAATTACTTTGTTGTGTGCGGAGAGGCCGTTACGTAACTGATAGTGATCCTCGATTCATTTTCAACTACGCTCCATCAAGTCAGGGCCTTAATCCACGCGACACATCGGCGGCGTGACAGGGGCAGGGCAGGATGATAAACTCAGACACAGATGTGTTGTCGGGTACAGATGAGGGCGCGCAGTAACATCCAGTATTGACATGCACATCAAGCCGCTGAAGAATTAGAAAAGCTGAGGTCATGTGTTAGCTTGCCTTCATAACGCTGCACTTGCGTTCCAATACTTCTCATTAATTAACAGCACACGACCAATGTTTACAATTGGGGGGGGGGGGGGATAAAGATTGGCTCAAATCCTGAAAGAAATATCCATCCATCCATCCATCGTCTACCGCTTTATCCATTTAAGGGTCACGGGGGGGGCTGGAGCCAATCCCAGCTGACATTGGGCGAGAGGCGGGGTTCACCCTGGACAGGTCGCCAGCCTATCACAGGCCATTCACTCTCACAGTCACACCTACGGTCAATTTAGAGTCTCCAATGAACCTGACCCCATTCTGCATGTGTCTGGACTGTGGGAGGAAGCCAGAGAACCCGGAGAGAACCCACGCAGACATGGAGAGAACATGCAAACTCCACACAGAAAGGCCCCGGTTGGTTTGAACCGGGATTCGAACCCAGAACCTTTCTTGCTGTGAGGCGAAGGTGCTTACCACTACACCACCCCTGTAAGAAATATGATAGAAATGATACATATTATTACAGAGATAAAAGGTCATAAAGTAACAAATATTATTTCCCCCACAGAGTTTGACACTTGGAACTAGATAAAAACTTTTTTAGTTTCATGACAAAGTTGTTGTTTTCTCTTTGGGACATCGACAGATGAAATCGTTCCCCTTTCAAGATGCGTCTGTGTGTTGGGATTTTTTTTTTGTTTTTTTTGTTATGTATTTCTTTCAGTTCCCTTAATTCATATGTTTACATCCATCACTTTGGTATTCAGCCTCATCAGTTATCGCTGTGTTGGGCCCTTCGGTCATTAAACACGACTTACTGGTGGTGGTAGGTGGTATGGTGGCATACTGATGTGTTTGCCTTCAGGCTACTAGCAACCATATATATATACAGCAGATCTTTACAAGTGGGGATATGGCATCACTTTTAGTTTGATAGAGTTGAACTGTGGAATTTAGGATATTTCATTGCATTTAGAAAAAAACAAAATACACACATGCTGTCACATGTCACTTTTAGGGACATTACATACAGTAGACTTGCATTCATTTGCATGGAGACTTACCATAACTGATCCAAACCTAAGGCATTAACCCAAAAATTTGCTCCTTTCTCTGCCGGGACACAGTTTATCCCTCTGATATTGTTCACGGTTCACTGTTGCTTTTTACAATAAAAGTAAATACTAGCATTTTAGGGGTTACACAGCTTCGTCTATGCCTTCATTTTATTCACGACTGGATGTCTGTAATACCCTCCAAACAGGCTTCACTGTATCACATTTATTGGTTCAAAATGCTGCTGCTAAAGGATTATTACCGCTTCAGGAAAAGGTGACCATATGACATCAATTCTGGCCTTGTTGCCTTGGATTCCCTATTCTTTTTTGTATTGATTTTAACATTTTATTGATGACTTTTATGGCTTTATTTAGTACAACCAAGCCCCATTTATATCAAGGATTAACTAACTCCCCATGAGCCTGGGCGACACATGAGATCAGCTGATAGTCGCCTTCCGCTCATTCCCAGAGCCTGACTGCTCACCAAAGGTTGTCCCGAACTCCAGATCGACTTTCCAGCGGAGATTAGACTCGGTACGATCTGTTTTAAATCCCTTCTATAAAGATTATTTAATTTTTTTTTTTCATCTCTGTGTGAATTTACATTAATTTAGTTCAGTTGTTGTTTTATTGTTGTTTTTAATCCTTTTTGTAATTTTGTTAAAACTGATATAAAAAATCAGGCTTATTATTATTATTATGATTATAATTATTATGATTATTATTCTGTAGTAGTAGTATTATTAATATCAACATTATTATTATAAGCCATCCTCAAGTAAAAGGAATTTAGTCTAAAAAACTATCAACAAAACTAACTAAACTAACTAAAAAATATATAGACATACATTTGAAATGAGATGGAAGCACCTTAACATTAAGATTAATGGATTTATGTTGATGATGTAACCCTGTAAAAGTTTTTTACATAATTGCTGAAAATTGTTGGTGATCCAGATGTTTTCCTCCCAATGGTCTTAAAAGCAGAGGAATTTAAAATTTTATAAAAAAAAAAGGTTTTAATTTACGAAGTTTGTTTACGAAGTCTCTCTTATAGTTTATTGTGATGGTGAGAGCAGCAACGGTGTGTTAGATTCCCTGCAGAGGAGAACTTTGCCTCAAATCTAAGGCCTGTTTAATAGCATTGTCAATGAGAATGAAGACATGCCTAAAAACTTCACTCCACTGCAAACACGTTGTAATCACCACAAACGTTAGTGATTTCTGTAATGCATGATAATGTTTGGTTCTAAACAATGAGCAGTTACAGTACCTCATGGTTAAAACAATATAAACATTAAATGTAGTTAACACCTTTACGATTAATCAAGAAAAAAAAAAAAATTTTGGAACCTAAAAGTAATTTCAAAAATGTAATTTAGGGGTCTGTTATTGTCAATGTAATTTGAGAAGGTTACATACTATGCTTTGACGTGAAGTCTGTGATATACTGTATGTAAAGACTGAAGGTACATCAGTGTGTCTGTAAAAAAAACACCTGTGCGTTGAAGGGTTTGGTATATTTAAGGAAAACAGACACAAAAGAGGATTGTAAATCTAAAGTAAAATCACCATTTACTCACAAGCTACAGATAAAGTGGCTGTTCTGCTGAAATATTAGTATTTCTTGCCTGTGACGGGGTGTGGCCAGAGGGTGGCGCTCTCTACTAAGAAACAGTCTTCATCAGCACTATTCCTCCCAGATGCAGCCATGATAAACGTGATGTCGTTCACAGTGAAATGAGCTGATGTGTGTCTCAGACCTTGTACAAGGACAAAAAAAAAGGAGAGAGGGGGAAAAAAAACCCCGACTTAAAATATTTTCTCTTGAGACTAAATTAATGTTGCTTTAAAACGAGTGTTAACTGGACTGTTGAACCGGCCCAGGGTAATTCTCCTCTTCAGGGGGCAAGTGACAAGAGACTTTAATTACTGTCATAATGCTTTCTGCTCTTTCTCTGTGACTGGCACGAGGATGGAAATGGGGCTTGTTTGGGAATCAGCAAAACTTTTCAACAGAAAAAATTCAAAAGTAAAAAATAAAAAGTCAAGCAGAGATTCTTCAAAACTTTGCTGACACGACATGTCACCTTCGAGCACATGATGAGAGGTTGGCCCCACAGGTCAGATCACAGTGAGAGAACCTGCTCTCTGGTTCTCTGCACTGTCTCTTTTTTAATTTTTTTAAAACATTTTTTTTTAAAGAAAACCGCCAACACGAGTTAGTTAACTCCCCACAGCAGAAATTAAAATACATCATCTCCGACGATAGTGCCAACGCATTTTCATCTTTCTGCAGCGAGGATTTGGGGAGGAACAGTTATGATGAACATCAGATCAACCCCCCAAAAAAGTGAAATAATAGCAGTTCCTCGAGCCTCAGTCGTAATTAGTCAGCTTTAGACATTTTAGCGTTTCTGACAGAGACCCCCCCCCCCGCCCCTCTCTTCTCCGCTGTCACACTTTCGGCTAAGAAACGAATGCATATCATTACATTTCCCCGCAGAGTGCGACTGTTCCCGCGAAGGAGCCGCGACGGGCGACGCGACGTTGTTTACCCAGCAGGTGGATGTGACGTCACGGACTTGGAAACATCACAAACAACAACATCCAAATCCGCGATTCTTCCTTTTTAATTTTTTTTTTTTTTTTTTACTCTTCTTCTTCTTCTTCTCAACCCAACCCCCCCGCCCCCCCCCCCCCCCCCCCCCCCCCCCCCCCCCCCCCCCCCCCTTGGCGTGTTTTAAATCTAATAACAACACTGAGGGGGGAAAAGGAGCTCGCGCCTCTCCTTGCGAGGCAGCCAAGCGAGCGTGAAACTCCATTTTGCTCCTTTTTTGAAACGTTTCTTTTTGTTTGTTGTTGTTGTTGTTGTTTTCTCCTCGACGCCCTCGGTAAGATCACCTCCTTTCTCCTTGTACTTAAGTTAGTTGGTTAGCGAGTGAGCCCCCCCCCGCCTCCGCCTCCGCCACCGCCACCTCCGCGGCGGGCGGTGTTTACGGTGTGTGATTTGTTGTCGCACGCGTTCTCGGTACACAAGCTCGCGTGCACGGGATTTCGGTCGCCCACACACACACACACACCCACACACACACACAGACCAACACCAGCGAGTCGGTTGCCTCCGCGTGCGCCTGCTAGCTGCTCTGTGACGCGCTGTCCGTTCTGGTAAGTTTCACTATTATCACAATGTTAACATTAGCTTTTGTTGTGTCGTATCGAGCTGCTGCTGCCGCCGCCGCCGCCGCCGCTGCACTCACACACACACACACACACACACACACACACGGAGAGTTTTGTCTCCAGCCTTTTTTCATTTTCTGTCCCACTCGGAAGGAAACGGCGAAGTAAACAAATCAACAAACACCTGCGTCGTGGCCACGTACGGCGGCTGTCGGTGTCGCGTTCACGTGCTGGTTGTTAAAGTGCGAAACAAGTACAACGTGTTTGTACTTTGTTTTCTCTCTCTTGTGGGCAAAGTTCGCGTACTAACTTGAGTTGAAGCTGCTACGGGGACCACCCCCCCCCCCCTCCACCACCACCATCACCAGGGGGGAAATGCACCTTTAATATTCACTATGAAATGCTAAAGTGCCGACTTAGCGATAGCCGTTGACAGTCTGCGTGCGTAAACCTGTTGAGGGTTTGAACACGTTTCTCTTTTCTTCTTCTTTCAAGTGAACCGGGACGTTTTGAGTGCCGTGATTTCTTTTGGAGTGGGACCAGAGTAGGAGCGTCGTCCCCCCGCCCCACGTGTTAGCCGAAGTCCTCCAAACTGCGAGCGATCGAGCGGAGTCCGACTTTACAGCTGAGCTAACTGTGCTTCGTGGAACTGTCTTCGGTGTGTCGAGTCCGGCTGGTTCCACCACGGTGCTGCTGTGTCCCATCGCCGGTGTCCGTGGGGGCTGCGTGCGTTTGCCCCCCCGGCTCCGCGACTCGGCTCACACATGTAGTTAACCTCCCGTTCGCACAAAGGGGCTCTCGCGGATTCCTCCCTTTGATCATGCGCCGCGACAACGCGAAAGTCACAAGTCGGCATTAAAAAAGTTTTTCGCTGCTGTCGCAACCAAGCGAATTACTTTTACTACATTGTACTGACTTCGTGTCATTGTCCGTTCGAATGTGGGCACTCAAGGTTGAGTCATGGTGTATTCAAAATACTTCATATCTGTTGCGTGCTTGAATTAGTATTTTATAGCAGGTGTACTACATAAAGAATGGACACCAGCAAGAGACTGTGCAGCTTTCAAATGTATACTTATCACAAACAAATGTCCCATAAACTAAATCCACGCTGATTTATTTTTCATTTGTTAAGTCATAGAGAATTAGTATCTGACTATATATATATATATATATATATATATATATTCATATTCATAGTGTTAATTATATATGTGCATTGAGAGTGAATAGCATAGGTGTAGGAATGAAAGCATTGGGCTAATATTTTACACACAGTGAGTTGGCATCTGGTAACAGCAGGACTAAAGCCATCTGAAAATGTACAAAAGGGAAACTGCAGCTTTAACAACTGTCGCTGGCAGGGCTCCCTCCTTCTTGGCCTTTGGATTACTCATTGTCTGAGGGGGAAGAAGAGAAAAAAAAAGCCCAACACTTCTTTTTTTTTTTTTTTTTTGAAGGAGAAGTAAAGTAAACAGCCTCCAACAAGCGAACCTTGACAACCCAGATTAAGGAAAACATGGGAGATCAAACAGTGCTGCTGCTGGGCTGTTGTCATGAGCTGCCCGAGAGAGGGAGAGCTGCAGACTATTTGAACAGGCACAGGGGTTTGTGTGCTCACTTATGCAGAAACGGACCTTCACAAACGCTGACCCAGGTTTTAAAACACAGGCTGAACTTTCTTTGCAACTTTTTTTGTTTGTTTGTTTGTTTGTTGTCTCCAGGCTTATTGTTTGACACGGCTTTTACCTTCAGACATTCAGCCTTTATCAGATTCTGATGGGAACAACCTTACACCGTCCCCATGCGTCTGCGTCAAGAAATGAGACTGACTGTAGTTTCTGTTCCCATGCTACAACTGAATAAATTGAGTTGGCAGGGAGCAAAGTAAAAGGAGAAAAAAAAAAGCTTGAAATTTGAGGAAGAGCAGCTGTATGCATTGTAATGACGCAAGATCCTCGACGCTAAACAATCTGTGATTTTGTGTTATTTGGAAAGCCCTCGTTTCTAGTTTGTCCTCTTCAGGCTTCGGCTCCTCTCTGCGGAGAGTTGAGGTTCAACCAGTAAGAAAGTAATGCATTCAGCGTGAGGACTCCCATCCCTGAGTGGAGCGGCCCTCGCTTTCATCTGACGGCTCAGTATTTGTGAACACACATAGAAATACCCTGTGCTGGGTGCGGAGGGGCCGTAAACTGACTGTGCCCCCTTGCTTGCAGCTGAATGATAAGGAGAGTTATTTTCGGTCCAGTGTGGGAATAGGGTTGTGTATTTGCAGTATATATAAATATTTTTTTTCCCCATGCAGATTTATTTGCCAGCTTTCACTCCTCACTCAATTTCAGTTACAAGATGCACTGAAACCAGTTGATCGTAGCATTTTTAATTTTTTTAAATTTTTGCCCAAAGCAAAGCGGTTGACAGTTGAATAAAGGGAATTTTCGAGCAAATGAATTTGTCATGTGATTTTTGCATGTTTGATTCACACAGCACAAAAAGGGGGGGAGAGTACTGGCAATTGGAATGCGAGGGCAAGCACGCTCATTAGAGCCGCGTTACATGAATGAAAGTGAAAACAAAAGGGAAGCTGAACAATATTTCCAGGGTAAAGGTTAGTGTGTCCCGGCCCCCGCAGTGTGCCCGGGCAGACGATTGGTCAGAGAGTGGACAGCTTCAGGTGAGCTCCGTGCAGCCTCCTCTGCCTCTGCGACTGAGGACTGCGACATGCTCAGGACGGCCATTAACTCGTTCAGTCATCAATTACTTTCTTCTACTGTCATCTGTCCTTAATAAAGGGAGGGGTGCTGACAAAAAAAGAAAAAAAACGTCATCTGCATGGAAAGAGAAGGGACATGCAATTACAATCAGTTAATTTGACTTACAGCATGAATTTACCACTGGTGTGTTGTGTTTCAAGAATACACTACACCACTGGAATACAGTTTGTCCCTTGTTGGAAAATATGTAAAAATCAAAGTATCAATCCAATCAAGTTGTTGTATTAAATTAATTGATGGTGTGCTGATTTTAAATATATATACTGTATTTTTAAAAATGTAATAAGTAATCTGCTGTTTGACAAACAGTTAGTTTTGGAGTAGGGCTGCTCATCATTTAGTAACAGCAGGTTATCATTAGGGCATTAAGAACCATGAAAAATATTTAGCAAATTAAGAGTAATGTCCCAAAATTTTACCTTGTATTTTAATCAAGGTTAAATATGTTTTTTTGTAGATACTCATCTGGTACTTGGAACCAAAGCAGAAAGTGTTTATTTTTTTTTATTGAAGCAATCTTTGAATAAAAGAAAAATAAACGTGAGATTTTGTGTTGCACTGTGGTTTACAATGATATTTTATATTTGTGGTAGAGACTACAGTGAAAGTGAAAATGTTACAGTATTAACTTTTTAAAAATATTGCTATCTTTTGAATTCAGACACACCAATTAAAAAAAAAACCTGACAGTCTATTTAGAAAATGATTAGTAAATTAATGAACAGACTAAGTGCAAGTTTTTCTCTTAACTTTTTAGTCCAGTTGTTCAGGTTTATGTTCAGGTTATAACCCAATAACTTTTACTTTTATTCAAGTGATTTAACTGTTCTCTTTTTGAGTGAGTGCAAGATGCCTCTTAATAAACACTAACTCAACATCAGAGCTTTTTTAATAGCACAACACTTGCGTATGTTTTGGGAATGATGCAGGTAAGCTACAGACATTTTTGGTATAGACACGAGGGGCTCCACCATATGCTCCGAGCTGTGCTCAGCTGCCAGGCCAAACCTCAGCACCTGTTTCTATCAGCTGTCCAGTATGTGTTTGTGTCAAGTCTGCGTTTCTTTATGATGAGGCCTTGAACGCCTGACGGGACAACGCGGCTTTCATTTCCTGTCAAATGTCAATGAAAATTTAGGCTGACAAGGTTCTGGTTTTTACCTAGGCATAACCTGAATATACTCACATGTTGTTTTGCTTGTCGTTCCAGGGCAACATGGAAAGGAAGTGAACTTGGCCACTTTGGGAACAAACTAAAGCCACTAGTGAAAGTTGATAACGTCAGAACTGTGAGTGATTCTTCTCTCTCTGTTTGAACGTCCACGGCGTTTTCAAAAGCTTATGTTCAGACTACGGCGTGTAATTTGCAGCTCGGATTTCTTAATCAATATCTGTCTCTACCCACTTCTTTTGTCCTCTAGACCAAAACTTGACATTGTATGAAGTGATGTAGATCCTGATAGTATTTTTTTTTTTTGTACAACATTATAGTTTTGGGCATGAATTTCTGTTTCCTGGCAATTTTGGAATAGTCAAACGAAGACGAGAAATATCGTGATGACACTAGTCTAATTTTGGAAATAGACTAGTTCATTGAACTGGTGGTTCTCATGTGTTCCATAGGTGTGGGATGTGATACTTACCTGAAATAGAAAATGTGACTCGAGGATGTGAGAAGGGCCATTCAGAGGCGTTTGTTTGTGAAGTTTTAACTTATTCTTTGCGTTATTTGATGACAAGTTGTGTGGTTTGATTCGTCAAACAAGTGTGGTTAGATCTGTGACACATAGCGAGCTCAAAGCAAATAGTTTTAGTTTCCAGCGGCAGTGGTTCTTCTGTGCTTCTGTATATACCAAACAAATTAGTGTTATGCTGCTGCATGTTGTAAAAATCTTCACTTGCACCAAAAGTTTTTTCTTTTTCTTTTTCTTAGATATTAAGACCTATCAAAAACTGGATGCTTCAAAATAAAAGCTTTCGTAATCTGGCTATGGGTGAAATCATCGCCACGCTTTATCAGTGTGAGAATTAGAGCAGCGGAATTTACATTTGCTCACACGGAAATGTCACATGCTACTACTTAAACCCTGCTAAGTGCAGCAGACAGTGTAATGTAGAATGAGGTTGCAGGAGTAGATCTTTGAGGGCCTCATCCTTGACTCCTCGACTGTGTTCTCAGTTGGCAGCCAGCAGCCCTAATAAGAAACATAACATGGCAGGGCCTGCTCCTCCATCATCATTGCTGGGTGCAAAGTTGGTGCGCTTTGATCATGTCTTTTGGGCGCATCACTCCAGCTTAGCCCGCCGCTCGCTATGTGATAAGCCATCAGAGCACTCAGATCTGAGCCGGCAGCTCCGCGGGCTTGAGGAGAGACAGGAGAGAGCAACGGAGACGAGGAGAGAGCAGCAATGCAAATTTTTGTTGACAGACTGTTACTGCAGCTGTTCTCTTTTGCCTTTGAATCCAACAATGTTGCTGTCCTTCTTCATACGTCTGTGAAGGAAAGGCCAATGTTTCAGTTTCAACTCGTGGTGGAACGGCACTGTTGCCATGTTGGCCATCAAAACACCTTTAATGAGAGGTGCACATTAATAGCCTCAAACACACACGTGATTTAATTATTTTACAAGCGGTGATGTTGCGACGCGCTCTTGACTGCGTTTAAGTTCACTTTGATGCCGAATGCTCAGTTTGCCCGCCGCTTTTCCCCCCCGTCTGCACACGGAACATCATTCTGAACCCCCCATTATGAAAGGCTGCTCCTAATTGACTGGTTGTTGCTTGTTTATTTGATATATATTTACCAGCTGGGTGGTAATTGGGAAGCAGTAATTACCCAAGATGCAGTGCGGCGCTCCGACAGAGGTGCTGATGAGTCTGGAGCACGGATGAAAGTATGCAGGTTACTATCATCATCCTCGTCGGCTGCTTAAACACTTGACAGCGGCGAGAGAGGAGATGGCTAATTGGGCTTGTGTCCCTTATACAGTCTCATTGTTTACCGTGGTGATGTACAGCGCCACATCAGACGCGTGGCACTTTTATCTTTGCGCTCCTTTTTTTGGTACAGTTGTTACCAGTATACCTGAGCAGTTAATAGCAGCATTAAGAGGCCAGTGGAGGTAAGGGCCGTGTGGATTCGGAGTCCCTCCTGGTGATGCAGTTCCTCCTCTGATAATGGCCTTGTTAACTGAGATTCATTACCTCCTCTGTCCGCCTTCCCATGCTCGCCGAGGGAGAGTGTTCTCAAACTACTGAGTTTGCCACGGTGAAGTCACACTGATGTGGTTTTCGTGAGCTATTCGTGGAAGGTGGTGACGGTATCTTCCCTGACCCCTGATGATTCACTTGACCTGAGACCGGGGCGGTGGGGGCGGTGTTTGACTTAGTTTGCTGCTCAATTCCACTTTCACACAGACTCTCGCTTTCTCTCTCTCTCTCTCTCTCTCTCTCTCTCTCTCTCTCTCCTTCGAACGTACAGAGATGCACACCTTGTTTTTTGTGTGCTGACGGCTGTTGTTTGATAGCCCGCCCTCCCAGTAGATCTTCAGACGTTGTTGTTGTTTGCCCGCGTCGGTTGGAGAGTGCGACTTGCATTCGCCCGGGGTCCTTGGAGGGAGTTTGTTTTTGTTCTCACTGCTGTAAACAGGGCGGGGCTCCATTCCCAAGCCACTCGGTCACAGATAGCTATTTTCACAGGAGTCATTTTTTTGTTTATCATTTCGGTCAACAGATTAGCCTCAGATGGAATCATGTGTTTAAGCAGATAGTGTGGCCACAATTATGCTGCATGTGCTGACTAGATAAACACTTTGTCACTGTTGTTTTTGTGATTAAAGAAGCACTCTGATGTGGTTTTGCTGATATTTCTAACTTTGTCAGGGCTGGGTGATAATAATTCAGTGGTATTCTTGCATTTCCTTGTGATTATACTGTGCCAGAATTCTCATTTTACTTGGGTGTAAAATTCTGCCAAATCGTGTCTCACAGTGTAATCTTGTAAAACACTTAACAACAGTTTACCTCGTTCACAGACATCTAAGGATTTGCAATAGTTTTTTTTAACAAATATTGTAACAATTCAATTACAATATAGTGCTTCATTCATTATTCATCACAATATTACAATACTCTGACCCGACAGGTGTAAATGGAGATTTCGGACATAGTGGAATAATTGTGATCTCACTGTTCATATTCATAATTAACCATATTCTTGGCTGAGATTATGACACAATCTTCTGACTAACTTTGCTTAAGAGTTTTTTTTACCAAAGGAAAAAGAATAAGATTGTGATCAGGTATTTTTTTTTAAATTTTTTATCCTAGTCCAGTTTCCACAGTTTTTGTTTATTGTAGCCATTTGGCTGAACACATCCCTGGCTGGGAATAGCTGTGGCTCTGGATTGTCCATCCTCAGTCCACTAGTTTGCTTAGCACGCACTAGTTAAATCGTGGTAGAGAAGACAAAACTGATGACGAGACTAAGGCAACTTCAATATTTATTTTGAGTAATTTGGGGATTTTTAAAGGTTTGCAGCTTGCACACTATTTGGGGGCTTGTGTTAATCAATCAAGTGCTACATCCACACAAAGATCCTTGTCAAGTGTGATACATCTGTGGCCCTCACAGACTGGCTCAGCGTCAGAGGCTGCCTGATGTGTGTAAAGTCCCTTTTTAGACGGGAGGCGACAGCCGCTGATCCTGCTCAGGTCTCACCAGAGTCACACAGCAGCAGGCACAGCGATCGGCTGCGTGACATGCAGTTAGCAGCAAGTTTGAAATGGTCAGCAGCAGAAACTGGGGGAAACCTCTGCTCCCTTATGCGAATGGGAAATGCATCCCTCTGCTGTGATACTACTGCAAAGTTACTGTTAAGATTCCACGGCAAGGGGGGTCGATAGTGGCTGCGTGTACTTTGCTCATACAGCTAAATAGGAGGGGTGTAACAATTCACCAGTATGAATTGGAATAAGTTTTTTAATGTAAGATGTGAATACATCAATATGCGGACCTAACTTAAAACTTCACTGACATGAAATGAACAAATCCATCTGAGGTGCAAGATTTACCAAACAAAAATTGTTCTGTTAATACATGTTTGAAAGATTATAGGTGGAACTTCGGCATTTTATGTAATAACCAAGTACTGGCAGTACTCTCCCGTTTCAGAAGACCGATCGATGTGCTTTTTTGTCTTGACAGTAAACACACACACACACACACACACACACACACACACACACACACACACACACACACATACACTCGCAGTTAGGTGACATAACAGCAGCAGTAACAACAGGCACTAGCGTATGTGTAAAATGTGACCTGTCAAAAACAAAATTAGTGTTTACAGTTGAGGAAAAGCCAGCTGCAAAAAAGAGGTTGTAATGTAGGATAGGCTGCGAGACA
Organism: Scophthalmus maximus; assembly: GCF_022379125.1. Lineage (NCBI taxonomy): Eukaryota > Metazoa > Chordata > Actinopteri > Pleuronectiformes > Scophthalmidae > Scophthalmus > Scophthalmus maximus. The sequence goes on along the minus strand of NC_061520.1, from coordinate 21,889,787 downwards.
TTCACATAAGCTCTTGAATATCTGTTTCAGTAACCAGCATTTGCAATTTATCTGAACGGGTTAATGCTGACTTAGCTTCATGACCCCGATACTGTATGAATGGATGAACACGTTTATATTAGGGATGGAAACTTTGTTTAATGTTATTGTGGCTTACAAGTAAGTGTGAGTGTATGTAAGTGACTAACCTCCAAAATGAGACCAAGATACAGACGGAGAGAGTGCACGAGTGGGGTGAGCAGGAAAAAGAAACTCATCTGAAACTGAAAGTGTATTTAGTGATTAGTTTATACCAGGCACTGGAGTAATAAGTCTGCAGTGTTCTTCTGACTAGCTTGTGTCTCTGGTGAATGATAATGATGACCAGTCGCACCAGGGCTGGGGATCCTCATCCCGTCAGGTTGTATACAGCCCAAGACTCCATTCATAAATTGACAAAAAGAACTAAAAACCTTGAACATCAAAAAACTTTTCATCAAGCTTTTTTTTTGTGATAAAAGAAAAATATATAAAATAGTAGATTAACATGTCCTTCAGGATTTTTGCCTGTCAGGTCACAGTCATAGTGAAGGAGACACACATGTGGCTGTTGTGTCATCACTGACGAGCATCCTGGTGTTAGTCAAGAAAGGAAAACTAGATGCGGAATCTTGTGCCTGAAATAAAATACAAGCAAGTTTGCTTAGTTCATGGGAGGCGCTCGCAGTGATGATAAAGGCCAATATTGAGCATCATGACAGATGGAAACATGCAGCTCAACTGGATGAGTTGCAGGGACAAATGCACTTGGATAAAGTTAACACTCTTTGGCAGTGTCCCAACAAGCGGTCTTTCACAAGACCACATTCTGACATAGACGGTGTCACACAGACAAGTTTCGTGGTGAGCGAGCTAATAGCTACAAGTTGAAACCTCATTCCGAAGTAGAATTTGTGAAGGAGCCATGTTGCCGCTCCAGAGCTGCTATTGTGTGCAAACGCTGTGCATTTTCCTTGCCTGGCATAGCCAGACTAATACTGGGATGTCTGGGTTCATTTTCGATTTCCAAGAGGCGTTACCAACGGACGCAGACCGAAATGCCTCCGGACGCAATTGGATAGACCTACAACCAGTGAGAGCAACGGATCATGTGATGTCTGTTGAGCGTCGGGAAAATGTCAACAGACTAAAGCAGAGAGGAGATGCCGGTGATGATGAGTCCACAATGTCTGTGACCGAGTGTTTCCGTGTTTGTGGGAGAAATGTGAAGATATCGAGTACGTTGCTCCTTCATCAGCGGCAGCCTTGGATGTTTGTTTACAAAAGTCGCTTCTCTCCGCGTCACGGTATAATCTCCGCCCATTATCATATAATCAGTTGTGATTGGATCGGCAGGTTTTCTGAATTTAATTTGGGCCCCCCCCCACCGCCACTAATACTATTGTCAATACTTGATCGTTCGCACAATTTCTAACGAAAATCGAACACAACCATTATCAATTTTATTAGTTGTAGCTGTGTTGCTTCCATTACACCAACGTCAGCCTTTATGCTTCTTTGGTTTTTAATCTTAAAAATAGCCAACTCACAATAGTGGTCCAGTGTTAATTTGCTCTTTGATATTCAAAGTGATAAAGTACTCAGCTCATTATATATTTTCTTAGCTAATGGTTAGCTAGCTAACGTTAGTGAAGTAAGGCTGGTTTGACATTGTAATAAGTCATGCATTTCCTGAATTTCCTTTATCTTTAACTTTACACACTACTGCTCCATCAACTGTCTGACTGACTAAGGCTGTATTGTGCCTATAGTTACAGTGGGCATGGGGGCCCCCCTGGTGGCCGCCTATGCCTTGGGCCGGCCCTGGGATCCAGACTGTAGTCTGACAGAGCAATTAAATGAGTTCCAAGAATTCGTCTGGGTCCCAGGCTACCATTTTCCTACTCTGTGAGAACAAAAGCCTGTGATCCTGAATATGCTGGTGAGTTTTCAAAACTCCTTCAGGCATTTGAGGAGAGGTTCTTAGACATGAAAAGTATATAAAGGCAATGAAAATATTTGATTAGCCATTTAACGTGGAACCAGCTGATGCGCCTGACAACGGACAACACACAAATAATCGAGCTGCAAAGAAACGACAAGCTCAACGTTAACAGCCTACCTCTGCGCGAGCTCTATAACCTGTATCTACGTCCTGAGGACTTTCCCATTCTGAGGAGACATGCACTGAAGTTTACAGTTTACTAGTGTGAGAAGTTTTTTTTCGAAACTTACCTGGAAAACCTGCTGTGAGTAGCATCATCATCATCATCATCACTACCATATGACATCAGGCGCTTTGCCAAAAAGAAGAAGTTTAAGCTGCCATATTAAGGAGGTCTGTGTGATATATGTTTTCAATAATTGAGTAAGGCCCTCCAAGGATGCTATAAAAATTGAAATGGCCCTTGATGGAAAAAAAAGGCTCCCCACCCCTGGGTTGACCTCATGTCAGCAGGGTCTGTCTGTGTGAGTCACATTATTCCAGTGTTTTCGTGCCATAGGAACATACATGGTCTAAAAGTACAGACTGTGTGTAATCTAGGTGTAATAAAGTAAGTGTCACCAAAGTGCTTCAGCATCATGCACATCATGTTTCAGAGTTGATGTCCTCCCCAGTTCGCTGCTGTCGGCCATTTACCGTTTATCGTTTCCAGTCTTTGGTTGGATGTTTACCACACCTGTTGTGAGGGCTGTAAGTATGGTGTGGTTAAAGCAATCAGCTATTCTTAGCTATTTGATATTTTCATAAAAGCCTTTTCATGTTGTGCACGTGGAGTGTATAATGTACACCCTTTTAATGTGTTGACCAATCGATTCCTCACACTGAAAACAACTCGCTGTGAGGAACGAGTAAATCAATCTTTTCATATGGCACTGCGGAGAGGAGTTCGGCCGGGCTTTTGAGTGCATTTCTGTGTACTTTACACACAATTGTAAGCAGTGATTGAAGGGCTAATTCAAAGAATTTTAATCACTCAGCCCAGCCCTCTTGCCATGTCATCTTTTTTCAAATGCCTCATAAAATGAATAGATGAGCAGTCTCTTTCTAGAGCATAATGGCTGCATTAGAATAGGAGATGGATAATAGATGAAAACTCTGTATCCTTCATGCGCTCTTCCTCTCCCTCTCAGGCGCTCGGATCTCTTTTATCAATAGCGGTGCTGTGTTAAAAGACCTCGCAGGGCACAGTGGAGTGTTCAGTTGAACCTCACATAGACAGAGGAATGGAGCGAGCAGAGGTGAGAACAATTTGAGCAGTAAACTGTGGACCAACTGGTGCAGGATTGACTGTTTCAGCTTAGCTAATGTATAATTTCATGCTGTGGAACCAATAATAGGCTTGTTTTGTTTGCGTTTCTCCACCTTCATTGATTGCAATGCTGCAGCCTTCCCCCTGATTCACAGTGACAGCTCTTTTTTCCAACAAGTGAGATCATGCGATTGGAGGCTGCGAGGCTGTTGTTCTCATCAGGGCCAACCACGTAGTGTCAGTCAGTATGTAAACAATGGCAGAGACAGTTTCTCATTGCTTAACTGACATTTCTCATTGCTTGGCTGATGATTCATCTGAGAAATGTCATCTCACGAGGTGTCTTCAGGGTACTTATGGCAGTTTCAATAATTCACTCTGTGATCTTTGTCCACTACAGTCACTGCCATGTACTGTATATGCTTCTACTGGTGGCCGTCCGAGGCTACTCACTTCATGTTTGGACTCTGATCCACAAATAAGCACAAATATTCCTGATCATGTGATCAGACTTGGAAAAACAAGTTCCAAACAGACAATGCTGATGCTGAAAGACATTGCCTGTTTTTTTTGGTTTTTTTTGTCATCAACAGGTAGAGCTAGCGGTTCAAGTTAGTGATTTCATATGCATTGTGAATAATTGTGCATGGTGTTGAAATACTGTGAGCTTTCCTATCACAAATGGTTAGCGTTGCTAAAGGATGCTCATTCGGTCAGGCTGTTTTACATGAAAGGTGTCTCCAAAACAAGTTCGAAAGCTAAAGATAATAGATAAAACTTTGTTTAGTTTGTTTTTTCCTGATGTCACAGGCCTTAAGGAAGATATCATCCATTATTATCAGAAAGGAGACGACGCACTAAGGGCCTGAGTCGTTAACACAGATTGTGACCATTATGACAATTCATACGCTCCACAGTCACAGAAAATATACTCTAGAACCAGTTTTTTTTTAGAGCAACATCATATCCTCCAAACAAGTTGTCAAACTGGATATTTGACTGACCATTATTCTATAGGACCAGTGCGCAAAGTAATCAAATGGGCAGAAACAGCTCTGAAATGAAGAAGAAAGCAGGAGTATAAACATACCTGTAGGTATTGATTGATACTTGGACTGGTCAATTGGGTGACTCAAGTAATTTGTGAATAAAGTACACTTATTTCATTTTCAAACATGTAAGACATATATTTTCTTTAATGAAAATATACCTACACATAGGTTGATGATTTAAGTATGACCAGAGACATTAGGACTGACATGACTTTCAAAACAAGACATACTGTACAACCACAGGATTCTAGTTTTTAATTTACTAACCTGCAGAAAGTCTGTTAACTGTCCTGAATTTTTTTTGCCTCTATAAAAATATTCTTCCCATTCCCCCTCCCCTTCAGATAGTATAATATTTTATAAAACTACCCATTGTCTTACAAGGACACCAGGCATTGAGGTTACAGGAGACAGAGATTCTCTCTGCTTTCATGTTCTGGGAGCGAAACCTTAGATATTTTTCCTGCTCTCTTCACTTTTGCTAATGTAAATGATTTGCATGGAGCTAGTCCCTGCTGATTACGGCTGTTTGGACTGTTCTTCTTTGGAACCATGCCAATTGAATTTTCTGCCTTCTAACATGCTTGGAGAGTGGGGAATATGGTTCTCATTGGGCCCCAGGCTTGATCCCCCCCCCCAAACCTCTCACATCACTCTGACAATTAGTGAGCTCGACCATCCCCAAATGACACACGTAATTAAAGAGTTGGCATTATAATTACAATGTGTTTATTGTCTGTTTATGGTTTCTGTGTAGTGCATAACGCACTGGGAGATTTCGTTGGTGTAAATGGATTGAGGGCTTTTAATATACTTGGTTTTAAATGCGATTTCATGTGGTTAACATCTTGCTACCTCTTTTATCAGCCCTTTGACAGTCGCGCACACACAACACAAATTGGCTGACAGCGGCAACTGGAACCCAAAAAACAACAAATTATTTAGTCATGGGCTTTTAAAGGGCGCAACGGTGAAAGCATTTTAAGTAAATGATGCAATTTATTCCCTTCTTCCCATTGCCAGGCTTGCTGCCACATGACTTCTGCCAGCTTTAAATAAGTGGTACCCAGATGGTTTTCTCATGATGCCCACTTGGTTACAAAACCATCCTAGGGAATTAAGCCTACTGCCACAACAACCAATGGGTCAGCCCCGTGAGCCGGTGGCTTTCGCACTCTGCATGTGCAAATGGGTTAATGTTATATCACTTTGCTGTGTTCTTTAGGAAGGTTGTATCTCAGGGGTCTGAAATGAATTGGAACCGACCCTGTTAATGAAGAGGGACTGGGGATAGATATTCTCAGCAGGAGTTAGTTCTTCGCTAATGTTGGACTTCTTGGTTCCTCAGAAAAAGTGAGAGTGAGCAGGGAGAGTGATGAGCAAGTGTCCCTCCTGCTCTGCAGCTGTGCTGCTCTCTGGGCCGACTGTCTCTTGGAGAAGTGGTGAACTGTCTCATTTCCAGCCACCAACAACCGACAGCTGCTGCTGCACCAGCCTGCAGATCAAGAGACATAATGGAAATTATTTTCTAACGAAATAAACAAACAATGACCCAGAGAAAAAAACAAAACAATACCACAAATAACACAGCTTATGCAAATGCTGGGGAAATGTGTTGGTGAATCGATAAGCCCTATTTGTGTGTGAACAGACTACAGGACGGGAGTGACCATTTTACACCGAGATGCACATTACTAACTTTGCTTTTTTTTATTATCGGTACTAGCAACTCTCAAACATCTGTTTCATTTTTTTCCTCGTCTACAGAATGTTAACACGCCAACTATTTGTTGTTGAGTGGTGACATGAAACGACTCAGAGGTGGGGAGTGTGTTTGTTGCTGTGCGTATGCACAACACCAGATGTTTAAGGGAAAGTTTTGGTCACGTGGTGGGAGCGAGGTCAAACTGTCAGTAGGTCAAAGGTTGAAAAGACCCACACAGTTAATAGAGAGGAGAGATTTATTGGCCATTGTTATGTTCATGTCACCGCATTGAGGTCTTTTACTTTGGATCTAGTTTTGCTGCTGTTGTTTGGAACCTGATTGTAAACGTAGATATGTGAAAATGTAAATATGAGGATTCTGTAGGATGACCAAAGTGGTAATGAACAGTAAAATACATGGGAGTTAAAATTCAACGTTAAAATTGTTTTTAATTCATGAATTCAGCTGTCTGTCATACGTCCTGGGACAACAGGCTCCATATCGGCGACGGTTAAATTTCTCTTAGTTTTTTCTTTTTTAAATTCAACAAAGCCATAACGTCGCCGTCGCAGTAGCTCTTTATTAATTCGCAGCTCTACTGTACACAATTTTTTTTCAATTTTGTAAACAACAACCATAATTCATGTAGGATACGAATTGTTGTAACCAATGCACAGCTGGCTGCAAGGTGACACCAAAGGTGTTTCATCAGGATTTCATGTTTTATTAGGCTACAGCTAATCAAAACTTTGGTCTTGTTTAATTTTCGGGACAGGATTGGGGACACCTGCTTGTAAATCAGGATGGTCCCAAGTTTGCGTGGTCACCATTGGATTTTCTCAAAGTCTGTGGCAAGACGGTGCTATTTCTTATGTGGGATGAGTGAAAAATGAAATCTCATGAACAGCTCGTCCCATTGTTTAGCTTTTTCTCCCAGTCACCTTGTAATTGTTTCTGTGTCATAAGTAGCTATTAGTATTGCTAGAAAATGGTAATGCTTTGAGAGACTCATCTCGTCCAGAGAATGGCTCTCTATCACACTCTCGCATTCTTTTAAAAGGGAAAAGGAAGATGAATTTTGCCCATAAAGGCTGTATCACAAGGGCTTTTTATCCTAAATGGCTCTGGGGATTGTTATCTGTGGGAAGTGTGTCCTGCCTCCGTCGTGTTCAATCAAGTGTCCACTTAGCTGTGACTGGGAGTAATTGTTCCCAAGTGGGCCACACACTGACCTGTTAATGTCGGCGTTGACCCTCTAACCTTGTCAGCACGTCTTGGGAGGGAGTTTAAATCATGTGGATCTCCTCCACGTCTTTGCGCTACCGGGTCAAGTGGGCATCGGCCCTGAAAGACCACTCTCTTGTAATTGTCCCGAGCAGCATGGGTCAGCTAGGGGTGTTCCCAAAGACCGGCCCTTATTAGATGAGGTGCTGGGAGTGGTGTGACTTAATGGGTCGAGCCATTGATCCGATACAGCACCAATGTCCCCCGGGTGCTGGTAACCCACTGGTAAGAATCCGGTTGAGTGAGTTTGAGGTGGGCTGCACTGGAGATCCATCTCTGCCTTTATGGGTGTGTGGGGTCTGAATATTGTGAATATATCTTCACTCCCACTTTTTCAAAAATGATTTCCTTCAGTTTAATTTAAATAAGTTTCACGAGTTCCTTAGTTTTTATTCATGCTGTGATATAACATGGCAATGCAACACAGATATAAGGCATCGTGCATGTATCTTTAACATCGCTGCCCATGCAATGGAGGGCCACTTACCTCTCGATATGATACGAGACGAGAGCCAAGTCTTGTTTGCTTTAAGTTTGCTGAAAAAGTCTCGAAGTATGAGATGCTAACAGAGAATAATGGTGTTGCACAAATGTATTTATAAATGAGGATTATACTTTAAAGGTAAAAAAGGTTGTATAGTAGCAGAAACTTGCTGGTGGTGAATGCACTCAGTCCAACACACACATCTGACAGTGGGTCAGGAGCTGAGAGGGAGTAAAATGTCTTTTAAATTGTCTTGACTAATAGTTTGTATTTAAATTTACCTAAAATAATTTTCAACCAATGCCAAACTTTCTCACACATAATCTGTGGTTAGACTTTCAATAGCCGTATTGATACCGAGCCGTTGTTTAATCAGTCAGAGAGTGTATGTATGTTTCAGGAAGTTCAACAGTAGCATAATGGAACAAATATTTCATTTATTATATATATATATTTTTTTTTTCTTTTGTGTTTTTTACCTAAAGTTATCAAACGTGCACCAGATGATCTGTACCTGGGCACCTGCTGTGTGCTCATTTCTGACCCTGCTCGTTCTCCTCAACAAGGACAGACAGCTTCCAGTGCCTAGATTGTCTGCGGCCTCGTAAATGAGGGGCAATTAACACGCATGCTGCAAAGTGGCTCAAAGTAGAGTTTCCTCAGAAACTGACACAGTTAGTAATTTGAGTGAAAAGTGGGGGGATTACAACCACATGTTCCCCTGAGTCGGGGCGAGTGAGTATCAAGCAGCTTGCATGCAATAGGCCACGAAGTGAGAACGCTTTATTGTTGGAGGTGAACGTTTTGAACTTAACGTTGGCGTCTTAGCTTGCTGTATGTTGTGTTTGATTGTCTTTTTTTGTGGACAGATTACATAATCAAATATAACCAATTTTTCATCAGTTCTCATTCATTTGCTATCCAGGCCCAAAATCAAAGCTATCTACTAAGTGTATGCACTCCCTTGCTATTTTAACATGCCTGCTGTGAGACCGCACACAAATCCCATCCCTTCACAATATTCTCATCAAGTGGTTTTTAAAAGCCTGAGTAAGTTTTATGTTGGGGACATGGCTGCAAGCTCGGCTGAAGACACCGACTGCCCTCTGTCGTTGATCCCAAAGTGAGGGGACCGTTAAAAAGCAAGCTCCTGTTGAAGGGGGCACGGAGATACAATAGTGGTGCCATAAATCCAAAGGGGGGGGGGGGGGGCTGTCTTGTGGGATCAACATATTTTTGGGAGTAATGACAGGCATGCAACCGAGTAATCAGAAGGGTCTTATCTGGGGCCGATGGTAGGCCCAGGAATGTGGACAGGCTGTGGAAACAACGGCTGCAGCAAAGGAGTTAGCCGAATTCCACACTGGTGAATTACGAGGAGTGGGGACGTTGGGGCTGTGGGTTGTTGTGTCTGGTTGGAGAAGTACACCGCCGCGCACACAAAAAGAGTCATAGATTTGTTTTTATCGTTTTTTAACGCCCTTTCTCCTTGAGCAGGCCAATTAGCCCGGGAGCTGAGTTTCTTTGCGCGGCTGCGGGAGACACGGCCACATAGAACAACAAAGTGGTACACACATTTATCATAGGGGTCAACAAGCCACACATGCAGCTGTGACTTCTGTGACAGGGACAAACCCAGAAGCCATCCATTCTGCAGCCTCATTTGCATGATCTGAACCGCGTGTGGACATCATTAGCATCGTTCCACTTGTTTATCTGGCCACAGATGAATGCTTTTGAGCTCAACGGCAGGTTTTTGAATACAGAAAATGTGCCGCTCGTTTCAGATGTTCTCTCACCGGTACAAGTCATTCATCATTTATCTATGTCAAAACGACAAACAGTGTAATATCAGAAGGTGGAGACCACTGCAGGGTTTGTAGGTCACTATGACTGTAAATCCGTTCTTCGGAGCAGTCAGACAGATCTTTGTCTGTGTCACACCGTTATGTGACTTTGTAGCCACATTTATATTGTGTGCACGGTTGTGATTTCATTTAGTTATGAAGGATCAGTAATGTATTCAATACAAAAGAGGATCCAAATATATCATTTTTTTGTTATAAGAACTTAAAGAAAATAAAGATATACAAATTCTAAATCCTTTAGTCAGCAGTAGTAAGTATTGCATAATTTCAAGACAATTCAGTCATTATATTTTGAATTTTTTTCTAGCTATGACTGACCTGCAGCATGTGTTTTATGTGGGCTCTCGCAGGTTAATACAGGGCAACTGTGCTCAGACCAGTTACTGTGATTCAAACAGTTTCGCCAGTCGTACATTGTGTTTCTCAGTTACTCATCTGCATGCTCCGATATGAAAGAACGATAACTTTAAATGCATGTAAGCCGGGAGGTGCCGGCAGGAATCAGTGTGTCACAAAAGTATCACATACTTGCGGCTGACGACGATCACGTTTACCTTTTGCCAGGTCTTATGTCATTTCTGTACATGTGGGCTCGACGGACCAGGCCAGGGGCTTTCCCCACCTTTTTTCACTTCCTGTTTGTAATCGTTGTTTCTTTCCCCTTCCTTCCTTCTCTCTCTCTCTCTCTCTCTCTCTCTCTCTCTCTCTCTGTGTGTTTGTGTCCTCATTGAAACCCTCCGTGGTCCTGCCCTCCAGACTGTGAGCTGGATTCCGATTGGGGGAATGGGGTGCCAGTCCGTCCTGCACCAGTGATCAGGGTATGTTGCAAGCTTCCTACCAACACTTCTCTTATTTCATACAGTATGTGTGTTTGCGCTGTCAGCCTGTGAAATAACGCCAAAGCACAGTTGGATTTGGTTATTACGCTTATTTGTATTAGTCCATAACTAGTTTGAAGCAGAGCCCAGCACAATCATTCTGAGCTTTTCATCAGGCTCATTTCTCAGCCGTTAAGGTCATTGAGAAGGGGTGTGAAAGATATAGACACTAATAGTAAGCACTGAATGTTTTTGGGGAAAATGAGTAATTGCAATTTTACTCACCAATGTTGCAGTGTTGACTGGTTTCCAGGCCCGGGTTTGTTGCCGACATGTCAGATTTTTGCCAGTGATTTAAAAACTAGGGCTGCTCAAGTATAAGGCTCCAATCCCAGTTTTAAAATCAGTAGGGCCAATCGGGGCTGTGTCGTAGCCTGGACGTCCTGATTCATTAGTTTAGAACAATGACATGGTACTGTAGTGTGTAGATAGATCCTGACAGAGATTCGGTCCACTATTTGAACTGCCATATCAAGCTGCTCACTACAGCACCGGCCTGAAAATTATGTAACGATTAGAGAAATATTAACCACTGTACAACACAACACAAATCCTAGAGAGGTAATGTTACTCAACTGTGGTTATATTTTTAGGCAACAGTTGTAATTTCAGGCGTTGAAAGGCTCACTTCCCGACAATGGCTTATGTCCATAATTGTCAATTTGCTGATACACAGAATATTAATTAGGCAACTATATTTTAATCAATTAATTTATCTGATTGGACAAAAACATGACATTTGGAGATATCTCCTGTGACGCTGGGAACTTGTGTTGAAAGTAATTTGCTTGTTTGCTGATATTTTATTGACCAAAGGATTTTTCAGTTGAGAAAATAATTGTAATTTTCAGCTCCAGCAGGTTATAATCGGAATGGAAAATGCCACTTTTTAGAAAAAAAAAATTCATATAAAAACTATTGATCGTCCAGAACACCTCAGCCTCAAAAATATGGGATGAGCTCAGGTGTTTTCGTAGTTAATGTAAAAACAAAATTGTATGCCATTTGTACATTATGGCAAGTAGGGGATATTTTCAGGTTAAACACACACACACACACACACACACACACACACACACACACACACACACACACACACACACACACACGCATATATTTGTGTGTGAAAATAATAAGATTTGCCAACTAAAATACAATAATAACAAAAATTGTAGTTGTAATAATTAGAATGAAGATAATTTCACATCGAAAATCAATGACATGTTTGACATCTGTTCATACAGCATATTGCCCTCTGGCTGAATGTTGCACCGTCAGCTGCTTTGTGTTCGTGACTCTCCTTTGTTTTTAATATCTTCGGCGTACTGTGGTCCTCTCTGTCCCTCTACTCACCTCTGTCTGCCCTGCGAGCCCTGATTGGCTGAATGCTTTCTGCACTATAGTCTGGCTGCTCGCCAGCCATGCTGCCGGTGGCTGCCGTGCCCCCCTGATCAGAAGAGAATGTGACATTTGTGCGGAGGTAATGGAATCTGCGTGCAATTAAATCTCTGACTGTGAAGAGGAGTCTATCTCCTCCCCGCTCCCGCCGTCTCCTGCCATTCCCAGCAGCAGGGGGGGTCAGGCATGATGATGAAACCATCCCAGCAGGCCCATCGCCGCACTCTCTTTCCCAATCTCCGTGTCAGGTTGTGTTTTTTAACTTCGCTGCTCTAGCCCTGCCCCTATCTGGCAATTAATTACAGTAAACACATTTTTAATTTTTTTTAAATTACATTACGGGACTGCAATGTTACCAAGGTACTAATGAATTCTGCTGCAGGTGACAGTTTTGTTTTTTATTTGTAGTGAGTGTTGCTGGGCAGTTAAACATGTTTTGATAGTTTTCTTTAAAGGGAGAGCCAGAACACAAGACGGAGAAAGAAATCGAGGCAGAGGGCAGATTCATGCACGGATGAGAAGAGGGTCATATCTCTCTGCTGCCCAGCCACTACACTTAACGCCTCATTTGTGGGCTTTGTGGCCATTGGCTCGAGTCTGTGAACTGTTGCCATGAAAGGCAGCTTTTTCCTGTCTGCTGATGAGGCACTTGCTTGTGGGCTAATACCAGACCCCTCAATAGGCAGACTCATATCTAATGGACATGTGCATCCCCATCAGGAGAGCTCATGAACATAAAACTCCCTCGCTGCCATTGTGCTTTGGTGAGGGCTGTTTGGAAAAGGACGGCGCCGCGCCACGCAAGCATTTCCCTTGAACTTGTGTAGGAGTAGTTCCTATCTGTGTTCCTTGTCCACACTGGGTGGACGGAGGCGCAGGATATCCAGATCAAGGCTTGGCTAAATCCTCCCTGTGTTTGCTCACACCCTGTGTGCAGTAAAATGTCCTCTTCAGTTTAGCCACTGGACATAATATTCTGCATGAATATTGAAATGGGAATGCATGTTCCAGTCCATTTAAACAATGAAAGATAACACTTTATTTTCCACATGCTGCTGCCAAATGTCTGAACCCAGCATTTAATGTGGCTGTTTTTCTGTCACGTTCGACTCTTCTTTCCCCCCCCCCCCCTCTTCCACATTCAGCATCCATGGTAATGTCTTTTGTCATGATGAATTATTAATGTCAGTGTTGGTCGAGGGGAGCGTTGTCTCAGAAAATAAGGGGGTCACTCTGTTTCTTCCTTTTTCTGAAGCCAAGGGTTAATTTGAACCAACAGTCAAATGGGCCTCCCCATTTCCTTGTTGCACTGTGCTGCACCGTGGGTCGCGATGAAAACTGCTGGGTCTTAGCTTTATTGACTAACATCCTGCTAAACAAACACAGTGCTATTTCTCTCGGCTCGGTCTGTTTTTTTTCTGCTGCAGATGGCTTCTCTGCGGCGCGTGATACAAAGAAAAAAAGGGCTTTGCTTTGGGGAAGGAGAGGGAAAGAGGCTTACTCCATTAGTGTCATTCGAATGGTGAATTAGATCAGTCTGACAGATAGACGCGGAAAATTGTTTTAATTGTATAATTATCTGTGGTTAGCCACTTGTGCGGAAAAAGTGCTGTGATGTGGGTGAAGGCCAGGGAAGAGCACATTTTGGCCTTTATGTGCTTATTTTGTCTTTGCACAGGAAATTAACAACAATCGGGGGGGTCCTGAGGACACAACATAAACACACCCGAATTTGCAGACACTCGCACTCCCCCCCTCCGGGCAGGTTAGGATGTGCTCAGTGAGATGCTGCCCTTTTAAGTAATGTGTCGGGCCAGTGAGCCTTCTCCTCAGGCAAAGAGGAGGGCGCCTGTAACCATCTGATGGAGATAGCACAGTTTAACACAAATGTAACAGCTCTGCAGATCACTGCTGGCGAGAGAGAGAGAGAGAGAGAGAGAGAGAGAGAGAGAGAGAGAGAGAGAGAGAGAGAGAGAGAGAGAGAGAGAGAGAGAGAGAGAGAGAGAGAGAGAGAGAGAGAGAGAGAGAGAGAGAGAGAGAGAGAGAGAGAGAGAGAGAGAGAGAGAGAGAGAGAGAGAGAGAGAGAGAGAGAGAGATATGATTGATTTTGAAAACACAATGTTTGTTAAGATTTACCAGAGAACATTACGGTCTTCTACAAATGAAATGGAAAAAACACACACAACAACAAAATAATTGAAAAACAGAATAAATCAGGTCATAAACACAAAGAGAGAGAGAGAGATTTTTTGGGATTTTTAAAACACAATGTTTATTAAGATTTACCAGAGAACATCACGGTCCTCTACAAATGAAATGAAAAAAAACCACACACAACAACAAAATAACTGAAAAAAACGAATAAATCAGGTCATGAAAGATGAGCTCTCCCTCCTTCACTGAACACACAGACGTGGTGAAACACCACTGGTTCAAAAACTCCTGTATGTCCTTCATCAGAGAGTGGAATCTGAAATCCACTCTCACTCTGGCTCTTACCAGAGACGCGTACATTTGTGTCAGCTCTTGTCCGGAGATATTTTCTGTCTTGTTTTTCCTGCTTTTATAAATCGACAGTTTGGCCTGACCAACAACAGAGAGAGAGAGAGAGAAAGGCCCAATATATAATTAACTCGTTTAGTCACATTCAGCTGATTTGTGATAAGATTTTAAAATGCAAGACTACGGACAGACGGCACTAAATCTTCGGCTTTATATCTGTTAATTTTCTTTTGCAAAATATTACCATGAATGAGTTTTCATCGAGTAACCCATCTTGATGAAATACAGGTACCACTGCTGCCTCCCACAGGCTCAGGGGGTAGAGTCGGTCGTCCACTAACCCCGAAGGTCGGCGGTTCGATCCCAGCTTCCCATAGTCCCTCATGCTGTTGTGTCCTTGGGCAAGATGCTTAACCCTGATCGCCTCTGACGGGTCCTCCGACACTGTATGAATGTGACAGTAAAAGTGCAGTAAATGTGTGTGAATGTATGTATGTAAATATAGTCCATTTACCAAATATAGCCCATTTATCTGCAAATTTGATCAGAAAAAAATATCGTTTTTCTCCTTGATTCAGTCAGTGAAGAGTTATTTTTCTGAACCTATGTTTTTGTTGCATATACACAATATTTAACTGCCAGACCAAATTCTCTGAGTCTTACTCCCTTCAACCCCCCAGATTATTGTTTTCATAGTTTTGAACAAAGCTACTCTCACATTGCATCCTGTGCACATAGTGTGTCATCACTGTTAAAGCATTAAACTGCTTAGAATTAAATATTGCTGCAGCTGTTTTCAACAGAGGTTTTGTGTTTGGATTAGAACGTTTTCGGGCCCGGGCTGTTCCCATCTGCACTCCAGATGACTGGTATTTTGCGATGAGGGAATTTGTTGATTCAATTGGCAATTTAAAAAAAAAATATGTATCACCCTCTTCAGTGTCTGGAATTACATTTAAAAAAATCATTCAGTGCGAGTTTATCTTTGAGCCGTTTTGATTTCAGCGATCATGGCGAAGGCACCTTGAAGCACCTACAGAGAGCATATAGATGTCTTACTGTATTGTTGTGACATCGGTTAATGAATGATTTTTGTAAAGGCTGGAGGCCAAACAATAAAGGCTGTACTGAGCAGCTACATATAGTTTTTTTTTACCTCAATTCACTCAAGTATACTAAAACAATGCAAAAAATGCTGCAGGACTGTGTGTTCTCACTTGAGAAGGAATAGTTGAAACGGGACATGCACAACAGTATATGAATTAAGTGTATGTCTCTCATTGAGCACTGGTTTCTGTTCCTGATTTTGTCTATCAATAACATTTTGTCGTATAATATGACAGGGGTGGTTTGTCATCACAAAAAGCACACCTTGATCAAGATGTTCACACACACAAACACACACACTCACACACACTGCGACGGTCTGATAGAGTCTTACAACACAAAGCAATTTGTGGACCGAGAGCTTGTGCTTCTCAGTCTTTGCCTTCGTCATGCTCTGTTGTTCAGCTGCATCTCCTGTGCGATAATGCTCCGGGGATTAGCAGGTAACAAGGCAGCGGCACTCCTCCAAGGATGTTGCGCGTGGCTTTGAACGTCTCCGCACAATGCCGAATAAAAACCGAAGGGGAGTACCTTCAGATGGTGAATTCCCGGCTGCGCGGGGAGCCGCCTCCTGGATAATGTGGTAATGAAAGGTGACAGGAAGGACTCTGGGGTGCGGGAGCGCAGTCGGGGCAGCTGGTCAGAGCGGGGGAATAGGAAGCCGCGTGCACCGGGGCTAAAGTGCAGCGAGAAGCAAATTAAAGCTCATATCTGCCATCTCCCTTGCCTCCCTGCACCTTCCTGTTTGGACTTGAAGGTGATTGGGAGCCAAGGCGGTGACAGTTGACGGAAACTACGCGGAGGAGAGAGTATTTATTTACAGTGAGATGCTGCGATGCTTGTTCAGGATGCGGTTTCACGCAGGATGTGCCCCCCCCCGCCAACACACACACACACACACACACACACACACACCTCCTCCTCCTCCTCCCATCTGTCTCATCTCCACCCTCACATACAATCCCCAGGTTTGATCAAGAATGGGAAGTGGGTTATGGGGGGGGGGGTGGGGTGGGGGGCTGCTACAGGTCCAGGCAGCCTGTATTGTGTAAGGGGCTGGGCCAGCACAGAGCTCACTCAGCAGGCCTTCCTGCCTAGCCCAGGAGGTGGTACCAAAGTCAACACAGGTCACTGAGAAAAAGGAGTGTGGCCCATTGAGATTACAGTTGTGCGGCTACAGATTGTCTCTAGGTGTTACAAAAAAGAAAAGAAAAAGTGTGTAT
Source organism: Scophthalmus maximus (assembly GCF_022379125.1). Classification (NCBI taxonomy): domain Eukaryota; kingdom Metazoa; phylum Chordata; class Actinopteri; order Pleuronectiformes; family Scophthalmidae; genus Scophthalmus; species Scophthalmus maximus. The sequence continues at coordinate 21,873,014 of NC_061520.1, read as the reverse complement.
GTGCATTACATAAATCTGTGTTTGAAGCAGATAAATTAAGACATGTTGTGCGAATGAGGAAAGTGTGAGTGTGTGAAAGAGAGAGTTTGTGTGTTTTAAGGCAGTCAAAAAAAAACTGTGTGTGTGTGTGTGTGTGTGTGTGTGTGTGTGTGTGTGTGTGTGTGTGTGTGTGTGTGTGTGTGTGTGTGTGTGTGTGTGTGTGTGTGTGTGTGTGTGTGTGTGTGTGTGTGTGTGTGTGTGTGTGTGTGTGTGTGTGTGTGTGTGTGTGTGTGTGTGCTGCCAGGAATTCCACCTTGTAAAGCAGGGATTAAGGGGGAGCTGAAGGTGTGTAAATCCCAATAATTACACTGTACTCCGTGGTTGCTGTACAATTACCTTTGTCGTCACCCTACAATACAGTATTCACTTTACAATCAACTGCTCATTTCAAAGATGCAAGCGTGTGCAACATTATTTTCATGCCACCCAGGAGGAAATGCCCAGAACATTTGTCTTTATTAGTCAGATAAAAATTTGGACATGTATCAGGCGCACGTACTCACCTGGCCAAGCCCCGCCGCCCCATGGCCTCCTTTCATCTGGTGAGGTATCGAGTGCAGAGCACGTGACTACGCCGAGACGGTGAGCCGGTGTGATCTCTGCTCACTAGCTGTCATGTCGGCATTAATCCGCCCAAAGTTTCAAAGGCAGGTTTTATGGCCTGCCTTACGGCCTCATCTATGTGGACAGCGGCATCTAAACTCTGGAGAACCCGCCACATAAAAAGCACATCTGTTAAAGCCCAAATTGTAATACAGCCCCCACTTGTCCAGGCAGCGTTGAGTTAATAATACACTCAAAAGTGCCGCTTCCAACGCTCCCCACAGCAGCAACAGCACCACAGATTGTCTCATAGTCAGTTCTTTTGATCAGCTCTTATTTCCTTTTTATGCTCGTTGTACTTTTATGTCTTTTCAAAGTTTTTGACCTTCAAACAGGATTTCTCCTGGATTAGACTGCATCTGTTTAGGCAAGGAGACTAAACACCAGCAGTTGATTCACCAGGAAGTTTTTAGGTATAGCTGGGGAATGGGAGAACAATTTTTTTCTTTCCACTGTTTCAAACAGGATCCCTGAGGAATAAAAAGCTTTGAAATTGATGTCATTTTTAACTACCTTAATTTAGTTAAATTTTAATAACACCAGACAACCCCACTTGCATAGTTAACACTTGGAGAGTTTTAACTAAATTAAGTAAAAGCCTTTACATTAAATAAGTTTATTCTGAGTGACAGAATCATAGTTTTGTTTTTTCATTGTTGTGGTTCCAGTGTTGTTGTGATGTAAATTGTTGAAATTATGCTCTTTCTACTTGTCGGTCAAAAACTTGCCAAAAAACATGCCATTCTTCGGAATTTGTCTTTGAAATGTGTTGCTTGTCACCACAGACTTTGGGAATTTTGTGGACTTAAATATTGTCTCTAACTTTAAAAGGTGAAAATGTAAATTTTGTTGTAGGACAGTGTTGTAGTTTTAAATGAAATTCTCTCCATATGTATATTTATGGGACCACAATTTTCAGACTTGAGCCTCTGAGCGGTGGCAGCCAAGGAGTACGTGTGACAGCAGTTTTATGAATGGGTTGAGCACGTAGAAAACATCGTTGTCAACAGAGATGTTTTGTAGTCCGACATAAAAAGATTATGCTCTTGTGCTCAGTGCGAATTGTATTTGCAATTTGAGCGTGTGAAAGGTTTGAGTACATCTGTCATATTTATATTGGAGCGGAGAGACGTGTTTGGTTGTATTGAGCGAAGAATGCCAAACTAACAAAAGCCAAACTAATCATTTTCAAAAAACCAGTGAATCTAGCCAACGCTGAGAAGGTGAAATAAATTCCAGATTGTACTTGTTAAGTATTTTTTACCAGGTCAGACGGTCCAGCTCCAACACCTGTTACTGCTAAAGGCGCATGGTGAAAATGTCTTAAAGAACCTGCAATGCTTTTTCTTCATTGCGTTCTGTCTGGTGATGCTTTCTGTAATTGATAATGACAACACGGCCTGAATCAGGAAAAAAAGGTTTGTTATTTACGGTGATAGACAAAGCTGGGCCTCAAAATAATTGATGTTTTGGAAGATGAGTTCAATTGGATGAGCCATTAGGCCTATTATCAGAATTTTATTAAATGGCCCTACCCCAAAAAGAAAAAAAAATCCATCGTAGAATATTCTCTACAGTAGAATAACAGGAGGCCAGATTGGTAAAAGGCTTGATAATGCATGTGAGAGATTGATCAGTGTGTAGCGACCCCATTATCTCCGGAGATGTTAATTACACTGTGCTCGGCTTGCATGTCAAAAGGCAGATAATTGAAGAAGGTAAAAGATGTGCCACACGTTATTTATGCTTTCACTTGGAGCTGCTGGAGGGTTGTCTCCTTCTTTTTTTAAATTCCTCCTCTTTCATCTCTCCTTTTTTGTCTACAGTGTATTTATTGATGGGCAATATTATAGTTGTCAGAGTTGATCATTTTGGAGAGATATTGTTCACAATAAGTACCGCAACCCGTGTGTGTGCGTGTGTGTGTGCGTGTGTGTGCGCGTGTGTGTGTGTGTGTGTGTGGGGAACTCCTGTCCTGTTTCTGTATTCACTGCCGCAGCTTTTCCGAGGCCTTTAATGGTCTCGTTCTCAGATCTTGAGTTTGACAAATACTTTTTCAGACCTCTTCAAGATCCCTCCGTTGTGTTGCTCTGATACTGCAAGTTATTTATAGCTTGGTTCTACTTTGAAATCCAACAGCTTTTTTTTATAAGCATCTTAAATGAAAGCCTGCGGTCATGTTCCTTATAGATCCTCTGAGGGAAGTAGTGACTCCTTAAATGTTACTTTATCTTATTTATTTACTGTATTAAGGTAAAGTGAGTGTAATTACTCTCTCCTATTAGCTGATGAATTTTCCCGGTTGATGATATCATCAGTCTGTTACAACGACTACAGCAGCCGGTGAAGCACATCACAAGCATTGAAAAGAAAAGAAGAGAGACAATGGCACATGTATGGGAGAGTGTGTATTGTTCTCCACTGCTAAAGTTACAGTATTTGACCACGGGGGTGCTCTGATATACGCACATAGGTGAGAAAACTCCCCAGAAAAAAGTTTTTGTCAGTGTCTGCGCCGAGTGTAGTTCCCCCACCTGTGCAGTTCTGGTCTGTAAACTTCCTATTGACAGTCTATAAAACACAGGGGACACGTTGTTCTTTTACAAAAAAAAAAAAAATGTTGTTTGTCATTTCGCACGCTTACAGAGATATAGTCAAAACTGTGGTTTCCTGTGGAGAACTGTGGTGTCTCTGTGTGCTGCAATTTACAAGTGCACGTGAACGCTGTCTGCACTCTGATTAGAGAAACATGCACAAAACACACAGGCACACACTGAGTTCTCTCCTCCTCTCTGTGTTGTCATCATAGCGTGGGCTTCGTGGGAGTGGCCGCACCGTGGTCATCACACCTAGGGGGCTGGTGATGGACAGCTGCTGCACACATGATTTAGTGCATCACCTGGTGGACACTGCTAAGAATGAGCACAGCTTGACATGATCTCTTTTTAGTGTGGTGACATTACCGCTGTGCGTGGATCTGACCTGTTTTCCGGTTTTGTAGATTACTTTCAATCATATGTCAAACATTGGTTAAATACATCGCATCTCAGAGTCAGTAACATGAGCATGTAACTCTTACGTAACAGAGGATGAGGAGAAGGGGAGTTATCAGGACTTTACAGAGGTTTTTGTTGGAAGAAAGCCCTCCAGCGTGAATGGCTGGTAGTACAGGTTCATCTATGCACTGACAGCAGCTCCCCCCCCCACACTCCTCTCCTTTTTATTCTTTGCTTCATCTGACCAATATCTAAAATCCATTAGCATCTTTCAACTTGTTTATCTGCCCTGAAAGCTCCACAAGGCAGACAATGAACTTCATTAGATATAAAGTTTTTTATGGCATGAAGTTTGAAGTGTTTTCTCTCATTTTGGCCTCTTTTTGTTTTCCAGAGAAAGACCTCTGCTCGCTCAGATGCCAGCCAGCAGTATTTTTCTCCGGCAGTGCAGCCTTATCTGCGCTTGAGGTCTGTACTTTAATGGGCTTTATTGATCTAAACAACATCAGGGGTTGCGGTGATGTTATTAAGGCAGAGATAACTTCTGTGTAATTCCACTCTGACAATATATTAGCCTTTTATTGGTCTAAATAACTTTGCCTTTTAGACAGTAATGCACCAGTAAGTCACAGCGGCTCTTCATGTCGGCAGGATCTTAATAAAGCATTTCCCCTGGACATCCTGCCGCGGAGAGAGTGAAAAACGACAGGTTAAAAGGCATGCTGGGAAGTTTCCATGCCATCACTGTAAATTACCTCTTTTGAATGCATAAATAAAGCTATACGGGAGCTGTGAACGGGAAGGGGTGGGGAAGTTTGTAACCGACATGTGCTCCACTGCTTTCTCTGTTTAGTATAGTTTATAGTATAGTATATGTAGTAATATAGTATACATAGGCATCAGAAAATCAATTCACTGCTTAAACATTGTTAATGTGGATAATTCATTGAAATTGTTAGTCAGACATCCACTGTATATAGAAATATAAAAATCTGAAATACTATATAACACAAAACATATGTAAAAAACACAATAGTTAATGAGTGAAAAATGTAATCATGAATATTGTATAATATTTGAAGCATGTGCCGGATGAACATAAAACAAGCACATGCAAGTGGGCCTAATGTTTGCTTATGGTATAGAGATCTTATACATAAAACAAAATCATTATATCAATAAAGAAAGTCAATCGTATATCTGTATCAAATTGGAGAGAGAAGAATATGAACAATGCCACGTGTCTATCAGTTATAGGTAGAATGGGGCTTGTAATGTAATGATACAGAATCAAATTAATTATAGTTTTTGCAGAGTTGTTGTTTATTGTTAGCCTATAGCTTTGTTATTGATTAAATGCACACAGTTCATATTGTGTCTACAAGCCTCCTAATGGACAGTTGCAATCATTCTTTTCACTCAAGGGCGGCATACATTTAATATTTATACGAAATAACGAACCCATTTATCTGCAAGTGTATTTTCAACGGGAGAGGGGGGGTTAGGGCTTCATAATTTGCAGCTATTTAAAGCCTTGGTTTTGGTAATGAATTATTTTGTCATCTCGACTGTGATGAGATTCATCTTTAATAACCGTAACAATTATTTTATTAAAAAGAGAAGCCATGCATTATGGCTATCGCGCCAAGGTCTCAAGCTGGAAGGAATTCTCATTAAGAGCATTATATTGCCCCGGTGCGCTTTCAGTCGGATGTCCCGCTGAAATTACATTAGGTGTCAACAATGTTTGTGCTGGAAGTAAGCAGTCATATTTACAGAGGCTAGCTTTTTTTCATTTGCCGCCTGACACTGGCAGATGTATTAAAAAAGATACTAATGCCCCTATCTGATTAAGTCACTTGGAGAGAAACTCCTCCAAAGTGTTGACTTTTAATATGAGGCAAGCGCCGCACTGTTATCAATGCAGACATAAATCTTTATTCCGAGATGAGAAACTTTTGATTGCTGGAGATGATTACGTGATTTATGTAGTTGGAACACAGGACCCTTATCGCGCCTCATCCCCAACATTTAGATCCTCTGCAAACTATGGGCATCAGGTTGTTTGTGTCATGATTGATTTATCCGCGTCCTTTCATCTACATCCTGTGTTTCTTCTGATGGCTAGCGTGGTGTGCAACGTTGTGCTGTATTAATGGTTCCGTGCCCAGGGTTGCTGCTAATGACATGGTTGTAATTGTTTGTCAGTGTGATAATGTGTGATTTCCTATTTCCATGTGAAGTTGGGACATGTGATGAAGGAGGGATCGTGTCAGGAAGATAAAGTGCTGTCATTTGTCAGCAGCTAAATGAGCTTCTCTGCAGACATCCTCTCAGTTTTCAGCGGCAATATTATATTCACAGATCTCTTTTCCTTTTTGGGCTTTGGGCCATGATTTCCACATTATTCAGTACATTGAATAAAAAAGGCCACAGAACCTGAACCCACTCCTGCTTGTTTCCACGTGTGAAGCGCGAAAAGCCCAGATTAGGGCGGTTTTCTTTGCGCGGAGCGAGAAAAAGTCAGAAACTGTGAAACCGAGATTAAGATCAAACAAAACACTGAGATGAAAGTTTCATAAAGTCTCTGTGCTGACATATAGAATCTCTTAACTGTATTTCACTGAAAGACAGAAGTGAAATTACGGAGTGTGGTAATCTACTATTCTTAGTCTTTGGCAGGAGTCATCACTTCCTTAAACTTCACATTTTTAACACCGGGAAACCATTTCATCATCCTCATGTCACTGTATACTTTTTTCGATTTTCTGATTTCCTCTCGTTGTGAAGTCTTTTTCCCCCAGCTGACAGTCAATAGCGTATTTGTGTCCAGTGTTATCTCCCTGGTGATATCATAAACTTATTAGGTACATAATTGCAGCAATTCAAGGACAGGATTATTGCCTTCATACTTTACAAAGTCTTTGATGTAGAACACCCCCCCCCCCCCCCCCCCCCCCCCCCCCCGAACAGACTGCTTCTGTTTCTTATTAGAGCGACTCCATATTGTGGGGTTGGGGGCAGATCCTTCCTAGTTAACAATCTAATGAGCTAAACAAGGCAAACAAAGGGGAGGTGTAGTGAATGGGTCTCTCGAGGGAGCTACTTATTGTCCCAATTGCCCCTCTGTCTTTTCTCTCCACTCCATATCGATTCACGTCTTCATCGGTTATGCTCCGTCCACTGTGGCACACATGGGCGCTGTAATCAGCTAAATGTAGCCTCTGCTTTCTTATTATTACCTGGTTGCTTAACACTGATATATTTTTTTTTATTATTCCTTTCAAGGACAAATGGTGCAGGAGAAGGCAGATCCTGTGCGAAAGTCCCTGAGCTCTCACCGAGCGGCAGATCTCCTTTCAGCGCCAGCTGTTCTCTCAGATACACCGGGCCGCGCTGAAAATTCTCTTAATATAATTCTGAGGGCTCGGGAGAATAGGGCAAAACAAGCGTGCCAGCGAGGAGAGCGTTGAATTTTTCATCAGAGGGGCCCACAACTCGCTGAGTTAGTGGGCAGCGCTCTCATTCATGAGCAGATGTTCGGCGCGGTTATACTCTGCAGTTAATGTGAACTTGTTGGCCTCCCTGCCATTGGCTGCAAGGACGTTGGCAGCGACCTGGCATCTGAGAATTACTCCCAGTAAAAAGGCACAGGCCTGGAAAGCGTAGCCCCGGCCCCTTTTTTAGCCTCTTCTCAGCCCGGGAGCTGGATGCTGGTCAGGGGGAAGGCACTGACAGCCCATCCGTCTTCACGCCGACAGTGATGAAACACTCGCCAATGTTTGCTTGGGGAATAGCACTGAAATTCCTGCAGATGATTTCCACAAGTTTTATGTTAATATGTAATGACTGAGGTGAAACATACTGTGTGTGTGTGTGTGTGTGTGTGTGTGTGTGTGTGTGTGTGTGTGTGTGTGTGTGTGTGTGTGTGTGTGTGTGTGTGTGTGTGTGTGTGTGTGTGTGTGAGAGAGAAACATGAATACATGAAGGTTCATACTGACCTGCTGTTAGTATGAAACAATTACACACACAGAAGAATGATTCCAGTAGCCTGGAAAGAGGAAATTCATTGAAACAAGGCACCTGCGAGGGGGGTAACAGTTTGGCCCTGGCTGGTGGCTGAAACCAGCTGGTGCTGTGGTCAGCCCGGTGGGCTGTATCCTCTCCCCCAGCCTGGTGCTTCAGACATCTGTGTGGCCAAGCTGCTCAGTTTGGGTTTGATGTGGTCGTACAGATCTGTAATAGTTTCCTCCAAACCCGTATTTGATGTAAAGTGTCATTAACTGGACCGAATGGGTACGTGACATCGAGTTTCGCGGGCGGCGTGCCAATCATCTCGGCGTGTGTGTGCGAAAGTCATCACAGTAAAGTTGTGCATATGGGACTTAAAGAGTGTAAATGACAAGCTCTTGTTTCCGCTGCACGTCTCATTTTCACTTCATAATTGGTCGTTTTCAGGTTGGCTTTACGAGAGTGAAACTAATTAGTGTTTCTAAATTCAGCAGGAAAAAAAAAAAAGTCAGTCGGGTTGATTGTTCTGGTTTCCTCTCTTGTGTCAGGCGCTCAACAATAAAATAAGACTCTAATCATTTTCAAATTGCTCGTATTTTTAAACCCCAGCGCTGAATGTCACTCCCGGTCTCCTGGCATTTTGTTTGGCAAGATCAGGGAACAGCGGTTGCCCTCTCGCCTGTGTGCTCTCTTTGTGATTCGTGGGAAGTTTGGACTTTGGGGGGCTAGTGGAAAGGAAAAAAAAAAACACAACAATGCGTTGTGTTTTAGGTGGGGTTTGTTTCTGCTTTGATTGGGAACGTCCTGCTGACAGGAGCAGCCCGGCAAGTTTACAGTAGCTGTGACATTGCCGTTACCTTTATTCAAAGCGCTCCAGCTGCAGCGAGCCCTCAGGAAGCCCAGCGCGGGCCCACATGGGCGGCCGGCGGCCCACAGAGAGGAGAGCGAGCCCTGTTTGAGTTGGCAGACGCTCCCCTCTCGGGGAACTTTTGCTGCCTCTGCAGAAAAGGCCAGTGGCGGCGGCTCTGGTGGGGCGGCGGTGATTCTCGGGGCAGGATGGGCCTTTTCCACCTCTCCTTCCTTTCGGGAAACACATTTTGCCGTTTCTTCCGTGCGTGTGCAAACAGAGGGAGGGAGTTCAGACAGAGGGGCCACGGGACAGTGGGACGGAGCGACGGTGCTCGGCTGTGTGTGCGCTAACGTGTGGTGATCTGAAACGGACGGTTTAACACCCCGAACAAGCCATTTCTGGTGCGGCTTCATTCATATTGAGTAAAAACACCAAAGAGTGTGCTGGAACACTTACCCTATTTTTATTTTTCCATCAACACTGCAGGGATTCAGTCTTCAGAAGCCAGTAATTAAAAAGAGCTGGATCTAAGGTTAGGGAGGAGCAGTGCTTGAATGCAATTCAAGCAATGCTCAAATTAATTTGTTCTCGGTTACAGGTTAATTTTTTTTTGGGGGGGGTGGTCATAATCATAATAGTTTGTGTTTGAAGGGCTGAATACGTATCCACAAAGGAGGAGGAGGAGGAGTTGTCCTCCCTCTGCTAGAACATGACAACCAACACACAAACGCAATCTTAAGTTGACAAAGGTGATCATGGAAAAAGATTTGCTTTTTGTGAGTCACCTTCAAGTTTCAAATGAAATAGAAAATAAAATCTTTCTTCCTTTCTGTCACCCCCGCCCCCCTGACTTTCCTTCCTTCCTACCGCCTCTCCTCCCCGTCTTCTCTCCTCCCCTCCTGTCTGCAGCCTGCCGCTCCAGCCAGGAGACTCCAGTGGTGACATCCTGCGGAGCCAGAGATCAAAGTAAGTGGTTCTAGTGCGTGTCAGTAGACGTCAGCATCGCAAGCGCACCGATCGCATATTAGCTTTACATCAAACTCCTCATCCCTCTCTAACTGCTGGACGCGTTGGTTTTTTAATGTGAGGCTGTTGCATTGAAATTGTTACTTGTTTGAATGCCCCAGAACAGTAGGAAAGACGTGCTCAGGCACCGATTTTTTTCTCATTTCCTGACGCAGTTGCATATTTTTACGTCACTTTATCATGCTCCACCTGACGGCAGTGACACTGCCCCGACAGCGTGACCCCTCCCGCCGTTGACCGTCGAAAGTCGACGGTGAACCCTGAAAAGCAAAGAGAGAAATTGCAGATAGTGTGCCCGAATCATGTCTGCATCCCCCGGCTGCCCTAGAAGTCATTACTCCTTGTGTGGTGTATAAACATGTCAAAAACAAACAATGACCCTGGGCAGACTGCACACCGCAAAACAATTTCAAAGCCTGCAGTGTAGTGTAAACACAAAACATGGCTAACCTTCATGCAGGGAAGACTTCACCTTAAACCTGCTGTTTGTTTTACAGTCCCCGTCGACCTTGGCCAGATCTAGTTTACGTCTCTTCGGTTCTTTTCAGGTCGATGGAGCTCAGGTTCAGTGTATCTCAAAGGTTCATAATGTTGTGTTTCAACTGGGGTTGCTTATATATATATATATATATATATATATATATATATATATATATATATATATATGTATATGTGGAACGCATAGTAATACATGCATTTTAGATTAGACTTTATATTGTTATTTCTCTTTAAAATAAATAAAACAAAAACAAGTGGGCGAAAAAATACCCACTTGGCTGGTGCGTAGATTTCCCTCACAGGGACCCCTACGCGTCGAATGATGAATATTCATATCCCTGTTTCACAGACCCTCCTGCCTCTGCGCTGCTCTCTTCACACCGGGCCGGGGGTGACTGTAGGGTGATGTGAACCCGTATCTTTTTAATAAACCCCAGCTGCCGAATGATCAAATGGTGTCTCTAATTAAGGCCCGAGTGTACGCCCGTGTTAAAATTCTCCCCGGAACGCTAACAACCTGTGATACATTTCCAGAGGAATTTGTTGTGCAGGTCACCGAGAAGGCGGGGGGGAGCTGAGTGTTCGCGGCTTCGGAGGGAGGAGGGGCAAGCCAACATGTTGTTCACATCCGCGTCAGATTGAGGCTAATGAAGGCCAGGCTGATCCTTGGATGCAAGCCTGAAGTAAATGATCCCTATTTGAATATATTAGAGCCCCATGGCGGCGTTGTGCCCCCTCCCCTCCTACGTATTGCCTTGTGGTCCGACGAGGCCAGTCTGGATGGCGGTCACGGTGTTCGATCAGGTGGGGGTTATTCTCCACAGCTGTACTGTTGCATCGACTCGGTGGTGAGGAGCGGCACGCGCTGATCGTTTCCGTGTTAGTGTTTCGCCAAAACATTTCTGAAAATGGAAAGTGTGAGTGTTTTGTCATTTGACAATGTAAATGAGCCAGCTCTGATTTTTTTCCCCCCACCTTCTGAAGAGGAACTGTATTTACATAAAGGACCGGGGTTTGGTATTTAACACAAAATGTCTGCAGACTCAAGTTTCCACATTTTGCACTTATTTTGTAGGTTTATTTTGAATGAATTCACTTTGAAATCAAAATCTTAGGAATAGTCACAACAGAATAAATTGAAAGATTGCAAAGAGTAAGAGAAAAGCAAAAAAAATTAAAATCTCACAGAACTTTTCATTGTAATTTATGGCCACACTTTGGGAGTAGATGTATTCTAAATGTGTAATTACAAGGCACTTTTGAATATTGATTGGAAAGACAAGGACATAGAAATGAAGCACACTCCTTCTCGGCTACTGTAACACCCCATTAATAAATACCTTTCTGGCTCTTTAGTGCTGGGCTCGCCTCACGCCGAGTGAAACAATGTCGTTTGATTTCCGCTGATATAGCATGTGTACTTCATAGACGGGTGGATTGGATGGATCCAATTAGCCGCGGCCATCGCTCATGTGTTTAAGCTGACCGTGGGAGTCTCGCCTGGAAAATATCTTTGATTTTGGTAGTTTTGTGAAATGCTCCTGCAAAGTACTTTTAAAAGCCCATAAAGAGCACACAGTGTAGAATGCAGCCGTGATGGAGATTTGATTTACAACTGTAGCAAATTATCTCAATTAGCCGTGGGAGGGAATTAATTGATTTTCAGGAGGAAGCGTACAACGATGGGGAATTCTTGGAGGGATGATAAAGTGACCAAGATCCATACCCTTTTCCTTTTTATATTATACACAATCAACACTGCAGTTACTCCTGACTTTTACTTAAGGTTTCATACTGGGTTTATTAGCAGATAATGCATCTTTTAATACAGAGCACTCACAGCCACATCCCTGCAGGCGATGAGGAATGATGGCCTGTGACAGCCACTGCGCAGGTGCACATAGCGTCCCGCGAGTCCTCCTGACCTTCCGCGCGACGCATACCACGCCGGGGCCTGTAAACGCGAGCCCTGCTAACGCGGGACAGCGAGACGAGAGGCGCATTTTCCCCGGTCGTGCTCAGCTCGCAGACGGGCACAACACAACATGACACGCAACAGATGTGTCACACAGGCTGAAATCAAAACAGCCGTCCGGCGCGGTGTCGTGCACACCATCAGACGCGGCTGCTGTGATGAGGCGGGGAGGCGGGCAAGCTGCTGCTGGCAGATGAGACAAGGCAGCGCCTCTGCTGCTCCCAGCTTCCTGTCTGCAATAGGACAGGCCTGTTTGTAGGCTGCTTTGACACTCCTAGTCACTTTGTCAGCGGCGGGCGCTTTCACTGCGGCTCTGATCACACGTGCACGTTGCATTCAAAGAGTGTCACATCAGCTGTGTGACAGGTAGGCTCCCGATGAGACAACAGCCAGAGGCGGTGTCCTTTTCAATATGCGGCATGAGCTCAGTCGCAGAGTTTGCTAAGACAAAATATCACATGACATCATTTTGAATGCTCTTTTTTTTTTTTTTTCAATCTGAAAAGAAGTTGGTAGCACCGAGCTTTCAGTAGTGCAGAGAGGGCCTGCGCCGAGACATTGGGTATTAAAGTCCCTCCAAGTCCGTCAATGATGTCCACTTCATGCAAACTGACTGTTGCGTTTGACAGATTGAGTAGCAGCTGGCGTTGACTTCATACAAGGAAGCTGTTATTGATGTTGTCAGCGGCTTAATCTGCCCATTGCCACTGCCCCGTAAGCAAATAGTGTACCTGCATGTTAAGATGGGGTGGAGAGTGGGGTGGGGGGTGGTGGTGGTTGAAATCCATCATCAGAACCAGTGAATAAATGAAGGTGCAGCAACAGCTGCTTGACTGATGGCGTACTACAGACTGTCACCCCCACATCTGTTTACCGCTCCGACATCCACACGAGTGTTTATATTCACGGGTGTAATTGAGCTATTTTCCCGAGGGCAGCTGTAACCCACACTAAGTTATATCTCAACTTTCCATTAAAGCGTGGGGGGGAATTTTTTACCGATAGTAATCATGCCCTGGCAACGCTGCTATGTAAATATGGCTTATCAGCTTTGCCTATTTGGTTAAGTGGCACGGACGTGGGTGATTCACGTATCCATGCTCTGTGGTTCTGACACAGGTCCACGCACAGTAGTTATTTGTTAGGGCGAGTGACTTAGATTGTTAACAAGTATGTATGCGGAAAGAGCACGGCCGTGAAAAATGATGGCGTGTCAAACTAATATTGTGTACAAAGTCTTCGACCTGCTGTCGGGGGCAAACTGATGCGTCTGCATTCAGTTTACACAGTATATGGAAATCGACATGGGAATATCTAGATCTAAAACGCGCCATTTAAATATTCAAATGTTAACACCAAACAATAAAATGGATTATGGCTTTCAGTATTTGCATACAACTTTGTTTGCTACTGTGCGCGTGATACAAGGAAGAGAGAGGGAGAGAATCTGAGTGGAGGATGTAGGGAGCAAACAAACAAGGCCTTTGTCTGTCAAATGCAGGAACATGTACAAACTTTGAATGTTGGTTCTTAAAAAAGAACAACCTACCATGTAACGTTGAGTATCGGTATTATAAAAAATTCATCTGCATCGGTTGTTCAGATTTTTCTTTACATACCTCAACACGACATTTCACATCACTTAAAGTTTCAGATGTTCGCTGACTTTTTATATCCTGGTTGAAAGGGCATATTTTACCCCAAAAAACAAAGTAAAGATTATGCGAGGCGCTCAGAATTTGGCCACGACTGAAAAGGTACTGCACCTTGTGGCTTTTTTTGGCAGAGCAGAGCTTCTGGTGCAAAAATGGAACTTCAAAACTGGGCTGAAAGCCAAACAGTCTTTTTTCTCTCTCTTTTTCAACCAATCACATTACAGAAGACGCTACACAACAAACACATAGAATTTGCTGCTGGAGAAGCTGCTCGTTTACAGAAGTGAATACATTTAAATAATCCAGTATCTGTCACACGCTTGGCATACTGACTACTTTTTGACAAATCATTTCTCCTCCCAATAAGTGCTCCTAGCAGAACTTTTGCCACACAAGAAAGCTTAATATCTTCAAACAGCCTATATGCAATATACAGAAATTGCACCCTTAGGCTCGGGAGAAACAAAACCGTAACAGGAATCTTGATCAGAAAATCTTGTGCAACTGCTTTCTGGTCACTGGGGGGCCTTTCTGTGGAAGGAATTTTACATTCTCCATTAAAAGCAACAGTGGCTTCTTTTGGATGTATTACATATGCTCTGTTTATTTGGCATGGATGTATTGTTCATGCAACAAGGTAATTCAAAGTGCTTTACAGAACAATAAAATAATACAGTAAATGTATACAAATATTCAATTTAGGTGCGAAAGAAATAAGACAAGTGGTTCACAAGATATAATAGAAGAAAAACATTTATAAAATAGAATACAAGGACAGTGCAATGGAATGTGGGAAGAGTAAAAATACGTTAAAATCATAGGAAAATATCAACAAATAGAACTGTCAAAACGAGTGCCAACCTAGATTTCTTAAAAAGCCTTGTCAAATAGAAATGTTTAAAAATCATATTTAAAAGATTTTAGTGTGGAGGCGTACCTTGGATTTTCTGGAAGTGTATTCCAGACATAAGGAGCATAAAAAAACAAAAAGCTGACTCTCCTTGCTTTGTTCTGACTCTGGGAATAGTAAGCAGACCAGCATCTGAAGAACTGAGGGGTCTGGCGGGTTCTAGGAGATCCCAAATGTATATTGGTCCCAACCCATTAAGTGCTTTATAGACATGCAATAGAATTTTAAACTCAATTCTATTGAGTTCAACAAAGCCAAACAGGGTAAGTGTCACCAACAGAAACATGATGTGCAAAAGCACGAACATGGTTATTTGGTTTTTGGGTATTTAGTTCTACAGTACATTTTTAGAAATAAACAGCACATTACACACAATTATCAAGTCTTTTCCATCACTCTCCTCCTCCCGACACTCTCTCCCCTCATCGTCTCGTCTGTCAGACCCTCAGCAGACAGACACAGGGGAATGGTGAAAGGAAGAGGGACAGAGGGGGCAGGAAAAGGCCCCGGCCACCGTCTGACAGGGTTAAACACAGTGAAGGATTGGCCCGTCCAAGCAGTGACATCTGTTGCTAGCATCAACACGTGCTGTAATTAGGTGAAATCTTAAAAAAGAAATGTCATTCTATACGCTGAGCAATAACAGCCGCCGGTTATTAATAATTGAAAGAATAAGGGGTGGGGGGGGGGTTACTTGATGCATTGTGTTTAAATTTAGCTGGTGTCATTGTCCAGGAGTGTGATTAATAGTTTATCAGTCTCAACTGTACATTGATATGATATATCTCTTTCCATCTGTCATTAAAGTGCACGTGGAAATTGGTTGACTTTTCAATCAGGCAGCAGCCCCCCCCCCCATACACACACACACCGGGAAAAACAGGAAAATGACAAAGGAAATAGCAATTGAGATGTACAGTACTCACATATATACAGGTAAGGCAGTGACCCAATATAGGACATCATTTGTGGAGTAAGTCTTTCCAACACTAAGCCTCTGCATACCTTTCATTTGACATTTTTTTTTGCTATTTAATAATTGGATTGAGACCTTGTATAAGGCCCATGCATCCTGAACTTGGAACAAGCCTGAGGTGCGTAGCGGTGAAAGGGAGTTGTGAGCGAGGGGCCTACCGCAGCGGGCTTGACCAGTGAGCCAGAGATTGGCCTCGCTGTCAAATAAAGATTATGCCTTTATTTCACCATCTAATCCCTGTAAATCTCTCGTGTGGGACCTTTGGCAGTGTGGGGCTTTTAAAAAAGTGCAGAGGCTTCACAGTCCCCATGTCGTCTTTCTCTGGAGTGTGGAGACGACCGCCCGTGGTCCCGGGCTAGTCTGTGCGTTCGAGTCTGGTTCACAAACCAGTTTAAGGTGAAACCAGAACGTTGCTATGATTTCATTTTCATCATGTTGTGTTTTTAATCACTCACTTGAGATTGTTTGCTTTCCCTGAAGAGTTACATTCAATTTGAAGTTGCTGATATGTTTCTGGCATTTTATATTTTGCTGTTACTGTGCCTTTACTCTTTTTTTAGCTCCATTTTCTCACATTTACAAAATTTAATGTCTCCAGTTTTTTCCCCCCTCTCAACTGTGCTGAACATTCTTTTTATTGAATTATTAACGTGTGTACTGAATTATTGAAGGATGGTAATTTCTGATCAGATTAATATTAACTCCCTGTGAAATATTAATGACTAATGTTAAAAACGATGAACTTATGGAACTATTAATGTAATCATAAAAAGACATAGCTTAAAAAAAAGAAAAAAGTGGCATTGAGTCAAATGTGCTCGGCCTGCTCCAGTCCCCCTTTTTGAATGCACTTTCCCTTGAGGTGTGTGTGAATATGAAATATTGCAGTGGTCAACTTTGTACTTGGACATTTGGCTCGTGTCATTGGCCAGTCCTGCCCCAGGGCTGACGGTGGCGTCACGGGGGGGAAGTTTACCAGCGTTTTTCTGAAGGTTATTTTTGTCACCTTGTCCAAAGGCGACCTGAACTGTGGCCATGGGGAGAAATTACAAAGATGTTTTGGTGTTAATATCGGGCTGACCCCTTTATCACCCCTCCTGATTGGCAGAGCTCCACTGACACCTCTACTCTGTGCTCCGCTCCTCGTCCCAACTCTCGCTCTGAAGGCCGGTGGCTAAACTCACATGAGGCTATGTTGGCTTTACCATCTTAACCTCGTTTATTTTATTTTTTTTTACTGTAGGTAGCATTAAGTGAATTTCATAGTGAGTCTAGAGAAGGTGGAATCCAGCCCTTTGTAAGTTTTGATTAAAAACTCTTAAGATTAATGATATTCGGCAAAGATTTGATATATCATTTGTCGCTCTTTGGCGTGTTATTACGATCTTCCCATTGTATTCATAAAATATGGAAATCGGGGGAAAAAAATAAACCATTATTGAAACATAATAGTAAGCTAGAAAATATGGCTACATTAATTATGTTTTAAATGCTAATGCCAGTGAAGAACATAATAACGGAGACATGAAAGCCTCCCTATTCAAAATCTGATAGCCAGGGAGAAGCAAATTATTTCAAATATTTGATATTTAAATTATTTTCAAATGAACAGATACATGAGTCGAGCGGCGGCGAGTAGTTTCCCCTGGTGATCCTCCAGGCTCCTTTGTTTCCTTGGTGTGTCTCCAGCTCATTAATGTTCTAAGCATGTGAGAGAACCAGACCATACTCTATAACCCATAGCTGGGTGACACCTCGGGCCCAACACACACGTACAGTACACACACACACACACACACACACACACACACACACACACACACACACACACACACAAAAAAATCCCTCAGCCGTTTAAAGTCCACCGGCTCTTTCAGGAAGTGATGGCCGCCGAGCTGTCCTGATTAAAATGACAATAGTCTAATTAACTCGACCTCAGTGTCAGCGCACTACAACGGCTGACGGCCCGCCAGTTCCTGTTTGAAAACGCTTTGTCTCCTCGTCGTCCAAAAATATGACTTTTTCTTCCTCACAGCAAAATGCCTCAACCCCATTTGACGAGATTCGCTAATGGCAATTATTTCTCGTAAGCTAATTAAATCTAGGCAAAGTTTTCCTTTTTTTTTTTTTTTCTTTCTCCCCCTCCTCCACCATAGAAATCCTGACTGTACAACCCTCCGGGGATTTGTCATTCGGGGTGTAGTATCACAAGCAACTTCAAGCGATGTGAGGCATTTAGATTATACTCCAAAGTGCTGTTGTGTTGTTCAATCTGATTTCATTTCAAGCATTTTTCAATCATAGTTTTTTTTTTTTTTACCACTTCACTTCAGTTGTGTGTATGTGCGCTGGTCTTGGTTCCCTCAGCTCTCACCCGTGGCCTCCGTCAGTCGTCAGGCTCACCAGCCAGATAGGGAAAGGCCAAAGATGGCACCGTCAAGCAAACGAGTCTATTTCATGGCCAGAATCGTTCACCCTCTGCGGCTGACAGCATTTGAAAGTGAGAATTTACTTGTGCCCCCACGATTCCTTGTGCATTATTTGATGGACTCATCTGAAGTGCAGAAGAGAGAGGAAAAAAGAACAACAGCATGAAAAAAGAAACCTTTAATGACCGAAGAAGAAACCGGGTTTTTGTTCTATTATCCTTCTGCTGGTGATTAAGGTCTGCGGGGAGATAATTACGCTTTAGTCTGGAGTTAATGAAACGAAAAACTTCTCTTTTCTTTTGAAAGGGAAGGGCAGATCTTTTGTACTGCTATCTGCAGTCATCTCCCAGCCTTGACAAGGCGCACAGAGGATTGGTTTTTGTTTTAAGGTTGCAGCCCCCTCTGCTGCCTGTCAATCTGAGGCTGATATGAGGGATCTGTGAATGAAGCCAGAGTCAACGAGGTCTGTCTCTGCCGCGCTGTCGCATCTGCCCGTCTGTGAGCGTCTTGGCACGCATGGCAAACATCAAACGGATACATCACAACAGGTCATCTGGGAAATGTGCTGATTGGAATAGAATGGGCAAAAAGTATTTTAATTCTAACTACGACACGTCGTAGTGTTGTTGTAGCACTCCACTTACAGCATGCGAGCATGTGTTCGCCATCGAGTGACCCCGCTTTGTTGGAACAAAAAAAAAGGAACGTGCAGATTTGAATTTATCACACAGCAACACAGGAGCCATATGTATCATCTGACTTCAGACGCGCCCCCCCCCCCTTTTGAACACACGGAGGTGTCGGCCATTGTCTGGTGAACCAAAGCATAGCCGCGCAGAACACAAGTGGTGGCCAGAGAGCACATATTAAACTGTCCCGTTCACAACTGGTGTGTGTGTGTGTGTGTGTGTGTGTGTGTGTGTGTGTGTGTGTGTGTGTGTGTGTGTGTGTGTGTGTGTGTGTGTGTGTGTGTGTGTGTGTGTGTGTGTGTGTGTGTGTGTGTGTGTGTGTGTGTGTGTGTGTGTGTGTGTGTGTGTGTGTGTGTGTAAATTCCCCCCTCCCAAAAAAAAAAAAAAGAATAAATAAATAAATGATAAAAAACAAGGCCTTCCTACAGCACTCTCACATTTCATCATCTGTTCTCCAGCGCCAGGGTGCTCCGGCACAAGTTGGCCACTCTGGATCCATCTGTTGTTATTATTTTCCACTGATAATTGGCTTGAACAATGGAATGTCTGTGTCCCCCTTCGCCTTTGAAACCCTACACGCTGTTTATTTTCCAGAGGTCTCATTTTTGGGCCCCCCCCCTCTCTTTTACTCCCTCTCACCCATCAATTTCTGCCTCCCCCTTCCCTTCACATTGTGTCGTCCCCCCCCCCCCCCCCCCCCCCCCCCGTAAAAAAAAAGAAGAAAAAACTGATCCACTGAGACAGTTTCACATAAAGATGACAGCTACGATTGGGCACATCAGTATGTGTCACTCGACGCTCTCCAGATTCTCTGTAAGGGCTCAGCTCCCACTCCTTAAAGTTTTTTTTTTTTTTTTTATTGTTTTTTTTTCTTCAGCTGTGACGGCCTGGTAGTTTTCTGCAGGAGTTTCCCCCAACACCACATGCTTCTGCATTCCTGTTTCTGAATGAGAAAAAAAGCAGAGGGTGAGACAGATAGATGAGGAGAACAAGAGAGAAGGAGGAGAGAGAGTCTTTAGAAAGAAAACACATGGAAGGTGGATGTTGGTATAATAAATCAGTTTTACCCGCTGATTAAAAACCACCAGTTTCCACCAGGAGGTGTACGGAGGAGAAGCACATGTAAAGATGAATAAAAAGGAGCACAAGGTGCACACGATTTAATGAAAACCCAAATCAAAAAATAAATGACCTTCTTAAATTAATTAAATGTGATATTGTAAAATTTAATCAGTGTTTTAGGTTGTAATTAAATAGTTTCATGTTACAGTCTTCATGCTCTGGTTACAGTTTGATGTATTATTTCTTCTTTTTTTTTAAATATAAGATTGTTAGATTTCACTGACTTTTATGAACAATCCGACAAAGTAATTAGCAAAGTTTGTTAGGGGATGTGGACGACTTCTTGTGTGGTATCCAGAGAGGTGTGACACAATCATACATTCTGTATGATCTGTATAATCTTCTGTTTTTGTCATTAAAGACATATTTGAGGACTGGGGAAGTATCCCCCCCCCCTCCCTTTTTGTTCTGCCTTGTGTGACCGTGCCGGCGTTCATTTGTCCTGCCTGCTCTTGTCTAATTAAAAGAGGCCAGGACAGGTAGGGCTCTCAGCAGGCATCTGCTCCGTGCCCGTTCTTCATTTGCTGAGTGTTTGTGTTTATGCAAAGGGGCCACTTCCTGCATATTTAATCCAGAGCAAGGCACCAGCTTTTGTTGTGTTTAGACCACATACCTTCAGTCCCTCTCAACACTGCAGTTCGGGCTCCAGTTCACACACACATACACACACACACACACACACACACACAGTCTCTCCCTCCCTCTCTCTCTCTCTCAACTCTCTCTCTCTCTCTCTCTCTCTCTCCCTCTCTCCCGTACACACACACACACACACTTGTGCGAACACACTCAACCACCACACGCTACTTCAACTACTCCGTACCTGCTACTTTCACTGGAGGCTCTCTCTGTCCTTCAGAAGTGGATTTCAGAACAGTGGGAGCTTTGGAGGGGAATCTGCATCAACATCGTCGATTCATGAACATGACGGAAGTCTGTTTCGCTGTTCATGGGTGAGTCTGTAAAGATTTCATCGCCTTTCCACTCTTTTTTTCAAATTCATTTTTCCTCCTCCTCCTCCTCCTCGCCATTTATAGGACGCTGGTGGACGCATGTGCGCGTCCATGTGGGTGTGTTCTGTAAGTGATTGACAGAGTCCGTGCACAGGGAGTATAGAGAGAGCAACGGGTTTTACTCTGGGAGAAAGAGTTACAGCAGCATGTCCAGGATTCAGACGCAATCTAGTGTAATGTTGCAAATTGATGAAGGAAGTCGATGAAGTATCTAATGAATGCAAACAGTTGTACGCGGAGCTCAAATCGTTGTTTGAGTAATTTAGTAAGCAGTGAAAATGAGAATATTTGCAGCGTCCAGGATGAGAATTTGCTTTTGTTCTGTGACTTATCTGATTGTAAACTAAACTAAACTCAATATACTCTGGGTTTGTACTGTTGGGCAGGCAAACCAACTTAACTGAAGACATCCCCTTGGCTTTTGGGAAATTATTATGGACATTTTTCACCACTTTCCAAAATATTTTAGACGAAACACTGAACAGATTAATCAAGAAAATAACTGAAAGATCCTTTTTTACTGAAAACATTACATTACATTCATTCTGCTGACGCTTTTGTCCAGAGCGACTTACAATCATCGAGGCAGGTAGCATTAAGGGCCTTGCCTAAGGGCCCCACACTGGGGTGACCTGGAATCGAACCCCGACATTCTGTCCCAAAGTCAGCGGTGTAACCAGCTACAATTATTTGTGGTGTGTCCGTGGTTGTCATTTCAAAGAATGAATTTAGCACAGGGATTAGAGGTATACCCCGGTCATTCACAGGGCCTAAAAGATAAGAGAGCCAGCATGAGTTGGCATAAAAGCCCACACCTGAGCATCTGTTTCCTTTATATATTTTTAATACAAATGAATTGCGATAAGATTAGAAGAATGAGGAAGAACACGGGAGATGAGAGCGGAAAAAAATCCCTGATGTACAGTGTAACCGGATTCATGGAGGACTGTGTGCCGTAAGTTAAAAGTTCACTAATGATTGGGAAATATCACGCAGCAGTTATCTTATATTTGCATTCCCCCGGTGTGCTTATAGTGCTGCAGGTGTGTGTGTGTGTGCGTGTGTTCATGGCTGCCTGCCTATGTGTGCACGTGTCAATGTGCAAAACGAGCAGTTTTTTTTGTTCCTCGGTGCAGCAGGGGTTGGAGGCGATAGCAAGTGGTAACCCCACGGTGATGTGTGAAGGTATTAGTTCCTCCCCTCACTCATCGCCTCTTGTTCGCTCTTTGTCTTTGTCTGGGGAAATGGAATCTGCAGCTTATTGATATTAATAGTGCACAGGATCTGTGGTTCAGAGAGGAGCTGGGACCTGGGCGAGAGTGGAAACCCGATATGGCTGGGTAGAACTGACAGGGCTTGGTTTAAAAAACAAATAGGATTGCATTATGTTCACTGTGTGTTAGCCCTTTGTGCGCCGTACGCGTGTGATCAGAGTTTAACTTTTTGACCGTGCCGATCTAATTTCATTCAGGCCTTTTATTTTATTTTCTGAAACGTGTGGACCCTCAGCTGCCCAGGCTGCGAATTGTTCTTCTCTCCTCAAAAATAATTCACAAAGTGGCAGGTTTCTGATGGTTTTCCTCCACTTTTTGACTCCAGCACGCTCATTTAAATAGAAATGCGCGGCCGTGTTGTTTTGGTTTAGGAGTGAAATTCCACTTCCTTGGTATTGAGGCAGCAAAGCTCTCTGTGTGCACTCTGTGTACTTTGTTCTTAGCTCAGCAAAACGTGAGGGCAGGTCCAGAGAATCTGGGGGATCAGACAGGCCTGACATTCACCAGACTGCACTGTTGCCTTTTAAGCTTAGAGAGAGAGAGAACAAAAAAAAGAATCAGGGGGAGAAAAAGTGCCCAGACTAAGAGCGGGCTGGATTGAAGTTGGGTTTAATTGGTGGGTTTTGAATCGGTTTGCGTGTAAGAAAGTGTTGTTGTTTACAATCTGTGTGGGTGTTACAACGCCAGGATCCTGCCAATCACATCAAACACAAACACACACACAAAAACGCAATGCTCGGTTTTTCTTCTTCACTTTTTTTCAAATGCTGACTGTTTTTTTTTTTTTCCGTCTTCACGAGACTTAGCCATGTTTTTCATTTAATCAGTCCTTCTTAATAAAATCCCAGGAGAAAAGAGGCAGCGAATAGTGTGCAGTCAGCCCTTTTAACAGATCTGATCGTACAGTAAGCAGCTGCGTTTGTTGAGAAGTGAGTCATGCTTTAGATTCTTTTTCCTGTGTTCCACAGCACAGACAGTGACTTGGAAAGTCTCCCGCACACACCCTAAAAACAAACACCAGTGACCCTGTATATACATATCACTGACTCGTGACTAAAACTCTCCTACGCTCTCTGCTAGAGGTGGACCGATAGAGGGCCGATATAATGAGGATTCCTGCTGATATAGGCGACCCCCCCCCCCAAAAGAAAAATGACACTCTCAGACATAAATATGTTACTTCAGGCTGTTTGAATACATTCTATCAGATCAAGTTAAGTTTCCACCATCTTTAAGAGATACTCTGATCAAGAGTTGCCCTCTAATGATCAGATATGGCCATTGGCACATAATTGAGCAAGACTTGGATTCACGGCCAAATTCTGCCGTCCATGCTTGCTAACAAAACAGAGAGGTGCATTAATAATGCCACACTATAACCAGCGACGGTACACATAAGCTGCGGTCAGACATGCGCCGAAGTCCGAAACATTTTCACAAACTTTTTCGTAGTGGCTGTATGTAAGAACGTGAATGCAGCTCCGGACTTTGTCCGGAACTTTTCCTGCCAATGCCCCTGGTAGAGTTTCCAGGGAAATGACAGCGTGAGCCCGTGTGAGAATACAGCAGGAAAATGATCCGGAACAGCGAGCGAGTTGATGACTGTAAACTAAAACACGGTGTTCCCTGGCAGGATTATCGTCACGAGAGTTAAAAAAAGAAGAAAAAACAAACCCTGGCAGTAGCTTGATTTCGTGAATGGAGCCAACGAGTGATGTGTACGTCCCAGAGTGACTGGTGGAGGCAGTGCAGCTATTGGCGGCTGCAGGGCTGGGGGTGGCGGTAGGTGGGAGGTAGAGTGGGTTGTCCAAGAGTCTCTTGGGCAAGACATTGAACCCCCAAATTTTCCCTGACTGCGTTTTTTTCAGTGTGAATTTTGTGTGATACAAGCGTTGTGTGGTTGTGTGTGTGTGTGTGTGTGTGTGCGAATGTCACTCTTTCTGTGAAGTGCATTAAGTTGTAGCGCTTTATAAATATAGTCAACATCAGCCAAAGTTCCTCTGATTCCATTCTACTGTTCATAAAATGTCTTATCTGTGCCGGTTATTTGGCCAAACCGATTGAGTGGTCGACCTCTATGCTCTTCTTCTTTACACATTGCTCTTAACACAGATCCACCAGCCTCAAAGAGTGTTGAACCAGTGTCACACCATTTTTTTTGTTGTTGTTTCATTCAAACACACCGTTAAGCCCCGGCATGGTACATTGCTCCTGTAGATTTATTCAGATGCTGATACTAAGTGATCGAAACATCCCAGATGGGCTGTAAAGAACCGAGAGACAACTCTGGCAGCCTCCTATTGACAGCCATTGAGTTGAGCATTAATTAATATGGTAATGATGTGTGAAGGTTCATTAACGGGCTGCCACAGAAGTAGCCACAGATACAGTATTAGGCGTGCTTGGCGTTATTAATGGAATAACTTTACTTAGTGGTAAATATTCATGGGCTCTCATCTTTTTGTCTGCACAGCGTGAGGAGCAACGAGAGCCTGTCCATTAGAGGAGCTGAAGGGCCGTCCACGGTGAATGCGGGCCTTTTGTTGGGATTGGGTGCATTTCAGTGGAGGGGTATTAATTCATATTTTGAACATGCTATCTTACAACAAAGCCAAAGGCACCGATAACATACCTGGGACAAGAGAGCATATTGTGATGCCGTGACCCCCCCTCGCGAATAGGGAAGTCCACTTCACAGGTTTGTGGACGGAATGAAACAAGTCTTTGTTCGTGCTCAGATGTAAAGCGCAGCCGTTCATTACCATAGAGAAAAAAACCCTCCTGATTGTCCATTTCCTCTGAAAATAGGGTGTTTGCATGTCCCCACCACCACCACCGCCACAACTACAATGAACCCTGTGGTATTTGCATAGAGAATGGAAACATTTATGTGGATCATCTGCTGCTCTGAAAGTATCAGGCTAACGGTTACGTTATCTACTGCGCGCGTCTCTTTACCGCTACGAGATATTTGGATGTCAAAAGTTTTCATTGTCCTAGTTTTACAACACACGGTCTACTCGAGACTTTAGAAGGGAACCTTGCAAAAGTGCTCCTTTGTTTCCCTTTTGTCTTTTCAAATTGGTGCATTTTGATTCATATTCTGAGCTCAGGCCTCTTACTGAGCGAGCACATAAGCCACCTAGGTGGGTAATTATCTCTACCAGGAGTTGCTCTGTTCCCTAAAATCTCAATGTGGGAGTGTGTGATGGGCTCAGGTTTTCCCAACCTGGTGAAGCAGCGTGCGCTTGTTTATCCTCGCCCTACGTTCTCTGCACCCCCACTGTTCTAAATGGCAATATTACAGCCTAGTGCTGTTTGAAATGGAGACAATTATCTGTTTAGGTATTACAAGGTGGGCATTATATCACAAGGAGAAAAGGCGTACAGCTGCTGCCAGGGATCCCATTGTTGCTCTTTTTCTCCCCAATACAAATGTTCCATCATTAAAATGATGGAACATTTATCTAAATGGATGTTATGCATTGGGTAAACTAATTTAGCTCCCACGGCTCTTTCAAGGTGATGGGAATTAATGATGTTTAGGAGTTTGAAACGTAAAATATCTGTCATTTGTCACCACTCGCCATTGATTTACGATTCCATTGATGATGTGTTAATTGAAGTGTAATGAATCACAATAATAGGGTCGTTG
Organism: Scophthalmus maximus; assembly: GCF_022379125.1. Lineage (NCBI taxonomy): Eukaryota > Metazoa > Chordata > Actinopteri > Pleuronectiformes > Scophthalmidae > Scophthalmus > Scophthalmus maximus. The sequence continues at coordinate 21,847,293 of NC_061520.1, read as the reverse complement.
TGCGGGAATGGTCCATTTTTTCGATGATTGTTCAACCCCTCGGCAGAGTTCAGAGCGAGACGCGTTTTGACTCCCGTTTTCAACGAGGGCATTTCGCACATAATTAATGCTGAAACTGGGAGAAGTTGGGCCCTTGTGTTTTATCTATGCTCAGTCTGCTTTAGATAAACACTCGCACAAATGCCTGGCCACAGTTTTGACTGCCAAATGTAAACGGCAACAGTGGGAGAGGGAGTTGGAGCTTCTTTTCTTTTTTTCTTCTTCTCCCCCCCTTCATCTTTGGATATGCTTTAATGCTTTCATTCAAATGCACCTGAGATATTGCCCCCAGTCACTTCTCAGTTTACCATAAAAATAAGATTTTGTTTCCCTTTTCTCTCTCTTTTTCCATCTCTCCTTGCCTGGGTTGAGTGCTCCGTTATAGGAGAGCCGTGCGCATGCAGATCAGGGCGGCCCAGGGGGAAATGAGTCGAGGCAGAGCAGGTACAGGTACAGTGTTTCCACCACCAGGGGGGCCAAGAAGGGCATGTGCTGTCAGTAATATGAAAAAGGTTTTGTCTTGCAAATAAACCATTCACTCGCATCAGACCGCGCCATTGTTCACTTGTTATCATGAGTGGGTGTAGTTGTACTTAACAGGCGGATGGTAATACGAGGATGTGTGCTACGGGGACAATAGTATGCGGCGGGAGGAAAAACGAAAAGGTGCCTTCTGCCCTGCCCTGAGCTGACAATGGTGGATTCACGTCCGTAGCAGTCAGGTACAGGAGGCAGAGTGACCGGTGCAGCATCATACAAACAAAGGAAAGCACTGGAATGTGGAGAATTGATTTCCTTCTGACGACTTCTCAGAAAACGTATGATGCTGTTTGTGCATGTTATCAATTCTGATCAATAGCAACTGGTGGTCTACTTGTTATTGGAAGCATTTGGTTTACACCCATGTACTCCGTGTTTCTTGATGTAAATTGGCTCGCGGGGTGCCAGTGACAAGCAGCGTGGTCTGTGGTGGTAATTATTTCATAACCATAAATAATTCTCCGTCTTGTGTCCGCAGGGCGAGGGGGCTGTTTTACCACGGCTGGAACTGAAGATTGCTTTAAATAAGCAAGTCCTTGTAGAAGGTAAACACACAATCATTCACCAGAGTCCAGTCCCTGTGTGTGTGTGTGTGTGTGTGTGTGTGTGTGTGTGTGTGTGTGTGTGTGTGTGTGTGTGTGTGTGTGTGTGTGTGTGTGTGTGTGTGTGTGTGTGTGTGTGTGTGTGTGTGTGTGTGTGTGTGTGTGTGTGTGTGTGTGCTGCTTTTTGAATTGGCTCAATAATTAACTGAATGCAGTGCGGTTGTCTTGTTTGTGTAGTGTACTCAGTGTGTGTGGGGGGGGGGCAGGTGCACTCTGTCAGTGCTTTGAGAAGCTGCTGATTTGAGACTGTAGCATGGTGAGTAATAAAACGACTATTCCCTTTAGTTACCTTGAAGGTCAGAAGTGAGTTAAGACGGGGTTTGGTTGTGTTGTCCGTGGTTGTCGATTAGTTTTAAAGAACTTATAAGAAATGAGGACAGGTGGAGGTGTCCGTCTGTTTGTACATGTTGACACATGTTAGGAAAGGCTGAAATATGGTAATGCCGTGTTTACCAAACAAGAGAGAGGGGTCAGGTTTAACGCGCTCAGTCTTGTTGTCGTTGGCACGTCAGTCGGTCTGGTTGCTATCTCGTATTTGCTTCCCACACCTGTCTCCCTATCTGCGAAGGTTCGGATGTGAACTTTTGGCTGGAGTGATCCTGGTGAGGTGAAGTAGGACTGGAAAGTAGTGGGGTGCGTGCATGCGTGCACGCGTGTGAGTTTTGGGGTGGGGGCCGTGTTAATTCAGGAGCTCAGGGCTTAAGAGGACAAGTGCCGACGAGTTTTATGTCTCTTACAGCTTCAGCCTCGGCGGCATCTCTTTCTCTCAATCCCTTTTTTTAACTGTTATTATTATTATTTCTTCTCTCTCTCTCTCTCTCTCTCTCTCTCTCTCCTTCCAGTAACATGTTGTGACTAGTCCATAGGTCATACCCGTGCTTGTAAATGTGACAAATAAAGTCTGCATGTTAGAGCAGTGCCTTTTCCGTTTGAAGCCATTACACAGCAACAAAGCTGTTGTAGGCAAGAAAATATGTGAGGCAGACGTAACTCGGCCTCAACCGGCCTTCACTTTTGGGCTATAGTGGCTGAATTAATTTGATGATTGTTTAATTATGTAACAACATGCTCTGCCCATGGAGGGATGCGCTATCATACATATCGGTACATTTCATAGGAGCTAACATCAAAATAAATTTTTCCTCAAAACACCATTTCAAAAAGGAAGCTCTCTGTTCAAACCTTAAGTGAATGTTGCAGACAAACACAACTATAACCCAGTGATAAATCCGACTGCATCCTACAGTTGTATAGTTCCCCACACTTTGGGGGAAGGAGAGAATAGAAGCGGCAGATCCACGTTGCTGCTGTTTATGTGAAGTGCATTCCCTGCATAGTGGGGTCCACTCCAGCAGCGACCCCCCCCTCCCCCCTCAGCGGCCTGCTCCAGATGTAAGATCTGCCCTGAACTCGTCCAAATGCTTGTGTGATTAATGTTAATGTGACAACGTCAGCCTAATTATTGGCACAAGTTTCCAATGTGATTCTGATTGCATCCCTAATGCAGAAATCCCCATGGCAGCTTATGGGATTAGTATGTCTTGGTGTTTAAAGCGCTTTTAAAGTGCAATAGAGTCAAATGCAGTGTGTGTGTATGTGTGTGTGTGTCTGTATGTATGTATTGTGCTTATTTTTACTATACACCTGGACTTAACATTCTTTTAAAAATATTTATCCTGAATTGTATGGTAATTGGAAAATAAGAATTTGAAACGTATTAAAAATCTTAAAGCAGTCTGACCGTGATGTTGATTTACATATCATACCTAATATCATGTGGGCATATCTGTACAACATGGCTGCCTCCGATGTATGCAGGCCTGCTCTACTGACCTTTTTATTCAGACCTGATGGCATCTAACTAAAGACGTGGCACCGCTCACAAGAATCCTCAGATGCCCAAAATTGTATTGCTCTTGTTTTTTGAGGGCTTCAGAATGTTATCGCCTCATGCAGGACTGGATTTTAATCTTGTGAATCCACGTTGGGAGGCGAACGCGCCGCACAAAAACATGTTTCCTGTTGTTCTTCCGTTATTGTTAAAATGCTTTTGGTCCATATCGCCCCGGTTTTAGCTGTTGAAGTTGTTTTTGTTTAATCCACTTTGCATGGAAGTGTTAAGAATAAACAAGTGGATTCATGAGTTGGACCCACAGAAAAGGTCGAGCGCAGATTTATGCTGGGATGAAAATAGGGAATCTGTAATAGTTCCCTTGACTGCATTTATTGCTTACTTTAAAAAAAGAAGGAAAAAAAAGTAATTTCTTTATATCAGCATCAAGCTGAAAATTGCCATGTATTAGTATTAGGCTTGGTAAGCTCCTAATTCTGTGGCATTTACAGCCGGCTGTGTTTCCATGCATTTATAACACTTTGATTCTTAAGAGCTCCTTTAATCGCTTATGCCTAGCTCGGAACATAATAAACAACTCGCCGTGGCGAAAGTGCCACATGGGGGAGATTTCCTTTGCGAGAAAGTTAAACACTCCTGTCACTGGCAGTTTTTTGTTGCTGTGTTTTTTCATGCACCGCAAGTGCCGTAATCTGCTCGCTGAGCTCGTGCTGCCGCAGATCAAAACAGCGGCGGGCAGAATAGATGCAAGGCAGCGTGAAAGTGAAAAATTATCGCGCGCACAAAGACGTCACGACGGAGGCCAAGGCAGGGACGCGAAGCGGCGGCGGGGGCTCGCGCCCCTTCCTGTTGATTGAGATCACAGGATGCGTCGAAGACTTTCTAAACAGCCTCACCTGGCCACCGGCTGCTCCCCCCCCATCTGATGCTCTGCTCCCATGGCTGCATCGGCCGCTGTCAGAACACACTCTGGCAGACCGCCTGCCTTTCGTATTGTCTTTCTAAACAGGCTGCACAGTTAGACGTGTGCCTTAAGCTTGTTGTCACACAACAGAGCAACACCTTTATTCTCTTGCAGCTCCCTCAACTTTCACGTGGACTGTCCTCCGTCGAGGTAGAGGGAATCGCAGTGATGCCGCTGACGTGTTTTTCCCAAAGCTAGTTAAAATCTCCTTATTGAGGGGGAAATGCATTGGTCACCTTTCAATCTATTTTTCCATCAGCGTCAAACAGACGCGTCTTCCTTGTGGTCTGGAACATGGCACCGACGGATGTCTTAACTCTGTTCGGCCCCGGGAGAGTGAGGAAGTTTGATAATGTCCGCCCGCTACCAGGTGCAGGCGGCCAACGTGACACTTCGTCTTTTCAGATATGAGATTGACTGAGGCGACAGAAGTAAGCAGAAGTTCCAGCCGCAGATGAGTTGTCTTACAGCGAGATGAAAAGAAAATCACAAAAAAAACTGTCAAGTGTTCTTTCAGCTCTGGCCTCGTGTCTCTGCCTCAGAAAAGATGAAACCAAACTGATAACTTGGATTGATTTGTTGTCTTCACAGCAAAATGACTACACAGAGGGTTTTGTTTTTTTGTATTAACCAAGGCCAGCATGTGTCACACTGAAAAGAGGAATATTGCACTTGAGTCGACGTATGTACATACTGCCCCTTCCCCCCCAAAACAAAATCATACGTTTGTGTTATGGCATATTTAAGGGCCTCTTGTTTATACTTTTCTGTTGGGACTAGTGAAGGTCCATGACTATGTAAGGGAATTCAAAGAAAGTTTCTACATGCCGCAGTGATTCTTATTTGGATAGTTTTGACTCGGTTGCAATGATTTCATGTCATGGTAAATATCACTTTGGCAGTCCTTTGCCTTTCTCCTTCTGCTTATTTTAGAAAACAAATCCCTTTTAGGGATAAAGCACCTGGTGGGGCTACTTAATGGAATGGCTTCAGCCCCGCACAAATAAACAGCTTGCATTTTTTGGTGCGAGATTAGGAAGGAGGCTGAGGGAGAGCGAGCGAGAGAGGTGGGTAAAAACCATACAAAGAACGTCAACACGTGGAGAGGACTGAAGTGGAAGAGTTGCACGTTTACTTCTGCTTCCTGCTATAGTTGACTGTACGTTCTGTTCTATAGAAACGTATGTGAACCTTGACACGTTGTGATCTTTGAGCCTGGGTAAGACTTTCCTTTTTCAGCCTCAAACTGAGGTGAATCTCTCTCTCTCTCTCTCTCTCTCTCTCTCTCCTTTTTTCTTTTTCTAATGGTTGACCAGTGAGTCAGTTGAAGTCATTCATGAGGGATGGAAACATCTGAGTCTTTGTTTTCCGCACGTGCACATACAAAAAACATGTGGTTATGTCTTTTCTTAAACTAAAAAAAAGAAGATCATGTGGCTACCAGAGCCAAGGAAAATGAATGACCAGTGAAACGAAGAAAAAAACTGAGGCAGTTGTTTTTTTAAGTAGTTCATCATGCTGTTGAAATGAAGTAAGAAATGGCGAAACTGTCTTCCAAGAGCCCACTTGTCGTCAGTGCATGCGACTTATTGATGGTTACACTTTATAGTTAGGCCCCCTCTAGTGGCTGTAGTAATTATGACTGGAACGAAGGAGGGGGTCAGGCGATGTCGTATACAGAACGTCAAGGTCCTCCACAGACAACAAAAAACAAGAGAAGCTTGTTTCCTGTGTGAAACCAATAGTCCACGTTGTTTGTGCTGCTTTGCACCTATGGTGACGTATCCGGCTGCACGGGACAAACGACGCACAGTATATGTTTTTTAAAGTTGGTCCTTTTCAATGCAGAGGTATCAAACTGTGTCTCAGCTACGTCAGTCAACCGCCGCTCTGATTCACATTGTACGTTGTCGGGCTCCCACTCGTTTGCTTGTGTGACCGCCTTGAGAAAGTAGAAATATTTGAGTGCTGAGTCAGGATTCAAGAAGTTGGTCTCAATCAATTTTCCTTGAAGCTACATTCACAATCTTTAATCTTTAAAATCCTGAACCTTAAATCTTTAACATATGACAGTGGTGATCTTCACTGTAGCATCGAACGTGGCGACATTCTGCATTGAAAATGACAGCTCAAATAAGTAAACCAGACTTCCTTATCACTTAATAGAACAAACATCTCCCATAGTAAAGTGACGCGGCAAAGTTCATTCGTGCGTCAATTTGAAATATGTGGTTTGCTATTAGAGAGCACATTCGAATACAGATTCAGTGATTGATTTGCACTGGTTCGTTTTAAAGGGAAGATTGCTGTTTTTCAATTCTGGTATGAGCACTTTCAGTTTAACCAACAGTATGTAAAGTGCTCATTCAGCTCCTTGTGTTGTGTTAAACCTTGATGCACTGAGAACTCGGCTTGATTTTGCAACTGAAAATGAAAGGGATTTGTTGAATCTGAATTTGAACGTGTCCTACTGTTACTGGTCTGAACAATGTGCAATGATACCAGCTTCACCCTCGCCACCACCCTACTCGACGTGATCACTTCTGTTGTGTCTCAGTGTAGCCAAACACAATGTTTAGACGTTCCTAGTCCCATATTTCTCCGTGTCCTGTTGTCCGACCAGTGAATTGATGATGAGCACAACTCCAGTGAGATGGTGGATCAGTGTGGAGGGAAGACTGGGGGAGCAGAATCTGCTTTTTCAATGGCTGTGAAGGGACAGAGGACCTGAAAGGGGATTTCTTCTGGAATGTGCTTATTTGTGTAATCAAATGAAAGTGGAGGCATTAAGAAAAAAGATATTTATTTACAGTTTTGGTTTTTTTTGCCCTGGTTTGAGCCTTGGCCCCTGCCTTGTTTTCATAAACAAAGTCTCTCTGGCTGGCTTGAAAAAACATTGGCCCGCTCGGCGCACTGAAAACAGGAATGACAAACACCATTAGCTGAGAAATTTCCATCTCGTTGCAACTATGTTATTGTTTACTTTACCATACACGTCCTAATATGGTTACCTCCCTGTCAAAGCGGGCCGGGGCTGAGCCGAGGGGCCCTCGCAGGGAGACGCTTTCAGCTGCCACTTAGACAATAAGAAACAAATGTCACAGCTCGGCAAAATAGCCCCGGCTTTCACAGCCTCACAGCTCTTGGCCTTCCACGCGGCTTGGCTCAGGCTCCCGTGTGATATTTATCTACCCTGCACTGTTAAATGCCCCTCACAATGTACCCCCATCTCCCTCCCTCCCTCTTCTCCTCTCTTCTTGTCTTCTTTCTGTCTTTCTTTATTTGTCTGTATCTCCCCATCGATCTCTGTCCCTGTCCCGGTGTTGGCTGTGTATAGGTTGACTGATGGGCCTCTGTTTGCTGTGTTAAGTTATTTATCGGGGGGGGGTGATGGTGTTTGGAGTGGCTGTTGTCCTCCTCCCTGTGGCCGAGTAGAGGCCAGTTCAGCTGCAGGTCACGCCCTGGTCCGGAGCAGACGCTGCGTTTGAACCAGAGACATCTTGGCAGTTCTTAGAAACCCTTTTCAGATACTCGGGACAAAATCCTCTCACCAGGAAACCTTAGGACACTGCGAAAGGAAATGTAGCATTCTGGAGGCTACTTAATTTTTTCACCTTTTGTTTTAATTAATCTGAAGCTATGCATATTAAATAAAGCATTGATTTAACCTATTGAGTCCATGAAAGTTTAACATGTATACAGTAGTTTGTTTAAAACAGGCAGCAGTGGAAAGTTTTGCATGAGCAGCGCTATTAAATTCAAGGATACAGGTACGATGTCATCAAAACCGCAAGACTGGACATATCTCACACTGCCAATCATCCGGGAGCATCCTCCAGGGATTTTCAGAATAAAGGCTATTAGTCATCGGGGTCAGGCGAGCTCACCGCAGGTTAGTCTGGCAGCGGGAGGAAATAACGTTCTTTCAGATGCATGGGCTTTTCTTTTTCCCAGTTGGTGGAGGATGATGGCAGCCTCACCTCAATCCTAAAATCCTCACGTTTATGATATTTGCCCAGTATTATCTGTGCCTGTGGATGAATGGGAGGACAGAGCATGAGGAATGTAGAAGGTCAGACTTTCGTGATTTACACAGAACAGAGCCAGAGAATCCTTGGGAAAATACTTGGTCTGGGATCAAACAGACGTCATGTGATATGTTCTTAACTCTGACCTTTACATTCGTGCATTTCACCGCTCCTCCCCTGGCAAACGATGCACTTAGTGCAAAACAATTTGGATTTTAACTTTTTATAGAAATGAATGCAAGTTAAAGAAGATATTATTATTATTATTATTATTATTATTATTTATAATAATCTGTGCAGTTTGTTCTTGAAGTGATGTTAGATACACAGCTTATTTTTTAATTATACAGACCCCAGTGAGTCAGTATTGACATAATTTAAGCTGTGGTGTCAAGATGCGAGTTTATTGAATATGAAAATATTTTAAAGCCTTTTTTTTTTTTTTTACTGGATTCCTGGAAAAGACTTGAGATACAGGGTTTTCATGTGATTGGCGAAATGCCACTGACTCGACACACTCGCTGTGTCACAGTGACTTTGGATACCTGTGAAATCCCAGAAGGAGCCGTGTGGAAGTGGGTCCAAAAAATGAACCATCAACAACATCAACATATTCAACCGGGCGATGATAAAATCCTGTTTTGTTTATTGTGGTCAGACTAACTCGCTGCTCGTTATTTCGCCAGGCCTGTTGATAATCTAATGGCACTGACCTTTTGTTTTGTTTTTGTTTTTTTTCTCCATCTGAATGGAGAGACTTGTACGCTCTTTGACGTTAATGAACTTTGCGAAAGGGTTGTTTACCGGCTTCAAGGTCAGTTTCTGAGAAGGGCTGCAGGTTTGCCTCGCAAACATATTTACAGCCAAAGATGTGTAAACACTCTAAATGTATACAGGTGCAGCCGGGGTGATGCTGGCACTCTTTGTGTTGCCCCCCCCCCCCCCCCCCCCCCCCCCCCCCCCCCCTCAACCTTTCCCATGTGATACAGACATACAGGCTGTGTTGCGCACATGTGTTTATTTCTGGAAGCACTAACCCTGAAGCAATATGCACACAAAACAAAAAAGTAATCATGGAAAAAAAAAAGTATACTCTTGGAAAGCATAACGATGCACCAACTTACAATATAAAGGAAGAGAGGGAAGAGCCGGGGAGGCAGATAGCAAGGCAGACGCAGGACCTAGTGGGGGTATTAAATATGAATTAATGGAATGTTGCTCAGGCACATCTCTGGGTGTAGTCTAGTGTTGGAAAATAAAATTTATGTTGCCTGCTACCAGCCGTGAAGGTGCATTTGGACTTAGTATCCTTTAATTAGAAGTGAGATATTAGCATTTCATAGGGCTTTATGCTGGGCGAGGGGATCGGGCCGGCCACCGTGCCTTCATTAGCCAGCTTCTCTGTGTAATGAGTGCCGTCATTAGCTGATGGATCGGATTTGCCCTGGCTCTACCTTGAAAGGCACATCTTTTACACACTTGCAAGAAATAAGGCCTTTTTAGTGGATTTCTTAATGAATAAAATAAGGTGCCGCTTCTTTAAAATGTGACGAGTGCATTCCTGATAATGTGCACCACTCGCTGCTGCCCTTTTTCTTTTTATTAGCAAAGGGGCTGAAAAAACAAAAGTAATACTGATGGTAATAGTAGAAAAATGGAAGACAAAGGTAGTCATCGGGCTTGGTGGAAGCGTAATTGACCTTCTGCGGAAGAACCCACACAAGAAAGTACGATAAATGCGCAAGTTCAAAAGGATTGACTTTCATTCATATGCACAAGACGTGAGGTGTGTGTGATTTCTGTCACAGGTCTGAGGAAGTGCTCTGGGAGCTACGGTGCCTCGGTGTTAGAACTCTCTCGTGTTTATCAGGGAGGAGGCGGGACAGCTATTGGATAAACCCCGACTGCAAATTATACGTGCGACCGTGCAGGAGCGTGTGCACATCCGACAACAGTCAAGACAGTCGGAGCGGAGGTGTTTTTTCGTGATATGGAAGTCTCCCTAAGCCTTTCGGCTGCGGGCTCCATTCTCAGAATCAGGCGTGAAGTGATTAGTATTTTATTGATGAGCTCCTGAAGTGGCAAGTGTGGGAAATTGGATCTTTGATCTCCTGGAGTTTGGGAAATATATCCTGAGTGTGTGGAGCTCTCCAGGTACGCCGCCCCCCCATCCTACCAACAGCAGAGCAACACACACACACACACACACACACACACACACACACACACGTGCGTTCACGCAGACAGACATGTCGTCCGGGAGGGTTATTCCTCCGCTTCTCCAAAACACATATTTGTTTTGGATGTTTTCACTGAGCGTCTACATGGTGATTACAGATGTTCATTAACGAAATTGGGTATTTGTTTTAAACTTTAACCAATCACTTTGATATGCTAATTACGGTGTAATTTAATTTGAGCCCTGTAATGATGATGCTGTTATTATGGACATAAATGATGCAGTTAAGCTGAGAGTAATCTCATTTGCATACTGTACATGCCAGTAAATTAAGCCCTTTCCTGCGTTGCTTCAGCTTTAATTTTCCACTCCTTTTCACACAGCATCCCTCAGCCCCTGTGCCTAATAGCGGGCCAGGTTGTTTGATGTGGAGAGCCGCGCTGCCTCACAATAAATCGAGTCACAATATGTAATGCATAAAGGCTTTCATTATAACTCTGAGTGGTCTTTTAAGAACTTTGCTATTAATAAGCAGGCGAGCCAGTCGTGCTTTGTAGTGGCGCAGAAAAACAGTTTTGTCCCTCGCCGTAATCATCCTCAACTTTCCTTAATCTGCATCTGCGAAATGAAATCCATCACAAGCTGTAGTAATGATGTACCTGGGTTAAAGAGCCTCTAATCATATTGTATACGTCCTCTGCCATGTGTTGATCAGAGATATCTTCAAAGAGGTGCTTGCATTTTGATATCCCTCCTTTGAAAAAAAAAAAAGATGAAGGGCATTTAGATATTATTATTTTATTTTTGAACTAAGATTTTTTTTCTCTCCCTCCCTCCCCTACGAAAACTAATTGAAAAATACAGCCTTATTTTATTATTAGAGCAAATGACTTGGCTTCTTTTCTTTTGTACAAATACCTTTTGATGTGCGTATAAAGGAGGTGCATTTCTGACAGAGGTTGGCCTTGATAATGAAAAAAGAAGAAGAGCTCCCGTGTCTTCATTAGCGAAGCATCACCTCATGGTGTCCGATTGGGTGATGTTTGCAGTGAGAAGGTAAACATGTTTGTCACGAAGGGGTGTATTTATGTTGACCAAACATGGGAGAGGGGGCCACGGTGAATGTTAAGGACTTCTAAGCTCAGCCACTGGGCAGCTCTGTGGACCTGCCGCCTCACAACCGTCCAAACAGCGAGTCTGCCTTCACTTTGCATGTTGAAGGTGGGTAAGGCGGGTGGTTTATGGACTCAAACACCGACGGCACAATCGCCCTTCACTGAGAACGCGCCTCCATTTTGTGCCATAAAGAATATTATTTTTCTGCCGGCCAATTTTCTCTGTTAGTCTCTAATTGGCTGCATAAATCTCGGGCCATTGAGGGTGAGAAATGTTGCGGTGTCACACAGTGTAATCTTCACCCTTATTTACCAATTCATTAAGATTCATTGATGCAGGATCGGTGAGAGGAAATGACAACATAAATCAGGCCCCCAACATAATGACCCTAATCAGTTGGGAATTGCAGAAAATGTCATGATGAACTATGTCCTTGTATTAGTGCCACTGTACGTTGTCATTGTGCTGCTTTATGAGTGGGACGCATCCTCCTGACACGGGGCTGTATTTAACAAAAAAAGAGTTGTTAAAACCGGATTCCATTAAAAACGCCGAAATTCATGTAAGGTCTTTTGGTATTTAGCCCCCTCGCCCTTTATCTTCGGTTTAACTGCTTAATGGAACGCCCAAACTCCCATCCTTTTTAACCCTCGCCGTCCCCTCCCTGGGAAGCGGGGGCTTTTAAAATAATAACATGCTCCTTAGGCTCCAACGACCCCAGTATCATAGCGAGGAGGAATCGCTCCTTTAGAGGCAGCGGGAGGGGTCAGTGGGTGGGGCCCCTCCCATCCCAGTCACAGTGAATCAGATGCCCCATAGCAAACTGTTGTTGTATTATAGATGCCTAAATCCAAATCAAGTCACCGAGCACTGACCGCTGTAGATGAGATACTGTTGAAAATAAAATAGCCGTTCACCATGCCATTATTTGTGTGTAAAGTTTAACGATTGCGTCCTACAAAATCAATAGTTTGAACTCAATCTCTGTGCGAGCGGCTCTAAACAAAGGAAGTGGGAGACCTGGCCCCCCCGCTGTGTTTTTGTCTGCAGAGGAACACGGAGCGGTGTTGAGAATCATTTAAATAGCAGGGGTTATGCCAGAACCCCACAGTTTGTCCCAGTTATCTCGCATTCGGCACTGAGAGCGGAATCATAATAAATGCATCCGCCGCACTTGACAACTTGCTCAGCGGTAATTAGCGGCTTACTCTGTGTGCGGAGCCGCGGTTTACCGCAGGTCTGTCGTGACGGTTTAACACAACTGCAAAGCTCTTTCCCAAAAAATGATTAGGCCACATGTTGTCAGCTCACAGGGGAAGTGTGCACCCCCTCTCCCACACACACACACACACACACACACACACACACACAAACAAAAGACAGCGGCTCTAATAATATTGTCCTCTCTTTGAGTCGGCACGCGATATTAATTAGACGAGTTCGTTAGGACTAACCCCTGGTTTTCCGAGGAAAACGCATTTGACACATTTCCCGCACATTCCCGTACCCCGCGGGAGCAGCCCTTACACGAATTCCGGCAAAAAATGATTAAAAATATATGACACGTTTTAAGTAATGTTAAAACAATAAGCGCCTTTGCAGCTCCCATAGGATGCTGATGGATTGAAGCCGTGTTTTTTCGCCGGGTGTGCCCGTTTGACGGGTCTAATTGGCTGGATGAGCTTGAGGGAAGCACCGCCCGCCGGCTTCTTCCTGTACATCGAGCCCGTGGTCAGAAAAGGAGGCCCCCCTTAGTCTCTTGGTGTCTGTCCTCTCGCTGCGGTGTTAATGGGCCCGAGCCACATGTGAGCGAGATTATCAAAGTCGAATGAAGGAGAGTCAGAACCCACTCCCTAAAAGAGGCTTCACATCCCAGAATTACTATTCCATTCATGTCCGACCAGATTTAAACTCATTAGACTCCTCTATTTACTCAGTCTCCATCGGCCCTAGTTGCACTAAAAATACCGTGGCCTGCCTTACTTTGGCACATTCCGTCATTGTCTGTGCACAGCGGGCCTCCGCGCCGAGGTGTTCCTCGGATGGCTCAGTGCACAGGAGACAAACGGGGGTGTGTGCGCGTGTGTTTCCCGGAATTATGAATCTACTCAGCTTCTCCATTGGAGTCCCTCTCCGAGTGCCGTGCTTATTGATCATTTATTTGAGCTTGTGGCGTGATAATAGGTTGATATTCACAGGAGTCACCGTACACCGCCACATCCGCTGCTAGGATGTCGAGCCCCCACACCCTCTGCTCTGGTGTAGTAATGGGTTCGGGTCTAGATTTCATGCTCCAGAATTCTATCACAGTCGTCACAAAGTGTTTAGAAATATGTTTTTGGCAACTTTGCTTATATTTTATGCCTTTCTCACGTGGGTTACTGTTAGTTTTTTTTGAAGGACTTAATGAAATCAGTAGGGGGAGTGGAGGCAGAGAACTTTGGATTCTGGGCAGGGAAGCCCTGATGGAGGGCTTCAGCTCAGCAGATGGCATGTTGTTGTGTGCATGAAAAATTCATGGTCAGGGGGACATGCAGCTTGAAAGTCCCAACACTACATTCCCTACATTGTCTTCTGTTGATCACGACGTCGAGTTGGACAATGGGATGTTTGATCCAGCACATGGAGAAACACATGATCTGATCGCAATCACACCAATCTGTACACTTTGATTTATGATGGGTATCGTCTCTGTTTGCTCATTTTCGCCTACCTAATTCTTTTCTTTTCTTTGGGGTTGTTTTCTCGCCCCGTACCCTCGTGTTGTGGGTGCCATCTCTCGGAGTCCTCAGACATCCTTTGTTATTCCCACAAACCCGGTTACTGAATAATTGAATAAGGTAAATGTTTAACATGTTTTTTTACAAGTTCCTCGCTGTGCTGTTGTGAAGAGCCACTGTTTGTTGGGTCTGGACGAAACACTCGGTCGCTTTGCTTGACAATGGCGCGTTTCCATAGGAGACCGCCCCGCTTCCCCCCCCCCCCCCCCCCCCCCCCCCCCCCCCGTCTTCTTCTCATTCGCGCCGGCTTGCTACAGCAGCTGCGGCACAACGGCCGAAAGCGCCTTCACGCGCCAAGAAGAGTGACTTTTTGTTTATCTTGACTTCTGCTTCGCTGTTTATTCTAGCCGAAGCTGCATTTGCATCGACCTTGATCTCCCCCCCCCCCCCAAACGCCCGGTCCCCTCTCTTCTCCTCTCCACCCAGAACCTGTTTACACTCCTCCCGCCCCTGGTGTCACCTAGGAAATCGCCCGATCATTCCACCTGGTTAATATTAAATGGCTCCTGCAAGGAGATGTGTTTGTTCATAAACACAAATCCCCCGCTCCTCCTGTTTACTGTAGCCATGGCAGCAATCACTTATTAAACAAACAGCTGCTTTGTTTGCCAGCGCGAGTGGTCTGCCTGTAGCCCGTACAAGGCCTGGGAAGAGCTCGAGAAAATGCTTCTGTGTCTCATGTGGTGCAGGGATGAAGGTTTCCCTTTTTTTTTTTATTTTATGGAGGTATTGCTTGCAAGGGGTGGGGTGTGTGTGTGCTCCTACTTTATTGTCGCAGCAGTCTGGAGATATGCCCCGCTTATCGGTGACTTGGTTGAAGTGGCTGACGAGATTACACGGTTGTTTGGTCTGACTGTGCAGTCTGCTTTTTGGCAAAGTGTCACCCCCGCAGTTCGTCGCACTCCGCAGAGAGCGGACGGGGGGTTGGAGCGAGAGTCCCGGTTGAGTCTTTTTGACGGAGTTGGTTCTGATTCTGTAGAAGTCCCCTTTTTCCACAGATGATGCAAGTCTCGCCCATTGGGGGGGGGGGGGGGGGGGGGGGACTACAGCTAGGAGAGGTTGTTGGGATTTTCTGTCCTGTGGATATTTCCAACAGACTCGGAGCAGTTTGTCACCAGCGACGTGGGCTGTGATAGTGGATTTTTCATCTTACGTCTGGGGTCTTTCGACTTTTCCCCAGCACCAGGAGCCAAAATACGGCAAAAAACCCCAGGACTCTTAACAAACCTTGGGAAGCATGCTGTCGTCCCTCCGTCGGTGCGCGCCGGTGCGTTGTGTTGTCTACTTTAGCAACCAAGCCGAACCTAAACAGCTCTCGGGTGAACCTCTCCCCATTGTCGCCCCTCCTCCTCTGTGCGTCTTTATCTCCCACCCGAGAAATGTTGTGCCTTTGTCGTGGGCCTGTGTAAACAAGGGCTGTGTGAGAACCCGGTGAGTCGGAGCAGGTGGCCGCCGAGGCTCCACTGTCACGAGCATTAAAGGACAACGGAGCACGGAGAAGGGTCAGAGCGCAGCCGCGCGGGGCCGACCCTACCTTGAGCGGACCGCTGGCTTGTTCCAGCGGCCGGGGCAGGCACGACATGGGGACAGGCCTTATATTTCCAGGCGAGGCAGGGTCGATGAGCTCTGGCCGCCGGCTGTTCTTAACCTTCAACCTGTGCGGTCAGGTGGGAGACACATGAGACTCTTGTTTGTACTGTACTCCTCATGTTGGAGGCAGGGGAAACAAAACAAACTGTAAACAAACAGAAACTCTGACCTTTTATTTTTTTATTTTTTATTATCCAGTGTTTTTCCAAACACTTGTTTTGGTGTGCAAGCAACCCCCCCCCCTCCCCCCTCCAAAGAACAGAGAGGCATCTAATAATCAACAGCACAGCCAGTTCTTTTCCTACAAACCATTGTTGTCTCGTTTTGATCTCCTGGAATTTCCATTATTTTCTTTGGGGGTTTTTTTTTTGTTGTTGTTTTGTTTTTTTTGTGGGTTTTTTTCAAACTTCTCTCCAGCTTGGGAAAAAACTAACAGACGCTGACATGCTCCATTATTAATAAGAAACATTATTTTTCTCATGTCTCTTTTTGTGTGTTATGTTATGTCGAAATGTTAGGGGTTTGGAGCATGAATATATATATGTTTTCTTAACCCCAGTAACTGCACCCCTTTTAGCGGGACACTTGACCCATAATTAAAGCTGAATTTTAGCATGTTGTAAAAATGGAACGGATGGGGGGGGGGAACCTCGAGCTTTTTGAGTCATCGTGGAAAAGGCTATCCCCTGGGCAAAAAGTGAAAATAAATAGATGGACAAACAGACGCAGAGCAAGTCACATGCCGACTCGGCCGGACCTCAGCTGATGACGGCGTCCGTGCCTCGGCGCTCCACAGATTAACATTGTTATCAGCACTACTCTCTCTAATAAGGCTCTTTCCTATCTGCTTGATATTTATGATGGATAATGCCCATTTTCCATTTTCTTTTTTTTTCCTCCCAATTTTTCCGCTGTGCGATATTGCAGCTTTGAATTATTCTGTGGTAAAATTAATGGGAAGGTAGATTTATGGGTTTCATTTGTTTGTCAATTCGAAAATTAATTGGGTGTTAATTTTAGCCATCCCCTCATCAGTGCCGGTTCCAAGCATGCGCGCATTACTTTGCATTCATTGAAGCTTTTCTCTCCTTTATTGTGGGTCACTAGTTTTGCATACATTAAAATAGCCCTGCGGCTCATTCCCTTGATTACTTTTGGAGATGCCATGCATTTGGAAATTTACGCCTTTCCGTTATAATTATGAAAATTTTGCACGGAATGACAGTGCATGTATAATAGCCATTACTTCCTTTCCTTTTATGTAGCTTTGGAAGGAGAAAAAAAGGAAGAAAGAGGGCCCTGTTTTATTTTTCATGTGGAAAAATGTATTTTTATTTGAAAAATAAATGGGGGTGAATAACGTCAGCACATGGTTTATTTCAAATGGCATTCAATTTCGCCTGAGATGTGTTTCTAATTGGTGTCTCAGAAGCGGAGGTGGTACAAGCTGGAGCCTGTAGATGGAGTCGTGGCTGGCTATAACCCATCCCGCAGTATTCTTCTTGCTCACCCCTTGTTTAGAAAATCCCATTATGGAGGGAGCCTGTGCCAGACTTGAGGGGTGAGCCGGGTCAACATCTGTCTGGAGGGAGGGAGGAGGAGGAGGAGGAGGGGGTGGGGGGCTCTAGCCCCGGCCCAGAGAACAGGGTCTGTAGGCCCGGCCCAAGCGGCTCAGACAGGCCCCTGAGTGTGGGGGCGTTGTGACACACAACTGAACCGGCACAGGCCACAGTGTCAGATGACTCACTCGCTCATGCTTCTTGCATAGCGGCGCTTCTCCGGGAGAGGAGATGTAAACCATGGTGCACTTTGGGTTTGGGTTTTGTTCCGGTTTCTGGTTTTAGCTCACTGTAGCCCACAACTGCTGCCGCTGATCCTGAAGCTGGGAGACCGTCCCTAAGAACCATGGATTTAAAAGAGCAGTGCCTGTTATAGCGCTGTTTATTTTTTAATAATCCCAAGTCTAGACTATTATCTCACCTATGCTCTGTAAATATTCTTACGTGACAAGTTGTCAACCTCAATTTCCTATCTGTCAGCCTGAGTGTGTGTCCCCGCGGTGGCTGGGTGTGTGTCTGCATCTTGTTTAGACGGGGATCTCTGGAGACGCGGTGCCGCTGCAGTTGAGCACATATTAACTCGCGTTGGCCCTGCTATTACACGCCTTAAACGCAACATCATAAATCTGCATTTAGTTCCATTTTCACCTCCTTTCATGATGAGGCCCAGTGTTTTAAAGGCATTTATTCTGCTTCATATAAATAATTAATCAGCCAAGTTAATTCGCTTCTGCCCGACTTGGTCAGCTTCATTAACCACACTGGGATTGGGAGGCTGGACGCAGTGCACCGGTGAGGCCTGTGACCAACACACAAAAGCTCTAAATCGCTCCTCTGATTTTGAGGACTACATGGCACAGATATGCCCTAGTGTCACACTGGCACTCATCTCCAGAAAGGCAGAGGAGAGTAGGGGGGGGGCAGGTCTGTCTGGCTTTTGAAAGCCAACCGCACAAGAGAAGACGTAAAATATGATATGTATTTAAACAAATTAACTATGCAGTCACATTTAAAAATGATTACTTATGTCATATTTTTTATACCTCATGCCAAAAGCATGCAATGGTACATGAAACTACGCCGCCAATATTTGTTTGCTATTTTTTCGAGTTCAGATTAAGTTATGAAAGATGACAAATTTCCCAACTGCTCAAACGGGTTTATTGACATTGAGACGTGTATTTTGGTGTTAATTGAGCACCCCTGAAGGACTTGACTGTTTTTTTCACTCGGCCTCAGATTGGCCTTTTTTTTTCTCATGGAGATCCTTTGGCAGGCCTCACACGGTCGCCCTGTTTCCCATTAAAAAGCCATTCTGCCGCGGTTCTTCTGGGAGCCATGCGAGTAAATATATCCATTTCCATAGAAAGTGTTTTGTTTTTGGAGGTCCAGTGTTTTCTCGGGCTCCTCTGCTCTCACTCAACTCAGGTTGTGTGCTGGACCCCCAAACCCCTTCCACCGCACCCCTGCATATATATCCCACTATGGCAAACAAAAACAAAACTTGAGTCCCGCTCGCTTTTCTTCAGCCCAGCGAGGACACCGGAAAAGACAAAACAACGGTGCAGTTCATTACTCTGTGGAGAAGCAGTCGGCGAGAGCGTGTGCGTGTGTTTTTGCCACATTGCATATGCTGCGAGCGAACAAACAAGTCGCCGGGAAGCGCAAACCAACAGAGAAACCTGCATTAAAAGTGAAATTGTGTGGGAAGGATATGACAGATGTTTATATTTTGGCCCAGTGTTGAAATGCGACCTCGCCGCTGTGTGTTTTAACAGCTGTTCCTCTCCGTCTCTGTCCCCCCGCCCCCCTCTTTCTCTCTCTGTGTCTTCTGTCAGGTTTTTAAGTCATGATGCAAGAATCTGGGACGGAAGCGGCGAGCAACGGACCAGCCAGTCAAAATGGAGGCTCAGGCATGGAGGGCGGGTCCAGGGAGGGACGACCCAAGAGTGCCACGCCGTCAGTGGAGGTGACGGCAGCCGACCTCCTGCATCTCCAGCAGCACCAGGTAGACCGGTCGCCCCCTTTCACACCTGCCTTCACTTTATTAAGCCATGTCAACAGCAGAGTGTCACTTAGTAAAGTGCCACTTAATATTTAATTCCATCTCAAAGTACATCTAGTACATAAACACATTATTATTATTATTTATGTATATTGAGGCCCGTTCTGAATATTTAAAGAAGGGGAAGTGCTCTCCCTCTGTGATTGTGTTTGGTTGCGAACGTGTTTATTGTAGCATGCAGAATCTGCATTTTCGGTGAAATATTCATAATGGTGTTCTGACATATTTTAAGTGTGTAGGTGCCGCCGGATTGTGTAGACAGTTAAGAAACCGTGACATCCAACGGGATGACAGCATTTTCCTCTGGCTCATTGTAAACACACCTCACACTCACAACTAATGCCACACTTTTGCCGCGTTAACCAATGAGACGTAGGGATGCACGTCGGTGGAGCCCCAAAACATTTTCGCCCCTCTCCCGACTTGAGGCAAACAGACAAGCTTTTTCTGTTGGTGTCGGCGTTGTGTGTGGCACACGACAGTGCGTTTAAGTGAACAACATTGAAAAGATCAACGTGTCATCCGCTATCTCGGTCTATCCGACAGGGCGACCGGGGTTGTTGTCAGGAGCTGTTTGGTGATGATGCACAGGCTCTGTGCCGCTGTCTGTTGTCACGGCACATCCATCAGGGAGGGCAACAACGCCACAACACGGAGCAGCACGCTGTAGCGCGGCGGGGACGTGGCGCCGTAACGAACAGAGCCCGCGCAGTAATTCAGCCTTATCGTTCCTCATCTCTCCGCAGAATTGTCGTGCCATTATGATATTGTGACTCTTATGATGCGCACGTCTGTTGTCAGAGGTGATGATAACGCAGCAAATTCATTCGTATCCTGGGAGATAGGAGAAATATTGTTGTAAATAGCTCAGCAGTTTGAAAAAGGCATCTGATTTGGTGTGATATACAGGTTAACACATATAGAATTATGTTTAATCATAGTTTAGAAAATCATTCATTTCACATGTATTGGTCTGCCTTACAGTAGGTATGACTTTAATAGTAATTTGAACTCACAAGTTGTTACCCCTACATTGTGATTAGTCATAATTCTCCATTACAGTATGTACAATACAGGACTAAATGACGTTTAAAGGGGCAATGAGCTATTCTAAGGCAAAACACATTTTGTAAAAATCTGCGAATATTTTCTCACCATCCGCTAGCCGTCGCCTTTGTGTATCTCGCAGGCCTAGCTCTGTTCATCGAAAGAAAACAAAATGGTGCGGACCGCACCACACAACAATGCAAGTGCAGACTGTAAACATCACCCGTCAACACCTTAAGAGACGTGCTAGTGGGTAGCGCTGCAACTCCGCGGTTCTGGCCTAGTGGTCAGTGCGTCGGACTACCATACCAGTAAAATCACAACAACAACAAAGAGAGAAACAAGATTTCTCCAAAATCACTTACTGCCCCTTTAAGTTGCCGTCGAACCAGAGGCCTCTGTTAATCACACTTTTTCAGGGTCGTCAGTGGGAGAGCATTGGAATAAAATAGCAAACAAGAGGTGTTAAGCTAATCAGCAAATAGAAGGCGTATGTAAGCATGCTTCCTGCTCCTCTGTCTCGGTGCTAGGCCTTTAGGCCTTTCCAGATCTGCTCCAGACCCCCGTTCCCACTCCCCGAACTCACCTCCAACCCATCTTTTCTTTTTTCCAGCTCAAAATGAGCATGTCGTCAATGAGAAAATCACAGCCATACTGAATTCATTACTGCAGTAGTCACACAAAACCATGGATAAAATTTCAATAACTGCAGGCCACAGTTGAGTAAACAGTTGCGCTGAAACTTAATTCCTGTTGACTTTTCCTTCATTCTTTGCCAGGGGCACATTCTGATTCGCTCTGCAAAGACAACAGGGTTACAACTTTGATGAATGTATGTGAGGCAGTAGAGAGAGAGAGAGAGAGAGAGAGAGAGAGAGAGAGAGAGAGAGAGAGAGAGAGAGAGAGAGAGAGAGAGAGAGAGAGAGAGAGAGAGAGAGAGAGAGAGAGAGAGAGAGAGAGAGAGAGAGAGAGAGAGAGAGAGAGAGAGAGAGAGAGAGAGAGAGAGAGGTGTCATGGATGTGCACTTGACACCAAGAAAGGATGGAAATCAAGCCTCCCCGCTGGAAGAGAGCTAGTCGTTCAAGCATGGTCCCTGTTCTCTAGTCATCCAGAAAGAACTGTTACTCTCCAGGATCTGCCCTGGCATTTACAGGAAGGAAAAAACAAGCAGCAACTCTGTCTTTCCCATTTCAAAGAATCACAGACACAATACTCTGCCCTCTGCTTTCTAACTGTGGCCAAAAGCTTATTGCTTTAAGCCATTTGAACAAACCCACTGGTTAATTTCTGTGGCCCACGGTTGGAGTTGAAACAGAAGGAGGCGTATTAATTGTTGTGTGTGATAAATGGTGCATGGCTGTGGACGAAAAGGACTGGATGTCTCACTCTCCGCTCCTGACACCGAGCTTTGATAGGCTACTTACCAGGGTAGAGTTACTGGGAAGGCGGGCAGGCACTCTTTTTATTCTCCCATTAGACTAACCCAGGATTTTCACTCATGCACCATGAACCATGTTAATTGTCCCCAGGGAATTACGAGCTTCGCTCAATTACTTGATAACTTTTAACTTTTGCCACATTTCACAGTGTTCCTTTTAAGTTTTATTTGCAGCCCGCACTAATACGACTCTAACTGACACACTGACGTGTTTTTCTTTTTTCTTTTTGTCTTTGTTCTCCACAAAACATCCAAGATGCTATTATCCCTTTAGGTTGAGGCAAAAATCAATCTGGAGTCTTCTCCGACTCAAATGTCTGCGAGTCCCCTGAGTGAGCAGGAACAACAAACCTGGCCGTGGCATATCATTTATTCTTATTAGGGAACATAACTATGAAAGACAGTCCTCATTAATAAAGATGGGGGATGAAATAATTGTAATCTGTTTGATCATCTTGATCCTGACAGGGGAATTCATCTTGTGGACTAGTCAGATTTAGTGGGAAGTGGACCATAAGCTTGATTTAAGCATCTCTATTAGTAAGTCAAATACTGTTTGTTAAGAACTAATGGTGGAGAAAAGAAAAAAAAAAACAGTCTGTTTTCTCAGTTCACTTTTTGAGGAACTCCAGTGATGTCCGTTGTGTTGTAATGGTGGTATACGTTTGGGAGTGCTCATAAATGTTGTTGGGAATCTCGTTGCTTATTTTTGCGTTGTGCCTAATTGTTTGCAGCTGCTTATGCATCATTTATGAGTATCTTCTTTCTTTTTTTTAGAACATACATTCAAAACGTACTGTAAGGCCCCCCCCCCCAAGACTCGGAGTGTGTTGATTTTGGTGTTGTTTGTGTTGCAGAAGTTGTGGTTGTTAACGTTATCCACATGAGGAAACGAAGCTACTGTGGGAGAGAGAAAACACGACCGAAGCAATAGCATGAAAGAGCTTTTGCAATAACCTGTTTTGTGATTTGCAATGTCAAGGATTTTGCAACAGGAAGCTCTGTTGTGTAGCTGTTGTAGTCAAACAAACACATGGGTGACAATAATGATGTTGGGGGCTTTGTAATCAGTTTTGAAGATGCTGTCTTGAGGACATTCAACTCCCCACATGGATTTTTACTGTGATGTACTGTACAGTCATTTTATAACATCGCACATGTTTTACCATCCCAGCCGTTTCTTCACTCTAAATTTGGTTGAACTGATACAACTGTGGAGCATTAAATATTAATATCCTGTCTTTTAGAGGAGCCCTTTTAATCAAGTTAGATCGAGTTCTAAAATACCAACTTGTCTCTTCCTCTCAGTGATACTGTAAAAATATACCCTAACAGAATCATGAAGGGGGAAAAATAATACAACAGTGATGAAGAATTTCTCTTCTTGCTTTTAAAGCTCTGTTATTTATCACGAGATAAGCCCGGCCAAGTATGGATATGTTTGTTTTTTTTCTTCTTTGGCTCCTGCCTGCGTGGCTGAGGTGTCCGCCGCCTTGCGTGTATAGAGAGGAGAGAGTGACACGCATCACGGTGGCCGCAGAAAGAGCTGAGCGGGCACAGGTTTTTCTGTTTGCATAATGCAGGGCTTACACTCTCCCTGGTGGAGGCCTGAGAAGGTGGAGATGCACCGTCCCAGCCGCCGTCCTCGAGCTCTCATAGAAGACACGCACGCAGACATGCATGTACACGCTCCAAGAGAACAGAGGCCCCAGAGGCCAGACACGTCAGTGTAGGGCCTGCTGGTTTCTGGCGTCCCGTCCACATTATGGGCCAATGGTCAGATTGAGGAAGTTCACAGAGGAGGCCATGGAGCTCTTTCCTTCCATAGATCTCTGCTAATCACGTGTACCCCGCTGCTGAGCTGAGGGCAAGAGGGAGAGAGAGTTGCTATACGCCTGGATTGAAATACATACAGTGATACTGTGTTTCACGAGGAGGGCGCCGCCTTATCGCGGTGCGTTTGAATTGAATTGCTGCCAGTATCTCGGTATTTGCTCTGCTTCGGAATTATATATCTGTGCACTGCAGTGCTGAATATTTGACGCGTGTGTGTGATAAAAGCTTCTTTGCTTTTTGACCAATTGCTGCGGTGCCTGTGTGCTTCCTTCTCTGAGCCTTGTCATCTAAGTTGTGCACTGTGCAAGTGTGTATCCTCAGAGAGTCCCCACAGTCTTACTGTGCATACTCCTCCATCTCCAGCAGCTCTCAGGTATCTTCATGTATAGTGTTCATATTGTCACAGGAGGCCCGAGCACAGGCTCCGACTTATTGGAAAATCTGGCGGGGAAGGATAACATCGGTGTTATGACACTGCATATTGCCCCAAATTGCTTTATTGGTAAAATGATAGTGCTCGTCCAATTTGAATAATTTTATGGAATCCCTCACAGAACGGTTTAATTATGTTATCACACAACTGGCAACATCTGTCTTTATACCACAGCACATGACAGTTTTATTACAGGCTGGATTTCTCTGCTGGTTCTGGCAATTGATGTGTGATCTGATTAATAATCACACAGATGGAGGTGAAAATTGAACAGTAATGCGCCGCAATGTTAGAAAAAAAGAGGGGGAAATAATCATTACAGTGGGGGAAAAAACACAGACTGTGTCAGGGAAAATATCAAAAATATTTTACCAAGTCTCAAGCTTCTCTCATTTTGGAGCATATTGCTTTTTTTACATGCATTTTTTCTATGTTAGGAAAAAAAATATTTAGTCTAGGGGCAACTTATCAAATCCCTTTGTCACTTGAGTTTTGTCAGTCAGGTTTGGGGAGGTAAACCACCCAGCACCTCTCCTTTGTCTTATGGATGTCTCCAAGACAGCCAGCCCATGAACTCATCCATTTTGTTGAGTCTACCTCCAGCCACCGCTCTCCGACCGGGAAGAGATGAAGCACAGGTTGCATCTGTGCCAGAGCTCATAGTTTAAAATAGTAGACTGTTGCTCGGGTCGACATCCTGTTTACATGCCCTGCTTATGTGGGCAGCAGGAGGGGATCACGGGGGTTGTTTGACACTGTGGTAATCGGAATGGACACAGAGAGAAACACACACTCACACACTCATCTCATCACTGCACAAAGGAAGAGATATAGAAGTTGAGTGCATTGATAAGTAATTTTGATTTAATTTTAACTAATTTTGCAATAGAATATAATATAGATAATTATAATAATATAGATATTAGATAATACTACATCTGAAAATACGATTTATGTATAACATCAACTTGCATCCTGCCTACCGTCTTCATGTTGTTAACAATGCAAAGGTAATTTCTTAAGACATCCATCCCCACTAAAACAAAAAGGAAATAACTTAATATCACCTTCTCCGTCCTCTTATTATTCAGTGCAGCCAAACACACACAGCGTAGTTGTTCTCCCTGTCAAAATGTTCTCCTCCTGTCACGACTGAACCAATATTTGATCACAGCTCATAAGTGCTAGCTATTAACCAGGACCTAACAGTAATTCCCGTGCTCCAGAACTGAGATGTAATTCAAATCTCATATTTCATGCCGCCAACTATTTTGACAACACTGCATACATGTAAATGAGACCTGTATGGTACGATGCGTTTGAAGTCACAAAGAGTTACGCAATTTGTGTCTGAGCAGACATATTTTATTGTTGTTGAAAATGTTGAATGTGGAAAAAATGGTTGCATGGTGTAAACACAGTCAGACAAAAGCGATTCCGCACCCTCAGCCTTTAAGGTTTAGATATACCTTGTGTCCCCGTGGAGAAGTTGTGGATGAGGAAGTCTCTCCGGGACGTGTGCAGGTACAAATGCCTCCCTTGGAAAAAGATGCGAGTGCATGCTGGTATCATTAGGAAGAGCAGAGTGGTTCTCATTGTGTGGCGCCCGGATGGTCTTTGATTGCCTAGGCCCGCGTGTGTTTGTGCTGAAGTGGGCAACTCTAAACTTTGAGCAGGTGTCTCGAGCAGCTGGCTGGAGGCAGACAGGGAACACGTCTACGTCAGGTCCGTATTAAATGGCTTCGCGAGAGGCCTCGGCCAGCAAGAGGACTAATGCATCCTCGATGTTTTATTTAAACATTGTGCCAACAACTGCTTGTGAACGGTCCGCCTCAAGATGCACACACAAATCCTCGCACAAGCAACCCCCCCCCCCCAACCCAAACACTAACACGCACACCCTCACAAAGGCACGCAGAGTAATATTTCGCTGTTTAGCCGAACAACTTGTGTGTTTAGTGTTGTAAATAAGTAACCGTTTTAACGGGGCCTCGGGAGACTGTGGCTGGGAAAGTGCACGCTCAGACACGACTGGCTTTAATAGCCATTGTCAAAACACTGTTTAAACAAAACCTTTCTTCACCCGATTGGAATGTTTACATTTACTGGCATAATAATGCCTTTTTAAGAGGAAGCCATTCTTTTTCAGGGTAGCCAATCTGACCCAATTTATTAGGGATAGACTTAAGGATGCACAGTTCCTCTTGGGAAAACATTCAAGCGCAGGGCCTATTCATTTTTAATGAGAGCACTCCTTTAAAAACTTCATAGAATTAATATGTATCAGTGAAGTCTTTTCCTGTGCAGAAAACTTCAGGGTAATTAATATTCATAGGCTGTGCTTGTTAACACCCCCAATGCTAGTGCAATGTAGATCCAATTAACATAGAATGGACCCCAAGGATTTGGGCAGATAAGGGTTAAATGAGCTATTGAAATTGAAACCGGGGCCGTCGCCACTTAAAACACTTATTTGTTTCACTAAGCCCTCATTTTTGTTGCAGATTAAATGCATTTTAACATGTAAAGGTAGAGTTTCCTTGAGCTTGTGCACTCACTCACTTGTATACATGTATGCATAGAGGTCATCAACTACTCAACCCGGCTAATGTGAAAACCCTGTAGTGAGTCTGAATTTTATATCTTATTCATAATCTCTCGGTACAATGTGGTAACGGACAGCCAGGTACATCCTTGGTGTCAGCCTGTGAGGCCTGGCCAGGGTGGGAGCCGGGGGCAGGGGGGGGGGGGGGGGGTGCAGCAGTTTCTAAGTGGAGCTAGGTGATGGTAGCAAAATACCTGTTTGCCACCTGCAGCCATTTGTTAGCACACGGGCTGCACCTATTGCTCCCCAGAGCATCCTGACACAACAGTGCCCACAGCGTCTCAGCTCCACAAGGACTCCCAGTTAAAGACCAGATTTAAACAGGTGACCTATTTCTCACACACGTCTCCAGGTTTCACTCTCTCTCTCCACTGAGGTTAATGTGGCAAACTAATATCATATCAGAGAAAATTGACAAGCAGATTGAGAGCAAATGCATTTAGGATGAGAAATGCGAGTGAAGACTTAGGAAAGAGACCCTATAGAGCCACTGACGACATGATACAAATGTTTTTCAAGAGTTGAGTAGTAGTCTTCACGTTGAGTAAACTGAACCTGATGTGCGAAAATGGTGGAGTGGCCCTTTAAGAGCCACAGGAAGTAGAAATAAAAACATAATTTATAATGACATCACATGAGTGATGAATGTTGAATATGTGGATACTGTACGTAAATGTGAATCATGATTTTTTTTAAATTCCCATATCCCATATTTAATCGAAATGTGATTACAGCCACTTCATTTTTGTAATCTGACTACGTAATCCAGATTACATGTAATCCGCTATCACCCAACCCCGAATACGTGTGTCAATGTGTTCGTTAATGGACAGAATGTGGGTGTAAAATAATCAAACAGAATCAATTGTGCACCCCAGTGTCTGTTGTGTCATATCGTTTGGGTACAAAGTGTTATGATATGTTGCACACAGTTTTCTCATAAATCCCAGAAGGATTCAAATATCAAGACAATGTTTTGTGCCATTTTTCTGTATCGAGCCTTGGATGGACTTTCGTGCTCGTTTAGTCCTTTTTAACTTTATAAATTATCATCACACTCAGAGAACTGGCGGATAGTTGCCCCTCAGTCTCTGGTTAAAATTTCTATAGGAGTATAACACAAGAACATAATGTAATATAGTCTTGTATATTATAAACGTGTAGAAATTTCACTTACAATTACAGCACTAGTGTATAGTGCATACCTTCTTTTCTATGATACAGAACAACCCTGACAGCTCGGTTTTTGGCACGCAAGGTGGAAAATGATAAACTGCCGGCGCCGATGATCAAATGAGCCTTCATTCAAGTAAACATGCATGGACAGCCCCACCGTGTACGGGTCTCGTAGAGTAAATTTGATTGTTTGACGTGCATCCACCCATCAAAGTATCTACCAGTGATTAATAACAACCCCCCCCCCCCCTGCACGTTCGGCAGTGACATGGCCTCTATTTGAGAGAAAAATGGCACAGGTCGGTATTCACTGGTGAATAGCTGTATACCATTTAGAGAATGATATGCCCTGATGGGATGTCTTGTCATAAATAATAGTGATGGCACCTCTGCATCCTGTGAATGACATGTGCCATAAATACTTGGCCCAGGCCGGAGACAATGGTTCTTATAAATCCTGGTGCAATCTTTTTCTCTGTACGGAAAAAAAAAAAAAGGATATATATTATTTAAATGGACAATAAAAACAAATGTTTCTTTCCTCCTCAGTTGGTGGCAGAGCGACCTCCGGAGCAGGACAATGTGTGCCGCTCCCCTCACTGTGGTCTCCGACGCGCTGTTGTTATTTGCTTGTTTACAATCTTTGACATGATGTAATGGGATGGCTGTGAAAGTACTAGCCAGTAAATGGCACAGAAAATAAGACAGTCCTTTATGTCTCCCCCCCTGCTCTTTCCTCCAGCCCCCCTCCTTTTTTGTCCTTCTTGTTTTTCCCCCGCAAACAGGGAATATGTTCTGCATTTGACTGAAGGAACATGAGCCTTGAATATAAGTAACAGTTTTTTTTGCATTAGGTACTCCCTGGAGGTAGGGGGGAAATATCATGTCCCTGCGTGAAATGTGAATGTGAAATCTAGCAGAAAGAAATATTTATGACCATTTTCTGCTTGATTAGAGCTGGATGACATGCCTTAGGAGACAGTGAGTGGACAAAAGGCAGCAGCGCTGCTTCTGGGCACATGTTCGAGAAAGAGTTGTTTAGGGAGGAGGGTCCAGTGTGTGTGTGTGTGTGTGTGTGTGTGTGTGTGTGTGTGTGTGTGTGTGTGTGTGTGTGTGTGTGTGTGTGTGTGTGTGTGTGTGTGTGTGTGTGCGTGTGCGTGTGTGTGTGTGGTGTCTCTGTGGGTGGGATAGAGTTGGATGGGGGGGAGGTTACGTTTGAAGCATGGTAGAGGAAATTGAGTAAGTCCAACAGGAGTGAACTTGGAGGCAGATGCTGAGCACAGAGATCAATCACTGGTCCTGTCCCTTAGATACAGATGATACAAGTAATGTCTTTCAGATGTCAATGCTACATTTAACATCTGAAACACTAATATAATGGGTATACACTGAGAAGTAAAAGGACGCCAGTATCGGCAGCACAGCCAAGCCATGTGTTTTGATGTGTCAGTAACATGTTCACTCCTGGCACCAATTTATCGACCAGTTTCGGCAAACTGGGATGTAGTCCAAGTTGTAGTTGACTGTTTGGCCGCAGAGTTAGTCAGCTCCTCGACACTGATTTCACTGTGACTGTCCGATGTCAAAGAGAACACACTGCCTGGTTTGCTTTTATCTATTGATATAGTATTCTTTAAATAAAACTACAGTTCTACAAGCCAAATACATTTGGTCAAATCAACCAACATCCTGTTTCTACAAGTACACTGTCAAAATAAATCATGTGTCATTTATCAGCTAATAACTTAAACCAGGTTATGTGAACCTACCTCTGTCGCTTTTTGCAGGATACATCCTAATGCAGTATTTAATTATGAATTAATTCTACGCTTGTCTCATCAGTAAATAATGATTATTGACTAATAACAACCACCTACAATCAGCTGAACTGTCACCTTGTAACCCTTTTTTTTGTTTTGGGCTTGTCATTCTTATTATTTAAATTATTTGACTTGTATATGTTTCAAACCTCACGTGTGCGCACTCGAGAGGTAATTGTGCAGCGTCCTATTCAATCTCTCACAGCAGCATTTCAAAGGCAAAAATTGTCACTTAGAAACTGGAGGGTGTGTGGAATACATCCCTCTGTCAACCATAACGTACATGTACACCTTGTCTGCACATTAGCATATGTTATGCTCACCACATTATATTAGCATAGATTGCATGCGATAATGGCGAGGGCCAAAATACAAAGGATTATACAAGGGCCACATATGGATAATTGGGTTGTATGGAAATATACTGTAACTGCACAGGACACCTGGTCTGAGCAATTATGCATTTGCAACTGCCGTCAGTGGATATGCATCCCATTATGGTGCTACATGTTATTCAGTGTGAGCGCGTTACTGCATCATCAAACAGTGTGTGGAGAGGTGTCTGCACCTATTCAACACAATGTTGAATTCCCGCAATTCCACTTTGTATGATACTGTTTAATATTTTGGATGGTCAAAAACATACAGACTCTGTGTCGGGCCGGGGACAAACACCTCTGTAATCATCACCATGTTCAACAGGCTCATCATTGTTGTAGCGCACCAGCACACGTGCCAACACATATAAATAATCAGATAATTACTGTATTGATGCAATTGTCGTCCTTGCACAAGCAAGCCATCTTTGGCAGCAGATTGATTGTGTTTAGATGGAGCCAGTGACAGCGGAGAAGCCACAGCTCTAAGGAGCCATTTCCATTGGATTAGAGAGGTACAACTTTGAGAGTATGATTAATTTTTCAATTTCTCTCCGCGGATATCTAATAATTGTGCCCATAGATAGCCAAAGGCTCTTATTAAACATTAACATGCAAGAGAAAAGTTAAAATCAGAAAGATGGTATTTTGGATTGAATAATGTAAAATATCTGTAGGGCAACAGGGGAAAGCAGCAAACTAGTCCAGGTTTATTCTTCAAATGTTTTCCAACCACCGCAATGTCTACTCCTAATTACTGAGCTCTTATCTGCACACTCAACTATATTTATTTTTCCTCATTGCTTAATGCAAATTTCTCTTAACCTTTTAATAACATGTACATGTCAGTAATTTTTAGAAGGAATCATTAGGAATGTCAGTCGGACTCTGCCAGGATTGTGTTTTTAATTGGTATGTAACTCTACTGGACTGACAAGTTTTTATTTTTTAATTCAAGTTTTCGATAATTAATGTGCGGCTGTCTCAAGCATATAAATGCGTGGTTCTTTTGATCTGGCGGAGCACGGCGGCGTTGCGAGGCATATGGTTCTTATTAAAAAAAATCAGCATGTTATCTCCCCGCTTTCCAGTAGGGAGACCCTTTGCCTTTAAGAAGCCTCGGAGGAGGTTCCACTCTCAGGTCTCACTGCTTCCCTCTCTCTCTCTCTCTCTCTCTCTCTCTCTCTCTCTCTCTCTCTCTCCCTCTCTCCCTCCCCGTCGTTCTCCGTCTCTCTCCGTGCTGTCTCCATCACTCTGCTCACTTCGACGTAATATCATCTTCATCTCAGATACCTGTGGCACAGGGGAACTGCATTTGTTGATCAGATTTGGCTTGGCTGACGCCTCCTCCCCAGAAAGTTATGGGGATATGCGTGTAATGCTTGCCTGAGCCCAGCCAGCGCCTGCTGATTGAGTGATCCTGCCTGTCACAGGACAAGATAACCGCATCAGTAAATACTCTGTCCTCCGCAACTACCAGGGGCAGCGATGCACTCCACAAGCACTGATGTGCTGATTTCCAGCCTAGACGCGGTGTCACGAAAGCTAAAAACTCAAATCGTGATACATATTTAGTTCGTCCTCTTATCACTCCTTTTCCCGTCATAGCTATGAAGGATGCACATTTCATATTTAATACACAGACACATTGTACCAGCTCTCTGCTCCTCCAGAGGGAATTCGGACTCAAGTTGCAGTTAGCTTTTCTTCCCAATTTGATGAGGTCTCCAGCCGATATCACACCACCACACTCCGGTTTCACAATGTGATCTCTTGATATTCCCCTCTCTTCAAAACACCACCAGCACAGAAGACGGATTGAATTAGCTATTTGGGCCGTATTTATCTCGATCTGAGAGTAATTTGGCGCGCTCTGTCTTAGCACTCGAACTCAATGAAAACAATAAATGGTGTCCTTATCTTCTGGAGTGAAATCAAGATAGAGGCAGGAAGCTGTGAGTTATTTGTGGTGGAGGTTTTTTTTGAGGGGGAGTCTAGGGGCAGGAAATGGACACCCCTCTCACATTACCTTTCGCCATACAGTGGGAGAAGACCGGAGAGGCAAGAGGGAAGGGTTTTTTAATCAGCAGAAAGCTGTGCCTCTGATATAAAAGTGTCAAAGATGTGCCTTGCCCCTGCAATGAGTGAAATCTGGTCAAGTCTTGTGTTAAATTGAAAACTGGGCTGCTGGGATTTGGAGGTGAGGGGACGGGGGACTCGGTGGCGGCGGCATCTTGGTCAATTATCGCAGTCTCCCGCACTCTGTTCCACTGTGAAGGCCTCCTCTCCCTGTCTGGCCCCCTCTACACAACCAAGTGCAC
Organism: Scophthalmus maximus; assembly: GCF_022379125.1. Classification (NCBI taxonomy): domain Eukaryota; kingdom Metazoa; phylum Chordata; class Actinopteri; order Pleuronectiformes; family Scophthalmidae; genus Scophthalmus; species Scophthalmus maximus. The sequence goes on along the minus strand of NC_061520.1, from coordinate 21,814,926 downwards.
GAGAACATTGAAAAAAACAAACAACAAAAGCAGCGGCTTTTGAAAATGGGAGAATGTTTCTGAAAGAGACTTTCCTCCACCAAAAAACCCCACCAGTTTTTGAAGCAGTGTATCACGACGTACGTGGTCGTTTGAAAGAACGCAGACCTCTAGCGGTAGTTATTTACACGGCCGCTAGAGGTCAGCGGTGGACCTGGTAAATCCGTCAAATTCGTGTGTTTCGCTTACATTCTGTAAAGTAATCGTGCGGATTCCTCTGCCATGTCACCCCAACCCAAACCATCACTCTGACCTTTATCAACCATGTGTGGGTAAAGCAAATGAAGGCCTACGGTGCTCTGAGGCGAAAAGTATTTGTGGCGAACGTCCTGTCACCGAGATTCACAGTCCGTCGTATGAGTTGGAGGACTTCGTGATCATTCTTCTCTGAATCAAGCATTTGGCCCATAAAAGAACTGCTGCATGTGCCTCTGTACCTCCCGATGCCCTGCTTGTAGGGGCATCGCACTTAACGCTCACGCTGCAGCTGCATGTCCCGGCATATCCTAGCCGCCCCTCTGGCACGAGAGAAAAGGAGCGCTTCCTGGCAGGTGCGATGTGGGGAGCCACAGCTCCTGCCTGCTCGCCGACTCGCCGCACATACAAAGAAGGATCGTGACCTAGTGCAAGAAAAGAAGAAAAAGAAAGTTACCCACCTCTCTATTTATACGTGTATGCGTGCAGCCTATTTTAACCACCTGAGCGGGGAGCCAGGAAGCCAGCACTTGCCCCACATTTTAACCAGATGTTTAGGAGGGGAAGACTAGCCCTGCAAGAATCTCGCAATCACAATAATTATCTTTATGGGGTGGATGTTTACAAAGTGTTAATGTGATACTGTGCAGGCGGACTAACTTGAGTCTGCTTTCATGTGCTAAACATGATAAACGCTTCTGTCTATTAAAGACTCGCACCTTTTTTACTTTATATGGGAGCGATACAGTTTATACATGTCTTTATAGCTTTCTTCAAAAGAGGGCGAAGAGCATCTATCCTCAGCCATGACCCCCCCCTCCACCTCCCCCCTCCCTTCTCCCTGCAATGAATCACGAGGGACGGGACAGACAGGAGTGGATGCGGCCTCTTTGATAGACAGTCAACGAAGCACTAGCAGTGATTTGTGGCCACAGGGAAACACTTCAGCTGTAACCTGTCCTTTTGCCAAACATTCGTATCATACAGAGGCAGAGGTGCAGGCGGTTGTGCATATTTTCATCATGGTTTAAATTCAGCAATCAATTTTTGATTTCTAATACGATTTATTTATTTATTTATTTATTTATTGCCTAATTGGCCAAGTCAAATTGGAATTTACACTATGTAGGCTGACATCTGATATCATTTGCTTGTTTTGCTTCAGGGGAGGTTTTCTTTCTTTCTTTTTTTTCCTTAGCTTTGCCACGCTGTAGTTTGACGGACGTTTTCTCACAGGAATCAGTGTTTAATTTGAATAATCACAAAAAAGTGTGTTCCTTTGGTTTGCGGGGACACTGGTGTCCCGGCTGAATAAAGAAGTAAATGAGGGGAAGAAAAACAGGTAATTATGCTGAAGCAGCAAATGAATGACCCACTGACCCTTAGACCTAATTGATTCTGTGGAGGCAAATTGTTTTCATCAGCCATTTTGATGTGTTTTTTGTTAAGTCTATGTTCGTGCTTTTTTCAATTTTTTTTTCAGATGTAGTTAATTGGCTATGTGAATAACGAGTAGAAACGCAGAGGGAGGAAATCTGTGTCTCCTCCATTTACCAGCAACGCAATTATAATTGGCGGCTTGCACTTTGTGGAATGATGTCACATCCTGGAAGAAGAGCAAAGACTTCACCTCCAGCCAGAGTCATTATGCCCCACAATGCTTTTTAGCTTCATTCACTGTTTTTAAAAAAAAACTAAAAAAACATGCATGCATAACATTAACTGGCTGTTTGGTGCAATAGCTTGGCTTGTTGTTACACAAATTATGCAAACGAATCAGAGGGAGAGAAAAAAAAAGTCTGCAGCAGCTGTGTGTGTTTTTATTGTTCTGCGGGTGTCAGCCCTGGGTCAGGCCGCCGACCTCACGAATACGTTACAAATATGTGGCGGTCAGCGAGTGTATGCCAAGTGTACGGCGTAGCTCTGCGTGTTGCGAGTGCACCGTCTGGGTGATGACATGTGCTACTTTGCATGTAAATTCTTTTAGCGATTCACCTCCGAGTGAACCTACAGAGAGTGATTCTGGCGCTGGCTTTAAAGACAGAGGTGTGTTTTTATGACTAGGTGAGGCACGTCCTCTCCAAGGCCCTCAAGCAATGTATCCCTCTACCCTCCCCTTTAATCACTGTATCAACCGCTCTCATAAACTCCATGAGCTGTGTATTAGTGTGTGTGTGTGTGTGTGTGTGTGTGTGTGTGTGTGTGTGTGTGTGTGTGTGTGTGTGTGTGTGTGTGTGTGTGTGTGTGTGTGTGTGTGTGTGTGTGTGTGTGTGTGTGTGTGTGTGTGTGTGTGTGTGTGTGTGTGTGTGTGTGTGTGTGCGCGTGCGTGCGTGCGTGCGTGCGTGCGTGCGTGCGTGCGTGTGTGCGCCCACGAGCATGTGCCCTTCCTTGTTTCCCCCGTTTTTTAAACTTAATCAGCAAAAATAAAAGCCGTTGTAAGCTGGCTCATATTAAAGAGGTGATTATTGGTAATAAATACTTTTTATACATACTTATTACGGAGGCAGTTTTCTTCCCGCGCTTAATGAGAGTAATTTGATTTGCTTGAGAGATTACAGTTTCCCAGAATTAATGCGGCAATCCCCATTCCAAGATAGAGCGAGATCTAAGATTCTTCACAGGTCGTGTGCTGCTAGATGCTCCCCTCTCACATAGCAGCTAATGGAGTTGAACAGCAGTCTGTCATTCCCCTGCCCACCACCCCAGCAGCTCTATAGCCCACATGCCCTTGGTTCCTGCAGTGCTTGTTGTTTGGTCTACTTCTGCCACCTGCGTTTTGCTTTAACCTCTTATTCACACCAACTGCTGCTAAGTGTCTCTGTCTGAAAAACCTGGGCGGCGATTTATTGTACACGTGCATCAGTGAAAACAACATCTGGACAAATGACTCAGTCAATTGCACTAAATCAAATGGCATCCAAGTTGCATCGGGATGGGCTAATTTAACCATAGTTCCTCCCTCTGCTTCCTCATTTTTTTCCCGCAGTGTAATATTCCCATCACATGTTTATTCGAGCCCTCCGAGCTTAGCGCATAACTTAATTTGAGCTGCGATCATCTTCTCCCGCGACGTTCATTGAAGCCTGCAGCCTGCAGGTCTCAGCGCCTAAAGCTGAAGGTGGCTCGGGCAGATTGAGGGCGGCCAATTCTGTCACCACAGTGCACTCTGCATGTTAATTAAGGTTTAGAAAAGTGCTTACGCTCAATGGACTTTTTTTCCTTCTTTTTTTCCTGTGACTTGTTAGTCCATAAACACTCCAGAACAAGGCTGAAGTGAAAGAGGATTTGTGAAATCGGTGAACTATGAATGTGGCTGGCCAATCTAATCTCAAGCCCCGCGCTACGAGTACCTAACATTTTATCTCTAGAGTAGGATACATCAAACAACTGGAGGTCAGGTATTGTATTAAAGCTAAAGGAAACCGGGTGTCATAATTGTGTTAATGGCATTTCCCTCAGTTCCCGAATGTGGCACCAAATGTTTAGCATTTCCCTGCTCCTCTTTGGTCTTTATTAGATCTATTAAATACTCCGATCTGGACTATTGGCAAATGTTTTATTCAAGTTGGTGAGGGAATAATGTCGTTCACTAGGCTTCACCACTGATGTTTGATTTTTTTCACGGCCAGTTCACTTGAGAGAATTGTGACCCGCGGAAGTTTAGAGCAGGTCACAGCTCTTCCGTTGTCGGCATTCGTCAGCGACAGGTCACACCAAAGGTAAAAGTAAAATGGCTGAAGCTTTGGGTGGCTAACAGTCTTCTTGGTGAAACTACCTGGCAGTTCTAACCGCATGTACATATGGGGGTTGGACGTTGGGAGGCTCCTCCTGTCAAAGTTGTTTAAGGTCACCTTAAACGCAGAGCTGAGGATTGTTGAAGGAACCTCAACTATGTGCTTTTGTTGTATGGCATCCTCACACCGTTGGCATTTGCCTATATGAAACATAATCCTGCTCATCAGAAAACTCTCTTTTAAGCTGTGTTGTGATGCTTTTTTAATAACTCTATATGCTTTAAAGAATACATTAAAAAATCATGGATGTAGAAGTGTTTTATTGCCCTTAATTAGGACAGTTGTTGCAATTTTTGTCAAGACTATAGAGAGCGTTTTCATCCTCCCCTGGTTTCTTTCCCCTCCACACCTTCCTACCAACTCAGTGAAGGTTGATAACTCCTGGAAGAAAAGAAGAAGGTGAAAAAAGAAAAAGAAAAAGTGAGGCCCACCATGTGTCACATCATCTGCCTGTGAGACGGTAATACATTACTGTCCAGTGTGACGGGTGATGTGTCTGGACCCTACTGGAGATTATTCCTCTTTATGGCCGCGGCAATCAGATTTTTTTTTTCTTCCTTTTGCCTTTCTTTATTCCTGGCGGCATAGGATCATATTACCCATCTTGGAATGACTTCAACAGAGACACTGCTATTCCCAGGGAGCTGTCTCTCCCCACTGCAACTCAATCCATAGCCAATTGGACTGGCCTGTGATTTATAGAAAATCCTCTCCTTCTGAGGAACTCACCTTCCACACACACACACACACACACACACACACACACGCAGGGAATTCTCCCTCGGCAGCTCATGATGTGTTAGGTCTCGGGTCAGGACAGTTCAAGGCGGTGAGCATCAGTGGGAAAAGATGTACAGTCGCAAAAAACCTCACAAAGACTCGCCATAAATCGTACGGTTGTTCCAAGACGCATAGAACCGTGGCGGGACAAAGAAGAGAGGGTTTTTTTTGTGGTTTCTTGATGACATTAGTGGGAGATGATGTTTGTCTGCTCTTTGGGCAGATGTCATTACACATCCATCTTCACGGGAGCGGTCCAAATTCGCTCTGGGCAGTGTCACGCTTGTTGTCTGCTTCACTGATTAGCAGGGTTATTCATCAGGACGAGCTACTTTTGCATCTACACTGAGATAATCAACGTGCCCCGTGGTGCAGTCAGAGGAGTGGTCAGCTGACAACACGTTACGTTTAGGCGGCGCAGTGGAAACCGTCTGATCTCCCCTTCCCTTCCCATGCACCATACTGCGTGCAGACTACATTCATTTATATTCACCACAACTAAATTGGAAGATTTAGGGGGTTTTACGGGTCCAATTGCGGAAGTCTCCGGTGTACAGACGATGTTGAGTCCTCCCGTCCATGAGACCAGGGCAGATAGATCTTCCCATTCTAAACAATATCGCTCGAGCATGATAAAATCTGCTCACACTGCTCCCGGTCTCACGCTGGGCTTTTGGAATCGCCCGTTTTCCCAAGCACAACACTCCCCGCTACCACAGTGATGCAACACTTCCACCAAAGGTGCAATCGGGAGGAGAGTGTGTGTGTGTGTGTGAGTGTGTTTTCTAACAGTCCATCTAAGTACCCAGCACAGTTGGCAATGCCTCCGCTTCTTTTTCCTCCCACTTTATCAACTTGACGGATATTATCGGCGTGTTCAGTAGTGGGCATCCCGAGGCATCATATGCTCAGAACAAAAAGCTAAGGTCAGGGAGACAGGGGCTACTGAGATCCGCCTGCTGCTTTGTTCCCAGATCATTTGTGCTCTGCCTGCTTATTTCTTTATTACTCTTCTTAGCTGATTTTATCCCCCTCTCACTCTTATACTTATTTTTTTTTCCCTCCCTTTCTCCATCTGCCTCTAAATGACACCTTAGCAATGACTTCTCCGCCGGCTGATTTGCCTGTGTGTGACCTCCCTCCTTCAGTGGAGTCGTTCAGTGCTGAAGCAGAATGCCTGGCTCTTGGCGGGCAGACATAAGAGAGACAGTGACACGCGGCTGTGCGCTGATAGACTTTCCACTGGAGTGGATTAAATCAGCATCAGGCTAGTGGAGCTGATTACCCCAATATGAAATTGCAGTATCTTAATGGTACATATTTTCATGCGGCAGCCCAGTTGCCTTTCATTTTGCGGCTAATATGTCTATTCTTATGAGTCATTTACTTCTTTAATTACCTTTAGCAGCAGATGCACAATGGTGTATTAATGTGAATGATTTTTACTGCCACTTTATCATACTGAGCCCGCGACGTTGAAAGGCGTAATTGAGGCGGAAGAGCGACTCGTGAGGGAAACAATATTTAGTTGACAGCTCCTCTTGTACTCTGGGAGGGTGTTTACGCGTTTACACCACACTAAAGCTGTAATAAACACAGTATTCATTTAATAATGGCAGCGTGCGGAAATGCTTTCGCTGAGATCTGCTCAGTTATTGAATCATCCCAGGAAGTTGTTTGGTACAATCAGACGACTCAGAGCACGCGTGTGCATGCCGTCGCGCGGGTTTTCATCATTTTGCCTTTGCATGCGTTTTTTCGCGGGTAATGAAATAAGTGTTTGCAGCCAGCAGGAACCCTATTTGTCCCTCTTTCATTTGCAGCATGTGCAACTCTGACAATCCATGTCATTTGCATGTGTTTGTGACTGTGTGTGTGGTGTGTCTGTGTGTTTTGTCTGCAGCTTGTGTACTTTCCTTGGTGTGATTTTTCTGATACCGACCGCTCTGAATAGAGGCCTTCTTTAGCCATCTGTTGTGAAGCTGCTGGCTAAGCAAGGCTGGGGAATCCAAACAAACGCCGAGCACACAGCAAACGGAAGCTGTCAGGCCCGGCATAGCTGAGCTGACCTCGCCGGGCTTGGGGTGGGGGGAGAGGGGCCGGTGACCCCTCTGTACCAGGCTCCGAGCACCCGAGCCGCCTGGTTGGGGCACTGTTTACCCTCCCCTCTGCACCTCCTGCAACCCCCGCCTCCCCTCTGCTATATTTGCCCCCCCCCCCCTCTCTTTCCATCTCCGTTTTACCTCTCTTTTCTCTTTCGCACTCTTATTCTCTTCCTCCATCTGTCCGACCCCCTCCTCTCCCGCTCCTCACTCCACTCCCTCCATCATCAGTCCTGCTTCACAGAGCCCTCTCCTCTATCTCCCCTCGCAGTTAATAACTTTGCTCTCGTCTTGTTTTTCCTACAGTCGTTTTTTTTTTCCTTTAAAAAAAATACATTTGTCAGGGCACTGCATTACCTGTTATGGGGAGAGCGAGTATGGGGAGGGGGTGTCACAGAGGGAGGTGTGCTTGACAAAAAAACAACATTTTTGTTAAAGTCAGATTTTGTCTTATGTAAGTGCACACACTGCCTTATTGTTTAAACTTGGTTATTTGAAATGTTTAGAGTTGTCATAAATATTAATAGATTAGTTGAAAAGTGCCGCAAAGGAAGGGAATCTAATGGTTTGAAGTGGGTATAAAACATTGATTTATTTATGTATTCCACATGAATTAGTTTGGAAATCTAAACACAGACTGGAGAGTGTTGTTGCGAGGGCCCCGTAATGTGCAAGGTTTGAGCATCGGTGCCCTGTTTTCCATGTGGAGTGGCTTTTTTGGAAATGGCATTAATTATATACTTACTGGGAAACCAGACTTTTCCTGCTTTGCATTGCAGATAAACGTCCTTATCACCGAGGAAAAGAGGAAGGTGAAAAAAAAAATCATATTAATAAATTAATATAAATAGACATGATCCTCACTGCTAATCCGCTAACATGTTTAAAAAATCACCCCCTGGAAAAAGGAAACAAAAACACATGCATTTCAATTAAAATCTCATTATTCCAAGTGAATCCTACAACTATGTTTTCATAGTCAACACCTGTCCAACCCCATATCTGCTATCAGTCATCTTGCAGGGAAAAAAGCTTCTGACTACGATAGCTTACACTACACTACATTAGCTTAAAGGGGCAGTAAGTGATTCCAAAATCAAAACACTTTTCGTAAAAATCAGCAAAGATTTTCTCACAGTCTGCTAGCTGTCGGTTCTGTGTGTGCGTCCAAATCTGGGTTTGGACTCAGCCCAGGCTCTGTAAATGGAAAACCCCATAAAAGTGGTGCGGACCGCACCACACAACACTGTGAGCAGTGCTGCCGGGTGGCTGCAACGCTGCGGTTTTGGCCTAGCGGGTGGTGCCTCGGTCTCCGGTACCTTGCCTGGCCTGAGCAGGAAAATCACAACAACAACAAAGAAAGAGAAACACGCTTTCTCCAGAATCGCTCACTGCCCCTTTCGTGTGGTGGCGAAATTGTGTGGAGAAGCATGTTTGAGAGAAGTGCCTGGCCTCGTGGCTTGTCGAGGCTACCGCTGAGGGAAAAAAAAGGGCCTTGTGTTCGAGGGGGAAGCAGACGCAGAAGTGATAAATGTCAGGTGAGTCGAGGCGTGCGATCAGTCCGAAAGTCAGGCAGATAACCTTGACATTTAGGCTGCTGGTGTGGAAGCCCCGCAGAGGCTGCGGAGTGAGACCAGAGGGGCCGGTGTCAACTGTGCCCGACTACATCAAGAGCTAACCTATTAGTCGTGTTGTTGCTGGCCGTCTCCGAGCCACACTCTCCTGCCTAATAATAAAGCCCGGTGAAACCAGGCCGCAGAGTAAATACACTGAAGCACACACGGCCACACTCACAAGAACGGAGACAGACAAACAGATGCACGTCTCCTTCCTCCTCCTTTTTCCTCTGAGTGGCCGCAGGGATCCGGTTACACCTGCTCGCACATCTTCTAGCAATTAGGAGCAATCTGCTCGAAACCATTTCACGTTCAAGGTCTTCCCCAGCTGTGGCGAGAGGAGGAGGAGGAGGCCTCCCTGTTGATGAGCCTGAACAAACATCGCTGGCCCCGTCGTTTCCCACTGTCCGACTCCCGGTGGAGCGACTCGGAACGATTCCCCCCCTCGGAATGTTTTCCCCATCACATTTCCCGACATCGTCTATTTTCTCTGGACCTTTTAACGGCGTGATGTGAGCGGCGTGTTCTTGTCACATCTGAAGCAGGTGCAGTGATTCAGATGCCTCCCTTGGACTTTTGGCTGTCGGTGCTGTGTGCGATTGCTGCTGCGGGTCAGTAAAGTTGCATAAAGAGAAGACAGGGAGAAACATATCTGAAATGCGTGTGTGTGTGTGTGTGTTTTTTGGGGTGTTTTTTTGCCATTGTGGGAAGAAGGTGCAGCGAGGGATTCAGCAGAGAGCAGACCTGACTGTAGCGATGCTCTGAGTTGGGATTTGTAAGACACCCAGAGCTGGCTTTAGCAGCAGGAAACCCCAAAGCCTGTAAATAATCCGCATGTGCAGACTGCACATAAAGACATCCAGCACTTAGCAGGTCCCTTATCACAGCGTGATAGCCCAGGGACATAAGAGACGCTCCTGCCTCGATCCACTAATATGGTGTGAAAGTAGATGCAGATCAAAACCGCCTGTTGTTTATTGAGGAAGTTGCGTTCGCACGGGGGGAGAGGCTGTGAACTTTGAACACATTTAAAACGGGGAGGGGGAAATGAAAGAGGATTGCAAATGACAAGGATACCAAATTGCAACGTCTTTGTTGCTGATAAAGCCTTGTCATGTGCCGGAGGGTGTTCTCTCATCAAAAGCACCTGGAGGGTTCACAGGGTGTGTGTGAACATATATACACATGAAGTGCATGCACGGTGGTGCGGGTGTGTTCCTATACCAGACAACCTCAGATGGTGATTATCACAGCTCTTTTGCAGTCCCGTGTGTCTAGGCAGAAGACGACGTTAAACTGCACAATGTCACAAACCCTGATTTCCTCCGTTCTATTTAGATTTTTGCATCTCGGTGGTTGCACATTTTGCGGAAAAAAAAGTTATGAAGTGTGATTGTGTCCGCTTCACCGTTCACCGCGTACACAAGTCGTTCCCGGCCTACTGTATCACTGTAACTCGGTTCAGGCGGATCTGTCATCCGGTTTGGGCCATTATACGTCTCCGTGCACTGGAAAAGCCTCGCACCTGTCGTCGGTCTCCAGTTTATCGCATTCTGTCTGGCGCTGCTCTTACACTTGCATGTCTATCAGGCGTCCAGTCCTTTTGAATGAGAGATCAAAAGACGATAAGGACCAGTGGAGAAGGGGGATGGGGGGCGGGGGGGCTCTGAAATAGAGGAGTGTGGGTGCTGTGTAAACAGTGCAGTGACGGTTCACAATAGGTTATTTTAGCCCAGCATTAGGCCTCTGGAAGGCATGCCAGCTCCAGTGGCCTTTTTTAAAAATACAAACACGACGGAAACATTCCTGAACGCGGAGCAGACCTCACAGCACAGGGTTTTTTTTACCCTCATTACATCTCATAACGTGACTACAGCATGTACTCATCTCGTGTCTTTGGCTTTCAACGGTCACACTCTAGAATTATTTAGCCATATGTATGTCTTGACCAAAAAAAATTGAATAATAATCATTTTGATGAAGCCTTAGACGAGAATAGCAGGAGGCTGATTTTCATTGTCACGCTGTCATGCGATGTTGCGAAATGCCCTCATTGTTGAAACAGTCATGTGACTCCTCCACTTTAGGCACGTTAGACATTACCTGAAGGCGGTCATGATGGTGATCCTGTTGCTTGTTATCTTTATGCTGTTAATGAATCATATAGTATTGAAATACAATACGAGTGTAGGGGCGGGGGCAGTTCAAACACACATGCACATGTCTGGGACACTGTGGAGGTCAAGCTTAGTTGCTGATTGCTGGACATTAATATTAATGTGTTGAGTGATATGATGAAATTAATTAGCTCAATGTTTACATCACAGCCGTCTTGAATATTGATATATGAACGTACATCTCGACGCCCCATCTCGACAGCTTTACAATGTCTGCATCTACTTGTAGTAACTGATCATTGAGCAAGTTTGCAGTCTGCCCCTTTTTCTTTTCTTTTTTTTTTCCTTCTTTCTCTTCTTTTTAATTTGAAGATGACAGTGATGGAAGACTTCCAAGAAACGTATCTCTTCATCCATTACTGTCTGAACTTCCCTATCATATCCTGTTGACTCAACTCTCTTTGTTCCAACACCCTCGGTTGTAAACCCAGACACACACATTTCACTGCATGTGTCATCGGTTACAGGGAAAAGAAAACAGTGAACTTTGTTTACTCTTCAATGTGCCCGTAACACCACACCATGGGCGTAGCATGTGACTTTCTTTCTTCTCTCTCACATTTCCTTTTGAGTAGTCGGTGTTGCAGAGAAAGAGTCTGATTCAGTGAGTTGGAAGTTAACTTTTTTGGGGTTTATGATGCTGTATTAGTAACTCTTAAATCATCACGTCACATTTTATCATGAGTAGACTACCAGAGCTGGTATTTCAAAATAATCACAGTACCTTACCCAAGTCAATATTAATGTTTTGAGTATTATTCTAAAGGTTGATGACTCTGGTACCTTTTGTAATGTGATTTCATCATCATTTTTGTCCTTTGAAATGTCAATGGAAAGGAAGGTGATTTTTTACCCCCTTATAATTTGTTACAATTTAACCAAAAAAATTAATCGATTAAACAATTGACTCTCACTTTTTTAATGGGAACACATTTTACTCTAGCATTTCTGAAATAATGTTATTTTGATAATCAATAAAAAATCTTTTAAATCTGGTAGAAAAAAATAATCATCATGTTCTGGAAGAGAGACAATCTCACGTCGCTTTTTAAAAAATTCAGGGGTGGCAAAAAAGTGAGTAATATGCCTTGATTGTAAAATAAGTAAAGTAAATATCGCCGTCATGTGTGGGAGTGAGTCTTGCTCCCATAGTTCTTTGTTTCAATTTATACACTTTCTTTATGAGTGTACTCGCTTGCCGCGGAGGGGGGGGGGTTCCCCTCCACAAATTTCAAAGCGGAGGACAATTAGGCATGCAGAATGAGATATGTTGCCCCAGCGTCGTCTGTCTTTACATGAGAGCTCGGAGACGGTCGGGCAGAAGGAAAATGCACGTACTTCAAAGTTTAGCATGGTGAAATGCCAGGAGTGTGGCCTCTTTGTAGCTTGTGGTCATATTTATGCCTCATGATGTCATCCGACAGCCGTGCGTTTGGGAGGGTCAGCGCATACACCCACACACAGACCATCATACAGCTGTTCACTCCAACCCCCCCCCCCCCCAACCGTCTCTTCTCTTTCTGTGTTTAAGAATTGTCTGACCTTAGTGGAGGGGGGAGGGGGGTTCCCCTCAGCGGCACTAAACACCAATTCCCAAAAGTTATTTTGGTTCCCTCGTCCGTCCGCGTAGCTTTTCTGTTTGGCATTTCTGTGTAGACATCTTACTTTCACGAAATCTCTCACAGGTTTCACTCAACTTGTTCACACATCGCCTTAACACTCTTTCTCTCTTTTTTGGGTGCGCTGTGCTCTTCCTGTTAACACATTCCACCATTCAACTCTAGACTTTCGGAACTTCTAAAAGAATCGAGTGGAGCACTTCCATAGATTGTCCGTGTGTGTGTGTGTGTGTGATGAGCTGGGACTTGCCTCCATGTCTGTTTGTTTAATTGTGGGAGCAATCGTCTGAGGAACATGGAAAGAATGAGGCCAGTTATTTACCCAGATGGTTTGCTGGTGGAGGTGTGAGGCTGGCCAGCTCACTGTGGGAACACGACGCTTGCTTTTCTTGGTATCGCTGACCGTTTTCAAGACCTCTGTGTTTTTTTCCCCCCGGCTCTCTCCAGCTTTGTTTGCTCTGGATGGCATGTTTGATTATTTATCGTAAGGGAAAAGGGAGTAGCTGGAGTAATAAACATGTGACTGCACTGTATTTTGTTTTCCACTGAGAAGGCCGTGTCCTTTAACAGATATTTGAGGCAGCCATAAAGCCTTTTATTTGCTTTGTGGAGGGGAGTTTGACTGAGCTAAAGGAGGATCAAAAAGTACTGATTAGTGTCTTTGACAATTTGTGTTTGCTGTTAGTGCAACTTGTCAGCAGATAAATATTTCTTCTGGATTGCTGCAGTTCATCTTTTTTTCCCCTTTTTCGTCAGCGAATTTGTTTTGACATCTGAGCATTGTTCCGCGTCTGTGTTTGTGGAGAAAATGTTTATGCCAGGCACGGCTTTATGATTCTAAGCGGGTGAGTATTAAAAGATCGTCTGTGATGTTTGTGTGTTATCTGTGGGCCAAGGGAATATTGTTGTAAGGGGGTAAAGTGTCCGCTCTGGTAATATGCATCAAAGTGTTCTCGAGGGACTTTTAGCATATGTGCTTCTAGCAATTATATTACACAATTAAAAAAAAAAAATATTATATATACATTTTGTGTTTCTCTGTTAGGCTCTACAAGTGGCGCGGCAGATACTCCTCCAGCAGCAGCAGCAGCAGCAGCAGCAGCAGTCGCATCAACTGCAGTCTCAACAAAACACTGGCCGCAAATCCCCCAAAGCCAACGACAAGCAGCAAAGCCTTCAGGTACTGTAAATATGTTGTCGTTCTCAAAAACCCCCTTATTTATTGACTGGTGATGATCAGATCACTTATTTCACTTTGTGGTTGCTCTAATACCAAAAGAAAGAAGAAGCAAACTTTCACAACTCTCCCTAGAACACGGTGTGCGAGAAAAGCCCAGCCCGAGAATAGGTTCACAACAGGAAATTAAAATTGGCGGTGCAACATTTGCAGTTATGTTATGCTCTGCATTATGTGTGATTTAGCAGCGCACACACAAACACACACACACACACACACACACACACACACGCACACATTTTGACGTAGAACATTAGAGGCAGGGCTACGTGGAAACGGGTGCCGTGGTGTAAAATGTGGGCCAGACTGTTAAGGAAAGGCTCTGTGTGGCCAGTTTAGATCACATGAGCTCATCCAGCAGTGCCGCGATCGTTCCAGTGCAGTCACACACACACGTCAGTGTGTGCGGTTGGTCCTGATTTCATGCGGAGGTGTCGTTGACCGCATCGCTCAGTTCAGGACGTGCGCCGCCTGGGTAAAAGAAGGAGAAAGTGTGGAAATGAGGGCGAAGAAAAGAGAGAAGTGAGAGAGCTGCATTCCCCCCTCAGAGAAGTGAGTCCGGCCGTGCAGAGGAAGCTCCATGCTTTCCCTCTTTGCCTTTCGTCTCTCACACACACACACACACACACACACACACACACACACACACACACACAGCTGAATTTTTTGGGGTTTTTAAAGGAGGCAGGTCCCTGCCACCAGCAGCAGGAGGTGCTATAGAGAAGCCCACCAGAGGGGTGGGTGAAGACTGTGAGGGATGGAGCAAAGGAGGAGGAGTGAGGGTTGGGAAAGTGTGAAGGTTGGGAGAGGTGAAGAGGCTTTAGGACAGTTTTTTGTGATGGATGCAAAGAAAAAAAGCCTTTCAAATGAGAACAGCGCTGTATATCTGACGCCGTATTTTCATTAATATCAGATCAGCTGACTCCAAGGTGTATGTAGATGGTATATCTTTGTTTGGAAAGGGAGCGGTTGTTAGTGTCAGTGTGTGAAATTGCAAATAACTCCAGGGCATATTAAATCATTAATATGAAGGCCCTGTTCTCTATATGTGTGTGTATATATACACACACACACATACATATATATATATATATATATATATATATATATATATATATATATAATATTTAATACCCTTACCATCCCATTGGGGGCCTTTTTTAATGAGCTATTGTAGCAGCTAGGTCTAATGTCAGGTTGTGAAAAAAAGCCTCTTTGTTGTGCAGATGTCTTCGGAATAGCTCCAGAGGATGAAATATGACTGTGATGACCTTTCAGTTGTGTGCATATTTGTCGGGATTCAAATAAGTTGAAAGGATCAAACTAAACAGTTTCCTCAGCCTGGCAGGGAATTGTGCTGCAGAGGTCAACAGAGGGGACCACAACGGCAGATTCCAGCGTACAGCCAGTTGTTGGTACATAGTGAAGTACGAGACCATCTCCTGCAGACAAAGACAAAATTAAAATTCTAATTTATTAATGTATACAGAAAGCTTGGCCAAGCTGTCGCTCAGCTATTGAAAAGAGAGCCGGGCCCTTTCCCCCACATCCCCTCTCCTCCCCTCCCCTGCCCTGCTCTTGTGAAGAGAGCGCAGGCTCGCTGTAGTATCCAACTAACACTGTAAATTGCCCACTCTCTAATGTGGCGCGTTACATTTTGCTGGGTTGAAATGTGTGTGCCAATATGAAAAAAGGAAAATAAGAAGCCACAGGTCCGGACAAGTGTTTGTTTATCTCTAAATTACATATTCTGCTAATTAAACACACCCCGGCCACATAAACACAGAGTTTGAAGCCAAGTGTTCATACATAAACATCAGTGTGCTGTTCTGCGTGAGGATGTATTACATGTATTACATTCGGGGGTTTTTTCCCCCTCCTCTCATGGTGAGATTTCTCTGGTTAACTCACACACAGACACACACACACACACACAAACATATTTTGTGAAACACCAGAGAGTAACGGTCTGAGTCTCATCTCACTTCCTCTTTTAAGAACAAACCCGTGCTCGGAGGAGCCCTACTGCACACAGAGCGTTCACTATCTCCATCACACAGCCCCGGATATAATGATTCTCTGTTGAGCCGGACTGGGTCATCAAAAGACATGATCCAACAATTACGAGGCTGTGTTGTAAGCTGACACCCCATAAAAGCACCTGATCTGCGGACGAGTCTCCATTCATCTCTGCGGTCTTCCCATTAGGCACGAGGAGCTGCGCACGGAGACTTTTACTCATTTGGAGAAGTGACTCACTCCCCAATTCATTCTTATTCAAATCAAAAATAATGAAGCACAGCACATACAGGACGTCTCACAAAAAAAACCCACTTGCATTGAGTAGCAAAGGGGGGGGGGGAATATGAGTCAAACAAGCCTCAGAATCCTTGATCAGCACTAAATGGCTCTTTGGTTTTATATCTGTAGCAGCCCCACATACCCCCGCTGCCTCTGGGTGAAGATGCCTCTGCTGTAAACTCAGCAGCCTAGAGGTGCTTTAATTTAGACTACACACAAACAGCTGCTGTGCAGGCTGGAAAGCAGATAAACATACTTGACTGGTCAAAAAGCCAGTGAATTACATTGACAGAATGACACGTGTAATTAAAAAGAATCCATGCCACTTTTACCTTTTTGCACTTCACACCTACAGTGGCGCGGCGACGAGAGCCGGCAACTCCCACCCCGCTAATTACCATTATCAGTGCAATGGTAGGGCCTGACTCATTAGTTCCATGTGCATTTAATTAGGGGAGGGCTGAAATTGGATTTAACTTATTACTTTTTCATGGATCACTTTCTTGTCATCACTTCAAATTGGATTGAAGCCCCAGGTAACTAATTATGCCAGCCGCAGGATCAGGATTGGAGAAATAGGTAATTAGGAACAACACTGTCGGACCCTCGCTGATAGTCCACCAGCACCAAGGCAGGGGGGGAGGGGAGCTCATTTGCGGCGTTGCTCGCGAGCCCGGCTGCTTAACTACACATCGTTGCGAGGGATCCTGGGTAGACATCCGCCTCCTGTCGAGGATTATGTGGCGTTCAGCTGCGCTGAAGATGTTGTGTCAACATGGCGTCTCTGCTATCAGCGTAATGCTGAGATTATGCCTCTTTCCCCGTTCTGAATTACGCGTGGGACTGGCCTTCCGCTGGTACAGTGCGAGGGATGGCCGGCGGCCAGCTGAAGTTACGTTGCGTGGTTACTGACATTTCTGCCCGCTGGACGTCCTTCCCTGGCTGAACGCATGGGTGTCCAGTTTGAAGAGAGGCAAGTGAAGGCTGAGGAAAAGTAAAGATAGGAAATGTATAATATATAAGAAGTGTATGTACAGTAGAGCTGCAACGGTTAATCGTTTAATTGATTAGTCATCGACTACTGAATTAATCGCCAACTATTTGATAATCGATTAATCGATTTAAGTGGTTTTTAAGGGGGGGAAAAGTCAAGATTCTATGATTTCAGCCTATTTTACGATTTCTTAAAACATCATCTCAGGGTTTGTAAAACACCATCGACATTTTTATGACATTTTATGGACCAAACATCTAATCGACTAACCGAGAAAATAATTAGTTGCAGCCCTAATATACAGTTTAAGGTCATTTCTATAGTTTAAACAGTCAGCAGAGTTGAGGGGAAGGGTAGCTTTCATTTAGAGTGAAGATCTTCTTTGTCAGGAATTTGAATCTAGTATTTAATAACTTTGGGTTTTATTGGGGGGTTTTGTATTTTTTTGTAATAATGTGCTGGCCTTTTGTTTTATAAATGAGATACTCTATTCCACTATCATCTGATAAATGTTGCATTGAACATTTTCCGGATGTCAAAGGTGCATCACTTGTTATTCCTCAGACCCAGAGAAACTAATGATAATTCCTCAAAACCATGGCAGCAGACATTTTTCTTATCTGTGCTCTTACTATGGCCGAAGCCACGGTCCACACTTCTTTCTTCTGCTTTTCCTTTTTTTTTTCTTCTTTTTTTCTTTCTTCCCCTCTCTGTGTTTTCACACCGCAGTGTAGAGCCTCACGGAGGGCACCTCCAGGTCAAAAGATAATGTCTTTTCAGTTTACAGGATGAAAGCCTTTTAAGTTGTGGAGCGCCCCCCTCCAACGCCCCTCCTCCCCGCGTTTGCTCTTCACATCCTTCATTTGCGGTCTGTTGGGGGGAAGCGTGATGTGACACAATCCAGGGGCCAAGCCTGTGTCTGACAGGACAGGGAGAAGCCGGCGGCTCTCTCTCCCTCCCTCTCCTACTGTTTCTGCAGTAGGCCCATGGCATTGTCCTGACACATGTATACCACAGCGCTCCAATCTGTAAGTCATTAGAGCGCTAGGCCGTAGCCTGTCAGCTGGAGCTCCGCCAGTGCTGCAGGGTGATCCGAGGCAGCATTTCGCGGCGTTCCCACAGCCCAGTCGTCCAGTGGCCCAAAGTGGCACGGCAGTGGTAGCCCACTGGCGAGGTGACACTGAGCACAAGACTGGATTAATGTTCTGGGTTAGATGCGATGAGATAAAGACTGTCTTTACTCAAAGCAAGTCCAGGCCAAGAAAACGGCAATGTATATCCCAATAAATTTTAAGAATTTAAGACTAGCAAAAGGTGAACGTAAAAGGAAGCAGGAAGTAAGAGTACGAAGTGCTGAAGATATAGGGACCAGAAGGAATCGTGGCACGCTCCCAGATCACTCAACCAAATCAAAGCGTTGCCAGTTTCTAATTGATTCACTTAACGACTGCCTTGAGCTTGCCAAGATTAACCAGTCAGCGTTGAAATCTCTGCAGGTTGTTTCACACCGGGCAGGAGATAATTCACCGAGTATGTAGACACAACCATTCATACCAAGTGTTTGGACCTTCATTCAAACCGAAGTGCGTCCATACTTTAAAGGACCACTTAGAAATGTTCCCTTTTCCCTCGCATGTCTCTGTGGTAAATATGTAGGTCCCGGCTGCAGCCGTCTGAGCTCATCTTAACACAGACACTGGGAACAGGGGGAAACAGCTTCGACTGGAGTCTCGCTGTCGCCGTGACGTTGCCAGAAAACCGTCAGGGAAATGACCAGACTGTAGCGAAACCACCATGTGTTGTTTTGTTTTTATTTACACTTTACACACTTGATTTCTGTACAGATTTAACAAATAAGATATAGAGTGACATGTCAATTAATGAGCTTTGGATGTTGTCGTAGTTGGATATCTTTTTTTCCCCCTTGAGCAGAGCTGCAACAGCTTTTATTGCTTGCTTTCAGTCTCAGAGCTAAGCTAAGCTAATCATCTGCTGATTCGATTGTTAAATTTAGTGATCGGACAAGATTGCGGTATCAATCATCTCACGAACTGTCGATAAGACAGTCAAAATGTCACTGTACACATAATCTCCATGACGTGCTGTTGCTAATATCCCTCAGAAAAACGTCCATGTTGGTCTGCAAAATATAGTAAAATCCCACATTTCATCAGTTGTGTGCGTGATCCTCCGAAGGAGTTTGTCTCTTTGTGTTTGTTAAAAGTCTCAAGGTGACGGCGCGATGACGCCTCAGCTTGACGCGCGCGTTGCTCTGAGGTGATACAATCCGTCAGGAATGATCAGCGCAACGCGCGGCCCGACGCTTGCGTGGAAACCCCGGAGATCAGGGGCGTCTCTTTCGCTGTTTGTTTTCCTTGTCATATTGTAAAAATGTATTATGTGTACTGTATAGATTAGAACCAGGTTTTTGGGATAATCCTGTCAGAATGAAGTCATCTGTCCCAGTTCCACGCAGCCAAGCGGAGGCTCGGGGGGGGGGGGGGGGTGTTGGGTGTTGGGTGTTGCGAGCTCTCTCCCAGCCAAGACGATGACTGTCGAATTGACTCCAGTCACAGCGCTGGGAGCCACACTACCATTTTCAGGACCCTCTTTTCGATTGAGGCCTGATGTTTCCCTTCAAGCGGTGAACCCTCTCAACCCTCTACCCCACTCTGTCATCCAGACACGCGCGCAAACACACACACACACACACACACACACACACACACACACACACACACATTTGCGCACGTCTCCTTAAAATGTGTTGTATCTTATGTGTCATCCTCTGGCGCTGTATCTTGATGTGGAGTGTATGCTGTTCGCAGTGATTCACACGCCCTTTGCGGAGGGCTGGGAGGATGGACGGCGGCACAGTCAACCGTGGCATTAATAAGCACTAACAGATACGCAAGGTGCAGTCGAGTCAGCGCCAAGTCACAGTTCCGTTTCTGTTCGGGTGTCGCCGCGCACTTTTGACAGCTTGCCGACTCCCGGTTCAATTTTCGCTTTCTGTTAGAAGACAGAAAAAGAGTAACTGTCTCACGCAGACAGCATGACGGGGATCCGGAGACAGGAGGGCCTTCAGCTACGTGAGGACATCATTTGGAGTTGCATTTTATATTTGTGTTGGACTCCACACAGTAAACTGTCGCCGGGCAAAGCCTTCTTGTTGTACGCCCAGTCTGCACAAAGCAGGAGGGTAACACGCTTGCTGTTGCACTTGATTCTTTCCCTTTCCCGTCAGTTTGTTGAAAGAAAGGCACGTGAAAAATATGCGAGGGGTTGGAAACTAGACAGGCTAACAAATGTTTTTTAATAACATCACGGACAAGGTTAGCTAAACACCGCATAATAGAGGTTAGTGGTGCCGTCGGTTTACTGTGCGCCCTACATTGAATCTTCCTTCAAGGACAATGACAAGAGCCACCCACAGACAAAATCCTTGTTCTCTGTCTGATTATAAATCTGATGTATTTGTGATTGCTTATCAGAGCAGATTAATCACAGTATAATCCAATCAAAAATTATTGTTTTATACAAACTTAGTTTGTTGCTCCATACTTTGCAGTCAAGTTACACACACACCCTGTTTTTTGCTTTTAAAAACACTGTGTTCTGTGTATTAATATAGCGTCTGATTTAAATAAAAGACAAATCAATCACCAAACAAGACCGGGCCAGAAATTCCCCCACCTCCTTCAAATCGAAGTTGCTGAAACCCCAAAGTGTTCTTGTTTTGACTCAGTGAAAAACCACAGCAGACGCTGAAACACAAGCTCCGTCATACACTGGCTGGCATATCGCCTCAGGAAATATTTAGCAAATACAGGGTTCACATGTGCTGACTTAAAACAATGTGTTCCTGAATGCTGAAATTAAAAGTAAATAACCAAACCCGTGTATAAGGGGAGGAGGAGCGGTGAGTCAGGCGTGACTTACTGTAACTCCGCTCCGCTTCGGGTGATAACCCCCAGTCACTTTAAATATGACTTATTTCATGTATCCGAGGGAGTATCAGTATGGCTGCGGGTGTTTAAAGGTGAGTTCACTGTCACGCAATAACCAATTAAATGCATTTTTTTATTGAACAAAAGGAGTATGAGATTTATCCGTTTCATTTAAAGTGGGGAAAAGAGTTGAGACAAATAGAAATGAATGCGAAATAAATGCCGCATGATTAAGGTTAACAATCAAGTGAAATAAATGCCGCCATTGGTTTAGCGACCGTAGACTTGCACAGTGGAACCATACTCCATCTCTTCAGGAAGGCTTTTGTGCTGGAGAAATGACATCAAACTCAAGTTTGTTTATGTTTGTTTCTTTTTCTTTTTCGACTTTTTCAGGGACAACAGACGCAAACCAACTACTTACTAAAAATTACTTTTTTACTTGTGCGCTTTCCCTGTAAAAATAAACAATAATAATAAAAAAAAAAAATCAGAAATGAATGCCTCCTTTTTGCCTCAAATCAAATGTAGGCTCTTTGCTGTAGCCTGGAAATCATAGTTGCTAAATGTTTGATTTTCATATGTAATAAAATGCTTTGTGTCTCCTTTAACTTTGACAGGGGACATATAATATATTGAACTATAGAAGAAAAATAAAGAAATACTATAAATAACATACATTATGGTGCTGAGGTGAGTCTAAAAAAGTATTTTTGTTGCCTTGGCGATTATATAGAGCAGCTGTTATTTATATAGGTCCCACACCTGCCCTGCTGACTCCCTCCATCAGTAAACAGTGATTTACTTTGCGCGTACGCACACACGCCCACACACACACACACACACACACACACACACACACACACACACGCACACCGAGAAAAAGACGGTGTTTGTTTTCTCATGACAATGCTCCAGGTCACCAAAGCCTTTCAAGAAAAGGAATGAGTGTAGTTCTGTATTGTCCTCCTCTTCCCCTCCTCTCCTCTCCTTCTCCTTGCTCTGGTAGCAGTAAGACACTGGCTGGCATGCCGGTGCAGCTTATTCACTGGCTGTGTTAGTGTTTTGGGAAGGCTTTGTAATTGGAGCCGAGCCGTTATCTTTAGCCAGAGCCGCGCGGAGCAGAGCTCAGGCCAGACCAGACATTAACTCATACTTTCACTCCAACTCGAGCAGGAAATGGGGAGTATTTTATAATGTCATCCACTCTGTCATGAACACAATCGCTCAGCACTCTCTGTAAACTATCACAGGGGACGCCGGTTCAAGGCTCAAGGATATTGATGTTTCTCAGAGCGCAGGGACAGAAAGAGAAGAGGGAGAAAAGAAGAAGAAAAAAATCTATACAACGAGCGAATCACAATCGACACGTGTAATTATTTTACATATCGCGAGCACAGAGGCGTTGGATTAGAAAGACTGTGTGTGTGTGTGTGTGTGTGTGTGTGTGTGTGTGTGTGTGTGTGTGTGTGTGTGTGTGTGTGTGTGTGTGTGTGTGTGTGTGTGTGTGTGTGTGTGTGTGTGTGTGTGTGTGTGTGTGTGTGTGTGTGTGTGTGTGTGTGTGTGTGTGTGTGTGGAGAAGCTTGAACTGTGTGTCTGCTAAATTTATCATGAGGCCTTTGGGAGCATTGAAATGAGAACAGTGGCCTATTACTGCTAAGAAGGTGTTTTATTGAGAATACGCCGACATGCCACCCCAGGGAGAGTGCTGGGGGAGAAGAGTGTGGCCATAGCCTCAACCACTCTGTGCACGCGTGTGTGTGTGCGTGTGCGTGTGGGCGTGGGGGCGTGGGCGTGCGCGTGCCGGCATGTCACTGTCTTTTTGTGCGAGCCGTCTTGAGGTTGTCAGATAAAAAAAAAAAAAAAAAAGAAAAGCGCCTTCTCTTCCACTTAATTATTCCCTATGATATGCATTGGAATTGTCACTTTTGACACTTGAGGTGTCCCAGTCAATAATTTATATAGGTCAGGCCAGCTTAGCAGAGCTCATTGTTAGTTATTAGCAGATGAGAGCAGTGGCGTGTTATGCAGGCGCTCTGTTTATTTTACCAGTGTGTTTGCGGCCTGGAAAGCGTCCCGTGAACATTCCTTCATCCCCGGCCAAGGGTTTATAGCTGTTGATATGAGCTGTGTTTTAGAGCTCTGCTGTGTTTTAGAGCTCTCTTATTCAGCTCTTGTGTTTATTGTTATGATAATTAACAAAGTGAGGTGTTAATCTTTCCTCATGCCATTCCTCTAATTCATCGTTAAGGGGCTCGCGCAACTTATCGAACCTGATTTTTTATTTTTTTGGGGGGTTGTTATTACTTAAAGTAGGTCTGGTTAGCAACTTCTTTCTTTTCTTTATGATGTCCACAGTGTGTGCTACCAAAAATATACACGAGGTTTAAATCACAATTAATGCCTAAAGGCAGTTTGGTTTAGCTCGAAGGTTAATATATATGTACTGTACCTGGACAGGCGGCAAGCTTTTGATCCTGCCTTCTCTCGCCCCCTCCCTGCGAGTTCAGCAAGATCTCCAGTAGGTGGCAGGGTCCTGTTTTCCTCTCGCTTCTCTTCCCCTCACTGAGTGCACACGGGTGTTAAAGAGTGTGATGATATCATGACAGCTAATTGCTCTCATCGGGATGGGAGTTGGATGGATTGCCTGGTAGTTGGCGTAATGTTGGCTATTAATGTAAGTGCTTTTAGCTTGTCTGAGACCAGACTGTAGTTAGAAGTGTTTAAAAACTGGGAAAAGTCTATGCTGATGTGGTTGATTTTATGACCAAATACGCACACGCACACCCCAAAAAACAAAATAAAAAACCGCAGCGGGTCGCACGTCATCGCGTTAGTTCACACTGCTGCTGTACATGTTGGTATTGTTGGAGGAAATACACGAGGCAAAACAAACTGATCTTGTATAAACATTTTATTTTTAAAATAAAATGTTTATACATGTGGTATCGGCTTGGGGAAATGTATATGGGAGAGAAAGTCCAAATTGAAAGATACAAAGCGTCTGAGCTGTTTGTGCGCTTGTTGTTTTCGGCATGTGAAATGAGTTGTGTCTTTTGTCCTGGCACTGTAAACACTTCCAGTTAGCAGAACAATAAAGGGGCTGATAGCGGTGGGCCGGTTTTTCTTTCTTTCCGCTGGATAGCTGTGTTTACTTATCTGTTTAATTAAAGGGGCCTCTTTTCTTCGGGCTCCCATTGTTTCTGTAGCACGGGCGGAGTCCCGGCAGGGTCAAAGGGTTAACAGCCGTCAACTGTGTCTTTTTTTTTTTTTTCTTTTCTTTTTTCTTTTTTTTTTCCTTTTCTTTTCTTTTTTTTCTGTTTTTAAAGCGGGCCCCTTCACAAAGGCACGGGTTCACCTGCAGCCCAGCCCGCGGCTCCCTGTTGTGTGGCCCCATTTGAATTAATTATGTTTAGGGGACTGTTTGTGATTGGTGGAGAAGGGCGTGGTTGATTGGATAGTTTTGTATCTTGTCAGCCAGGGAGCAGCCTTGCGCGTGCAATCTGTCTGTATCCCGAGGAAGGTTGGAGACTCCGCAGCACAGCAGCGCCTGTTCTCAGCCTCCCTGCCTGACAGCCTGTGTGCGTCTACCCCTCTCTCTCTCTCTCTCTCTCTCTCTCTCTCTCCATCTCTGACTCACTCTCGCTCTCGCTCTCTCTCTCTCTCTCTCTCTCCTTCCCTCGCCGCCGCGCTCTCCGCTCTGCTTCACTCCACACCGCGTGGCCCGGCACTCTGTTTACCCTGCCAGCTAAATGGAGTTTGTCAGGTACGTCAATATGATTGATTTCTGTGATTTTTGCCAGCTTTTCTTTGTGTTTAAAAAAAAGAGAGAAAGAAAGAAAGAAAAAAGAACAATTTAATTTGACCGGGGAAAAGGAGAGAAGGAGGCTTATCGTCTGTCTGCCGTTGATGTTCTGTCATTGTAATTGGGGAATGTTTTGTCACGCGGCGTGAGAGGAGCAGTTCTCCAGGCTTTACTTTGCCGGCGAGACACCGACAGTTTACAGTCTTGTTCCGACGGGGGGAACATGACAGCAAAGTGTCTTCTACTGTATCAGGATGTATTGTATCTCAAAATGTGACCGTATGGATTGGGTGTTTGTGCCTTTTTGTGAACTGTGCTGTCGATGCTTGTCAGAGATGGAGGTGGGCACTTTCAGTGCAACAGTTCCTTTTTTTCCTCTCGCTCGTGTTGTTTGTCAGCTACAGCTTTAGACGCCTTCTTCTTTTCGCTTTTCACGTGGCTGCCAGTTTACAGTGTTTGTTTAGTTTTGTGTACTTTGCTGATAGAGAGTGAACCAGTCGAGCAGGATCCAGCGTTGTTTGCAGTTTGAATATTCTACCAAAAACAAGGGACAGGTTTGTCTTCTCTTCTGCATCGTTGTTTAAATTATTATTTTTCATGTTTTATCCTTTTGCATTTGCAGTGTAAGGCATTTCAAATACACACACACACACACACACATGTTTTTGAGTTTTGTTTATGTTTTATGTTTTTTCCGTGGTGTGTGTTCTGTGCTGGGTTTTGCCGGCTGTGTGCTTTGTGAGGATTTGTCGAGGTAATGAATGCCGGTCAGACTTTGCTTGCTCTCGGGCTATGGCCTGGACTAATCCTCACTCTCCTCGTGGTGTCACAGTGAATTAAGACAGAGGCTGGCACAGCTCTATATTTGACACGGTCACCACAAAACCACGTTGGAGACATGCTGTCACCCCAAATGCCATCGCTCATACCTTCCTGAAACTTGGTGTGAGAATTTGGTGACGTGCCTGTGTGTGTGTGTCAGTGCTCGTCACAGAGGGACGGCAGAGTCGACTTTATCTGCTGTCAACTTCTAAGTCTGGCTCAAGTCCTACGGCTTTGAGGTTTTACACACACACACAAAAAAAGCAATCTATCGACTCTCCGTTGCTTAACAGCCGCAAGTACTTTTCACTTCAACGATTTGAAGTAATGCACTCGCGCAGCTTTAGAAAAAGGATCCACATGTTCTGTCTGTTTGCACTTACTTTTGCTGAAAATATGTCCGGGGCGCAATGTTTCAGCACCTTGCGTCAGTGGTGGAGGAGTGGGTGCCTCGGAGGAAAAAAAAGAGGAGAGATGGAGGAGGACGGTGGAGGAGAACGTGAGATGGTCAGGGCGGGGAGCGCAGCCTAAACAGGCCGGCGTGCACCGTAATGCCGTGCAGCTGTGCCGCGACTCTCAGTTTGGGAGAGCGGGAGTGCGAGCTGATTGGGCTGACAGTTTGTAATCAAAGTTGATTTATTGTTCATTAGTAGTGCATTAGCCCTTTCAGGCAGGGGCGTTATTTGTGCAGTGGCCTGTCAAGGCGAGGGGGCTGCCAGCACCTGTCATTTTTAAACCATGACATAGGCAACCAGATATTAGCTATGTACCCGGAGAGGGGGGCACAGGGGGGGCTTGCTGGCAGAGCCCCACGGCTCGCTGGGATATCCTTTACAGGGACGGCGTTGGCTTTGTGCTGGAGTCGGCAGGCGGGTCGGAGAGGAGAGAGACGGGGGAATAGTTCAGCGGTGATATCGTGGGCCACCAGCTGCTCTCTGCTGTTATTTCCTGTTTTTTGTTTTTTTGTTTTCTTGACTAAAGCGTGTTTTTTACGTGAAAAAGGCTATTCGCTCACTTGTTGTTGTGTATTTTTTTCCAAAGGCTCATTAGTGCTCGGAGTGTGTGTGCGTCTTGTGTTTCGGATGGGAAGATTAACTCCACACTTGAGATGCCATGTGTTTGAAAGGGTTGAGATGGTGGGATCATGATGAGATTACACGGTGTGGAGGGTTTTCTGGCACGCGGCCTTTTTTCACCACTCATCTGTGACGAGAGTTAATATATTTTTGAAACATTGAAAGGATGTGATGGTATTGACCCTAGAAAATAAAGGATGGATTATAAGGAATGTGTGTGGACATAAGCAACTCTGGCATATGCTGATTTTTTTTTTTACCTTAATGCTATAACCCTACTGCTGACACTGAATGTATTTTTCTATCAAATTAAATTAATTAGCCGCGTACTTTAGAAGGGTCACATAACGCAACAACATAAAGAATGTCAAGAAGCAACACACTTTGTGGCCCCCTTGTCTGCCGTCATGGAAACAAGGATTAGCCTTGCTTTGCTGGTGTGCAGAGAATAGAAACAATCTGCGCGAGGATGTGTCGACCATTGTCTGTTGACTACAGTTTCATTTGGAAGGGATTTTAGAGGCTGTGATCTTAATTAAATCTCAACTGACTCAAATAATGCATCAGAAGACGCGCATCGTTGCGTAACCGCGCGGGGCTGGTAAGCCATCGATCACGGGCGCACACAGCAGTTTACACCCACCGTGACTATAATCGGGGGCGGGGGGGGAGTGAAAAGCGGTGAACAGTGGTGTGTGCGATGGACATTGTCTCCCTGGATTCGTAAGCCAGGTTTTCTGAGATCAAGTGTGTTGTGAAATGTGAACTTGGAGGTGTGGCATCAGAAAGAGTCACTGGACATTAGGTCAGACATGCAATAAAGGAGGTGAAGGTTTTTGTTTGTTTGTTTGTTTGTTTGTTTGTTTGTTTGGGGGCTGATTGTGAGCGTGAATGGCTTTTAATGCTTGTGTTGAAAATAATCACTTCTAAATAATAATGAAAAAGCATATATATTGATAATTGTATTATTTGTCCAAGATAATGTTATTTTTTGATTATAGCCCAAATAATTTTTCAAAAATATAAAAATCAGATTTGGGAAAACTATACTGAAACATGAGGATGTGTGTGTGTGTGTGTGTGTGTGTGTGTGTGTGTGTGTGTGTGTGTGTGTGTGTGTGTCTCCTCAGCAGTGGTCACCTGCAGCGGAGGCTGCCTCCACTGTGGGAAACTGCGTGCAGCGTGCAGCTCAGCTGTTATTGTTGGGGTGAGAACTCGCTCACTTCGCCGCGCAGTTTGTTTGTTTAAACCCGACAGTGGGACCAGCTCCAGCAAAAAAAAAACCTGTTTGTTTGTAGTCGAAAAGTTAATTAAAATGCAATCTTGACTTTTGTTTTCACAGTTGCTGCAAATAATCTGAGCCTCAGACCCCTCACACTCCCCCCTACACTAAATACAGAATATTTAGTGTATGATAAATGGACACGAAATGTGGCTGTGGTTATCCTGTTTATATGAGCTGTAAACATTTTTCAAAACAACTTGATTGTGGATGACGAGGAAGGAATTATGGAGGGAGGAAGGGATGAGTCGTTCTGTCCAGTTTTTTTTCTTTTAGATAGCGCAGGCTTGCAAAAGAATCTAATAAATGCTGTTTTGTACACATACTGCTTGTAACAATTTATATAGCAAGATATTAGTATTATTGTTTTATTATCGGTTTTATGCGAAAATTGTTGTGAACTGCGTCCATGTTTTTTAAGAGGGAATAAATGCTCTCCACCTCAGAGATTTCAATCATCCTGAATAGGTAATATGGAATTAGTCTTTCCCGTCTTGTCGACGACTAATTACGTTCACACTTCACTTAAGTACAATAGCTCCCGTGAATCCTCATTCTGGTGACATTTGTAATGCAGGAGCTCACTGACAGGGTGGGAAGTCGTTTCCCTGCGCCTCTGCAGGCCAAGGTAAAACAACAGCATCAAACGGACTAGACCCGGTGATTTCTCTGGGGCTTATTTCTTTTCTCTTTTACTTCTGCATTCCATTTGATGCCCCCTATAAAACAACATGACCCCAGGGAGCACAAATGAAAATTTGATAATTCTACTTGTTTTTCTTCTTTTCTTTAGTCTTTTTTTTTCTTCTTTCTGACAATCTGCACCTTTGCGGCCGGTGAAACTGTGATTTCTCTGCCCCAGAGAAATCACCGGGTCTAGCCCGCATCACTGATATTCACCTGCACTTCCCTCATTTCCGCCCGTTAATTGCCTCGGTGCAGGGACAGGAGCCACCGTGAGGCCTCGTTCACCCCTGCTCCTTTTCACCAGGCTTTGACCTCTGACTCGTGATGGGAGGGGCTGCATGGAGAGCCTCTTCAATAAGTGTGAGACAGTGACTCTGTGTATCTAAATGTGCAGTTCCTGTTCCTTCATTAGATATTTTTGTCATATTTCGCCTGCTATTTTTTATTTTTTTTATATATCTTGCGTAGCGGTGTACTATACTGTGTGTGTGTGTGTGTGTGTGTGTGTGTGTGTGGATGTTGAGGCTGTGCATAGAATTAGGATATGTATGAATTAAATTGTTTTATTATCTTATTCAAAAAGGAAATGAATGCTTAGTTTTTAAAAATAAAATGTTTTGTCTTTAATGCCATATACATTTTTATACTGAATATACAGTGAGGAGATGCGCATGCTCTATTTGGAAGTCTGCTCACGCATGCTTGCTCATATACAGTGTGTTATGGGTTGCACTTGCACATGTGCCTGTATGTGCTTGTGACAGTTAACTTGCCACAGTATAGGTTTGTGTGTGTGTGTGTGTGTGTGTGTGTGTGTGTGTGTGTGTGTGTGTGTGTGCGCGCGGCCAGCAGGCCTGTGCTGGTACAGTGTATTGCCTCGAGTCACTATGCAGCTGTGCGAGAATGTTCCAGGTTTGATTGTTTATGCATGGGAGGCACCTGGAGAGCGCCACACCTTTTGTGAAAATTCAAAAACATCAGCTATCTCTGGCATCCTCAGAATGCCCTCTTTTTTCACACCCTCATATCGGCAGGGCAGATTAGAGCCGGGCTCAGTGGATTCGCTCCAGTTATTAGCCCAGTGCGAGCCTGTCATTTAGACTATCTTTAGATGGCGATATATATTTGTGTGGATCATCGGGATTCATGATGTTATCCGAGAGATAAGGGAGTGCACCATATGGGAGTGCTCTAAATGGCGACTGGCGTCCCGTGTTTGCGTAAAATGGGCATGATACAGCGGCCAGGGCAATATTTTTCAGTTAAAGTGCTCCCTCCCGCCCTTCGTCTCAATAGGACCCAGTCTTAGGCAGATTTTCACTCCTTCAGCACGGGATTAAATGGTGGTAGTTACATTGATCAATAGGTTAAGAAGCATACAATCCCTCTTACTGCTAATGACCTCAGTAGTAATGGGTAATAAAATGGGGGTCTGTAATAGCCTCTTGCTGGGGCCGCTAACAGAGGAAGCTGCTCTCGCTGTAGTGACTGTGAGCCAGACGCTGGTGACAAGGCAAAGTGTGAAACCATGATGAGATATACACCTCAGGTGTAAAGAATTAAAGACTGCAGAATTGAATAAAAAAATCTCAGTCTAATTTATAATGTAATTGGCAGCTATTGTGAGCCGGTTAAGTGCGTAAACCCTCTGTGTTAACTCGAATTCCCCCTTTTCCACAACACACTCTATATAATGTGGCATGACAAAATGATTATACATTTGAAAATATGACCAAATTTACAGCTTTAACATGGTAGTAAAAATAGAGCATGACAAATATGGAGTAGATTTTTAATGCATGCAGTTAAAGTGAAGCTTTGAGAGAGGAAAAGAAAGGAGAAAGGAAGGTGGCATTATTATTTATCCTTGATGTGTGTGTGGGGGGGTTATACTTAGACAGGAACTATATATCATATCACGTATGGTGTTGGCATGTATGACACTTGCATGCAGCAAGTCAGAGATGAGAGTTGACCTTCAAAATAGTTAATCAAAATTAGCGATGCCCAGAAAAAAGGGACTTCAGTGGATAATGACTGTGAAATTAGGAAATGGGAGGCCGCGACTATGCAAATGACAGGACAAGTCATGTGCAAAAGTCAAGATGAACTGCATATTAAGACATAATACAAGGGGGAATTAATATTGCATTTTCCCCCTCGTACCCCTATGCGCGGTGCTGGAAATGAGAAATGTGAAGTGTGTGTTGGTCCTGGGTGGGGCCGAGCCTCCTCCATTCTCTCGGGGGGGCCAGAAGAACACAGCACAGTGTGGCGCGGCGCCGTTCGGCAAAGTTAACGGAGAGCATCAAAGCTGGTCCGTCCTATTTGACACCGCTGCCCTTTCCTCTGCATCAGTAGTACAAGCTGTTCATTATGGCAGCACTTTGTTTTTGTTTTATGCTACAATGGGGAGAAGGAATAAGGTAATATGCATGCAGGGTGTGTGTCAAGAAAAGCCCCTTAGTTACCGGACGAGCTTTTAAACAGCTAAATTACATTCAGAGGAGCATGAAAAATTCAAGGGGGTGTCATTAGCTATAAGGCGGCCACACAATTTGGGTAACCTTGGCGAAGACAGACTGTCACCCGTTATGTCCGCTCTATCAAGTGCTGACATCAGCCTTAGAGACGGAGAGCACATTGTAACACACACACACAGGCACATACTGTACATACTAATATAAAGGCGCACGCACACATAGGAACCGTCTTCGAGACGCGCAAACAGTTGCGAAGACGCCGCGCTATCGAGTACATCGTAGTCGCTGTTTGTCATACAAATGTCACGGGAAGGAGCTCCTAATTGTCTTGCGCATCACGGCAGTGAGTGGCAGCATCCAGGCGCACTCCGAGTCCCCTACGCCGCCGGAGCAATTAAGGCACCCTGACAACTGTGGGGGCTCTCAGTGTCACAACAAATCACTTGTTTTGAGGAGTCATGCACTCACACCTTTCTACTGGGAGTTAGTTAGCGGCCCGCGTGTTTGTCGACGTGGCTCCGCCCCCAGGCACTCCACATCTTCACAATAAATAGATGGCTGTTGACAGCGTCTCTAATGAAATATTCTCACACGACGTGGCGTGCGTGTGCGGACAGCAGCACTTCCTCTTTCTTTCTTTCTTCCTGAGTCCTTTCTTTCACGTTCGCAGGTATGGCATGTTTGCCTTGTTGTGTAAATGGCAAACTCCGAGAAGCTCAGTTCCGGTCACGTTGAAAGGGTTTGTGTGTGAGAGGGGGAATGTCGGCGGACGGCGGATACAGCCGGTTGTTTTGTTGCCCTGCTGTCCTTTAGCTCTCCTTGGTGTGGTGTCATAATGGTTAAAGGGGTCCATATGTGTGTTAGTCTATTTGTTGGAGGACACGTGAGAGATTCATTTTAGAGTCCAGTCAAAAGCAACGTGTGTGTATGTAATAATACATTATTATTGCTGCTGGGGTTGCAGTTGGCAGACACAGAATAAGGATGAATTGCGTTACGTTTCAGTGCTGTGCTTGTCTCTTGACGTCTTTGCGCTCGCTCGTGTGTGTCTGTGCAGGTCCCAGTGTCAGTGGCTATGATGACACCTCAAGTGATAACTCCACAGCAGATGCAGCAGATCCTTCAGCAGCAAGTCCTGAGCCCTCAGCAGCTCCAGGTTCTTCTCCAGCAGCAGCAGGCCCTCATGTTACAGCAGGTAATGTGCAACTGACAGTCGTGCCATGAACCTTTTTGTCAGATCGCGTCTCAAATGGTGGATGTGTCTTTTTGACATAAAACCCTTCAAAAAATGAATAAAGTTACCGTTTTTTTTTTTTTACGTTCTGGCTGATCGGTGTAAAACGTCTCACAAAAATAAATTTGCTTTGAATTGCTACCCTTTTTTTTCCTTCTTTTCTTTCCTTAAGCCCCAAAAGATAACGTTGCTTAAAGTATTGGAAGTTCTCAAAAATAAAAGCACTCGCTTGAGTTTCTGTGACTGACAGACTTTGACTCACATGTTGCCTTCCGGTCTCTTCTGCAGCAGCAACTCCAAGAGTTCTACAAGAAGCAGCAGGAACAGCTCCACCTCCAGCTCCTACAGCAGCAGCAGCAGCACCATGCGGGCAGCAAGCAGAGTAAAGAGGTAGGCTGACATCACTCCAGCCGCCTGCCATTACCAAAGCCGTTGGCCAGACAGAATATGGGAGTCATGTGGCCCCCGCCCACCCACCCCTTCACTCCCTCCCAACTCCATCTGCCTCCAGACTGTGGTAAAAGCAGTGAGGAGAGGGGGGGATCAAGTGCACTCATGCTTCTGATTAGCATGTCAGACTTGCTGGATAAATGGTAACAACTGACTGATACTGTGCTAAGAATTCAGTGTCTTTTCTGGAGCCGTTTCCACATTAAGTGTGTAATATTTTACAGAGGCCCAGCCTTAGGTCATTGTTCTGTTTTGGGGTTTTTTGTTTAATTTTTCTCCATGCAAACAAGTGTCCTATGCAACAAAGAGATGACCGCTCCCGTGAGCCCTGTGTAGGACGTAATGAAAGGCAGAAGGGAGAACGGCAGAGCATATAAAATCTGTGAGGCTTTTCTCGGTAATTAACATGGAAATGGCAGAGGAAGAGAAGGCATGTAATTGTGAGATATCAGTGCAGAGAGCGCTCTCAGCTTTGTTGCCTGTGTTGAGGTTTTTTTTCTTCTTCTTTTTTTTTTTCCTCTACATCCTTCTCTCTCTCCTTTGCTCCCTCCAGTGCAGCAGGGCTCGCTCATAGGCAGCAGCTTAATGCGCGTTAATGACTGGCGGATACAGGCATCACTGTGGACAGCGCAAATTATTATTGTGCGGTCAGAAGGAGTTCAAAGGCAAATTTTCTTTTTCTTTTTTTTTTTTGCTGTTGTCCCCATCGAGTTCCGCGTTTGGAGCGAAGGGGACGCATAGAAAAATTAAGTCCACTGTTAAAAAGCAGACGCACGCGCGCGCACATCCACGCCCGCTCCCACTCGTCCGCGTGCTGTCGAAGCTCCCAACTTCAAAGTCGTAGCTCCCTAATTAATGAACTGCGGGCTTCAGTTTGGACAAGTTGTGGCGTGATGCTCCCATAAATCAACATGACAGCAGAGCTCCTCGGCCTCAGATAGGGCCTGTCACCAACTCGCATCTGATGTAAACACCAGAGGAGCAGGGGAGAAAAGAGGGGGGAGGAGATGTGGGGGGAGGCGAGGAGGTGCAATTGATCAGTTGAATGGGGCACGAGAATGAAAGAAAAGGCAACTTTTGAAGCATATTATGTATGATCACAGGAAATGGATGCAGCCTCGAGAGGCTCTCCCCCTCAGCCGATGTTTTCTTTCTCTCCCCATCGCGCTCTCTTTTTTTCTCCAGTCGCACTGCGCGCAGCCATCAAAAGACAGAATAAGAATTATGCAGCGACTCCCCTGTGGCTGCCAGACAATAACCCCCTGTTGTTGCTTTGTGCCTCTTTTATTTTAAAGACATCAAAATTTAGTTTTTCAAAGATCTTTAACTTTTATATCTGAAGCTTGACAATAAAGGCCTGCCAGTGCCACTCTTTATCATTTGTCAGGGACTGTATTTTTCTCTCCCTCGTGCCACGTCTTGTTAACCTCTTATTTGGTCTATTGGGTCTGGGTTTTTAATGTCTCTGCATGCTGCGAGCGCACAGGAGCTCCTGTCAGCTGATGGGACCAGAGGAAAAAAAACTGTCAAGGGAGAGGGGAGTTAAATTAATTTGCAATACTTGATTTCTCTTTCTTCCTTTTTTTCCCCCCCTCTACAAAGCCACCCTCTGTTTATTTTGCGTTTTGAAAAAAAAGGAAAGACATTGTTGCTTTTGAACTCCCACCCCTGTAGTACTATTATTTTGTCTGAGGGCTGTCAGCGGAGAAGCTGGAGAACAGAACCCCCCCGCCCGAAGACGAGAAACTTCTCCAGTGGGGAAAAAGTAACCGTCAACCTTCAATATAAATGGGACAGATCAGAAAGGATCACGGGCCACCTGTGTCTAAAACGTCAGTGGAGTCTCAGTGAGATCTCTGTCTCGTCTCCTCTTACTCTTCTCTTATTTAGGGTTAAATCACACATGAGCCCGTGAATTAATGCGTGGCGACTGCTCAGTTATGACCCTCAGCTACTGTCCAAGTTCTTCCCCTGATTGATCCGATGAGATGACCCCGCTTGCTGTAACAGACCTGCGCTGCCCAGAGCTTTATTTCGAGCGAAGCCAGTGCAGCAGCAGCAGCAGCAGCAGGCTGGGTGTGGGTCAGAGGAAGGGAAAGGAAGGCGCTGGACCCCTTTGACAAGCCGAATTGGGTTGGGCGTAGGGGGGGCATGGTTTATCTGGGTGTTTCAGTGGTTTCACAGCAAGTGACCTAACAGCCGCGTCCCACCAAGACCTTTTTTGTCTGCCCTCAATTGTGAGAAGTAAACAAAAGTGGTGTATCCTGTGTTTGGTCACAGGGTGCGGTGCACAGCTTGGCAGCCCCGGCACTGCTTTTAGTGCCCCCTCCTCTCTTCCCACCCGCTTGACAACTGGCCTTGTATACTCATAAACAGGCCCTGTATCCTGTTGAGTCCCGGGCGCGCTTGTTTTATCCTTATCTGTTTCGAAATACAGAAGGTGCCCGGATAGATCTCGTTGTGTAATCTTTACCAACAGACATTTTCGGTGAGTTGACTGCGGATTTGTTGAGAGCAAAGGTACATGGAAGGGTTAAAAGTCA
Source organism: Scophthalmus maximus (assembly GCF_022379125.1). Taxonomy (NCBI): domain Eukaryota; kingdom Metazoa; phylum Chordata; class Actinopteri; order Pleuronectiformes; family Scophthalmidae; genus Scophthalmus; species Scophthalmus maximus. The sequence goes on along the minus strand of NC_061520.1, from coordinate 21,779,740 downwards.
TCTCTCTCTCTCTCTCCCTCTCCTCTGTGCCCCTGTTATCTAAATAGCATCGCTCATTTGTTTTGACTCATAGGAGATTGGGGATATTAGATAATTTCCTTCTATTTATTATTCTGAATCTGTCCGTCTTCTTCGCCTTTCCATTTTCTTTTGCTCTCTCATATCACTTTGTCATCATAACAGGGTTCACACGTTTCACTTTTCAGACAAACTTCCAACCCCCCCCCCCCCCCCCCCCCCCCAAAAAAAAAAAACCCCAGTAGAGACGCACCAGCTTTTCATTAAATGAGTCCTGATGAAACAGCTGTAGCACAGTTAGACCCACAAAGCCACCATCTCTCAGTCAGTCCACAGCGTGTGATTGAGCGCAGCTCTCTGCGCCGGTCGGGGAAAGAGTTTATCCCCGAGCTCAGCGCCGTGCCTGGGCAGTTGTGAGAGTTGCCAGGGTGGTTATTAAGCACTTTGATTTAGTCACACGTTGTTTGCTGAATTATGAATGGCTGTAATTAAATTCCTGTGGCTCTTATTATGAATGATTAACTATGTTGTTTCGTTGTTTGTCATTTGCCTCCCGACTCCTCGTTAATTAAGAGAGAGGGAGATGTATAGTCTACCTGTCTTAAGTGGGCCCCGCACAAACCCACACCAAAGGCAAGAAAATGTATGAAACACACGCGGTGCTATTTTGTGTCTTAGCGCCCGCATAATCCATTAAACATGTTTTTTATGAATGAACATGTTGCTCTAATGTGTTTATTTTTTACAACGTGAACCATGAACTCGAGAGCTTTGAACTCAAAATGTTTTCTCTTCAACGGCGTACATGAATCCAGTTATATGCAAACCTGAAATCCATCTTTACATGTTTGCTCTTGCTGTTAGGCTTCTATATGCTGTTTGTGTGTTTGCTAATGGTGTGCCTCTCTTATCTTTGTGTGCATGCTTGTATGTGTTTGTGTGTGTGTGTGTGTGTGTGTGTGCGTGCGCGTGCATGTGCCATCAGCAGCAGGTCTCAGCGCAGCAGTTGGCCTTCCAGCAGCAGCTCCTGCAGGTCCAGCAGGTCCAGCAGCAGCATCTACTCAACCTTCAGAGACAAGGGCTGCTCACCATCCAGCCTGGACAGACCGGCCTGCCGCTGCACTCCCTCGCTCAGGGTCAGTACCTCATACCCTTTAAAAAAACGTCAAAATCTCCCGTCCTCCCCTCCTCTAACACACTGCAACAAGTCGATGCCTGGGGTCACCTCTTTTTTTTCCTACTATTTTCACAAGTGCTCAAGTTTGTTTGTCGATGTAAACTGAAGATTTGGCCCCGCTGTCGGCTAAATATTTGAGTCGAGGTTAGAAGACAAAACCAGTGGAGCTTGGGGTCATACCGATGAGGTCGTTTGTTGATGTATTGCAAGATCCCACATTAGGCCAGTCGGATTCCTTCACCTGTTGTTCTAGGAGTTCTTCCCTGAACACAAAACTATTAAAACATGTTGAGAACTTATTCAGTCGTCGACGAGGACGATTTTAATCACGTGTAAAAGGTACAGTAACACATGAGCCACGTATAGGCACTTTCAATCTAAACTAATATCCTATTCCTAAAAACCAGATGCCAATTTTCCAAGTCTATTTTCCCATTGTGGCTAGTGTAGGTGGATCAGTGTATATTTAAATTGGTTTGATCTGCCACTGTCATGGCCCCGCTACAATACCTGTACAAATTAGCTTAGTCAAAGTGAACAATGCACGACCATATATGTACCCACATAATGTACATGGTTTCACTGACTCAGGACACACCTCGTGTAAATCCTCACTCAACACGTCTGAAGTTTACTAAACGGCATCCTATGCATCTCGTCTGGGACAGGCTACTGTTTTCTGAGCCATTGCCGTGTAACTCTGGTTATGCTGCAAGGCTCGACTTGGTTCATCATCTTCACAGACAGTGAAGGTGAAGACTTAGTTGAGTTTTTTATTTTTTTTTTTCCGTCCTTGCTTTGTTCTTCGACTCCATGTACCGTTTCAGTGATTGGCGTCCTGGTGGCAGCCTCCTGGAGCCTGGAGGAAGACTGGATCTATTGTTTCGCAAACTGCCAGTGAACTTGTCATTGTGAAATCACCTGTTACCCGACAGGGAGTCAATACTTGTTGTTTGGCCAAGAAGTTTATTTCTTTATTAATTCTTTAATATTTTGTTAAGGAGTGGTCCCCTCGTGACGGCATCTTTGTCACGAGGGATTTAGGAGGTGACATTGACTATTCATTTCCAGCTAAGACAAACAGTTTTGAAATAACAAGATAAGGCCGATAAAACTGGGAGGGTTTTGGGGGGGGGGGGGGGTGCTTAGGTAATAGGCAAACACAAACACGGTTTGTACAGTGGTGTTATTGTTTGGACTGGGTATGGAATCACTCATCCGCTCGCAGCCGATCGCCATGGGCACAGGCGTGGAGCGCTGCTGTGCTGTGAACGTGCTCCGCTGAGTTGCTCTGTGTCAGATGTCTGGCAAACACTCAAACGCCCGTTGAGTAAAGCATCATATGGGTGTTATTGTTAGGTACTGTACTTCTGATGGATTTCACAACAGCACCAGAACATCCTGTTTACACTGTCATCTTCACATGCCTCCGAGGCAACTTAACGTACTAACAGAGATGTTGTATGGAATTTTTTTTTTTTTTTCACCTTGTCAGTTTTAGATGCACTTTAACACTTTGATAGGGCTGCACAGTTTATTCTACTAAAATGATTTAAATTATCATTTGCGTTTTCTCCTCAAACTATATCAGTGAATCATAAACAGGAGAAATTGCCACAATTTATGACCATACCCAGTAAGGTGTCAGGGACACATTGAAACCGCCAAGGACTCACAAATCCTGAGAGGAATTCTTACTTTTACTTTAGAGCGAGAAAGTTATTTTATTTTCATAAGGACACTTTTTTCACCCTTAACAATGCATTCAAATGATTTGTATATTGTCTCTCTCGGGTGTTTGTTTTTTTTATCTGTAAAGATCAATATGAGGAACTCAATCTCCCCATGTACAATTAGCTGATTGTTTCAGTTTGCCGCAACCAGTCAAACCTGGTTAGTTTGCCCTTGCAATCCATCGATGATTAACTCGGTGCCTCTGACAGCTGTTACAACACTTAGGCCAGTGCTCCGGGCCCCCAGTTTGTCTTCCTATTCTACATATTTTCTGCTTGAGTGTTCGAAGTTATTGATGACCTTTCTGTTTTCCACATCACTAAACTCGTTCACGCATCAGCGGGCCTGGCCTATGGTGCTCAGATCTAATCTGCAATATTCAGCTAGCAGTTAGCACCGCGTCGGAAGTGATGAGTTGATCTGCTCTGTTTGGGTCTCGGGGATTATGGATTCAAACTTGGGGGCAGTAAAATGGCCTGGCTATTTTTTTTTTTTTTTTTGTTACTGATGATTTTTATGTTTCATTGTAAATTGTAGATAGCAATGTAATTATTTTGAAAGGCCAGTGTTATTACACAAAATCCACTTTATCCCCTTTTCCTTGTGCAGCGACAATGAAAGGAACAAAAGGTTTTTCAAATAGTAGGTCCCTGTAACAATTAAAGAAACGTAGGTGTACGTTGTGAATTTGTGTTTCTGGTGCCGTGATGCACTTTACGGCTCATTTTTCTCTCAGCTCCCTCCTTTGTCAAATTGTTGGCTGAGACAGATCCGTCATTTTTATTCAAAGCGACGGACTGAAGGAATGCATTTGAATTAGCCTTTCAAAAATGTGATAGCACTAATTAAGTATAAACTTGTAGATAGCAGTTTTGAGTGAAAAACAATTGTCACATTATCTGGGGTATAATTTGTTTCTCGTGTCGTAAATTCTTTTGACATTAATGTTCAAAGTCTTGGAAGCGGCCAGACGGTATCTGTTATAAATTACAACAATGTGTTTGGGGAGGATATAACTCTCATAAATATAAATTTGATCCTTCCACCCCCTCCCTACCCCTCCCACAAAAAGCCTGTCCTCTTGACCCGATAAGTGAGTCAGTGGTTGCTCAGGCTCACTTTGCTCAGGTGTGTGTGTGTGTGTGTGTGTGTGTGTCTCTGTGTCTGTGTGTGTCACAGAGGTGGACAGTGTTTTTGCACATCCCGGATAAAATGGCCCCTCACCCTCCGAGGTTGCGCTGCACAAGAGTGAGTTCTTGTAGCTGCGCAACATCATTTAAGCTGTCTAGCAGAGGCCGGGGGGACAGCGACATGACAAATTTGTCGGTAATATGAAAGCAAAGAATGTGGCGAGCCATGAAGTGCTCACAGAACAGCGGCACATCAGGGACAGCGGTGGGTAATGCGACTGACCTGTCAGTGATTGATACGTCCAGCAGTGGGCTACTGGTAATAGTTCCTGCAGCATTAGGACAGGACATATTTCAGGCCTAAGGGGTGCATATCAGCAGGCCAGTGATTACGGCAACATAAACAGGGGTGCAGTAAAGGTCCCAGCCTGACGGAACAATAAACTAATAGCGATGTCACTGTCCCCCCATGGCACCGGCACTGTGTGAGAGAAGTAACAGCTCGGTTTAAAGAGCCCGGAGCACTGGGGGCCATTTTTTATTTGGGGGATGATGGCCTGCAACTGATGTCATTATGAACCTTAAATCAACTTTCTGCTTGCTTGAACATGGTCACCTGGGTACAGGGGGACAAGGACAGGAAAAGGTTGAAGAGCTCGGCCTGTCTCGGTGCCAGAGCTACCTGCAGAGGCAAAATTGAGTTGGGAAGAGGGTGATCAATCAAGTGTCCCAACAACATACATTTTTTAAAGTGCTTGTCCGTATTTCCCAGTCGTAATGAAGTGGAATAGTTGTGCTGAAAAATGGAAAGACGAAAGATAAACCAATCTGGCATTTAAAGGATGGACAAACTGGGGCACCAAGAAAGAGGATTTACAGATCAATGTCATTATGTGTCCCACAGTAATCAGATGGAGAGAAACTCAATGCATTTTGCCAAAAGGCAAAATATAATACCTGCGGAGACATTCTCGTAATGGTATTTTATTGTCATTTATGTGAATCATGAGCCTCAGCTGTTGGTGGACGGGGTTAGGGTTAGACCCAAGAAGAACAAGGGAAGAGGCAAACAGAGGGCAATAAAACTATGGACTAGATCCAGAAGGAGACAGCTTGGTCCCACTCCGTTACCTCTCTCATCAGAGCGGTCTATCCGCTGCGGTTTCATCTGAGTAAACAGTGGTGCCGGGGTCACCAGGACTGCTGGGTAATTGAGCCAGTGCGGGCCGCCCTGTCAAGCACATCGGCTAAAAATACATCGCCCACTGTCATCAGGCTCCAAGTGGGGGGAAAATGATTGGTCCCGCTGTCGGAGCGCAGGACACTCGCATCACCAGTGACCTTCCCCTTCCAAACCAGCCATCACAGGAGAGGAAAAGAAACAAAAAAATAAGTCTCAGCACACCGTCGAAAACAGCAATGGATCCTTTTGATAATGCAACTCCAAATCAGCAAGAATCGGATTAGCATGCTGGCACACAAACCGCAATATTAAGCATGTTTAGCCTGTCATGGACGCGCTCTTTGATTAGGGCACATCAAGGCATTGAAGAGAATAAGGGAGAATACAGGCGGGCAGAATAGAGCAAGTGTGTTGAAATATTTGAATGAGGAAAGACGCTCCTTGGAACGTGGAAAGGTTATTGATTTGTCCTGCAATCATTTCCTGCTCTTTGATATGCAAACGATCTAGTGTGAATTTACAGCAATCCTATCAGACTCATTTCACAGTTCTTAGCCCCTGCGTCTCTCCGGAGTCCTCCGCCTCATTAGGCCAATGTTCTCCATTACCAGCATAATTAAAATCTTTAGTAGCTTATCAAATTAAAAATATTTTTATGCTGATCTTATTGAGATCTCCACCTCATACTTATTTTCCACAAACAGGGAATAAATTAAGACTAAGCATTTTGCACACAATGTATTACAATCTGCTGCATGAAAAGGAGCACTTCTGGTATCTATAGCGCTGGTGATGAGAAACGGGAAGGCGGGCAGAGGGGGGGGGGGGGGTCCAGAGAATATAAACCCAAGTAGATAAGCATGTGCAAATCATCTTCCATTTGCCAGTGCTCATTTCGAGAATGGATTTAATTAATTGTAATGTTAAACGAGTGGTCTTGCCCATTTGTTCCATGGTTCAATTCAGCACACATCCGAGGGCCCCTTTCACCACGCTTAAAACATGTGGCTTATTTAAGCACGGATCTGAATACTCAATACAAATCCCCTCGTATTCGCCTTTTTATATCTCTCAGTACGCCGTTAAAATCGGGGTTAGCCGGCCCAGATGTGTTGGGTTTTACTGGAAATACAAATAGCCACAGACTCTGCACCCAAGGGGCTTAATCTTATTTTGCATACTGTATCTGCTTTATCCTCGTTTGTGTCTAGTGAAGCAGACTTTCTCTTGCACAGTAACAGACACACCGTAGATGGACACATATACTGTACATTGTGTGCCAACAAAGGCTCTCCTCTCTCAGACATGGAAAAAGAGGTGCACAAGCACAGCATTATCCTTCTTCATCCTGACTCTGGCCCTGGGTGTTGGGATCACTGTCACTCATTGGCAGAAATCACACACACACACACACACTGTAGATGTGCAGCATACAGAAAAAATGTCTCCTGTCTTCAAGGGATTTTTTTTTTTTTCAAAGGGCTGTGTGAGCTGCAGTGTGCTTGACTTGTTAAATGAGGTTTAAGTCTTCTGTGTCAATTGGAGGCGGTGCAGAGCTTTAAGTATTTTGCACATTAATGCGCTTTTGAGAATATTACCCCAGGGTCCTGTTTCTCAAGGAGGCAGGGGTGGGATGTTTTCTAGTGTTGCTATTGTAAACTTTGTTGTGTGTGTGTTCTTGCACATCTCTGTTGTTGGGAGAAAATCACGGTGATTATTCAGATTTCATGCCTTGTCTGGATGTTAATTATTTACTCTGGGCATGAAATTTGCGTGAATGCCAGGGATTTGTGTATACAAACACGCTTCACATCACAGGGAAAGTGGGAGGAAGAGACGGAGGTGGCGGGGAGAGCGGGGGGAGGCAAGCGCTCTCAGTGCATTACCCTGTAGTGGAATATTTTCTAATTAATACTCAGCTTTGTTTACAGATGCTTTGATTTAATTAAGTGATGACGGAGAGAGTTGGATTAGCTGTTAATTGATTTAATTATCCAATTTGTTTGTCTCAGGCATGATTCCAGCGGAGCTGCAGCAACTGTGGAAGGAGGTGACAAACGCCCATGTGAAGGAGGAGCACAACAACAGCAGCAACAACGGCCACCGGGGCCTTGACCTGTCCTCCCCGGCACTGCCAAAGAACCTACTTCTCAACCAGCACGTCTCCACCAACGGGCAATACATGAGTCACAAGAGAGAAGGGTGAGCCCTCAGTCTGCAAAGACTCTCATAGTTTTCTTTTTGTTTGTTTTCTCTTTTATTTAATTTGCATGTGGCTTGCATCTTTTGCGTGCTCTCACAATGTTAACATGGGTCATTAAAACCATACAAGCTCAAAATTACCAAAGCTAACATCTTTATACAACAGATGTTTGTCGAACAACTGATCCTACCACTGGTCGTTAAACTTGTGAAACAAACATCACTGTCGTCTTTGTCTAAAGCATACAGAGAGCCACATATTCCGAGGGAAACTATTATTTACAGTTTGTACGTATTATTTTCATGACGGCCAAGACAGACACTTTTCATGTCGCGGGATGCAGCTGGGGATTTCATAGGAACACCTGGAAGGAACGCAGGGATTTAGAAAAAATGTGCATGCAGTCGAAATGGGATCGCCATGCTCTTCATGTGAGGGTCAGGGCTGTGACCCCCCCTCTTGCTATTGTTTCAGTTGAAGTGCAGCTGTGACCTAAGTTGCATTTCCTTGAGAACGTTTGGATTATGTGTCTCTTCAGAAAAGAAAAACACTTCTTTGTATCCTGGGAACTTGTAGAATCAACCTGTCAGGTCAGGAGAAAAAAAGACCCCAGCAAGAACAACAAGTTATTATATGCTATAACAAAACAAACACTCGGTGTATCATATTTTCAATATGAATCATCTATGGAATGCATTTGCTCTCTGAGCTCTGTGTGCGTGCGTGTCTGTGCATGTGCGTGCATGCGTGTGTGTGCGCGTGTGTGCGCGTCTTTAAGGAAGAAATTAATTTGGCATCTTACACATTTTCTTGTTTTCTTGCACCAAAGCCTGATCTTTGAACTGCAAGTGAGGAGCCTCCAGGCACCATGAGCTCACTGCATAACATCTGACTTGTGTTTCAATGATCAAAACCTACGCGTCATTATGAAAGCAATGCAGATGAAAACATGTTTAGCACAGTAAACCAGCAGGCCTTTGTAGGCGAAGAGGGGTTGGTAGCCCGGGGGGGTTGTAGAGAAGATCTTAAGCGACACTGAGAGGAATCGCTCTGATCTGGTGATTGAGAGATACAAATGGAAAGCAGTTATTTTTAGTGTTGTCAGATTGAAATGGATTGATGACATACCTACCTGTACAGACTCATCCTCGTTTACTGTGTTGCAGCGTTACTCTTCCAATATGGAAACTGGAGAAAAATAAAATAAACAATAATTGCCGCTAGTTGCTCCCACAGTTGACGGTATAATTCAGCTTGCAGTTCTCCATCCAGCATGTGGCTGGAAGTCTGGTTTTCGTGTGGCTGCAGACAAATTGCAGGGGGAGGATATTGACTCGCTCACTCCATCACACATTGTCGCCCAGCAAGCAAACAAGGTGAGCATCGACAGCAGCAAAGGCAGGAACCAGCCTCTGCTGAAGGCTCCATGAAACATCGGAGAAGACATAACAGAGGAGCTGGCGGCCCCTCCGCCTCGTGCTGACTGTCAGAGATTAAAGAGGATGTCAACAGCAGTTTAACACGAGCTTAAGTGAAGGAGGCAGCCTCAGTCTGAATATTCTCGCAGTATCTTAGATCTGTCAGAAAACCGAGCAGGTGATTCTCATCCACCCCATCTGCTACAGGAAGTCGTGGATTACCTACCCGCAGTTTCCAAAGTGCGATCACTAAAACCAGATGACTGATACAAAACGAACACAAACATTCTCTATTAAAATGCTGAATGGGGCGAATTTAGATTCACACAACCAATAATCCCTTCTTGTGATAATTTCGGAACATTTAAATTGCACAACTATCAAGAGCATTACTCCCCTCTTTTGAAGATGCGGACTCAATTCTAATCAGACTCCATGGGAAGAAAAAATGAAATATTATTAAGCATGATTATTCTAAGCAAGGCTCTGAGAAAAAACGTCTGTGTTATAATCCAGGGATTTGAATAATCAGGTTGAAGATAATGGGCTGGGCCGGCCCGGGCGTAAATAGAGAGCATCCACTCATCCTCCCAGTGCTGAACTTAATGAACTTTTAATTGATGCGGTTTTGCCAGTCCTTTTGTCATGCAACAGAAACAAGCCTCTCTGCTGATGGGCCTGTTTTCCCGACTGGCTTCAGATTGGTTTACAGCAGGCCCTAAGTACCATGTAGTTAGTTTCATGTGTCATATAAAATCTGCCCAGGCACAACGACGCCTGCAACTAAAACCTTAAGTGCATCCAAAGGAATCACTCACCGGCTTTGCACTTCCGTCTTAAGGAAGGAGGAGAAATTCAATCACTGCCGGCTTGACACACCGAAGACGAGGCACGTGTTCCTGCTTTTAGTTGTCTCGAAGAACACTCTGGCAAAGCAGGCTGCGATTTCTGTTTGTCTGAACAACATCCCTGATATGACCAGGGCCTGAGTCACTCAATCTGTCAGAACTCGTCGTCTCCCAGCCCGCAAACTGTGATGCAGAAATAGAGATATACCCCTGTGAGCCAGGTCATCTTTATTCAATGATTTGCTTATTTAAATGAAATGCGCCTGATCTGTATCTGACACAAATTCCCAGTGCAGTGCTGCATCAGCATTGTGAGGGGGAGCATCCTCACAAAGCACTTGGCCCACTTTGCGTCCCAACAACCATCAGTAACCACAGCTCGGGGACTGTAACACAGCAATCTGTTAAAGAGATAAATAATCAGATTTGGCACCGCGCTCCCTTCCCTCTCTTGCCTTTCATTTGTCTTACACCACACAAAAAAATGATAATTAAATCATTTAGGGTAAGGCGTGCAGTGGCACAGTGAGGAAAGGATCGAGTACTAGGTCTGGAGAGTTGAAATGGGGAGCAGAGTTGGCATGGACGGAGGGTGGAGGAGGGGAGGGCACAAGGGAACAGGCCAAAATCAGTAGCAAAGATGAGGGAGAGTGTTGCGACCCGTTTCGCCAGACTGTGGCCAGACTCTGACCCGTCATGGTGGGCATCAATCTTCCCATTTGTGCTGATGGATTTAGTCCATTGGCACACAGTGCCATGGATCATGACTTGTTTATGGCCCAAAGCATCTCATCAAAAGTAGTGAACTAGAAAACAACTGGCAACACCTGAAAGCTTCACACATTTTCTGTTGGGGTCTGTAGGCACTTTAATGTTCTCTCTCCTCTGAAGGAAGCTGATGACACGGTTTTTCCTCATCGCTGTTACAAGATCATTAGAGTGTTCTTCCCCCCCGGGGCTGCCTGACAATAATAACATCCTGACAGACCTGTCGTGGGTGCAAGTCAAATTTTACACTACGCAGGGAGCGTTTTTTTTTTCTTCTTCTCCTGAACATATTCTCAAACGGGAGAAAGCCCTGCGAATCCTACACCAGTCTCCTATTACACTAATGTCACTCATTTGGTGTAAATTCTGTCATTTACCACTGTTTAGCCATCCGCCATTTAAAAGGGCTCTTCTAACGCCATCCCCGCACCGCGCTTAGTGCTCACTGATTCCCGGCGCACTCCACATTTCAGTATCTTATTAATACAGAATTAACCAACAAGCCCGCTCGCAGAGAATTAGAAAAAAGTATCCCTTTAAATTAAAAAACAGCATTACCTTCTGCAGTTCACACATTTCCTTGTTAAAAACTCATTATTAAAGGTCTTCCGCCATCTATTTATTAGCTGAATCAAAACAGAGGTCTTAATGTGAATGCATAATTCATAATTGAATAAAGAAAAGATTCAGACTTTTAAAAGAGGGAGGGGGGGTGCTAACCACATTCATGAATGCTTGACTGCTTCCTAATTGCGGTTCAATTATCACATGTTATGAACAATGTGAACTCTTAAGCAAATAATTATAACACAGGGAAACCTGTGACGACCTTTAAAATGTCCTACTTGAGGTACAGCTTTACTAACATTGATACAAATGAGATTTTAATCTGAACATCAGTTTGCTTAATCCTGCAAAATTGGCACACCACGCTTAGATTACTTTCTTTTCTTTTCTGCTCATTCATTTTACATCCATTTTTTTACAATCCTGGGCAGGGTGATTGGCAAAGCAACGCAAGATTTTTCTTATTTCAGTATTTATTTATTTACTCTGTCCCTGAAGACATCCCCTGTAGTAGCAGCCTTAGACACGATCTCTTATTGAATCGTACGTATATGAATGAGATTTTAACGGCCGGAGTTACTCCCACGTGGCAACACAAACAGTTTGTGGTGTAATGAATCTCCCTAGTCGGCCCGCTGTCTCACAGAGTAGGGCTCAGACTGGAGGAGGAGCAGCAGCAGCAGCGCTGTGCTCACGAGCCACCAGAAGCACAGGTGGTAGAGATATAGGCCAGTCCCCCAGGCTCTTGTAGCTCAAAGTTGTGTGTCTTGTATAGTGCCTGTGTCCATATGGCTGCCTGTCTCGCTCTCTTAGCAGTCACTGCCTCCACACAGGCCTCGCTCTCGCTCTCTCTCTCTCAGCACTGATTGTGGTTAGCTGTGGTTGCACGCCTCTCGCCATATGGAAGACGTTGTAAAGTTTGTTTTTCAGAGATGTTCCTGCTATTTAGACTGATTGTGCGGAGCCAGACGCTCCCCATAGATGCGTTGCTCGTCAGCCCCTGGTGACACGGATTGGTCAGTAGATAAATTGATACCAGACGGGGGTGTTTATGGTTTGTGCACAGTGTGAAATGTGCCTGGCGCTTTCGGGAGTTTCATGTTGTGGTACACACACTTGCTCCAGGTGGGATCTGGGACATGATGCAGTGGGCAGCGACTGAGGGAGCCCCCCTTGCAGTCTTGATCAAAGAGAACTGCAGCGTGGCTTAGCGATACTAAATAATTACATATTGATTTGGTTGAGCTTCCACAGCACGAGTCGCCTCTTTTAAGAGAAGAGCAAGCAGAGAGCACGCAGGTACACTGATTCCACACAGCCCGAGGCGCACAGATCAAGTAGAAGTCAAGATTTCTAAGTGGAAAGAACATACAGTACACACAGGGAGGGGCTAAGCCGAGACATCATCTTAACCTTAGACACTGTCGTCCTTGACGGTATGTGGCCACGGGACTGTGAGTTTGTTTGCGTTTCATAAAAGTTTGTGATCTTTTTTTATTGATGCCTGTCTCTCTTTCTGCACAATGTTCCTTCCAGATCCACGCTAGAAGAGCATTCCCCTCACAGTCACCCCCTCTACGGCCATGGTGTTTGCAAGTGGCCTGGATGCGAGGCTGTGTTTGACGATTTCCATTCATTCCTCAAGTAAGTAAAAGTCGTAGCCAGAGGTTCGTTTCCACCACACTTTGTGTGTCCTCGCGTTGGGATCGATTACAGCAACCCAGAGGCACTACAGGTGCAGCTGGTTGTTACTGCTGAGTGTCGGTGCCTGGGTTGGCCCGCTCTCGACAAGGGTACTGTGGCAGGGTCTTCTTCTGAGAACGGCATGGGCCTCTAATTCCTGTGATAAGTGCAGTTCCCATGGTGACGGGGGCCATTTTTCCCAAACAAACAACGGTAGGATGTTTATCTGAGGCAGCCCACACTTAGGGCGCTCTGCATGTTTGCCCTTGTCACTGGACAGGAGGATCAGTGTGTGTGTGTGTGTGTGTGTCTCTCTCTCTGATTGCCCTTGCTCAGCTCTTTCTGTCTTTCGTCAGGTTCTCTATTTGTTTTTCCTGCTCCTTTTGTCGGGCTTTGCTTCCTTGACTTGATTTTTGGTTCACACCCCGAGCACCATGTTAACTTTAACCATGTATACAGCACTTAGAGAGCTTAAGTCAGCAGCACCTGCTGTGTTGCATCTTTCCTTGTGTGCACAGCGTAACAGGTTTGACTCCGTCCAGCCTGACACTGGCCTTTGTTCTGCACCACGATTCCCTGGCTGAGTCAGACACCGAGTTTACTAATCAAGCCGGTGTGCAGTGCGCCCTAGGTAATCCAACACATACCCGCGCCATGGTTACGGAGAGGATGAAAACATCTGCGTCGTGGCAGCAGATCAATGGCTCACTGTCACCCCAGATTAGTCGCACTTTAAACAAGATATGACACAATTCCATTATCCTAAAACAAGCACTCGGCGAACACAGTATTCCCACAGACGCGGGGGAGAGAGGTGCGGGCGAGGCGAGGGCGGCCGTACGGGCTGCTGAAAGTTTTGACTGTCTTTGTCAACATTTTCAACCATTATAAATCCACTCTGTGCACATTTTGCATTTGAAAAGCTTCTCACAATGGACTGTAAAAAACAGTTTCGGTTCAAGACGATACATACTTTTTTTTAATTTTAAATTTAATAGACATCCTGTGACACTGAGTTATTAATCCACGTGTTACACGCGCACACTTTCACACACACATTTCGGCTTTGGGAGTGACCCCTTAAATCCATCGCTATTTATTGTATTCTGAAATTGCCTCACCCTTTGTTTATAGAAGAGAGGGGAATTAAATTCAGTGCGCCTGGTAAAAGTCTCCAAGTGCACTCTGCGATGTTTTTACAAGTGTTTTTATCATGGCAACATCTTGTTTACTTTAGTTGCCTGCTCAAACCGCTTGGAACATGTTAAGAAAACATTTGGGGAGAGTCTCCACAAAGCTGCCTTTGTTTAGCAGCAGGCGAGAGTGCGAGCGGCTCACCAAGGTGTTAACTCTCAGACCCTTAAGCACTTCCACATGAAACCCAGCAACTGATACAGCCGACCTCCAAAAAGGAATCGAAAAATAAAAACAAAAGAATACATCAGACGTTACGATGCTCTGCAAAAATCTCCCGAAAGGTTGGGAGAACTGTTGAAAATATGAGCGGAGGGAGGTGTGTGCGTGTGTGTAGTCAGCAGAACAGAGTGTCCTGTGTACCGGAGAGAAAGAGAGGTGAGGAGGACGCTAACGTCGACCAGATTTCAGCTCCACATGCCAACAGCAACAACTAACATTGGCCTGAAATGTTTTTTTAAACTGTGTGTGTATTTATTCTGTCTTTTAAAGAAAACATTACACACCTACACGCACTATCTCCATAAATACAAAGCACCGAATCCCTGTTCCTGTTTTTTGGTTCAGCGGACAGAAGGGTGTGTTTGGGTTCACAGCAGAGCCTGGTGTTTTTATATGGGGGGGGGGGGTGTCAAGACCCTTCCCTTCAGTGTCCAGTCAGAGGTCAGAACCAGCGAAACACTGCAGTGCCCTCTAGTGCTGCACTGTCTGTCTGCTGAAAGCACAAAGACTCCTCTCTCACACCTCCACGCGATGTAGTAATTGTTCTGTAAGTTATGCAGCCGGGAACCCCTGCAAACCATGCGGGCTTTTAAAAAAAAGATAGAAAATATTGTAAAATAATAGAAAATACATTTTGTTTCGAATTTTTAAAAAATGGGGGGGGGGGAATTAATCTCGAATCTGTAATAATAAGTGTAAAAATAAGTGGTCTTTATTTTTTAAACATCAATTTCCAGCGCATTCTACATGTAAATACTAGTGTAAAGATGTGTGCGTTTAATTTAAAATTCCACCCATGAGTGAAGAAGATAAACCTTCCTCAGAGACAGCCTTAAGCTCTGGGTCCAGTCTATAGAATTAGAAATTGTAAAGGAGAAAAAGGAAGAAAAAAAAAAAAACGGTAAGGCAAACTAACTGATATGTAAAAAGCCGACTGTTACAGGAATGTCTTTTTAACTTGTTTTATTGTGGCAATTTGCATTAGGGACTGTCATTCTGCCAGAGAGCTTTTTAAAAGTAGCTTCATTTGAAGTCCAGAAAGTGACACATGCCAACGTTCATAGTCTCTCTCGATGTCAATTCCCTCGTATCCCCCTGCTCCCGTGTCCAGACACTCCTCTCAAGGCTGCATTAGGGCCATTTGAATATTTCATTTCCTATTAATTATGCACTGTGACTCTCCATGTCATTAGAAAGAAATAAAGTGGAATGTAACAAAGGATGAAAAGAAGCAGGGCACATGTCTCCTATGAACAGAGAAATTCCAAAGCTGCTCACGTAGGCCACCCTTCATTGAAAATTCAGTCTGTGCCAGTTAAATTGAAACTGAAACGTCTTTACCTATTATTTTCTCCTTTGAAATTTAGTAAGATGTCCTGAAATGTTTACCAGTTTCATTTTCCGAGCTACTTAATGAAATGGGCATTTATTTGTCTCAGGCAAATTGAAAGCCCAGAGAAGTCTGAATTGATTTCTGCAAAAAAACGGGGGTTATTGCCCTCGCTTTACTTTAAATATGCCTTTTTTAATTTCTTTTTCGCCACAATAATTAACATCAAAGGGCTGAATGTATAGCACAGTCATTTTGAAAATGTGTTATCGAGACACAAAAGGAAGACTTGAAGGGGGGGGGGGGTGACGGTTCCCATAAAGATTTAAATCATTCACCTCAAGGTTGAAAACGCTGCAGCTGAAGAGAAACTTTCACATTTCAAGCAGCGCACCATCAATTTCCCTTCCCTTCACATGTGTCTGTTTTCTGAGGTTGTGTGTGGTGTTTCATGCACAAATGTGTTGTCTGTACATAAAGCAGTGGCATCAAATTTATTGGGCTATCATAACACCAGCGCTTGCCACCGTGCCTTCACAGGCTGACTTTGGCTATTTTTGATTTGCAGTAAATGACAGAAAAAGTGCATTTGAAAAGGCAGACGCGTTACACACCTCTCCCCCATCTGCCGGCGCCAGCCTGGTGACAGTGACCTACATGGTCACCGAAGATGTGATATAATTTATGATATATAATATATTGGATCCATTAGCGAGCATAATGAAGTAGTGAAATGAAAGGGTATTTGTGAAATCAGTTCAAACATCCTGCTCGGATTATGATTAAATGATTAATGAAATGCCCCTGCATAAGCATTTTCAAACAGTAATTCATGCGGCGACTGATAAAATTCCTCCAATCATATTTCCTTCACTTGTGAACCTTATCTCCACCATTTTATATAAATCACCGAAGAGAGGAGGAAAAAAAAGAACCTGTCTGCTGCCCTGCAAGCTACTTATTTAGATTAGTTATAAATGTACAGGAAAAGAGAACATCTTCCCTGTATAAAATAATCACGCATAATTATATCCATAATTCAAGTTTGTGACAGACCCCATCTCCTCGCCCTGTGTTTGGCCTGGCTTTATGGCCTTAATTTTAATGACAAAATCAACATGGGAAAAAATGAAAAACAACCAAAAAGGGCAAATTCTGTAAAGAAAAAAAAAAAAAAAGCAGCTGCAACGTGCAATGAGAAGAAATGTCATCAGGGAAGTGGTGCATAATTTAGCATAGGAGTCCAACCTGAAATTCTTCAATCACTCCTCTTATCTGTGAGCTTGAAGCAGACATGACTGTCATGAAATATTAAGTGGCATTCTTGTATGGTAAAAAGAAGAGTTTCTTTTTGTTTCTGCAGACGTTGTATGTGTAATCTTTGCCATATGCTGTTTGTTTTATGTTGAAACGCTGCATGATATTGACCTAAATGATACCACATATTCTCTGTGCATTGAGCTTTACTCAATTACCAGGTTGCGTCATTAAACCAGACATCACAGGCCTTTTGGTTTCTTACATCTAAAAGGCTACGCACGGTGAAAGTCATATTGACATCAGTTTTTTGTTGTTTTTGTTTTCCAGGCATCTTAACAATGAGCATGCCCTGGATGACAGGAGCACGGCCCAGTGTCGGGTGCAAATGCAGGTCGTACAACAGCTGGAGCTGCAGGTATTGTCTCAGCGTTTGTTTTCGCCCCAAATATTTATGTGTCGTCTTCTCCTGACACTTCCTCAGTGTCTGCCGAACCCCTCCCTGTCTGTCTGATATCAGCCATGGGGTCACCCGCGTGGGGGAGGGGGGCGGGAGGGGAGCAGAATGAAATAATTTTGTACATTTGCGAGTAACCAGTCATTAAAAATGTGTTATGTATGCAGCCGGGAGAAGATATATGAAGGACCCGCGGCTAAGTAGAGAAGATAATTACATTTTGAATTTTACTGGGTTTTAAAGTTATTTATGACTTTTAACTCTTTGGCACCAACAATAAAACACCCTGTGAAATGACTCGGCAGAGTGAGTTAAAGGAACAGGAAGGTTATTGTAGCCCACTACAGAAAACTGTTGATGCAGTAATCAGTAGTTTTATTACTTTTTCCCGTATGATTTGTCTTGAACTGTCTTTTTTTTTCTTTTTTTTTTTCCATGAGAAAGAAAATAAATATGCACGTGTGCATTAAGAATGCACTTATGGAAAAAGATTCACAGACATTCCATTAGGGAGGCTTCATAATGGCCACTGAGTCAGATGTGTGTCGATGTGTGTCTATGTGCGTCGACGGTGGCTTCAATTTTGAACATGACCACTATGCTAATGTCAGACTGCATTTATTTATTAGTATAACAGGGGGAAATAAAAACCAACCATTCCATTAAACTGAATTTTTATTAATTAGTGGCTGCTACTGTTGCAAAGCAAAAACAGGAAAGATCAAATATAATGTCTTCCACTTAATAATATATTCACTCGTGGTTTATATATTAGCCATATAATACCCCCCAAAAAATGAGTGATAATGACTATAAAACAGGTTTGCAGGATGTAAACCTCAAAACAGGGAGAGTTCAGTTTTCTCATACATTGCACCGCACCAAACTCCTGATATTTCTGCCCTGGTGGCGAGTTATCCAGAGGAATGGAGCAAAGGTTTATCAGAGACAGACCTCCTCTGCATGCAGCCTATCACAATAATTTAAGCTGGCAGCTTACACAGCGCAGAGTTTTTAGACAGGTAAAAAAGAGCCTGGGCTTGTTATTGGCAATGAGACGCGGTATACTTTAACCTTGAATGGGAGACAGTAGTTGGATTTTCTGAAGTGCACAGTTGTTGGCAGCTTCCAAAAGCATTTTAGAAACAGAATATTCGAAGGTCCCAAGTGAGGAAAAAAAAGATTGATTTGTCCAAACGCTCTCACTGTGAATTAATTTAAGGACAAAAAAAAGATTATTTTTTCTCCTTTTGTTCATTAAAAACTTAATATGATCTTGTTCCTCCTTACAGCTATCGAAAGACAAAGAGCGTCTGCAAGCCATGATGACGCACCTTCATGTCAAGTCCACGGAGCCCAAAGCCACCCCACAGCCGGTGAGCAGCAACCCTGTCATACGTCTCTCTCGCGTGTCCCTCCCCCATCCTTTTGTTTGTCTTAATTGGCACACATGTATTCATTAATCCCTTCCTCCATCTTCTTATTTATCTGCTAAATAAAAACAGCTGTTCTCTTGAGGGAGGCAGTAAATATTGTCTGGACCACATCTGCTGACATCCGAGATTCAATTTGGTGTCTGTGATGAACTGGATGCACGCTCTGTAACAGCCCCTCACGTCAGCCTCCGAGAACCAGTGTCTGTTTGGGCAGAGAGCAGAGATGAGAAAGCTCTGGAAGAAAATAGAAAAAATAATATTAGATTGCAGATGTTATATTTTATAAATTGGTCAAATTAACTTTTTTAGTGCTTTTAAAAGCAATTCAATTTAAAAGCAAGGGACATTCCTGCCAGATAGCCTGACATAAAATGCCAAACAAGGATTATACATGTTAAATAATAATCAGAATAAAAAAAAATATCAAACGGCTGACTATGTATTAAAATTGATATTTTTCAAATAGTAGCTGAACATAAAATATTACTGAGTGAATGTAATCTAGATACTGATGCTTACTGAAAATGTACTATAGGTGGTAGTAGCACCCGCTAATTTTGATTTGAATATTGATTTTGTATGATAACAGATGCTTCCCAGGGGACAGTTCAATCCTCATTTGTAAAAGTTGTCATGAATTACAATCAGCTCTCCTTGAGAAGGATCTGGTGAAGTCGGATCAGAACAGAGGCTAATCTCAGGGTCAAGGTAAAAAGAAAACGCACTCTAATTTCAACTTTAAAAATTAAAAATTGAAATCTTGGAGGTTGTGGAGAGAAAAAATTAGATGTGTTATTCATGGTGATTCACCAAAATATACTGGAACTGAAATCTTAAATAAATGTAATGGCAAATCAATTTATTATCTCTGTGACATATTTCAAGCATCATGCTTATCACTCTTAATATATGCCATGCCATAAAGCTCACTGCTTAATCCCTTTCCTATAGGGGCAAGGGTTTAACATATGGCATCTAAGTGTCTGCGCTATTTTGTCATGTTTAAGAAGGGGCCTCACCGCCATATTTCAGTCTGTGTGACAGTTCATTCACAGAGCCAAATGTGTGAAGATCATTTTACTGCGGGGTGTGAATCTGAAATCATGCACACGGCTGCATAATACACTGAACATGCAGGGGCCCTGCCTCTGAACACGCCGCAGCTTGGATCATTTATTTACAGTCAGAGAGGTGGCTATTGACTCGCAGGGGCGGCATGTGCGCTCCACACAGCGCAGCCAGTCGACATAAAGCGCCTGGAGATGTGGAACGACAATGGGCTGCCTGTTACAGCTGCGCCAGTGTCACACACACTGATTGTGTAGATAAGGGTGCAGAACGAGGGCTCTGACACAGGGACATTTGTATATGAAAAGTGGCAGAGGCGGCAGATAGCATCTTGAGTTCGCTACCTCTCCTCTCTCTCCCCGGGGCCCGTGAGAATGGCTGTGTCAGAGCTCAGCATTAGCGCTCTCAAGGGGGCAAGCCCGGATTTTTATTCAAATAAATAGACTCCCATTCTCCAGCGCCGCTTTGCCTTCTGGGAGCCGCTACGAAATGCTATGATAAATATGTCTGGCTTCGGCGGGGTGAGTGGTCGGACTTGCACAGGTCAAGCCAATGGCCCCAATGCGGCTTTCGCGAGATTGTAGCATTAGAGGTGGCCACCAGAAAAAAGAAAAAAAAACCTTGTCCGAGTAGATGCAGACAGAGAGCGCTCTCAGTACTGACAGGAGATAGAGCCGCTCTGAAGAAACAACTGTGTCCCTGCAGTAATTGCCAGCGCCGCTGTTCTTTGCTCTTGCATATAATAAAGGCATGTATAAGTAGCCAGCTGTCAAAGCAAAGTAGCTCAGACGAATTTGCTGGTTTACATTTAGTTATAATTAAAGACAAACAAAACTGATACTGTGCATGGCCAACGTCAAATGAATAGGATTCATTTTATTCTTCTGAGGGTGGACGGGGCCAGTCGGGGAGATCAAAACAAAATGAGCCACATTAGCAGTGCGTGTCTCTCTGTGTGTATGCGTGTTTGTATTTGCCTGTGTGAGTGGGTGGGTGTCTGCACTCGGTGTCACTAAGCATTCTTGTCAGAAATCTGACCTTTTACGCCATACATAATTAAGGAGGGACTTTTTGTTTATTTTCTTTAGCAGCTTGCCGAGTCAAAGCCAGTATAATTAGATCACCAATTACCATTTAATTAATTTCAGTCTGAAGTCTCATTTTGTCTAGGCACTGGAGTGAGCCCAAATGGTGAGGCAGACAAAGGCGAGGCTATTACCAGCCTGTCTGGCCTATTGTTGAAGCCTCTCTGTGTTTATGGCCAGGGAATATGGATGAAACATGAAACAAAGCCTGCTAATCCACAGGAAGAGAAGTCAACACCGCAGCCCCGTTCTATTGATAGCATTGTGTCAGAAACACGCTAGCGCAAGTGTGATTTATTTTGTTCATCATTTAGAATAACACGTCTTCGGCCACTGTTGGTGAGGATGCAGCCTGCATTTGTGCATTGCAGCAATAATACAAATTATTTGGGCAGACTGTGCCAAGAAGGCAGAGTTCATCCTCCAAAACATAAACCGACATTGTGAGGACTTGGACACGCGTCTGTTTAAATGGGAGAGTAAGAAAACAACAAATATCACAACGATAATTATCAAATGTCCTCTTCTTTTTTTGAATAAAATAAAGATGTGTACAAAATGAAATAAAATAAGAAATGATTGTACTCTCAGTGCCATGTCAGGACTTAATTGTGGAGATGTCATTAGATTTCTGATATCTTTATAATACCTGTTGGGGATGAGTGTTAATGATGTGATTAGTACAGGTTCTGCATTTTTTATGTAGAGTCAGATGTTAAAAAAAAAGAATCACCTCCCCGCCATTATGAACAGAAATTAGACATCTGATCCCTCTCATCTGAAAGATGAGACGTGTCCGACCCACTCCGTCCTCCCTTTTCTCCCTGTATATCGCTTTCTCTATTTATTTATTTTTCTCACAGTCTGAAGTCATGTTTAATTTGAAAACTGGCCTCCTTCGGCAAATTAGCAATTAGAACAATTTTGCAGGAATATGTATATGTGTCATTAGTTTTCCTGCCAATTAATAGCTGGAGCAGGGGGTCAGGCTCAAATTTTCCACTTGACTGCCGCTTCAGTGCGGAGGCTTGGCACTTGGCTCGGAGCCGCCACAGCTGCTGGAAGCCATGCTATACCTTTGGAGCACTTGCCATAATTAGTTTACCTTGTAGCCATTATTACTTAAATCCCTCCTTCTCCTTAGCCCGCCCATCCCATCCGCACCCCAAGGCCTCAGTGGCAAAAACGCAATATTCTCCATACTGTGCTGTCCGTGAGAATACTATGAGGCCATCCTTAACGTGGCCCTGATGACGGAGGTCAATCAGATACAGTAGTTAATCATCAGATCACCTCCGTAAACAGCTCCTAATTAGAGTCCTCATTATAAAATTTCAGCTCGTAATTAGCCCAGATTGGCGTCTTCCTCTGGCTGCCTTATTAGCAGGGCCGCTCAGGGGTAGGTGAGAATCACACTGTCATTTTTCAGAGCTGGTCTGGTCGCCCGTCCTCCCTTCTCCACTCAACCCACCCCGTCCTCACAGTGGGAGGACGGGGTGGGTGGGAGGGTGTTGTCCAAACGGGACAAAAGATTAAACAAAGGCGGCGAAACGGAGAGCTGGGAGCGGGCCTGACACGGCAGCAAGGGAGAGGGAGGGAGGAGGGAGCGTGAAGAATGGAGGAGGTGGAGAGTGGAAGAGTGGGGCTCCAGGGTTGTTTTCCAAACATTGAGCAAACGTTCATGGATCGTCTTAGGTCCTGCCTGCAATTAGGAAAGGAGATATGCATAGTGAGTGAGGTGTCTGAGACACGGGGGTAATTACAGGACTAACTGAGCTCCTGTCTTTCTGTGTTCCTCTGTTTGTTTGCTCTCGGGGCTCACTTCCCTTCCTCAGCTCAACCTGGTGTCCAACATCACACTGTCCAAGTCGGCCCCTGCGGCCTCTCCTCCTCTGAGCCTGCCCCAGACCCCGACCACGCCCACGACACCCCTCACCCCCCTATCCCAGACGCACTCCGTCATCACAGCCAACAGCCTGCACAGCGTGGGCCCCATGCGACGGCGCTACTCGGAAAAGTACAACATGCCCATCTCTCCAGGTACTGCGGGATGTACACACGCGTGTACAAATAAACATGTAGAACCGTCGCTCATCTGCCCTGCCTAATAACCACATAACCACACATGCTTCATCTGTATGTATACACACAACCATGTAATCATGCTATAATTTGTGTTATCAGCCTCTGATTGGACATTGCTGTTGACACAGTTTGTGTTTGTTCCCTGTGCACAGATCTCAGTCAGAACAAAGAGTTTTACATGAACGCAGATGTTAGACCGCCGTTCACGTACGCCTCGCTAATAAGACAGGTAAGGACTCTGCTTGAGCTTTTAATCTATATCATATATAATGATATTAGATGTAAGAACCTTTAACATCCTCCAGCCTGCAGAAATACTGCAGCTGTAGCTTCAGCTACTTCGAAGGTCACAATCTACTTTTCTGCGACTTATTTCTCTCCTCACTTCTTGCTACACTTTGAATACAATTTGAACAGAGGGGCAGATTAACCGTCTTCAAATGAGCACAAGAATACATACGGGATTCAAAAAAACAGCCAGATATGACAATTGCATTCGATTAAGCATTTCAATGGCTCTGATTATCACCAAATTCATTTCACACAACAGTAGGGATGAACCTGTTTTAAGATGGCCAGTCAATTATCGCTCGGCCGCAGTAATCTGGCATCTCAGGAATTAATCTGAGCCGGCCGTAATTGCTGCCCTGTAATCTGCCCGAGAAATGTTTTCATTCGCCCTTCATTTACACCCACAAAGGAAAATGTATTCAAATCTGCCGTTTTGAATAAAAAAGTGCAGGAGACTTCTATAAACAGAGTTCACTTTGAGGAGACAGTTTCTTTGCTGTTGTCTGTGTTTTTCTCAAGAGAACACACGAGCCCCGCACGCCTCTTGTGAATTATTGATGTTTTTTGTGATGGGAACAAAATTGTAAATGTTTGTTTCTGTCACTGTTCCTCACACAGGCAATCCTCGAATCTCCAGAAAAGCAGCTAACACTAAACGAAATCTACAACTGGTTCACACGAATGTTTGCATATTTTAGACGCAACGCGGCGACGTGGAAGGTAATTCATGCTGTTCCTCCTGACTTTTTCAGACCTGAACCAGAGAAGGGGGAGACATTGTGTTGACGTTGGGGAGAATTGAATGATAGCCTGGTGTAAAATACCTTTAAAAAAATGAACCTTTTGCACAAATACATAACAATCCCCCCATTTATTCTGTCCAAATGAACCACCCTTTAAACAAACACATGAGCCATGTTGAGAAACCAAGGAGAGCAATATGTGCATTCTTGTAGAAATCAAAAAAAGAAAGAGGAAGAGAAGAAAATGAAAAGAAAAAAACAAACTCTCTGTAATATGTGGGGACGTTCTGGTGGTGGGTGGCATTAGTTTAACAGAGCAGTGCTCTGCCAGTGACTCCTGGCTGAGTCCCTCGCACTCACTTCACAAGAGAACCCTCTGTTTTCTATCAGGCCACACACACACACACACACAGAGAGAGAGAGAGGAGGAAAGAAAGAAAACAAAATATCTTTTGAAAAACATTTTTCAGATAGAGAGATTTCAATTGGAAAGACAGAGATGAAACACTGGAAGCCACACACACACACACACATACCAAGAATCCCCCCCCCCCCCTCCATCAGCCCCCACACTCACTGACAGCCTCTCCATAGGGTATTGGTGTTATAAACACCGGATTCCACAATTATCTTCCTATACACACTCAGAATATAACACAAACTAATATAAACATGCGCTCAGTATGACGTGGGGGATGATGTGTGCATGTCAACTTTCTACTTTGCCTCAATGATTTGGAGTGGACCCTGGGTTTTAAGTTAAAATTTTTCTTTTTCAGTTAAATATTAGGAATGATTCAGTTTGTTAAGTTTCAACCTATCACACTGTGTGAATGTTAAGTAAATAGGATGTCACTAACTCTATTGCCACGGAGACCAAGAAATATTTACGTGTTGTTTAAGTCATTTGAAACTCGACGCTCATTTACTGCAATAACGTTCTGGTTTATTTTTTATTTTATTTTTCTTCCAGTGACTGTCGTTCTTTGAAATGATTTCCCCCCCCCCATGCAGATCTGTTAACTGTACTGATAGAAACCTTTTTTTTTTCTCTCTTTGTCTTTACGCCAACTGAAGAACGCAGTCCGGCATAATCTTAGTCTTCACAAGTGTTTTGTGCGAGTAGAAAACGTAAAAGGGGCTGTGTGGACAGTCGACGAACTAGAGTTCCAAAAGAGACGGCCTCAAAAGATCAGTGGGTAGGTTCAGCCTCTTGAGCAATCTGTCTCACCGCTGACTGATGGGAAGAGGCTGCTGCTGATGCTCCATCTCATTGTCTGTGTGCCCGTTAACGTCCAGAGTCCCTGCTTGCTTTGGCGTGCCTCCCCTTCATGCTCTCAGAAGCCTTTTGGTGATGGCTCATAACCCTCAATGGCTTATTTTCATTTTGATCCTCACCCTCTCCCCCCTCCCCCCCCTGTGCCGTCCGTGTGCCCGTGTGTCCCTCCCTCTGTCTGTCCTGTCGATCACTGCATCTGCATCTGGCTCCCCGCCCCTCCCCCTCTCCCCCCCTTGCTGCTGGTTTGCTTTTCCCAGGGTGCCATTCGCACCAACCTTTCCCTGCATAAGTGCTTTGTGAGAGTAGAGGATGAGTTTGGGTCCTTTTGGACCGTTGATGATGAGGAGTTTAAGCGCGGCCGCCACATACAGCGAGGCCGCCCTCGGAAATTCGCCGCTGATGAGAACTTTGACGAGCTGCTCGTACAGTAAGCACTTCCGCCTGCCCTGCAAACTCCAGAGGCCCCCCCTCCTCCCACCCCGCCTGCATGCCTCCCCCTCCTGTGTTGCTATCATGCTTTTTGTGTTAAGCTTGCCATCCATCATGCTTTCATAAGATCTACCTGCATCGACTTAGTCCTTCTTCCCGTGAATTGTAAAGTGGTGATAGTTGTGTGGTATTGTCAAGTGACGGAACACCTCAGAACTATGGCCTGCATAGCCACATTTCTACACCAGTAAATGCAGTTAGTTCTTATACAAAGTGCATTGATTTCTCTTTATGAAATAAGATACTGTAGCTGAGCAATGCATGCCGGGCGAGACATGAGTCTGTGGTTGTAATCTAATCTAATCTGTTTGCAGAAGTCCAGCCTTAGTGAAGAACATTCAGACCAGCTTGGGCTATGGTCCGACCCTCTCTGCTGCCTTCCAGGTAAAAATGAAACGTCAATTCATCTTTTGCTGCCTCAAATAAAACTTAAAGAGAAAAGAAAAACACACTCTCGTCTCATATACCCAGTCTTTGTTTTTTTTGGGGATGTACCGGTATGAAAAGAATGATGGGCGACCGAGGGAGTGCTGACAGCTCTCTTCCGTTTCACATTTAACGCCTCGCTTTTGCTTTTCAGGCTTCAATGGCAGAAAACAACATACCTCTATACACTACTGCTTCCATTGGAAGTCCTACCCTCAACTCCCTGGCCAACGCCATCCGTGAGGAGATGAATGGAGCGATGGACCATGGAAACAGCAACGGCAGTGACAGCAGCCCAGGACGCTCGCCCCTGCTAGCTATGTGAGTGCACATGCGCTTTCTATCAGCAACACAGTCCGTGTAAGAAAAGAGGGGGAAAAAAGGGAAAGAGTTTCAGCTCCACCGAGGCGGTGAGAGTCTAAAAAGATGTAGACAGAAAATCTGTCCAGTGCCCACCCAAAGTGCACCAAAAAATTGCCTAATACATGGCATCAGATGAAACGGAAAAAATGCCAGAGAGGACAATAAATAAAGTTAGGAGGGATGATATTGGAGTGGTGTGTGGGGTCATGGCCAGAGCTGTGGCTGGCCTCCCTGCAAAAAAGGAAACTCCACCTTTTCGAAGCTTCCATCAGCAGGCCGTTCTGGGAAGAAAGGGCCGGAGCCCCTCTGTTATTCTAACAGCAAGTTTATGAACTCTCTTTCACGCGTCCTGCTGTCTGTCTCGGTCTCACCGTAATCAACATTCCAATTTGTTAAAATATTTATAAAATTGCCAGAATGCGAGAGCAGCGGCGCTGCCGGCTCCGACGCGGTGCGACGCGAGCCGCGACACATTCAGCAAACGCCTCTTGAGCCGCTGAAGGAGAAGCAACACAAAAGCATAATTAGTCTGGGGGACACCATCCAAGATTCTCATGTAGGAAAGTTGCGGTCGGCCGGGAAACCGCAGCTCCCCGTTCACTTGTTGTATAGGAGTGTCTGCTAAGTTGTTTGAAGCCTAAAATAATACAGCGCACGCTGCATCGTTTCCAGATGTGGGGGCAGACCCGGGGATGGCCTCCTGAAATGTCTGAGCTCGGGGGAAATTTTGCCCTGAAAACAGAACAAAAAAGAAAGGAAAAAGAAAAGGTGCAGTAATGAGCTCCTGGCCAAAAGCAGGAAAGTGCCATCCCTAATCACTGTGAACATAGCTCTGAGCATGGCTGTGGAACAGGAAAGGCAGAGACAGGATGGGTGTGCTGGCCTAGAGGCAGCCTGCTTCTCCCTCTGCCCCTCTGCTTCTATCTTTAGGCTCATAGGGCTCACTAACTTCTCTCTCTATAATTATATATATAAGCTGACAAAACGAGTTAAAACTGTTTTCTTTGGCTTTTTAAAGAACTTTATTCTCTTATTAACAAAACCTACCCCGCTTGTTTCACGCCTTCGGATTGCGCGTAATAATGCCATATACAGCAGCATCGTCTCCGGAAGCCTCCTCACTCGTCCCTCTCCTCCTTCTGCGGTGCTTTGGCTCACGCCGCTGCCAACACCGAGTCCAACGCGGCTGCTTACCGTGTAAAACATGTGTTGTCCACATGTGCCAGTGTATGCGGCCTGTTGACAGGACGCAGCGCTCTAACGCCCAAAAGAAACCGGAGCGACTTCTCCCCAAACAGCCTGCGCGAGAATCAGGTACCCAGAGAAGGCCAATTAAAAGCAAAGTGTAGAATCAGCATGCAGCTCAATAGCATAATAATAACAATTTCATGTCTGCCCTGCAGCCACAGAGTCAGACCTGAGGCAAGAGCACTTGTGGAGTTACTTTGATGTGAAAATGATAGAAAAGCTGACTATACTCACCCCCCCCCCCACCACACACACACACACACACACACACACCCCTCTTCTTTTTTTTAGAATTTACACCACAATATGTCAGCTCATTAGCATACGGGCGTCTCCATCACAACAGTTGCAAATTACACGAGACATCCCAGTGTGAATAAAATCAAATGTGGGCTTTGGTGATGAAGGATGTGCCAGTTCGCCCCTTGTTGTCGTAGTAAATGAGCCCGGTGCCTCATCCTGACACCGCTCTGCCTCCGCCACGGCAGCCTGGCACCGCAGGTTAGAGCGGCACGTCCCCTGCAGCTGCTCATAATGCGTTCTTTTTTCCCTTTTCCTCCTCTCTGCCACAGCCAGGCCTCCTCTCCCCCGTACGCTCTCTTCCTGCTCTGTTTCTGTAATGAGAAATTTGGCAGATCTCATCTCTTTAGTGGCTCTTTTGCCCAGGCTGTAAGACGGGAGGGGGCTCATGTTTTTGCCTTGTTTACAAGTGACAGCGTTATTATTCTCATAAGGGCTCTGTTTCTTATCACAGTGTTGTGCCGAGTGTGCCGCCGCTGCTCTCCGCGCGCGCCTCTCCTGCCAGCGCTTTTCTTCCCTTATTGACACTCGGTTGAAAATACGCATTAATTCTGCGGTTTAAAGCATGTACGGCGGTGTCTGGTCGCTGTGTTTGCCTGAAGTTGATTAATGATAGGAGCCGGCTCGGGGTCGTCCTCTGGAGACCCGCCTCGCAGGTTGTGCATGTTAACGAGCAGGAAGGGGAACACACAGCGCGCCGCTGATCCTCCGCCACCAGGAGGCTGACAACGGCAGCCCACTCGCTCCGCAGAGTCCATTCTCTACCTCGGCTCGTCTCGCGTTGTTAATCTTCCTCATTTATCAATTTCTAAGTGAATACCCCGTTGTCAGTTGCCATGAAAATGAAAAAAGAAGCCCGCAGCTTTGCCAGGATTGGAATACCTCAAAAGAGAGCTGAAATTATCATCAGCACCGACGAGGCCCCCGCTCACAGCGTCACTGTGGCCAGACATTCGTTTTTGTTCCCCTGTTTCCTTCTTTATAAACAGAATCAGCGCAGGTCTGTATCATTTTGTGCCTGTGTGTGTGTGTGTAACCTTATAAAGAGAGGAGGGGGGATGTAACAAAGTTAAGGAGAGCAGAATTACATGTCTACTCTCTTCCTCTCCTCCTCTAGGCATCACATCAGCATTAAGGAGGAACCACTGGACCCCGACGACCACGAAGGGCCCCTCTCCCTGGTAACGACTGCCAATCACAGTCCGGATTTCGATCACCACAGAGATTACGACGACGACCAGGGCCACGACGACATGCTGTAAGGCCGGCGCCGCCCCCCTCCCCAGCCTCAGAGGCCGAAGCAGTCGGGGGTCATCTGGGAGACGGAAAGGCTCCGCAGATAACAAACACTGAACTGCAGTCTCAGCCACTGATGACAGCTCTCAATTGTCTCCACGTCAACTTTTTAGTGCCATTACAATACATAGCAAACACACACACACACACACACACACACACACACACACACAGACACACACACAGAGAGAGAACATGGCCCACACGCGGCGTCTTCTTTTTCTGATTCCTTTCTACTCTTGATTTTAAGTAAAGCTTAAAAAAAGTGAAACCTTCATTTCTACTCATGTGTCGGATGGACTTGTTTGGTACGGGGGGTCCACATGTTTGCGGTCAGACTCTGGGAGACCCTCGCCGTGCAGCCGGGACGTACTGCACTCCGCGGACTGCAAGAGGGGCTGTGTCTCTCCCCCACCCTCCTCCCCAATCTCTCTCTTTCTTTCCCTCTCCCTCCTTCCTTCTGTCAGACACACACATCTCACCACAAACCGAGGAGAGAGAGAGAGAGACAATGACTGACGTTTAATTTACACCGTGTGCGTGCGTGCGCCCGCGCGTGTGTGTGAGGGAGAGCGAGTGCGGACCTCTGCTCATTGTTACTGCCTTCAACACTTCTCATTGGTTTGATTCCATCTTGGGCGGGAAGGGATGTTGTTTTTATTCGGGTGTATTTTGTGTCGGGGGGTGAGACGTTATAAAATATCAAACATAATGTGTTTTTTTTTCCTTCCATCATTCTATGCTGTTATTGATGTCGCATCTTTGTTTTTTTTTGTTGTTTTTCTTTGAACTGATCAGACCTCATGCCCATGCTGTGGAGATTCTGTGTGGTCAGCACTTGATGATGAATGTTTATGATTTCCTTTCATGTTGTTCTTCAAACACAGAAGCAGAATGTCAGATACCAAGCAGTATTTTTCTGTCATTTATTCCAAAATCATCATCGGGGAAAAAAAAGAAAGAAAAAAGTCGCCACTCTGACATGTAGCCCGCCCCTCGACCCCTCCTCTTCCTCGTCCTCCTCCTCTTTCTCATGAAGTCCATTGGCAATGCACTACTCATAATGAAGGCTCTCTCCACGCATCAATGAAGCTTAATTTAAGATGCGAATGAATGACAGAGAAATCATGCAGGTTATGGTTTATCCTCATGAAATTATACTTTAAAACAGCCCTTGCGACAGAGCTTAGCCGCAACACAATTTCTGATCACTCCGGTTTTATTTTTTGGGGGAAATGAAAATGTCAGGTGTGCACTGGCGAGATAATGATTTCGACCAACTAATTGAGATTTCTGAACGCAACTGCCATTGTTCATCAAACTATGTCTGCTTTTCCACTCTGTGATTCCGTTCAGAGCTCGCGGATAAAACGTGCATTCCCCCCGTAGTTTTATTTGTATCACGCGCATGACTCGTTCTTCTAAGTTTTTCCGGCGATTGTTAATAATTGCACACCAGGTGAGATGCTCCTTTCTCTTTCTTCAAGGGAGCCAAGTCCCAAGACTCGCAATAAGACCGAAACATTGCACATTCCAGCATTTGACAGCCATGGTGAATGGGCCCAGACGTACAGTACAGTACATGCCATGTACAGTGGGGGATGTGGATGCCTCGATGTTCAGTGTCGCCCAACAAGCCAATGAGCTGCAGTCCACAACATTGAACTGGGTGAAATCCACGTGGTTTTGTGATGCAGCAACAAAACAAAAAGTCCAGCCGTCATCAGAGATAAACATTTTAAAGAGACCATGAATTTCAAGACTGCAATCAACCACTTTTAATTTTTTCTTTTTATTTATTATTAGTATTAGTATTATTATTATTTTATGTTTTTCTTTGGCTTTTTTTTTTTTTCTTTGTTGTTTTTCCATGTGTTTTAATATCTTGTTCTGTGACTACCAAAGATAAACTACAGAGTCAATGTTGTGTGTTCCATGCAATAGCGGATAAGGCCAAATATCTCTCCTCCATTCTCTCCCACCGGACGATCCCAGCTGCTGGGGTCGGGCCGGCGGCAGACTGAATCGAGGGGAAATGCTCCTCAAACTGGTGTTTTCATTCACTTTTATTCAAAAAGAAGAAGAACCAAAAGGGGGGGGGGGGGTGTCGGACAGCTGCGGTAATGTTGTGCAGCGACCAAATCTGAACGAGAGGCGACGACAGTCTCGACTAAACGATGACCAAATTAGGGAAACTTTTTTATAATTTTTTTGTCTTTGGGCCAGTGAGTGGAAAAGGGAGCTTTTTGGTCAGGAACAGATTTGTGCGCAACATAAAGGGTTTGTACTGTAGATAACGCTGATGACAAAAGAAATATACTGGTAAATGGGAAAAGCTTTGCAGAGAACAATGTGAAATGGATTCTATACGTCGACTGGACCACACAATGATTTGTTGTTTCTCTTCTTTTACTTCCTTACACATTTGTATCCTTTGAAATGATTGTATGCCACTTTTTTTTAGGGGTTTTAGTGTCTTTATGAGGGAAGACTTTATGATTGTGTTTAGTTTCTGTCAACTCATTACTTTTTATATTAAAAAACACTCCTGTCAACTAATAAGCTGGGTACAAGGTACTTTATGGCAGTTATTGTTATTGTTTTATTTTATTTTTTGAAGTACACCGCTCATTAACTATAAAAGGAGAAGGCCAATCTGTGGTTTCCAGAAGATGTATTTAATACCCAGGCAGCTGTGGGATGGGTCAGTCGCAGACAGGCGAGGATCGTGAGAACAGGGACGAGCTCGTCCACAAACCCCCGGTCGCCTCGGCTGGTTTGTTTGGTATTCGGAGAGGAGGAAGAAGCGCTGGTAGATTAGAACATTCTCAGCATGTGTAGCCTGACATTACTAAAGATAACAGCATGAGAAAAACCGTTAGGACGCATACCTCATCTCAAACCTATAGGGAATGATTCAATTAAACCAGAGGAAAATTTAAAAAATAGAAAATAAACATTTCACTCAGTTGCCCTTAGTCGTGTGTCCTGCATGTGTAGTCTGATACTGTAGAGAGGGAAAAGTATTTTAAAAAAAGGAGAGAAAAAAATGAAATTAGAGCTTGTTTATCTCAAAGGTATCGTCCTTTTTTTTTTCTTTTTTCTTTTTTTTTGCCAAACCAATCCAAACCTCAGGCCTTTCTGTTTGTGGAAGTATCACCCAGCTGTGTGGCACCATCCATCCCGTCAGTCTGTCCTCTGACGGGTCGTTTTAAGGGCGTTCCAATATTAGGTTGTACATACTGTACATGTCAGCGTAGCCTTTGTCCCCTCCCGTCCTTTCCTCCCTCTCTCTCTCTCTCTCTCTCTCTCTGTCTCTGGCGCTTTTCTTTTGTTTAAGATCAAAAAATACATTTGTGTTATGATGTTTGCTTCATCGCCACTGCTTTGTATTAACTATGGAATAGCTATGAGAAAAAAAAACTGCTGTATGTATTGGAATAGCAAACTGTGCTGCAAATGTATTTTACTTAGTAATATTTGCTTTAAAAGGAAGATAAAAAAAAGAAAAGAAGAAAAAGACCAAAAAAAAAAAATCACCTCATCCTCACAGACGTCTGGGTGAGCTGGGCAGGGGGCAGGCTGGGGGGGATTAATCCCCCATTTTGGATTTTAAACTGTAATATAGAAAACAGACTTTTTCTCTGTTATCATTAGCCTAAGCATTTTGTACAGGTTTTTTCTTTCCCTCTTTGTGTTAAGCTGTTTTTTGATACTTCCTTTTGATGGTCCAACCACTGCCTTCTGTGGCTGTATGTTCAAGATTACTGCTCCGAGAAAAAGGGCACACAGGTATATTTCTTCTACAAGACTGCGATATCTTGCATGACTAATCCCAGGGTCACAGAGATTGGGGGGGGGGGGGTAGGTGGTGGTGGGATGGGGGCAGGGTATGGTGTAAGTGGTCAGTAATAATATAAGGGTGTATCAATCTAATGATATTTTATATGAAATTAATAGGAAACAGAAGAAAAATATGCAGTGCCAAGATGTAAAGAATATTGTTGAATGCTTTTGTTTTTCTTCGTCGTTTGAGAAATGTCATTTCGCCCCTTGCGTCAGCGGCGTGTGTCCTCCTCATCCTCCGTCTTCTCATCCAGGTAAAAGACACGTTTTTGTTTGGCATCGAGATATTTTTATTTTACGATTTTTTTTTTTGTCTC
Organism: Scophthalmus maximus; assembly: GCF_022379125.1. Taxonomy (NCBI): domain Eukaryota; kingdom Metazoa; phylum Chordata; class Actinopteri; order Pleuronectiformes; family Scophthalmidae; genus Scophthalmus; species Scophthalmus maximus. Next base: position 21,746,279 of record NC_061520.1, on the reverse strand, counting down.
GAGGAATTTTGTTCAGCGAGTCGAACCAAGCACAGCGGGCGGGTCCGAGGTGGAGAGTCAAGAGTGTAGCGTCCCGCAAACCTGCGGCCTCGTGGCGTCAGATGCCCCCTGACCTCACACACACACACTGGCACCCGGGCTACAACGCCATCGTTTTCAACCATCACCAACCATCCAGCCTGCTGTCATTCCGTCCCCGTCCCCCCCACCGCCTCTTTCTCCCTCTCTCACATCACACTCTGTTTTTTTTCCACATGGAGGGGGGAGGGAGGGAGAGAAGAAGTGGAGGGGGGGAGGAGCTGTCACGGTGCTCTCAGCTTGTCTCGCTTTCTCTGTCTTCCTTTTCTTTTCTTTCTTTGAAGATGTACTCTGTAGTTTTCTTTTTTTCCTGTTCTTTTTTTTCTTTTTTTTATAGAGACATATTATTGCCCATCATTTCCATCAGTGTGTAACCTCCTCATCATTCCTCGTCTGTCTGATGCAGACCACTCTGTTGTAGTCAGTGGCGATGACTGACGTGAGCATTCTAAACATGCAATAAATTGCTGGTTGTTCACATGGCTTCCTCCAGCCTCTCCTTCCTGTCTGTTTTGCACAGCGCGTACAACACTGAGCTGCACTGTATTTTTTTTATTTGTATCACGTGTAATCTAAAGTTTTGCAGCATTCACAAGGCCCTGATCCCAAATGCGGCCTGTTCGTTCCGCCGTCATCTAACACTGAAAGGAACAAAAGTTAAGGGAACAAATTTCGATACGAAATCATATTACCAGATATATTTATGGCTTAGCAACAAAGCAGGAGTGTTTCAGTTTGGCAGACGACACTTAACCTACAGAAACTCAGATCTGTGTTTGTCATCTGCTGCAGGACTCTCATCTCGGCCTCAGCATTAAATTAAATCGCAATTAAAAAAGCGACAGTTAAACTGTCTTTTCCTAACAGCAATTTAGGTAACTGCATTTGATAAGCCATAAATTGCAACAGCATTAAGATTCCGGAAATAATAGCGATATGGATTTGGTGACGGGGGGCTAATGCTGATGACCAGGACTCTGGATTTTTACGACAGAGGCACAGGTCATGTTGGCCACTAAACAGGAGACAGAGATCAAGTCTAAGCACTTTTAATCTTGTGAAACAAGCAATTACAAATAGTTGCATTGATTTGTTAAAAAGCTTTAGGTGACATAAATCGTTTCTTGCTTAGCTTATTGCTGGAAAACATAAATGTCAAGTGTATTATTAATTAAGGCCTTTTGAAAGATAAGATTTAATGGAAACAATATAAAATCACAAGCAATCTCTCCGGTGGCCATATTTCACCGGACGCCCGGGCGCCGCGCGGATCCGTGTTGCTTCCGTGACAGTGATCACAAACTGGGTCAGATCGCATAAAGTTAGGAGGGAACACAGCAGAAGGTGTTTGTGTTTAAGAAAAAAAGGAAAAGAAGTCTGCCATTAACAGAAGCATTCACATAAATTAATTGCCCAGTAACTTACAGAGGCACCAACATATGATATTATTATAGTCCATAAAGGTGGATGAAATATTATGGGAACAGTGGGTGTGTGTAGATATACTGACACAGTGACATGATCAGCCGATACTGGCCCTCCCACACACAAATCTGCAGTTCCCAGTAGACGACACATCACTCTGACAGGACGCGGCTAAATAACGAAATAATCATCATGTTCAAATCCAGAAGAAAAAAAAATTGTTCAATAAAACAAGCACGTTTTTATTGTCTTTCATTTTTTTTTAATAGCTGTGAGGGTCAGTTCACTTATCCTTCACACATTATTTCACTTCCCTCCAGTGGGATCTACCTACGGTTTTAGTTTTCCCAGATTTAGTAACATCCCCCTGCTTCCTCACGTTGGGGCGGGTAATACCACGGACAGAGTCATCCATAATAATACCAATACTTCTTTTTTCAAATCATAAGCGCAACAAATCTCATATCATATCAGGAAGAGACAAGTCATGATTCGCGAGATGCAACACTTGAAGGCTGCTTCCGCAATGTCCCGAGCATTGAGCTCTTCTATTTTTCTCACTGTGCTAAACGAAAACAACGTTTATTGTGGGAATTCTTCTGAATTACAGTGTCATAAAGACTGGCTGAAGGTTATGTCAAGACGCTGATCTGTGGGACTTGGAACGTGAGATAAATGTTGGGTTATTTGAGGCCTGTACTGAGATAGGTGTGTGTGTGTGTGTGTGTGTGTGTGTGTGTGTGTGTGTCTTTACTTAACTGAAATCTCGGGAGTCAACGAGGGTCACGCACACTTCAGCAGAAGAGATGCTTATCGCGCGTGACCCCGAGACAAGAAAACGTTTTTTGGTTTGAGCGCCTGAGTTATTGATCCGCCCATCCCGAGCCTCAAGTCAGTCCAACAATCCAGAGCCACCGGGCTCGACGACAAGTGTCCAACATCTGTTTGCCTGAACAACTTTCTACCAAAGAAGCGGCCCCCGAAGAAGGTGCTGAGGAAAAGAAGTGTTGTGGAATTTTCGTGCCCTTTTTCTTTGTTGACCTGGCCGTTGAGGTGACGGCTGCCAGGAGCAGTGAGCTTGGTTGAAGGAATGCTTTGTGAGAGTTTCTGTTCCTGTGCTTTGACTCACGCCAACCTGAACAGCTCCAATGATTTTGGTCGGGTTTTTTTCCTCTCTGGCTGTCTGGCCCGCTCTGTGGGAAGATGTTCCCGCTCTTGGTCCTGAGAACAAAGCTGTGATTGGTCGATCGTTTTCTCCAACCAGGGAAACATAATAACCCGAACCCATAGGCCCAGTCCCAGTTCACCCCTTGGCCCTAACCCCTCGGCTTTGCGCGTTCACGTGCCGGGGGGGGGTGGTGTCTCAATTCCCTCGGGCATGGAGGGGGGGGGCCAAGGGGGGGGGCCAAGGCGGGGGGCTAGATGGCCCCTCCAGACGGAGATTTCCCAGACCCACACTCCAAACGGAGGTTTGTGAGGCATGCCTTGCGAACCACCGGCAGGTCGGCTGAAGAAATGTCCAGGGCGACCAAAGAACCTCACAACTTTGCGCGACATCCTTCGTTCGGCGTTTCGATGAATTTCCAGTTCGCTTTTCTTCATAAAGGCCACGGGGGGGGAAAAACGCTAGTTGTAAAAAGTTGCAAAGCAGCGTTAAGCGTTATATTAGTACCACATATGTAACGTTATGAACCAACCTCATGTGCTGTTTCGACGTGTGATCACCTGTCCTGTCATGCCCAACATACTGTAATTAGCATGTTTGTCATTTTAATATTATGGGTATGTCACCGTAGTAACTGCAACAGCGTCTTCGCAATGATATCGCCGTCATTCCAGGCACGTTGAATCTCCGGAACAAACACGTCGCGTCTGCCTACGTGAGGACGTATCGCCTTCGGAGGGGTGTCCCATTTCGTGGGGGTAGATTTTCAACCCCTTCCCCTTGTAACTCTGTTTCCATGGGAATACAGTACATCTCCGATTTTTGACATAATACTTTGCCATTATTGTGACTTATCATTGGTATTTTAATCGTGATCAAACCCAATTTGTATTTTACTCTTTTTTTTTCTTCCCTGGCAGATAAATTAATTGGAAGAGGCTTATTTTGAGCACCACCTGGCCAATGCAACCAACAACTATGTGGCTACGTGACTCTTAAAAAAAGACTTTCTATTTTTGTGAACTTGGTAAACTGGCCCTTTAACCTTTAACAGATCCTTGTTCATGTTCCCGCACAATCGCAAATGTTGCTGTGTTGTTGCTTTGCCCTGGCGTGCGGACACCAGTCGTGTAGTTTAGCTCTGTGAGATTGCAAAACAATCCAGCAAATGTGGACGGCTACTGTTCACTTTATTCTAATTAGAAACGGGACACAGCCTCCGTCCATCCACGCGCGAGGCCCAGTCGAATAGGCAAAAGCTGGCAAACTCCCAGCGTTGCAGCGAGGCAATTAGCTGTCCTGCGGTGTTTGTTATTCAGGGTTTGATGTAAAAATTTGTTTATTAAGACGGGCTGCCGGCGCTGGTGTGCAATAGACCCGCTTGTAATTAGATTCCAATTATTTGTCTGTTTCTGATATTGTAAACTGGCACTTACCGAATCAGTTAAATTGACACACTGCACTGCTCCGTTTACTCGGTAATTAAAATGTGTTCTGTTAATTAGATGATGACCACTTTATTCCAGGGCTCTTGTGTTTGGGCTCCTCGGCGGCTCGCTGTTTGGATCATGAGTTGCCAGACGCTTCCCTAATCAGCCCTTGTTTTGTTTCAATTACCACCTGCTGTTCAAAAGGCATGCCTCGCTAACCCCCACCCCCCCTCACGCACACACACACACACACACACACACACACACACACACAACAATACCACAAGGCCTGTTTCACTTCCAGCTCCGGCTCCAGCACAACAATCAGTAATTCACAGCCGGGCCCGCTTTCTTCTTTATTAGAAGGCACATCAAGGTTCTGAAAGACCGTACGGGCAATTAAAAAAGGGAACCAGAGGAAGATGAAAGCATGAAGGTGCTTATCACATCAGTTAGCCGGCTTCGTGTGAGTAGCCAGTGGTAATTACACTCATTGAGTAAATAGCCGAGAGATGCTCAGATGTGGCCTTCCCCTCTGTAACGGGGGGGGGCTCGCTCACTGAAGCTGTCTGACGATATGACGCTGGTGAACCTTGACTGTGATCTGTGGCCTTTTATTCTCCAAATCATCAGTTTCAGTTGCATTTAGGGACCATAGTCAAGGGCCACATTTTGTGTGTGTGGGGGAGATCCCAGTTTGTTCTTCACCTTGATAATATTTTGACAAAACATTTCCTCTTACCGGCTTTTTCTGGAGATTTGAACCGTCTCGTACCATCGTCATCAACGGTGTGGGCCCAGTTGCCATGGAGACGGGTCTGTTGACATACGTACTGTATCCCCGGTTGTCAAAACGCGAGCACAGTTGCACCGGGTGACACGCAGTCTCAGCCCCGCACACCGACCTGCTGCCATACAATTCATATTCTATGGTCCATCAAATAGCACAAATCCACTGCTGAGAAACAGGCCGGAGCAGCTGCACTGTTTCCTCCTGCTGAGCCATGTTTGCTAAAAACGACAACCCTGAGCTGTTGAAGGGAACAACAGAGGCTGTTATAAGAATCAGACTTCATATTTGTGAGCCATTTGATCTGGAGTCCTCAGCAGGAACCAGCGGACTTGAGGCCGCAGCGAGGTTATGGTTGTAGGGGAGACTAACTACATGACAGGTTGGGATCACTGTCTATGACAATGAGGTAGCATACCGCCAGTTTGCTCAAAAGAAATATGCACCAAGAAAACAGTGGCGACCCCCCACAGATCAAAATCTTTTTAATTTGCAGTTTCGGAGGTGAAATTCCGGTAAACAAGACTTGTCAGCGTGTTCGGCTGGACTCCAGCGGAGTCCACCAGTGTTCTGTTCAGTGTTCTGTTGATCCTGTGAACAGAAGCCGCCGCGGTGAACCGTACCGCAGGCCGCCGCTCAGCTCCAGCCCTCGCTGTCCGACCCGCACTCAGGGCCCCCGCAGCCGGCACCGCCACAAGAAATGTTTGGTCTGAATAATTGAAGGGATGCAAACACAACATGAATAATTAGTACATCTGGCGCTCGCACTTTTGGCGTCACAGTGAATTAATGGAGGGACGGCTGCTGCGGGGAGGGTTTTTAAAAAAAAATAATGACTTGTGATCCGAGGAGAGAGGAGACCGTGTTGCAACGCAGCGCGTCGGCCATGTTGGAGCTCACGTTTCAAAACTGAAAAGTCTTTTATTTGTGTGGTACAGTCTTCTCTCAGAAGCAGTTTGGCATTCTGGGATGCAATGTGTGTTTATCTGCTCAGTGTCGAGAGAGTACCGCCAGCGGCCAGCTAGCTTAGCTTAGCTTAGCATACAGCGTCCAACCTCCAGCCGGGCTCCTGAAGCATTGACCGAAGGCAAGAGGGACGACCCCACTTCCTCTCGTCGGACCAAAATGAAGCCAAGATTGTGCTGGTGACGTCGCTTGGAGCCAGAGTCTGTGCAGTGGTGATGGTGGAGTGGAGCCGGTACAGTAGATATGCGGGCTCAGTCATAAATCACAATATTTCACAATGGTTTCATATAGCATCAAATGTCAAATTAACTTAGGACGTACAGCAGTGTGATAAGACCTACAGAAAACGACAGAAACCAGCGTTTTTTATTTAACGTGTAGTTTGGTCCATAAGCCCATCTGTTATCATGGAGGAGGCGGGGTTTATGAGCTACACTGCAGCCAGCCACCAGGGGGCGATCGAGATGATTTGGCTTCACTTTTGGGAGCTGATCGTTTCGGCCAATCCTTATGTTCAGACTGTGGTCAGAAGGTAAATAAAAGATGAGTTTGAGGTGCTGGTAGGAGCATATTTATTTTTTTTACCTTTTAACAGAGCTTTTTCTCCCTGTGTCCAGCTTTTGTGCTAAGCTAAGCTAACCGGCGGCTGGCTGTAGGCTTCACATCGAGCGCACAGACAACCGAGTGGTCCAAATCTTCTCATCGTACTGCAAGAGAGCGAATTGCGGGTGTTCTCCAGAATGCCGTAATTGATGACTCCAACTGTCACAGCCATGTACTGGTTATAAACTAAATAGCCAGCCTACTTAATCCGTACTTTTTTTAAATAAAGCTGCACACAGTGCACAGGCTTTCATCACGTTTTGTGATTTAGAAGCATCATGCATGCGGAAATTTAAATAGCGGTGGGTGGTTGTCTGACAGGTTTACTTAAAAGGAAGTGTATTATTGTGAACTGTAGATAGCCTCCACTGTCTGCATGTCTATTCTCTCCTCTCCTGCTCTGATTCACATAGCCTGTGAATTTAATGCGTTTCTTTCCTGCCTCCTTTCTTTGAAAAAAAGAAAGAAGAAGCTATCATTTAAACATGTCATGGGTAGTGTTTACCTGCAGTGAACCTTGATTGAGGAAGCCTGTGACTTTACACTGATGGCCCCCTAATCTGTATGACTGGCATTCTAATTTCTCTGATGCTGCCATTCAAAACACAAACATGAAATGTTGGTTTTAGAACCGGGGGACCTGGTAGAGTGAATTTCAAGTGCTTATTCAAATATTTCATTAAAATGTAAATTTTTCGACAACGCCGTACGTCTAGCTGTGCACAAGGCATGACTTAAGAAGTTATGAAGTTATAGCAGCATTTCTCTCTCTGATGCCAATTAACTGGCGGGGAGACTATGATGTCCTTACCTTGTTTTATCGCCACATAACAGCGGGCCAACAAATGCATCTCGTGTAACGGAGGGCTCAGGTATTGACAGCTAAGATTGGTGGTCTGGAAGAAGAAGAAGCAAAAAAAGAGAAAGTCAAACATGAAGCCTCCTGAAGACTGGTGGCTAATCAATTCTCTTATCTCACACAAAGTGCAAATGAAGTGATTAAAATTAGGGTTATGCAAAAGCAAGGAGTGAAAGTGAATTGAAAATGAGTCCGGCAGCCGCGCAGCCGACTGCTGCTGCTGAACGTGGAGGTTTATCTCTGACGTTTGTCAGGGCGAGAAACAACACGTCGGAGGTTCACTTCACTCAGACCGGTGCGGGAGCAAAGAAACGGCCCAGGAATTCAACCAGCACCGATTGCTTTATGTTGAAATTCATAGAAGAAGAAAGAAATTAATAAAAACACAGATCCGAACAAGTGTGGTTTGCATTTCGCAGAGATTCAGAATCACCAAAAAGTCAGTTATGGCTATTTCATCGGTTCTACTATTAGGTTTTTGTCACAAATCCAGATTACTTCTCTATTTTGGACTGAAAGAAAAAATAAACTGAAAGAGAAAAAAATAAATTCACAAACAAACCCAAAACAAATCAACACAACAACATTAATAATGTTAAAAAATTATTAATTAAAAATTAATAATTTTTTGTCTTGACTTAAAGTTCCAGACTTGAAGACTAGACTTCTCAGAAGTTGTAGATTCTGGTGACTGCATGAATTTCAATTAGGTGGATTCAAATAAAAACCGATGGTGATATTTTGCTCAAATACTTCAGAATGTACTCTTTAAACATGCCGGGGTTATTTCATTTTATTATTATTTGTATTATTGCCGGCTTTCCCGATGATCATTTTATGGGAACCCTTTCTTCCTTATCTGTCAAGTATGTACAGTATAACCACTGAAATACATTACTTTGTAAAGCAAAATACTAGGTTGGTTTCTGTTTGATACATTGGTTACAAATATGTTGCCATGGGAATCATATGGGCCTATTCTATAGCATGCTAATGTCACTCTTTTTTGTTTTGGACGTATTGACATAAACTTTGCAGTTTAGTCATGAGCTGCCACTCTGAGTTTAGAAACATATTTTGGTGGGATGGATTTAATTTGATGATATAAGTTCAACACCTTCAGAGCGATGACAAAGTGTTCATAATGTTCCACTTATTAATTTATTCTTTATGTTGTGTGATATGGAAAATGACCGAGACTGTTGCTGAAGTATCTGCTTTTTTAAAACATGCAGCATGGGGGGAAAAAAAGACTAAAATTATGTTTTTTATTGTTTGTCTTCTTTAGTAGGTTCGGATGCCTCGCAGGCCTTCTGCTTGACATGAAGTGTACTATACTAATATTTACTAAAGTTATGGCAGACAGCAAATCCCCTGCAAGGCAGTTTCCTTGTCAATCAGTTATTCATCATCTCAATATGTCTCCTTGCCAGAAGATGTATGAACGAATAAACAGTGACATGTTGACTTTTAGGGAGTCGTATGTGGCTTAATATGTGGCTTAATTAATTTTCAGTGTTGATATGGAAGCAAATGTATATATCTGATGATATATCTGAAAGCGTGTCAGACACTGGGAGAGGAGTTGTCATGTCCCAGACTTTTGCATCTATACATGAGAATGAAGACACTAAATATGAGCTCATTTAGTGTTTTAGGGTATTTGTGTGTCGCTGAGGCCTTTTGGTTTAAATTTGCTACAGTTTGATGGAACAATATTTGATAAACAGCAAATCCCATGCGATGCTGTACATTGTCAATCAGTCATTCATCATCTCGAAGTGTGCTCCTGCCAAAAGATTTATAGTTCAATGCATAAACAGCGGCGTGTTGACTTTTAGGGAGACTATCTGACTCATGTTTGCAGTTCCCTCGCATCGATCAGACCATGAAACTGCAGCGAAAAGAACCCGCGGGTCCGCATCGCTCGAGGTCCTTCACTCTCCGCTTTTATTTCTTTATTTTATTCTCTCATTTTTTAACTTGCAGGGGGAAGAAGACAAAATGGTTGCAGGTGGTGACGAAAATAAGAGCCATCCATCATTATTTATTAGGCATGAAAAAGATACACAATAATGTAATTTAATCTCTCAGCAGACAATTATTTCCACATATTGATGACGCAATGCGAAAAGTGCCATGAATCCTAATATGATGTTTGCTTTTTATTGGTGTATGATACAACCAGAACAAATAATGTAATTGTATCAGGGGGGGAAATGTGATTATTTGCACATGCTAACAGTATAATACCAATCTGCATCACACAATGGTATCATATCGTTTTGCTGTGCTTAACTAGTTGCAATTTGCATTAAGTTATTATGTCTGGGTGGCAATAAAGCCGGCGCTCTCCCGGTGGTCTGTGCTTTTCTTAGTTTCTCATTTCGGCTCCATGGAAATTCTGGGAGGTTTCAACTCCAAGCGCCTGCACGATTTCTGATTTGAAGAGGGAAACTTTTACGTGGAGTTTTAACGGCAAAGTTAATATGATTTTCTCCGTGAGCCGAATCCTTTCCTTGTTTTGTTCACAGTTCCATCCTGAACACGGACGACCATCCAGTGTTCATCCGGGCCGGGCCGAGGTTCCAGAAAACACGACACAACAGACACAATTACTATGCAAAATGATAGTGCTGGAAACAGAAAACACCTTTTTCCCATTAAAAAGTGAAATGCTTTAAATATTTGCATAAAGGTGCTCTCATTTGGTTATTCCCAATTTCAAAATGATTAACATTAATGAAGGAGCGGCTTGATGCACCGACTGTCAGGCCACATCAGGCCACCTCTGTGACCTGCTCTGTGTTGTGCATGGTGAGGCGTTCACGCCGCACTGAACTAATGACCAAGTCGGCCCGTGTAAAATTAGGCCGTGCATCTACACAAGTGTCTCCCTGACATTATGAAAATGTTTTATTGATGACTCATTATTAGCATTTCGGCAAGCGAGGTGAGTTTGATCCACCCAGAAGATGCAAAGTGTAATAATAATAATGTCTGCTTAATTATTAATATCCAGAACCTAATCCATCTCTGCAGAGAATATGTACATATTTTAGTGTCTCATTTGAATTTTTGCAACAAACACACACCTAAAAAACCATTAGACGGCCGCGGTAATGACAGGTTTAAATGGGCTGATTTTTTAAGAATTAATGTGTTAGCGCCACTGTACGGCCCGGGCGGAGGGAGAGCGAGGTCTTCCTGGTTATTCTGTTTGATTCGGAGAGCGTGCCGCATCCCGCCGCATGTCCCCGCAGAGAGGCGAGCAGAGCACACACTGTGTGAGAGCGTCACTCTGCACCGGAGGCTAGAGGAGTGTTTGCAAGTCATTAGTGGTTTGTAAATGATATTTGTTCCCATGTGACATATCATTTGAAATGGTTTTCTAATAATAACACCCACTGATAATAAAATAAGAGGGCCCTCATGTTGTGATTATGCTTTTCATAAATTCCGTTTGGAAAAAGTGTGTGTGTGTGTGTGGGGGGGGGGGGCAGTTCAGTATGAATAAGTGCTCAATATGTTGATATGAATTTTACACTCAGATGATGAACATTACACTGATACCGTGAAAGATAACTCTGCTGTGGGCTCAGGTTCAGTCAGAGGGAGCGTCGGGCCGAATTCAACTTATGGGACGTAACCTGACTCGGCTTTGTTGCAAAGAAAAAGAAAGAAATCTTCTTTCCTCCAAAAGCTCATCTCATTGTGTCCTGGAAGCAAGAAAGCTTGAACTGTCACCCCCGTCCCTAATGACTCCTGACAAACACCCCGTCTTCCCGCCGTGCATTTCCTGTTTGCCACTGCGCAGAGCCAAGGCGACTTGGCACAGGACGCGGTGTGTCTGGTGAACAGGGAGCCGTGCTGCCGCCTCGAACCCCATTTACCTTCTTTTTTTATGAAATGAACCAGCGGCTCGGAGATCAATAGGCCCCCGTGGTGGATGCGAACAACGCTGCCGGGTCCTTATCAGGAGCCCGCTGCCAATCTGTGGCAAGCGGAGCCTGCACCTTCCCTGGATACACCATTGGTCTTTGAAATTAAAGTTGACGCCTGTAATCCAGGGAAATGGTCCCTCCACTCTCGCTTAACACCGGTTTAGTTTCACCCCAGCTGATGATAAAAGCATGACAGAAATACAGAGCACTATCTCCATGCCGGGGGTTGATAGGTTGTGCCAGCTTATCGGGAAACAGGCAGCTAACCTTCTTATGCCTGGCCCGTTGACAAAACCGAGGAGTCAATTTACAAAGGAAGCCAATGCCGGGTGGCGCGGAAGTAAAACCATTCTTTCTCCACGGAGCACAAAAATGAAAAAAAAAACAAAACAAAAAAAGGCAAAAAGCAAATCGCCAATTTTTATAACCCACCCAAAAGTGAGTAAATGCATAACACAGGAGGCTAAGCGCTAGTGATAGAGTGTATTCATGTAAATCCGCCCGAGCACGGCTGCAGGAAATTGACAGGGATCTACTGGAGCGCTTTGCCTGTAAAGGGTGGGATTTACATGCCTAACTAGGGCTTAACCACCCTTCCCCGAGTTTACCTGTTACTCTGCGGCCTCGGAGCACGCGTCTGGATGGGCTGAGGTTGCGCTGCTTATTCCTAATGCCTTTTCATCCCCGCTCATGTCTGTCAGTCCCCCGGAAAATGAACTCGCACACTCCACCGGGGGCCCACCGCCGCCACGACACTGGCCGTGGCGTGACGGCACACCGGGCCTCAGAGAACTCCTCCGCGGCCGAACATCGGAGCAGCTCACATGAAAGCGCGCGCGCGCGTGTGTGTGCAGCGGCGGGGTGCGAGTGGGTAACGGAGATCGCATTAAAGCACAGTGCTCCTCCTGAGGAGAAAGTGCAAGTCTTTTCCTTTTTTGGACAGGATGTGGCTGTGGGCCGTTGGGGGGGGGGGGGGGGGGGGGGGGGGTCCCTCCTGGGCTCCGCAGCCCTCAGCTGAATCTCAGCCCCTGCAGGCGGAATTCTGTAGACCGCTCATGGCAGTTTAGACTAAGCAGAAAAAACTGTTTGGCTTTCTTTTCTATTTTTTTTCGGTCCTCCAGAAAACTTGCATCCGTTCACATACTGCACGCAGCACTGAGCCCGTGGCCGAAGCAGCCTCGACCCAAAAACTTGAAATGTTTCCCCGTTTGTTTTTTTCTCCCTCTGAACCCAAGATCCCTCCGCGTGATTAAGAAAAACACAAACAGCCAGCACCGTTTCTATTAATGCCGCCGTCCTATCGCACAGGAACCGAGCACAGATGCAAGGCATTCCCTCTTTTTTTTTCCTTGTGTGTTTTGTGTTTTTGCCCCCATCCAAACAATGATTTTTTCAGAACTGGAGCCGCCGCCAATAAAATTAATGGGAGGCTTGCTGAGTCCATACAGGAAGTGGGCTTTTTAAATAAACACATTGTTTCCAAACTAATCCACACCCCTATTGTTTACAGACCGGGAACAGGGCTGGGTGCAGACCGGGCTTGTCCACCCCGATCAACCCCCCCCACCCCGTCAAGGCCACTCCATCTTCTAAACAGAGGAGGAAAAAGATACAAAGTGTGAAGCGGGAGTTCACTTTGATGTTATTTCAGGTCAGCGTCTGTTGTTCATGCCCGCTCTCTGAATTACGTGATATTCAGCGTGTCTTGTGTTCAGATGCCTATACCTGACTTTTTGATTTAAAAGTTGAACTGATGTTTAAATTCTCCTCTCTGTGTAAGGGAGCAATTTTTTCCATTCATTATTTGGAAATGTTATAGAAAGCCTCGAGCATCGTGGGGATATACCACGGCAGCGATTCAGCACTGACTGAAAACACCGAGGCCCTTTGACCACTGACGGAGTGTTTAATCTGTCCCTTTACAGAAGTCAACCCACCTTGTGTTGGACTGATATCTAGCAGTATCTCTGTAATGGTTTGGGATGGGTAACTCTCTATATGTGAGTGTGACTTGAGGCCCAACCCGCACACAAGCACCAACCAGACCACACATCCAACGTACAGCCAGAGTCCTGATGTCACCACAACACTTGCACATCACACGTGATTGAAATCTAACAACAGTTAAACAATCACTAGTTCCACCTTCCCTCGACAAGTCCACTAAACAAAGGATTAGACAACAATATTAGATCTTTTTTTTCTCTCGTACCATCCTTATCTAGGGTCACATGACACACTTTTTTATTAGGGATGTGTTTACAGTTTTTTGAATTCAGTTTTCATGACTGAGGTTTTTCTTGGACAGAGCACAGAAGTTACAAGTACATCGCGGTTAAAACAAGAAGAAATTGCAGGAACATCTCGTTTTTCAACAATCAACCATGGTGAATATTCACTTGGGGGAGAGGACAGGCTCTTTTATTTGCATACGGGGGCCCTTATGTGACGCACGTATACACCATATTAACATAGCTTTGCATGATCAAATGTATCATGCCTGAATTTAAAATAATATGTGGATGTTCAGAACCACTCTCACTCATCGCCTCCTGCATCGTTTTCTTTTTTTTTTTGTTTGAAACACTACCGGTCACTTATCCCCCCATTTACATAATGTCCGATGAGGAAAAATTTGTCGGACAGATTGTAATTCACGTCTCCACTCTGCGCGCTCGCCCCGTCCCGCTACTTCTGTTAGCTCCCTCCCATTTACATTTCAATCAGTGATTATAGCCTCTCCTCCTCTCACCCCGCTGAAAGTAGATGCAGGACTCCACTATCTCGCGGCCAAAATGCATTTTGGCCGGACCTGGAGGGATCCGCGTGAATATTCCGCCTGGTGCACATTCACCATGTGCCGCCAAGCGTCACGTGCTGCAAATGCACCCTTTTAATAGCTGGCCACCGCTCTGTGTGCAGCACAGTGGGGCGCTGGCAGCAGCCTCAGACGTGCTAAAAATGTCCCGCTTTGGCTTCGAGCGGCCACCGAATGGCTCGCGACGCGCTCCCCCCCCCCCGCCGCCGCTCCCGGTCGGTGTCCAGCGCGCTCTCCCTCTGTCTGCGCCGGTGCTTTCTGTTTGTTTGAAAACCTTCCGCCCTCTTTTCTATTTTTCTCCCTTAAGCTGAAAATATCGGTGGGGGCAGAAAAGCGAAAGTCCGACTCCCGAGCCGCCTCCCGCGAGTTTTCTCGTACAGCTGCGCACATTCGAGCACGTCGCCGCGGAAAACGAAAAAAAAGTGTCAGGCAAGTGGAAAATGTGTCTGTTGTTAATTTGCTGTCGACCGCAACTGTGGAATGCACGTTTGACTTGTTTGTTCCTTGGTGTTTTTTGTTTTTTGTGCAAAGATGGCCTCGGGCATAATGAAGGAAGAAAATGCTGCGTGCATCGCGGCGCTGACACCCACGCAGGCAGCTGCGGATGACAAATGTTGAGCTCCCTGCAGTCGGGGCGAGGCCCCGCACAGAAAGCAGGTTATATCCTCACTGTGTTGGAAGCCTCCGTAGGAAAGTCTGCTGCGTTTGGAAAAGGCTCACTTCCACGTCCTCCACCGCTGGACGCCCACTGTCTGTTGACTCCTCTGTCAGCGGTAACCCAATATCCAGCTTCATAGGGAAAAGTCTGTCAGTTGATGAGTCATCGTCAGGCCCAGAATCATTCCTTTTTAATTGCCCTTTGAGATCAGATTTTTCTCCGCGTCGAGCAGTGAGGTGAGCCGCCAGCCGGGGAGCTCGGGGGGGGGGGGGGGGGACTGTTTGCGTGTTTTCTTGTTTGCTGGCTTTGGAACAACTTTGCAACTCGTCCATCACGAAGCAAGGAGGAGAAAAGGAGGACAAATCATAATAATCACACTTTGCCGCAAACGTCTCCCCCCGGCCTTCTGTTTTCCAAGTCTGGTTACACACATGTTGGCCTCGCCGAATATTCAAGAGACATTTGTAGGAAATAAATTAAGAGATGAATGCAAACCATATGGCGTTTCGGAGGTTTATTTGTAAAGCCCCGGCATCAAAGCTTTTTCCAGATCACACCATATTAGCTATGTTTTTCCAGTCCAGCAAAATCAGGAAGGTAACCACAGACTTCCCTGATGGGAAACACATGAGCGGTGGTCCGCCGAGACAAGGAGCCTCATACACGGACAAGGCATCGTCAGGGAGCATCAGCAAAAACAATTATTCCCTGCATGTCTGGATGTCATACATCACCCAGGGTTGGGTATAATAAGAGGGGAGCACGACGGAGCCGCGTCACTGCTGTGCTTTTTGGCCTCCCGGTGACCCTCCCCACCCCCCAGCAGCCCCCCCGCCCCTGCTGCATTCACACTTCTTCACGTGTGAGGCGGCCTGGATGCCTGCGCGAGGCGTGGGCTCGAAGGCAGACCGGGCAGCGAGCCAAGAGGAAACGGCGGTGCCCGGGGTATACACTTGCGGCCCCACATGAGCAAAAGAACCCCCCTCCTCCCCCCTTTTTTCCCTCCCAAGCATTTCATACGGGGCCAGACAAGTTTACGCTTTCGTGCATTTGAGTGTGACAGCAGCAGCCCTCCTGCGTGTGACGGGCCCAGCAGCAGCGGTCTGCCGACACCCGGGGTGGTTTCCCTTCCTCGCTGTTGATCTTGGGCTCGCGCTGCACACACGCAAATGGCCTGCCAATGTCAGACGTGGAAGGCCACACCGACGAGCGGCCACCGCTTTAACCAGGGCGGAATTATTTTCGCTGCAGAGACGCACACTTTGCGCAGTACGTCAGAAAGCCAGCGCGGGCTGCGGTTGCCTTTCCAGCGCTTCAAAGGTCCACGATCTGCATAAAGAGGTCGGCTGGGGAAGCGCTCAGTTCTTGTGCCATCTCACAACGTGGACAACATGGGGTCAACTCTCTCTCTCTCTCCCAATCCCCCCGTTTCTGCTTTACACACACAGATAAATGCGCTATATGCTCAGGGTGATCAGAACCCGCTGTGCGCCATCGGGCAGTTTACCTCAGGACCGACAGAGAAGCGCTTTCAGGGAAAGAAAAGCCAGAGATCCCCGCTGAGGGAAAATGCATCAAAGCGCCTGACTTAAGGCTATAATTAGCCACCGCGGTGCTTGAAATGCAGAAGAATGGAGTCGTTGGAGAAACGGAATAGTTTATTTATTCACATTGGTTGTTTTTAATTTTCCCTCAGATGAGCAAATTTTGCTCAAGCTTCCTGAACTTTCTGTTTGTCATTCGCATTGTGCCCAGCGAAGCCGGAGCAGACGCCGAAACGAGGAGATGCCGAGCTACAGCGAGCGGTTTTGTTTCGCATTCATGGGGAACAAACTGATCCTCTTTCCCATCAGTCCCGTCTCTCTGGTTGCATAACAGCGGGGGGCCTCGTCTTGGCAGCGCGGAGCAGAGCAGCGGCCGCGGATAAACACAGCCAGTCCGTTCTCTAACGATGTATGAAATCCTAAACTAATAGAAACGTACGACCTGCCCTCCCCCTGTCTCCTGTCTGGCGATCGGGCCAAACCAGCGCGCCTGCCGCTGGCGTGCAGCGCGCCTCTGATGAAAACCATGGCCCTCGGAAGAACTTCAGCGTTTGTCCTCCCCTGAGAGGGAGAGGGGAAAAGTCCTCTGTTCTCTCGGCCACCGACACGTCTGCTGACGGCTCACCGCTCCAACAGCTTCTCTTCAGTAAAAAACATTTGTAAACATTTTAAAATGCACGGATGTTTTCATGCACTGTGCGTTAGGAGGTTATATATGAGGCTCATTCGTCAACAGCCCATCGGAGGAAAAAGTCCCGGTTGTAAAATAACTTTTGGGGCCTCGGATTCCATGACAAGGGAATGTAATGTGTGAACGATATTTGCACAGATCAAACTGTTTCACATCTCTGGGCTAACGTGGAACTGCTGTCAGAGTGCAACCGGCCGGCGGAGTTCACTGTGGCCACCCTGCAGATTGCCACGCAACAGGAAACAGAGAGAGTCATTTTTTTTTTCGTCTGTCGTCAGCCCCGGAGTGGAAGCCCGACCGTCCGCGATCGCCCGCCATCACATGGAATCCTCACACCAGCGAGCCTCTCGGCGAAGGATCGAATGACCTTAGGCTGCGGATCCCTCCGGCACGGGAAGTCGGCGCGGACCCCACGAGAAGCCGAAGGAAAAACCACCTCACCACATCTGAGGAACTTGAGATAACCCACGACGCGTAGTGGCTTAATACGAAACCGGTATGGCCGTCCAACAGAAGGAAAGTGTTTATAAATTGTCTCGCTCCATAATTCCAAGTGACTGAATCCAAAAGGAGTGTAAATTGCTTTCTGGTTTTTTTCAGCTACAGAGGAAAGGCGGCAGTAGCAACTGTTTGCCTGGAGACGCCTGCCAAGCCAAACGATATTCTTGGGATCAGACCAACTTTTTCTTAAATATGGACAACAGATTCTTGGCTGAAAAACAACGAAACCCACTGACACATTTATATCAGGCCATGGAGGATGGAAAGATACGCGGAGAATGGGGATGATTGGAAGTTTTACGTCCATTCACTCTGGACTCCCCCTGCACGGAAACACTTCTTGTATCTTATCACAGTTTCATAGTTTCATAAAAATCACAGTGGGCCGCCTGAGAGCTAATGTCAGAACACCAAGACAGAAGCTTTCATGTGCAGCAACATGACAAACACGTGAATACTGATTCGGCGCTTATGTCAACTTTGATGAGCTGCTCAAAGGGATGCTGCGATCGGTCCTGGTACAAGACAGTGTCTCAATTCACTGAACCAAATGTAAAAAAGACAACAACAACAACAAAGGTTTCACAGCAAATACCATTGAATTGAATTGATATTCCCATGATTATTATAGTATTGTGAGCGACTCTGTAGCTTGCACACTGAGGTACAAGGTGTGGACCTCAGCATGTATTTTGTTTCTACCTGCAGGTTATTTACCGACATACTGAAACTCCTAATCCATGTGGTTTGTTTTTTTTCGGGTGAAGGTTTCATCCAAATTCGTAGCTCCCATTACTGTGTGTGGTTCATTTGCTTTGTTTCTTTTTTTCCTGGACAGGAACCGTAAGTGGCTGCTGGTTAATGCTGTCATTGTTCTGTCTCCGCTCGCCACTGAAAGTAGCTACTGGAAGAAGCTGGCTAGTCGTGATCGATTGCTTCTCAAAACGGGCCCAAAGAGCTCCAACAATCTCAACGCGGAACCCAGTCGAAATCATGGGACAAAATATTGTTGTGGGTGACGATCCAGGGAGAAAATGAGGAGACTCAGGCCACCGTTGTGTCCAGCTCCATTCATCCAGTGTGATGTGTTATTCGTGTGAGGGTGTTTGTTTTACCTTTACCATTCTGGGCAATAGCCGAGTTTCCCTACAAATTTCCATTACACTTTTGTCAATGTCCATTGTTCCACCCGGTCAGTGGAGAGCTCTGTGAATGAGAACAACACCCCTTTTACATTGCTTAACAAAGTTGTTGGCCGTGATTCTGAGTCTGTGCCTTTGCTTTGTAAGACGCCACCTACGGCTACCTTGATGGAACATCTCCACGGAGCTGCACAGAGGCCATAGGTCACGGGGGCTGGCAGAGGAGCCCACGTCCACACCGCTCAAATCTCTGCAATCATTTGTGAAGGCCGGCACATCGAGTAGGTCGAGGTTCCCGTTGGGTCCGGAAATAAGGCAGAAGAAAACGCAGAACGAGTGCGAGTGAGAAAGCGCCAAAAACATATCCAAGCAACCCCCTGAAAAACATAAAAATGCTATGAGGAAGGATGAGGAAGTGAAGGATTGTGAGTCGGAACACATTCAGATGAATCACAAATGAACTCTTATTCATTCAAACTAGATTTTTTTGCAACAGTGGGGCTGGACATTCTCTAAACACATCAACATGAAGGACGGTCACTAACGGACTTAACATGATTTCCTTATCTGCAGCATTTCTGTCTCTTTATTTTTCTTTATGCTTGTTTCGCTTTCGGATTTATTAGGACAGTTGAGCACGGAGAGAAGAAGAGAAGCAAAGAGACGCACAAGGCGCAGCGCACGTGTGACGTGATGGCGTCATGAATACACTGATACGCCCATCATCTAGCAACATTTAGTAACTGTTCGTGGAGTCTTTTTTTCCCATTGAAAGTGCTCGATGACACACACTGACCCCGCACACGGAGCAGCCACTTTGTTTTCACGCAGCCTGGTTGGAAAATAGTGATCATCCACAATGATTAGATGTCCTTGGCCATGAAAAGCGAAACTGTATGGATTCTTAAATCAAGTAGCATTCTTCATTTTTAGTGCACAAAAAGCATCTCATTGTGTATTACTGTCATTTACCTCAGTGTCCTTAAGCAGTTATTGTCCAGTAAATGGCGCTCCTAATTATCTCCTCACTTTTAGTTCCCTCATTTGAATTCGCTATCGCCTGAACCAGCAATTTATTTTTCTCAGCCAATGAATAATGTGACACTGAGTGTCCCTTGAGTTTCACTTGATATTGTATTTCCTATTTGTTCTTTCATTTGACTCCACTTGGACATCATTCAAAAGAAAAAAAAAACAAGCACAGAGAGAGTTGATCCTCATCCTTACTCTCAACCCTCTCACATTAATCATCAAGTCATCAGATCACTTGTCTCTGTGTCCGCCCGCTTCAATAACTCTTACAGCGGACGAGAGTCACCTCCAAAAAGCGTCTTCGCCGCACGAGTGCCGAGCACAGAGATCTGTTTCGCTGTTTCTTCATCCAATGTCAACAGCTGACAGTCTTTCAAAGTCAAATGCAGTGTCAGTTTCAATAATTAAAGCTGTTTGTATTTCAAAAAGAATATTTCATTTGCACACAGTAAAAGGGGCCTATCTAGACAAATACCATTGGATGGACAGCTATGCATCAATGATAGGAAACACCACACTAAGCCCCCCCACCCCCACACCTGTAAAAGTGATTGCATTTCATGATTAAAAGGAAAAATCATAAAATACCTCTGAAAAAGCTCCAGTTAATATTGACATTTGTTTTTACCTCGGTGGGTTTAAGTTGCAAACAACATAGACTATTCTGTTGTTGTTGTATTCTCTAGATCAAAGGGGGCTTTAATAAGGCCATTATAAATACATCTGAAAATTCACTCTGATATTCAGCAAACAAATCAATACAGGATGTGCACCGTTCATTGGTCTTTTATTGTGGCACTGTAGGCCGCGGCCGAGGTACCGCATCGTATCATAATGAACAAAAAACGCGCAGGGCTTCGGCCCCCTGCCGTGTTCAAAGTCAGTCATATCCAGTGTACTTTATAATTGACATAAAGGTAATCTCTCCGTTCCTTTGAGCTGCTGCTTACATTCCTCTGTTGTCTACAAGAAACACGCAATGAGCAGGCGGTGGCGGGAGGCCACGAAAGAATAAGGGAAGCTGTGGTCCCCACCTCAGTCAAGTGCTTTGCTGTTGATTCTCGGCATAACAGTGTCCAGGGGTCGCCGAGAGCTGAGGTGTTCTTCACAGGCTGACGGACATCCGGGGCTGACAAAACCAGCGCTGTCTTATCAGATGTATTCACCTCCTGACCCTCTGGTGAATTTCTGTAGGATGTGCAATAAGCCATATATTTCCTCATGACTTATTGAACGGCAGTGGTGGAGCATATCCCTGAATCTATATCCCTGTTTCACTCCTGGTTTGGAGCACAGTGACGGTTGATTAGGCCTCAACACCCCTGTGCTTCACCACCAGCCTACTTTATCCCTTTGCAATATTGATGAGCTGCAGGCCCCTCGGTGGAGGCTAAAAGCCCCCTCCTGGCCCCCACGGCTGCTGAGAGAGGGGATGGTGACTCCACTGGACCCCACTGACAACTGTGGGCCTAAGTGGACAGTTATGATGCGCCGTGGGTAGATCACACCAGTTCATTGGCCATGAAACTAGATGTCCAAGATTTTTTTTTATTTGTTATCTAAAAAACTATGACACTATGTTAGCACACACTGCACAGTAATAAAGACGCTGGATTTCACATGATGGACAAACTACCCTATTATGTTTTCTCTCTCTTTCTCTCTCTCTCTTGCCAGTCCAATACTGCAGCTGTTGCCAAATACGTTAGTGTCTCCCGAAATCTGACACCTGGGTGCAACAAGTGCAGGCAAGTTCACTGAGTGATGCTGGGAAATGCAGGCAACAGTAAACAGAATAGCCTCGATAAGGTATAGGATGGGTAAAAGTGTGCAACATTATGGAACTGTCTGAGGCTTGCAACCCAATTTGATCGTGTCCCTGTGAGTTGGGGGATTCATCAGGTCACTGCAGATCTGCGGAACCAGTGCTGGTTATGATGATTGCTTTATCAACACCTTTGCCTGTCGTTGTTATGTCTCTTTATTAAATGGCAAACCGAGATCTGCAGTGACCTGAAAAATCCCCCAACTCACAGTGACACGATCAAATTGGGTTGCAAGCCTCAGACAGTTCCATAATGTTGCATACTTTTCCCCATCCTATACCTTATCGAGGCTATTCTGTTTACTGTTGCCTGCACACTGTTCACAAGTGATGGTGATTATACAAGATGCCGTTGTCAGGATTCTTCATACGTCTTGAAAAGGTTTCTCGCCGACAGATAAATATCTCTTTACTCCCCACAACCACAAACACTGAAGCGTCCTGCTTCGTCTCTCACCTACAACACTTGGCGGCTTCGCTCCTCCACCTCACCATTGTGCACTGCAGTATAATAAACCGTGTTTGAAGTACATTAACCTGGCTCACAACAATGGGAATGTTCACCCTGAGGGGGGCTACCAGCATTATTGACTTCCTGTTCCTGGAATGTTTCTCTCCTGACTGTTGACTGAACTCGTTTTGAAGTTTGCAGGCATGTGCGGGAAGTGAATATATTAAAGCCATATCCTACTCTTTAAATGCATGAGTAGGGATTAACTGTTGATTACGGCGATGGCCGGAGTACATCTGGACCTTAGATGAAGCTGAAGATAAGTGCATTCCTCCAGCTCCTAAACATGTTGTGCTGGAGATTGGGGTCAGAGTGTGATATTTCTTTTTTGTTTCACGTTCAAACATTTGATCTCTTCATTTTTCCAAATGTTAATGTTTTCAAGACACCACTTCACTGATGGAAAGTCTTGATTCCTTCAATAGTTTAGATAAAAAAATAAATAAATAAAGCACTATGGTGCTGAGCAAGAGAAGAGTGCAAACTTATCTCAAAACATGAGTGACTTAAACACTTAGAAGTCCAAGTCTTCTCCAGAGTTTTAGAGGATGTCATATTATTTATTCTGTATTTCAGTGAGACAGAATGTTTCAATAAGACATCCCGCTACCCAACTACTGTACATGTGTGTTTAACTAGTACTGCCAAGTCACGTTCTTGATCTGCTCTTATTTTGAAATCGGCTTTAAAAACAGCTCACAGGGGGAACCTCCGCTCATAACCCTCCTTCCTCTTGGACCATTCAATTCATTTGGGTAAAGCTTCATGCTATCGGTCACCGTAAATGTTTTTATCAAAGTTGTGTCATTGATTTTTACACAGCTTTTGATTGTGGAACTTTGAGGAAAGGTCACTGGTTTAAAAACAATGCTCAGTTGATTGGCACAGTTTTTTGTAATGAGCCAAAAATAAAAATGAACAATTTAACTATTCATTCAATCAATAAATTAGTGACGTGATTAGCCTGCTGGTGCCACTTAAATACTGAAGACCCATTTTGGTCAATTGCAAGTGCAGTATCAACATGGCTCCTGCGTGAGTCATGCTGTAATCTTCTGTGTTGTACCACATGAAGTGATTATACTTTAGCAGGTGGGAGATGGGTTAGAAGATATCTATCTATCTTGTCCTCTGCTTAGCTTCAAGGTGGGTGGAGCTATGCTTCATTTACATGAGCTCACCAAACTATTAGCCGATAAGAAGGATGAAGGTGTGACTTCACAAGTGCGCCTGCTCAGGCGCTCTGAGTGAAAAAAACAACCCTGAGTTGGCGCCTTTAAAAGAAATAAGTGTTAAATTTAAACAAAGTGATCGGGCATTTCATAAAAAAGGGGGGAAATACACATATATAACACAAACATGGCATTGTGAGAAACAAATCACTTCATTTTCTTCTTTTCATAACAAGTGCTTAGAACACTGTTATTGCAGCTCAGCAATGTTTAGTTTATTTCAAAATATATTTGGATTTCACTCAATTAATTATTTTATTTCATGACTATGTGTGACAGTGTGAAAGGGAATTGTTTGTGGTGATGAAGCTACAGAGAATTTTCACCCAAACTCCATCAGCTTTACGGAGCTTTATAGTGAGGATCAGTTCATCATGAACGTTATTGTTTTACTTCAATCTCTCTGCTCTTATGACGTTACAGTTTTTTCGTTTTTTGGTGAAAAGCTCTAAAAAGCCACTGTACACAATCCGCGCAGCAGTAAACAGTGGTACATAGTAGTAAACAGCAGACAGACACGTTTAGAAACTTGCTGGCCAACAAATAGCGGAGTATTTGGCTTAAGAGCGTAATATTTCTCTCAGGGGTTGGTGGAGACCAAACAAAGAGGTAAAAAGATGAACATCAGACTTAGATTCACCAGATGGCCTGAACCACAAATCCAAACAAGTGCTATTAATATGTACATGTTGTGTTCACTACTTACTTCTGCTGCAAAAGTGGGTTTACACATTCACAGTCAACTTGCTAGTAGCTGATTAGCATTATTTCTTTAATTTAAACAAAAAGAATGCTTGAATCATTTCGGTGTCATGTTACTGAGTCATGTTTGACCTGTTCTATAATAATTCCTGCTCTCAAGAAGAAATTGTCTTAACAAATGATTAGACGATTTAGGTTGCTGCTTTAGTTGAACACTTCCTTGCATAACCATCATCTGATTTTGCAGATGTTTGAAAATTATTTCCATAAATTCTTCATGATATAATATTATCATACACAACTTCTCCCTTTAAGTGAGATACCCGGACCTACAGCCTGCTGTATTATTACCTTTTACTTCCTTTGAATAATGTCTTCAGTGTTTTTGTTTACAGTATTTCTATGATGGGATTGAAGTTGCCTTAAGAAAAAGGTATTTACATGTCGTTTCAATAGCTCTCTCAAACTAACATTGTAATGATGTCTGTGTTGCACATTGCCTCACAGCAATAAAGGGTAAATGTGTCCAAAAACTTTAAAGCAGAAACCAAGCGCTGCTCTGGAAAGTAAACTTTTGCATTAATTCGGAGCTAATTCAGCTTTCAGAGCAAACAGATGAAGAGACAAGCTTCTGGGCAGGTTACATCCACAGAGCTGTTTATCAAAATAAGCAGCCAGTCTAGAGTGGTCAGCCTATTGATTTTCCTGCCAAATATAATCTGTTTCACCATCATAAATCTGTGTCTGACATCTGCACAAAGCCCCATTTTGGCCAAACACTGCCAAAGAAAGGCTGTTTATTCACCGATGGCCTGATAGTCTCCATGACAACACTCGCTACAATTAGACAACTGTAATCCCGCCTTCAAACATGCACGCAGTTAATTATTTCAGCACAATGTGAGAGGCAAAGCACGAAGAGGGGAGAACGAAAGGCAGCTGTGGAATCCTGGCCTGCTGCTGTGAGTCCGCCCCATGCAGCGTAGTGTGTGTGTGTGTGTGTGTGTGTGTGTGTGTGTTTGTGTGTAAGCACAGCCAGTCTTTACTGAGTACTGGATCAAAACTAAATAAACTCATAAAACATGAACACAAAACTGTCAATATCCATATACACTGAACACACACACACACTTGATCACTTATCTGTAATGGTATTAGACGTACAGTTACTTTTGGTATTATGTGTATTCATATTATATTATCAATATATCATATCTTGACATTTCCTGTTTCCAATACAATGGAGGTGAATTGAATTCCATTTGTGTTGCTCTATTGACTGAAAAATGACACCTGCTCTGCAGAAGCTGCACCTGTTTCTGTGGATAATGCACAAACATTATAGTTATCATCTGGATTTTTAGGCAGAAAGTGGATGGAACTCGCTCATTGCTTGCTCATTTATGGGATTTGTTTGTTGGGTTTTCTCTATAATATTGTAATTTTGACCTTACTTTATATAAAGTGCCTTGGGACGATGTTTGTTGTGATTTGGCGCTACACAAATAAAATTGAATTGAATTGAATTGAATTGAATCGAACACCCCACACTGAGGTCTGAGGATTACACTGAGGAATAGGATGCCATTTTCTTTAAAGACAGGCTGCTGTTGAAATTTTAATTCCTAAATTGTTAAGGAACAAAATGCCATTCACTTCCAGTGCAACCAGATGCCTGTGAGATCTGAAGGAAGATGCAAAAAAAATTAAATGGTTCAAGCTCCAAAAACACAGGATTCTGCACTTCCCATAATGCAACATGAGAGCATCTTTCATCAAAGCCCTTCCAAGCATGGTGAGCATCAAAAACACCGCTAAATGGCTCTTTGTATTAGCAGGGTTCGATCAATTCGGTTAGAAAATGCATTCTGTTAGTTGGGTTTGTGTTTTCTCAGTTGTTCACTCCTCGCGTTATTCCACAGAACTTAGCACCACACGCTTTCTCTGCTCCCCAACAGGCTCTCTTCGGATGTTGACTCAGACAGCTAAGCCCTTATTCCCAGGAAAGCCCCCAACAAGCACCATTTGCTCCTGCCTGTACCATGTTAACAGAAGAAACTCATTTGCAATGAATTGTTAAAATTTTTATTAATAGCAATTCATGTCACTCAGACGGGGCCTCTGCAGAAAAAGAAAACATTTAGGCCTTGTACAAATCTATCACTCAAGTTGTCAAAAAAATTTGTTCTCATGCAATATAAATAGGCCTGTGCGTCTGCGGGTAGCGAGATGGGATCTGTTTCTGTGAGGGCGACGGGCTGGCTGTTTGGAGACTCCCGGTAAAACAGGTCATGCTGTTCACATCATGAAGCCTCAATCACAAACAAATGTTTTATTTAAAGAGCCAAAGCGTTGTTTACTCCAGTCTGCTTACTCTCCTTCCCTCTCTCTTCCTCAGCCGCCCGGGCGCACTCCGTGTGTTCAGCACATTTGAATGCTGGAAGCGTTCTGAGAGGAAACAAAAACACTCCTGACAGGAAGCTCTACCCTGTCATGTAAAGAAACAAATAGGTAGGCACGTAGCTAAGTGAACAAATTGCACCGACACAGTTTAATAAATGAAGCATTCGGGGAGAGGAAATGTGTTAACCGCTGCAGAACTCGCTATTGCTGTAAATAACCTCAGCAGAGCTTGTTTGCTGACTGGACGGGAGTGTGAATCTTAGTAAAGTACACAAGACGTGGCGGCATTTGCTGTATTTGTCACGGGCAAATATGGGGCGATAATGTGCCGCTCCTCGTCTGCCGTATAGTCGGAATGTGTCAAGATATTATGAGTCGACTGAGGGATCTGTCCCGGGTCGCAGCGCCGTCTGTTGTCCTATTGACTGCAACTGTGACCGAAAGCCAATTCTATTGACAAATCAGCACGGTGGACGTCCACTATCAGCATTTATCTATAGCTATGGTTCCATAATTCATCAAGGTTGATGCCTCCTTAAAGGACAATTCCCCCTGTTCTTCTAAAAGAAATTGCATTTCTCTACCGGTCTTTTGCGACTGCTATGCTACCTAACTGGGCCTGGAGTCTTGTCGTCACTGTGAGGTGGCCAGACATCCGGAGGAGTCTCCAGCAAGTCGCCTCACCTACCATAAAACCACGAATTAGTCATTTTTACACTTTACTTTTTGCACAGATGAAAGGATCAGGATTTAACTAGAACTGACTCCGACCAGAGTGCTTTGGCTGCCTGAATTTAACCACACAAGGGATGCAGTTCACGAGCCCTGGTCCTTGGTGTCAAAGTCCTGTGTTCTGAACACCCACATCGATTGGTGCAGTATGTGGACTGCAAAATCTGTGGCTAGTAAGCATAAAGCATAAAACATTACATTTGTTCCTGTATGGGGCAACCCATTTCAACAGTGTATACAGTAAGAGTTAAAGTAAGAAGACAGGGTTGGAAAGATTAGGGAAACAAACTGTCCATTGGAAACTTCAGCGTTGACAGATTCAAATGATCACCTCTGCCACAGAGGTTACGTTATCTGTTTGTCGGTTTATTTGTTAGCAGAATTATGCAAAAACTACAAAACCCATTTCCACCAACCTTGGTGGAGGGATTGGGCCTGGGCCTGAGAAGAACCCATTACATCAAGGTGTGGATGCAAATTAAGGGGCCGATCCAAATAGTTTTTGGTCTCTCACTTCAACGTGACAAATGACATTATTTATATTATCAGTACACTTCCCCTTTTCTTTTATATTCCTATTTGAAGAACTAGACAGTGATCGGGTAGGACGGGATTTTGTTTACCCGGTTCGTCTCATTTCAAAACCCACCTTATCACTTGCGTTTCTGTGTTCCCAGATCAATAAATACTGGTGAGGGCGTTATCGTGGCCGATTGAAGTTATGGGCAAAATTCATGAAAATAAGACCTGGCTTGTAATGAAGCAGAAACCACGATGCTTGAACCGGCAGCAGCGGCAATATAACCTGCAGTCAACTGTGTGCTCACGTTCACTCACTCTCCACTCCGATGATGCTGCTTTTAGACCATAACATCTTTCCATCTTCAACAAATGACATGCTACTCAGAAGCACATTAGAAGCGAGTGTTTCATCAGCGTGCCTGTTGTTGTTTTTCCACACTGGAAGCTGCTTTGCATACGATGAGATGATTGTGCGTGTGAGCAATAGGGAACGAGTGGTGCTTAATGTGGTGGACAGTGACCCCCCCCCCCCGCCCAGGACTGCAGGCCATCTCATTTGCATTCCCGGCCGTTTGTGGACAGAGCGCTGCAGATCTGCCTGCAGCACCAAGCCAATATGTGTGTGGGCTACTGCCAAGTCAGCCAAGGAGGATTTTTCTGCACAGGTTAAAGCCTCTAAATGAAAGCAGTTATTCTCATGACTAATTCATGAGATGCTGTTATGGCTGACAAACAAGAGAAATTTAAGTATGACAAGCAAAATGAGGCATACGGGCTCGTGTTCTACAAGCCGAAAAATGAGATGATGGGGGGAAAGTGAGCGCGCCGCTCCTCAGCGGCCGTGCAAAGATCTGACAACGCCGGCTGACCTGGTCAAGTACGGCTGCGTATACCACATTCGTGGGCTTTTCACGCATTTGGTTCCCCTCTGCTCTACCCTCCAACCCCCGCCACCCTCGCCCCCTAATAGAGAAAATATGTGTTTTTAGCTGCAGGCCAGAAAGACGGAGTGAAAGGGAAAGAAAGAGAGTGGGGAGTTAAAACCCAGGCGGGGGGGTTCCTTTCTGCTGGCCGGTACCCTGCTCTTCACATGTCCTCTTCCAGCACTCACAACAGCACCACACAGTGAGATAAAAGGTGAAGGGTAGGCAGGTCAAAACACACACGCACACACATGCCCACCTTTCCCCCCCCCATCTCCCTCTTCATCTGCCACTCTCTTCACTTCAATGCTCCGACCAACACCAAACAGCCTGAATTCATTCCTCGAGCGAGCGACGCGGAGGTTAACTGGCCTCTCATCCCAACGAAAAACCAACAACAAAAGGAACGTGGAGTGTTAGTGGCTCTTTGGAGGAGTTCAAAAGAATGCCGTCGCGCACAAACCCCGCGTCTATCCCGATCACAAAGGAGGGTGACACGAGGGAAAATAGCACTTCACCTGATGCAACAAGACGGTGGCGACAATTTGCGGCGAGTTTCTGCAAACTGTGATCACACGTGTGAAACAAAGACCCCCTTGACATTTAAAGTGGATGAAATGGATGGTGTGTTCGAAGTCAGATCAATGCTGCAGGGCAAAGAAGAAATAAGTACACAACCGACTTTTTATTCATTTCTGCCTGATATTAACCTGCTAAGCAAACATGTCATAACGGAATTTTTGACAGCAATTGCTCTGGAGGCTGGGAGATCTTTCCTCAGGGCATAAAACATCATTAAAATTATTATTGTTTAAGTTATTTTTTTCCCCTTCCCTTTTCCGTTAAATTAGGGAGGAGTTGTATTTACATGATGGATCCTCAGTATTGACCGAATCATTTCTATACAGTGTGAATATGCAAATGGCGGCTCAAACATTAGAAAATACATATCCCACGTGCAATTATGTAAATCGTCGTTGGTTATTCATTCAGTTATTCACCCTTGTATTCGCTCATGCATTCATTTGCCATATTAGGGGCCGGCAGTGATGCCCTGAAAGCGGCAGGCTCTCTCCGCAGGCTCTGTGGACAGACAATGGGCAGAGAGAAAATCCCCCTCTCCAGAGTTGCAGCGCTGCAAGTTGACCGGCACACGGCACACAACATGCGGAGGGAGATTGCTTTGAAGAGGTCTGCGTGGCCCCCTGCACACCAGTGCACATTCACACACACACACACACACACACACACACACACACGTGTAAGCACATGCGCACACCCTTGACCTCGTGCGCACACACATACTGTACACGATCACTTTCTTGTTTCCTGCTGTAAGTCACACACGCACTGTGCTCGGGGGCTGTCCAACGAATACAGCTTTGCTTTTTTTCTTTGTTTTTTTTTCTGTTTAAGATCTTTTTCAGGAGACAAGAATGAAACAACACTGGAAACAGGAAAAAAATGTCATCAAATTCCTGCGGCTGAATATGAAGAATAGGGGTTTTGACAAGCAGTGTTACACAATGAAGATCACACGGCTCATGAGGAACACTGATGTGGTAAATCATGGAGGGGAAAAGATGCAACATCTTGAAAGACCATCAAAATAAAATTAAAAAAAGATTGTACTATCTATCGCTGTTGTCCCTCATGACTCCACCTTTGCCTGCGTATACACTAAACCAAACAAGGCCACTGTATTGCCGCTCCAGCGTGTGATTATTGTTACGCTGGCCTTCCAGAATCAGAGGCGTGACGTGTAACACAACGGTGATGGTGTCTGTCCAACCATGCTGGCTCTCTCTTTTTTACACAGACATTAATGTGAGTGCCTCTGCATAAAGGCGGAACAACAATGACCGTCCACATTTCGAGTATGTACCTTTCATACAAAACAGGGAGGCAAAATAAAGACACAACCTTTCCTGTAAAAGTGCCAGCAGTTTAATAGCAGAGAAACCTCAGACCTGATTCTTCAGTCTTCCAGCCTTCATCTTAGTGAACAACACTTTTCATGCCCATATGATTTCATGCCATGCGAGTGTACAGTAAGCTCTCATGAATATGCTCCCCACTTTCGGAGCGCATGGGTGGGTCACTGCGAGGATTGATTTCCATGAGGACTGACGTGAAAAAAGTACACATAATGTCCACAACACATGGTTCTGATCAGACTTTTGACCTTCACGTAACCTGCAATCACTAATTTTAAGCCTGCTTCCATATGGAGAGGCGGTGTGGTATTAAAGGTGACATGCGAAGAAGAAGAAAAAAAGAGGAAAAAGAAAAAGAGAGAAAGCTTAGAAAAACAAAGCAATGAACTGTATTGTGTCATAACTGGCCAGTCACAGCGATATATTTTCATTCCTGAATAGCTTTACTGTGTAAAGTAATGATGCTCAGGTCCTGACATTATGCACGCATGTGTGTGTGTGTGTGTGTGTGTGTGTGTGTGTGGTGTTTTTCCTTCCCTCCTGCACACAATTCTACTCATGTGTAAAGACTAAGTCGGCATTTTGAAAAGCGTAGCAGACGTGCTGGTTGCTTGGCTTATATTCAGCACACTCTGTACCCACCAACATAAAAAAGCCATGAAAAAAAAAGCAGCAAAACAACAAACCGTCGCATTACACGACATACACTGAGGCCATAGTCTGATATAGAGTGTTGCTGGAGGGTGAGAGAGCGTCCCGTGGCGGGATATGTTTTGCGGAGGAACAAAGGACAGGAAGGAAATGCAGAAGACACACTGAGCAAAAGAAAAACATTTTCAAACACGGCAGCAAAACACACCCTCCCCCAATCTTCAGTATTAACTGAGAGAGTTAATGAGCTTGGCTGCTTATTGGTCACTGACATCATAACTAGTAATGGAATGTCTCAATGCAATATTCAACTGTAAATGTGTCTGATGTGACTATTCTTAACAGGTTGTTTAAAAATATAATAAACAGGCTGTATGTTCATCAGCAGCCATGACAGAGACAGGACAAAACTGGTTTCATTGAACAAAAGCCGTGACAAAATCTCCGTACCATATCTTCAATGACCAAAGGGGAGAAAATAATTGCATCACATAATCCAGAAATTCTTCCTGTCATTGTTTGGCTGCTCATTTCTCGTCCCGCGTGCCAAAATCACCTCAACTGAGTCTGGAGCCAGTGGCATCCTACGGATGTAGCAACTTGGCCACCGTCCGACCTTAATGGGAGAAGCACAAGACAGCAACAGTGGGACTTGGTCGGGATAAGTAGGTCGACATTTGAAAATACATTAAGAGAAAAAGTGAATGTGCAGTAATGGTATTGTCCAAGATGTGTCAAATGGTCATTATTGGGCTTGGCTTAAACAAAGCTAATCTTGTTATTACTAATATTTCAAGAGTTTTCGTCGACAAAAACTAAACCATAACGTTGATATGTCAGGTGATATTAGCAGTATATGTAATAACAAGGTTGAAGTTTGGAGGTTAGGGTGGATGGATGAGACGAATATACACAGGACTTCAAGAAGGACTCTGAACTTATATCAACCAAATATACAATCTTTTTCAACCCAACTAAGTAGTTTGCATCCCTAAACCTAACCTAACTATTACTATACACTTATGGTTAACAGAGGTCCGTTACACCTGCCAATGGTATGGTCATATGGGTCATATTACTGTCACCGTTATGACAGAGGTTTGGTACACCTGCTGCTAGAAGGCTCTCATGTACCTTCTTCTTCTAGGGTGGAGACCAAAGAGCAATGTGGTGGTCAAAGCTAGACCACTTGTTGGGCATTTTTCTCATTATACTTCTGTATTTATAGTACAAAACTGTAACATGGATTGTTTAGTGTGGTATTGATAAATTTGAGTTAAGGATGAATAGTTCTCGCCCTTTTGAACCACACGATCAATAGACACTGAAAGGGAAAGAAATTACTTTGTTTGGTTAGAATCATGCTCTCACTTCTGTCAGGCAAACAATTTCCTGACATTCCTAACAGGGTGTCATCAGCAACGGCAGCACTTTCCAATTCGAAAAAAGCACAAAACAAAGGTTATGATATAATATTTGTACATCTCCAAACTGTACCGGCTTGACTGGTGCTTTAATGTGTCTCATCTTTTGAGAAGCAACTTTTTTCCAGCTCTTCAGATTGCCTGCTCACAAGTCACCGTGGAGAAACAGAAAACTGGCATACAGGAAAACAACTTTTTCATTTGAAACTTGTAAACGCGGATTGTCAAGCCGTCGTTCACCCCCTTGTATACATCCCCAATAAGTGAAAGTAGTCCCTGTGCGTCGCTGCATTCGCCACGCGCAGGGCCTGAAACGCTCCACGCCCCATGTTTGGGTAAACTGCGTAACAAATTGGAGAAAAGAGGCTGGAGCCAGAGACACAAAGTAAACTCCCTCCTGGACAATACCATGCTGCATTATTAATACAACAGCATAGGTCCCGGCGTTGTAACCTGCTAAGATGGGGGAACATGCTCATTGATGATATCAAGGTGACTGAACACACACAGAGCAGCGGGCCAGCTGCTGTTCAGGCTGCATGGTGGGGCTCACGCTGTGGACTAGGTGCCTGGCTGCATAATTGGGAATTATTAAACATGGCTCTAGCAGCGAGGTGATCATGAAATTGTATTTCCCGTCTTGAGGGATGAAAGCTAGAATTAAAATGTTACCGTTTGTTAGGAGGCGAGGGAGGGGAAAAAAAATTGAAGAGTCTTGTCCTAAACCTCCCATGATTCAATTTCTTTTAAGAAACAAAGGAAATGCATTTGGACAAGCCGGGAGATGGATGATGCAGACTGCTGTCATAAATTGTGGATTGTTGTAAATTGCAATCTGGATAAATATTTCAGCAACAACTGGACCTACGTGATGAAATGTAGGTTGAGATATTGAAGTGAAAGAAATGATTGTATAATTAACTGTGATGTTGACAGACTATATTACATGAATGATTATTTGGCTAACCCCATTTATGTGTCAAACTGAAAACAATTTTTTTCTATATGTAATTTGAAAAGGCCTTATCACTGTTGTCATGATAAATCTAAAATACACATTACTAAATAACACAGCAGATATGTTTATATATTTTGGTCTTTTGTATTTAAGATGATGTCTTGGGCCAACTGTCGATTCCTCCACACTGCACAATAACTAGCCTCACGAGGGACTTGCCATCGAAATGGCCATTTGACATTGGAGAACATGGCTGAAGACAACATAACTCATAACAGTGATGTGATAGATATAACAATATCAGTGTGATATTTTTGACAAGGGAAGTGGTAAAGAGTTTCGGTTGAATTGAAGTTGAATGGCCGGGTTTTATTGTGGTTGTGTGTAAAGTTTTGGAGTTGATTTATTTTGATTACAATGTACACTTCTAAAAATCAACCAGAGACGGGTGTGAGTGAAACATGCACCACAGTATCTGCCCCTTTACCAGGCATTTAGTTGGGCTCATGTATTAGGACAGTAAAAGGTCCTTTTTGTGTGTGATGCATGAAAGCCCGGAAAGTAAATGGATAGTGACCAAAACATATTTTCTTTTTACAGTGTTAGTCATTGATGTCCCACCTGAACTGTCGCATGCCTATATGGTTCAGCCATAGGGAACAATTCTGAAGCACAGTTTTAGTCATGTTCTTTTGATTGTAGATTTGAACTTTAATTCACATGTTCACAAAAACAAAGATTGTTCTTTTTTTTTTTTGGTGTGTTTTGTATTTTTCAGACCAAAACGTTGATTCAGCAGTTCTTACTAGTCCTGTTTGACATTTCGTCCAGTCTTTATGACATGTAATTTCATCACACAAAGAAGTGGGATTTTCACATAGATAAAGATTGTGGCTAATTTTGAACAATGTACACCTATGGTTGAATTCAATTTGCAGAAGTTGATAAAATTGTGTAGTGTATAAAATAGTCTTATTTGAATTAATATTAGGCATGATTGCATTAATAGCAATGATAAAAAATGGACCAATATTTACAGAATAAATTAAATGGTGTGTCACTAAAACTGTCATAAAAACAAGTGGTCTGTGGTGTCATTTCCTTTGATTGTTGAAAAAGAATACATATATTATTTCAGTACATACAGTATATGCCCAGGAGTTGTCTCCAAACCCAAAATAACTCATAGTTATAGAATTAGATTTAAATTAAGTTAGGATGATGCATATATTATTTCTGCTGTATGAATCATGCATGCAGGCCCACACTTTTAATACGTGTCATGCCACACAGTGTCAACATTAAAAAATGATAAAAAAAAAATAAAAAAAACAGCCAACAACTTTCTCTTGTTCTACCAAATATTAACCTCAACTTTGCAAATCAGAAAAGTGTGACAGGCCACACGCGTCTCTGAAATGAGTTCATCTCACTGGAATCATTAGTTTGGAGCTGGGAGCCGAACATTTTCCTCTGTAGCAGCAGTTTCACATCACGATGCAATAATATTTTCCAGCATAATCTAAAATGATGTTGGAGGAAAAAAACAGCGAGTGGCTTGATGTGGCAAAGAAGCAGAGGATGTTAGTGATTGTCCTATATTGCTCATGCTCTCATGGATTACTTAATTATCAGCCCGTGCCGACGTTCTGCTCTGTTAATGGTAGGCAATATGGCCTTTACCTCACTTAAGGAATAAATTGTATTGCTCCATCTCTCTCCATCTTGTGATGAACACGCCCTCCCACACACATATAAACATCCCTTCCCTTCTCTCTTCACTGCTCGCACAGATCATTTAAACTGGAATGGGATAGTTACTGAAGCAAAATCCCAATGAGATCCGGCACTACTCACAATAACAATTTCTTTAATTGGGCATCTCTGCCTATTTCCCCCTGCAACCTGTTTTATTCATCTTTGCAGAGAGCAGGGATGGGATTCTCATTGACACATGCTGGGTTTATGATTTTGAATCATGAGGAGTGCAACTTCTCAGAGAAATTGTTATTGCCTCAGCGGGAAGCATTGTTGTGAGGTTCGGAGGATGTGAAAAAAAATAAAACATTTAAGTTAATCATGAGCTTAGTCAGTCGTACGCTGTGGCAGGTGGAGGCTGCGTCGACACCAGAAGACAAATGCACACCTTGAGGAGGAAGACGGCAGAGCGGGTGATAGGTATCTGTGTCACCAGGAGGTCAGCGGCATTAGCAGCCGGTCAGCAGCGGTGGAGGTGGGCTCGGCTGAGGGGCCAAAGGCTTATAAGGAAGAGACAGAGAGTACTTTGGGACGCTAGGGTGACACGATGCTGCAGTAATATAGTATAATATTTATATATTTTCATCGTCATTCCAACCACTGGGACGCTTCACTTTTTTCCCCCCGGTTTAAAGATGTCTCACTGTAAGATGTTAGGGGTTCCATGTTCCGCGTTTTTTACTGGGTGAATGACAAGATTTCAATTAGCAGATCTCTTAAAAGAGTACTCCACCAGTTTAGCGTTGCACTCCAGTAACATTACCGGACTCGGAATGTAACATATCAAAATTGCAGCAGGACCAGAGACACGGAGTTTTCCCGTTTTTTTTTTTAAACCCCACTCTTTATTCTTCCTCAGGTGTGTTATGCTGGAAGCGGTTAATGTAATCCGGCCCTTAAAAGCTCAAGTATAAAAGACACTCCCAAATAGTTTTTCCATTTTCAAAATTGTAGCCTTCAGCCGTAACCAACGCTGACTCAAGTGACATCACTTGAGGCAATCCATAAGATTGCAAAGAGCTCCCTCTGGAGACACAAAAGACGTACAATATTTTTCGTACATGCCGTTCTCTCAGAGCACAAGTTCATAAAGTAGTTGAATATGAAGAAATATGATTGGTTTGCTTCTTGACGAGAGCTAAATTAAAAGCATTCTCATGTCTGTACGCTAAATATGGGGCTGCAGCCAGTAGCTGGTGAGCTTAGCCTAGAAAATGGGGGAAACAGCTAGCCCGCCATGACAAAAGACTTTAGTGTCAGAGCTGGTCAAAGTGGAGATGCTTTACCTCCTTTTGGAATTTTCGCTGATGCACGAAATGACCATATATTCAGCATATAAAATTTTTACAGGAGAGGTCCACATTTTCATCTACTTCAGCTGAACTTCACAGTCAGTACATGGCCAGAACAATAACTCTGTCAACGTTCTTATGGCCAGGTGAGTATTACTAACAGACCGAGTTGGAAAAACTGTGCATATATCCTTCAATATAGAACTCAAATATAAATAGCACCAATGTACTTACAGTACAATTTAATCACTGAGTAAATGTACTTGATTGAATTCCACCAGTGGTTGGAACAATCTGATACAGAATATAACAAATTGAACTGTTAAAGGCTGAAAATACCTCCTAAGAGAATATACAATATGCTGGCGTCATCATGAAGTGTGATGAAACAGTATGCGTGAGATCACAGCAAAGCTGCCTGCAATGTGTACCTGCAATAGTCAGTGGTGTGAAAAAGTATTCAGATTATTTACTGAAGTAAAATTACCAATGTAGTGTTTAAAAAAATACCCAATTACATTGGGTATTTGAAAAAAAAAAAACTCACTTAAATAAAAGTACAGAAGTATTAGCAACAAAATGAGGGGAAAAGGTTTGGTACCTGTGACTGATATATTATTGCATATGACATCATAGCATGATTGATACAGTGTGTGAGCAGCATGTTACAGTTGTAGTTGCTGCGGGTGGAGCTAGTTTGAAATATGTTACCAGATTAATCTGAGGGGTTGCGAGATGATTAACAATTGAGGAAAGAAAAAACAAAGAAACTGAGAAATTAGATCATTTGAACATTTACCGGAATCAAACCACGTGAGAAGTTCAGACTCAACATCTCATTTTTGTTGCTTTTTGTGGGATGTCAGGAGCCAATTGGTTGCAACGCACTGGTTTGACTTTCAACAGCATGTTAACGGTTATCTCAAGCTTCCGAACAAAACGTAGTGCAGCAGAAAGGACAATGTTTCCTACCACTGACAATAGCACAGTGGACACACGCATGCACACACACAGCAGGGAGGGCAGTGAGGGAGGCCCACTGACCTCATCATGCGTTGCACTCTCAACAGGACGCCCCCCTCTGTTCCACTCTCTCCCTCCAGTGTATTGCGAGCAGGCTGATCAAACTGACTCTGACACCTTCAAAAAACCCTGTTTGCCAGGTCTGTGCGTTTCCTGCTCTCGGCCCTGTTTGGAGTAAATATCCGGCATTAATATCCACACACGGATCTTTTGCCAGAGGATTATTGAACATTAATTACATTAGCATTTTCTCTCTTACAAACACGGTGTCTTCTTATCTGTGATCTTCAAGCCTGCGACTGGGAACTATTGATCTGGCCCATGTTGTCATTCAGATGATAATTAGGAGCGGGTGAGGGGTCAGCCTCCAATCCGTTTGAACATCTGGATGAGAGCTCCTCAAGGACAATGGGAGCTGCAGGATGCCGCCACTCTGTCGACCCCCGCGTGTCTTTATGTGCCTAAGTCCATTATACAAATTGTCTAATTAATTCCCACATTCCAGCAGAGTGGCCCGACAATCAATGGAGACAAAACACTGGGACGAAATCCAGTCACAGCACAGTAGCGCCGCTACACTTGGTGCATACGGAGCTGGAGGTGATGCACCTGCTGCACGGATTAACTCTGACCTTTATACATTAGGTAAAGCTACAGTTTATGGTAACAAGGATACAATTCAATGTGTACTTGCAAAGGTAGAGAGAAGACTGGAAACTAGTGCAGCAGAGGTACTTAATGTGACTGTCACTTTTTTCTAATCATCTTATCTTCCTGAAGAGAACACTATCAACATTAATCTATATAAATTCTAGACTAACGGCACACTGTGAGTTTGCCATCACTGTATAGGAGGTTAGGCTTATCTATAATTAAAACTGTATTTTAAGGCCATGCAAATTGAGTTATTAGCAGACCTAACACATATCCCTTCTCAATGTGCTGGGGACAGAGTTCAAAAGAATCATTTTACAGAGACTCTGCTTTGTAAAGAAAAAAAGAAGAAGAAAAAAAGTAGTTTAGTGTATTCTTTTTCATGAGTAAATAAAGGTAATCTCCAAGGGTGCATTAAATTCTGTCGCCGCTGCATTTATGTTATCGTTAATGCGATGAATAATTCCGTTTGCACACCGCAAAAGTGCTTACAGCGGAAGTTTGGAAGAATCAACTGTGCAAATTGTGTGAGAAATTCTTAAATGGTCTTGTTCGGAGTGTTTAAGTGTGGAAAAGCTCTCCTGCCGGTCGTTGCTCGGTACCAAGCTGTACCACTGCATGCTTGACCACTTAGAACAATGGCCTGCTAATCCACAGTTCCAAGGAAAGTGCGGCGCAGAGCGAGGCAGCAGATGTTGCGCCGCTGCAATGTTTCCAAACATACAGATAAGCGCTGGGTATGAAAGAGAAAGCAAATTATTATTGCCTGTAAATTGTAACTTAAAGTGCCTGTGGTCCTGTTAGTCAGACAGTGTGAGCCGTTGTCGCCGCGGGAAACAGCTTATCATGGTTTCTGTTAACATGCTGCAATGTAAATGAACAGCTAAACTGTACTTGATCCAAATGTGCAAATGCAAAACATAAATGTAAATCAGTGTGTGTGTGTGTGTGTGTGTGTGTGTGTGTGTGTGTGTGTGTGCCTGGGGACGATGCAGACTAACAATGCAAATATTGCCCCCTTGTGGTCCATGTGCACTCATGGGTGTTGAGGGGAGCCGGCAGGCATCTGGGACGGCGGAGACCAGGTACCTGTTATGGCTCGATTTTCGAGATGTAAACCCACGGTTAGAGGAGTGGAGGAGATGCTCTTTAACGGAGCCTGGTGCCACGTGGGAATCGTGAGCGACACGAGGGGGGAAATGAGGCGTTTTTAGGCGTCATACGAAGTGGGAGAAAAATGCTCAGGAAATAAATGATTTATTCCTGCAACCAAACCTCCACATTAACTACCTTCCCCTTTCCTCGCGCCCACACTCCTGTGCCTCGCCGCTGTCTCTCTCGCTCCCCCTCTCTCTTTCTCTCATTAGGGCAGAGTAAATTTCAATGTCACTTAAAGTCACGGCTGTAATTTATTGGCTCCTTAATACTGACGGACAAAGGTCGTGAGCAGCGCTGTGAGGCGTTCTATCAGGTTTATCTGTGAGGGTCATTAACCTTGACCTGGTGTAAATGCACTTCAGTCCAGGAGGCTCCCCCCGTCCTGCACGCGAACGCCTTCCTGCCCCCAAGAAGTTCCTCCCGGCGATGGCCACTCACTCCGCTTCCCCCCGTTAGCTCGAGTGCTTTAAACTCGCCTTAATTGTCATATGGCAGCCAACGCAGCTTTCTTAATTGATCTGACCTTTCACTGCGCCTTCTAATTTCCAATCCCGCTTTCATTGTTCCATCTGGTACTTTTAAAGCGACATCTGCTTGACTGTACTTTAGCCGGTGATCTCTGTACTGTTATTTTCAAACTTAATGTATGCTTCAACAGATGTTCGTCTTTTTATAGGTGAGCGAGGCGCTAGACTGCGCTCTCCGACACCGGCCCTGTGTCCATAACACTTTTCCCCCTGAACAATTCAAATATTGACGCCAGAAGTCACAGGCCCGGTCGCCGGCGAACTCTCCGCTCCCATGTCGGCGCTTCTCGTTTTGCGTTCTCCATTAGCAAAACATCAATTCACCACAGCTCGCCCGAATCGCTGGCCATAAATAAAACATTCGCTTTCAGTCTGTGAACAAATAAACAATTTTGTTGCCACGCAGAGTTCAGTTTTGCAAATATGTCTGATGTCAGTGAGAATGAGGGGGATGTTTGTTTAATAAGTAATAAGATAAATGTGAACATTGCTCAACATGGATCCTGCTAAATAAAAAACGGTACCAACAATGGCTGCTACTCCAACCTTTTCCACTGGAATCCCTGTCGCCAATGTAAAAATATTCCCTTCTCAGCTTCTTCTTTTCTTCTTCGCTCAAGTTGTCTGATGAAAAGGCTTCTCAGCAGAACTTTTATTTGCAGATCAGTTCTACCATGGGGCACCTTCTCTTTTTTGCACGTTCTCTAAAAGATTTGAATAATTTCAAACTTCAATCTTTACTGCACATACATAATCTCTCTCTCTCTCTTTTTTTTTTTTTTTAACCCTTTTCCGAAAACTGCAGCGCTCTCTCTGGTCTCTCCTCCTATCTCCAGACACGGACGACGTATTGCAGACTTCCCTCTACCGCCATTGCAAACTTCATTTTCTGCTCTGACATTTTTTCCAAAAGATAAATTTCCTATAGCCTGTATTTTCATGGGATAGTGCTCAGCGATGGCTCTACCTGCAGGCTGTTAAATTAGTGCCATATAATTGACTGATTAAACGCTTATTGATTGCCGAGATCTGGGTGATGGGGACAGAGGATATGGACACTCTTGCCCTTGCATTTTACACTGTCCTCTGCTCATGGGGTGCACAATAAAAAAAACTGGACCCTGACTAAAAAGAAAAAAACCCTCCTGACTTGGTGCTACATTTTGCAGATTGAGGGCTGAGCTCTTATCAAGATCGCCAAAAAAAAAAAAAAAAGGAAAATCATCAGAGTTGTAACTTTTGCTGGGCACGAATTTTAATAATTGCATATCAGGAATTAAATGTATTGTGTTTTTTGATAACAAAATAGGGCAGTCTCACAGGGCTTTGAGAGACACGGATTGACACGCGGCAGCCTCAAGGTCAGAGTCTGCTGCCGAAAGCCTCCAGCCGCTGATAGACACGTCTTCCCTCCTGAGCCGTGCTGGAGCGAACACACCACAGAACATCTGTTCGCAAACAGCCCTGATGGAGCCGCACTGACACCGAACGCGCACCTCACCACCCAATTCCCCGGTCGGGGCCAGATGGCGGCCCGCGCCGCCGCTCCCTCCTCTCCGCGTCCAGGACAAATCATGAGGAAGAATGGCCTGCAGGTACCGCCCCAGGCACGCCTGTGCCACTCACCGCTGACCACCCTCTGGTGGCTTCCAATGTTCCCTCCTGTCAAAAGACAAATTGTCCAACAGACTGCTCTTTTATGAATTCACCCCGCGGTCCATTTCTCCAAAGAGGTTAAGGAAAATCCTTGGCCTGAGCTGCTCAACTTTGAGACAGAACTCTGTCCTCTGGAAAGTCAAGATGCCTGGAGACGGGGGAAAAGCAATGGGTCCATAAACATAAAGGGGGGTACTCTGAATTTCTCAACAACTGTTGACTGTTAATCCGAGTTTAAATGCCAGAGACCCATCACTGCCTCTGGACTCCCTGACCTCTGAACTATGTGCACTGGTGCCATCATAAATAGAACATGGGAGAACCTATTCTTCAAAAAACACCCAACGGTTTATAAAAGCAAACCTAATCACTTGAAAAATAAAATACAGACTTCTGGTAAGTGTTTATTTAGTGTCAGTTTGGGGAAACTGAACCTTAAATCTGAAAAGGATAAACACAAATGACCATGAGGTTAACCACGAACACTGCTTCTATTCCCTCTGCTATGCAAGTACACATACACACAGACACATGTCCCCACACAGACGGACAGACACACACACACACTAACACACACATCAATCATCAAGCAAACAACCGAAATCATCTCATCTACATCATCAAACCGACCGTTCTGCTCTGTGATCCGGCAGCTGCGGGGCTTTGCGCCGGCGTCTGCCGCGTGACGCCGGGACGGATATTTCTCACTTTGTGAGAGGTCTGGACTATTTCAGCTCTAAAGTCATCCTCTTTTTACAGGTGACCCGGTTAGGAATGTCACCACCGATCAGAGATAAGTGTGATTAATCTCCGCTGACATTCTCATGGCACCTTCCACACAGTATTTCATCTTGAGGCCGCATCGGAGAGCTGTGTGGGAAACAATATGTCTCCGGTGACAGTAAAAATCGCGGATAACGGCAATATCTGCCCATTTAGACTTAGTGTGATATAGTTTTTGTTACCTCAGATGTAGTTACCACCAATATCTTGGCTGATTATTGTGAGCAAGCTGTAGATCAAACAGATGAGATTTTCTTTCACCATTGTGTCACCGGTCAAATTGAGCTCTATGTACAGCTGCCTCGATGTTTACATTATGCATAATGACTACCGTGGCAGTTACAATTACAGTATGAAGTGAGCCCAGGCAGATTTTAATAGGTCACAACACATGTCGACATCGGGAGACCTTACCCATTATGTCATAATGTCAAATTAGCACTTTGTATTCCCTGGAACAAGACTTCAACTCTTCTGGTACAACTCAAATAAACACTGTCCAATTCAAGGCAGGAAACATGCTAAACATTAACCTGGCATATAGTCACACAAATACACGCTGGGTCAGTTTGACCCAAAATAGCAACACATATTTCCACATTGTGGTATGAAGTCATGGATATAGTTCTGGTTTTGTTTGTTGAGATTGCTGAGATTATTGCAGAGAATGGATGGTATTTAACTTGCGGCGCTCACAACATCACAAAATTACATTTTTCAAACCCAACATTGACGTGTCCTCCCACAAACAATGTCCCTGTAATTCAAGATGATCCGCAGAGCTTAAAGTCAACAGTTTCCAATGAGAAGTCTTTTTCAAGACCTGTCATTTTTATTTTTATTTAGTAATTATTTAAGCTTTGTGTGCCAAGACATAAAATTCAGTTCATCATTTTATTAGGGTGGCGGCAGAAGTCTCAGAGTCGTGCCAAACAAAGCCATAACTGTCTGTCTTTCGAAATACCACCAACTGTTCCTTTAAAGGATAAGACTGTAATACTATATTTATAATATAATGTATAATAGTTGTTGTTGTTTTTTACAGTCAACAAATGCCACGAAAAGGCCTCAACCAACAATGCTTAAGTCTTGAGAGACAGCTCTTTGGTGACACTCAGCACTGAGCCCATTGGTACCCACTTTAGAAAAAAAAGTCAGTGTACAAATGCTAAGTATCATTAAAACGATGCCCAATAAAGCCAGAGTAATTAAAGTGTTGTAGCCATTTTCAGCTGCAAATTGAAACATGTATCGTGTGCGAAACAATGTGGTAATCGTTCAAAATAAACAGTACACATGTTCATCGTAATGAAGATACATGTGCAACAGTGTGCCCCATCGATGGAGCTCTTTGGCCCAGAGAAATGTGTTACATCAAACGTTTGATACACAGGTAGTGTAGTGTGTAGGAAAAATATAGACTATCACTATCGACTAGCCTTAAGATCCACTATACCTATGCCATTATTGTTTTGGACCATCACTGTCTGCTTTAACTCAAATTTGGAATGAGATTTTTTTAAAACAGAAACTAGTTCAACTACTCTGTCCAAATATGTTTTAAGGTATATTATATGAGACATGTTTATGAAACATATCCATGTCCGGAACAAAGCAAACACAAATATCTTGGCGAGCTAACCAGGACAACAATTTTAACTCTGAGTCCTCGTATTATACTGGTGACACTGACGACAGTATATAACTGGGATCAGCCGATCATCATCGTCTGAGCAGCGATTAGCTCTGGTCATTTTTTGGAGCTCAGTGACACATTATGTGACATGGGCCCGGGCCGGTTCTGGCAACGCTGGCTCCAAAACGCCACACAATCGAGTCCGGCTCTCCACGATCAAACACATCTATCTCTGCCCCGTCCACCTCCGGAAACATTTGAACAAACATTTACACCAACTGAGAGGTTGCACAAACATCAACTATCGGGTCAAGCACCGTCAAAGCCTCACGAGTGCTGTCGACGAGAAGACGTGACTAAATACAGACAGCGGTCACATCATCCGGATGATTCTTTTTGGACAGCTTCTACTGAGATACGGTCGTCTCGGCGCTGCTATTTCCTGTGCAACACTTCAAGCGTGTTTACAGTAAAAAAAAAAGAAGAAAAACAGGGCCCTCCAGACACGCCGCACAAGAGTGCACTTGACCGCGTGGTGCGCTCCCCGGGAAAACGAGCCCAAGAAATGGCTCTTCTGGAATGGAGCGAGCGCCTACGGCGAAAGACCTCCACCAAATGGTACCGCCGTTATTCACTGAGATCGGGCTAATTATAGCTGTGCGTCGCGGAGGTGGAGGTGGAGGGTGGCGGTGCATTTTCTTGAAGCACTCACAGGCCTAATGGTGCAAAGAATTTCTACCTGACGAGGGGCATTCCTACCACAGGTATGTGTCTTCACAGCCAGCAGCAGCAGCAGCCAAACAGCAATTTAGCACTCTACTGCAAGTGTTTACACTGCACTTTGGGCACTGCAACGT
The DNA here is from genome assembly GCF_022379125.1 of Scophthalmus maximus. Classification (NCBI taxonomy): domain Eukaryota; kingdom Metazoa; phylum Chordata; class Actinopteri; order Pleuronectiformes; family Scophthalmidae; genus Scophthalmus; species Scophthalmus maximus. The sequence goes on along the minus strand of NC_061520.1, from coordinate 21,701,469 downwards.
TTTTTTTCTTTTCAATATTCACTGTGTATTTACTTTGAGAGGGTGAATTGAAACAACTTGCAAATGGGACACTAAGCCTTTATGGTCTCACTCAGAGCCCTCCGGGGTCACAGCATGAGCAGCGTCCCCACAGAGCTGTGGCTGGAGCCCGCTCACCGACGGAGCAGAGCCAGTCGGCGCTGCAGGGAGGGATGGGATGAAGGGACAGTGCGGGTTGGAGGGATTGGAGGGGGGGGGGCGTGGGTCCACTTCTGCCTTCAATCCCACATGATCTCACTGGTCCTGGAGAGTATATCAGGCGAAGGCAGTGTGATCATTAAATGCCCACGCTGCAAATCTTTTTAATTATTCTCCTTCCTCCCTAGCCTTTTAATGAGAGGAGTATCCACAGATAATGCGGGTAATTGGACAATGGGCTTCGCTCATTCAATTATTGACCACTGAATCTGCTCAAGGGTTGATGGGAAATTCTCACTCTCGGCACTGACTCCGAGGCTCAGCGTTCAGCATCCTGGTAAAGAAAAAGAAAGAAGAGAAGAATGCTCCTTCTGGTGGATTGTATTTCGTTGAAATACGTTTCTTGGGCTGCTTCCAAAAGAACTCATTACATTATAATTTGTTTGAACCATGAAAGGGTTAGATTTAAATGCTGTGTGGCAGGCCTATCCATAAAATCTTGCTAAGTAACCTCTGGTATGCGGTACTGGCCTTTGCACCTAAACCACATATTGCCATTTTCAGTGGGAGATGTGTGTGTGTGTGTGTGTGTGTGTGTGTGTGTGTGTGTGTCTTGAGAGATCGGCTTTTGTTTGAAAGCTACTGAAATAGGAGAAGAGTGTGTACCAGTCATTTTAATGGTCTGCTCTAAATCTGGCAACTCAGCTGCATTCCTTGATATAAAATGTTTGTCATTAAAGGAATAGTTCCACAGACTGTGAAATAGATTTTTTCCCTCTCTCTTGCTAAGAGTTGCTTGTGAAGACACTTCCATGAATGTGCGGCATGGTAAATAGCTGGTAGAGCACAAAAGGCAGTTAGCATACAGACTGGAAAGAGCAGCTTGGCCCTGTACAAATAAAAAGAAATTTGCCGACCATCACCTCTTCAAACTCACAAATGAACATGTTATATCCAATTTGTTTAAACAATTCACAAACTGAAGTGAAAGAAACAACAATATGCAATCTTGTGGTGCCAAATCTTTGCCGTGACCAATAACTTCCAGGATTCTCTGCTGGTTGCAGGGTAAAATGGAGGATTGCCATTTTAAGAAAATGGGAAGACGTGATAAGATGCAGATATCTCAAGTGAGCAAAACTGCTGGCAAGTAGCAAAAAGTTACATGATACTTAAACTAGCTCCGGCTATATGTTGTAGTGGACAAGCATGAGAGTGGTTTTAAACCTTCTTTAATCTTATCCTCAGTGAGAACAATTACCAGACGGAACATCAATTTACATAATCCTAAAAGAAAATAAGAGCAAACCCCATTTTTCTATTTACATTTCTCGTTTTCTGGGTGTTCTGGTTAAATCTTTGTCCCACACACACACACACACACACAGATCTCATGTAGACTACTGTACAGTATCTTCAGACAGGTATTTATAGTTTATCCTAGCTGACATGGGATTGCAAGGAGCAGAGTAAACACTGTTCCCCCTGCTAAAAAAAAGAAAGAAAAGAAAGGCGACCCCCCCTCCCCCCCATCTGAACCCCTGCTTAATGCTCAATTGAAAAAAGCCAGTCTCTGGATAAAGGAGTTCTCCGGTTTGAGTGAATTTCAAACCTGAAGGCAAAATCTACAAACCACAGCGAAAAACCCCAGAGAGCGGGAGAATTCCCCCACTGATCATCCAATTTGGCTGATAGCAGTGTGTGTGTGTGTGTGTCTGTGTGTGTGTGTGTGTGTGTGTGTGTGTGTGTGTAGAAAAATAGAGAATAGAAGAAAAACAGGGAGACGGAGAGACGGAGAGGAGGGGGGGAAAAAGAATCTCACAGGAATCTTCCATCATCCGGCTTCTTTGTGGCGGCCCACATTGATCCAGGCACATTAATCACGAGCAGACAAACAGCATGTTGTGTCTGTTGGTAATTGTGACTCTCAACCATACTTAGCCTATAGCTACTCTCAACATGAGCTGATAAACCACTCTATTACTACAGCACAATGTAGGACACGTTCCGTCAGTGGAAGCTCGAGAGCAAAGAGCTTCCTGTGGCAATATCACAAAAGGCAGTTTATCTGTGTCCAGTAATGGAATTACACACATTCCGCTGAGGAGACGCTAAGATATTTTCTCAGTGGCATTGCTCCATTACAAGAAACATATTCCTCTTTACACGGGAATGAACAGGCTTGCCACTGCTAGGTTTCCAGCACAGTGTTCATGTTAACAGCCCCAGCCCCCCACCCCCATCCACTTGTGAAATTCACACCTCCAGCTAGAGTCATTATCATAATTGTTACCAAATACTGTAACTCACAAGTTTTTAATTGCAATACCATTAATTTCCAATCTGAATAATTCCCTTGCACAGACAATTTCATTTCCAAATTGACATGCCCACTCAAATGATTTCGTATAAACACACTGATAAAAAATAATAATATCTCAAGGGCCAAATAGAAAGAGAGATGGGGGGAGGAAAATTGTTTCAGTGTGGTTTCAAGGCAGGCGAACTGTATCAAGAACTAGTCACCGTTACTCCTCCACGGCTTTAAAACAAATATGCCCTTCAACTGACGCGTTATCATCGTGTGTGCAAAGCAAATAAACTATGCCCCGGCTCATTTCTTTTCAAGATAAAAGACCAGTCGTTTGGGCATAATGGTGAGGGCCAACAAAATGAAATTACAAACCATTCATTAAATCAAGCGCACAAGTGGTAACTTTTCTAATAAAAGATTCTCAAAGTTTAATTAATAGCAGTCGTTAGCGCTCGTTTAAAACTTATCGATTTAAACATAACAATATGTTAAAATAATGTATCCTGCAACTGTCATCGCCCTCCCTCAGCGGGGCCTCTGCTCACACCGCATTGTAATCAACAGATTGTTAGACATGCATTTTCTGGGCCACTGACAACGCCTGATGTATGGGGTCGAAGGGAGCGTTCGTAATCCATCCTTTGCTGCAATTTATTATCTTATTTTAATTGTATACACAAACATTGAGGTGATTTAGGTGACAGTGGAAAGATGAAATCCGTTTATATTAAAAGGGTTGCTCACCCCTGGAGCCCACTGCCAGCAACACCTTTCAATGACTGCTTTTAACAACATGGTTATTGTTTTATTGATCAGGGTTTTATTACATATTTGACATCCGTGTTATGTGTTAATCGAACTGCATATAATTTTTTGACACATATTTTACGAGATTATGACTGCAATTAATTTAATAACTATTATTTTTTCGGTGATTTCAGTCTTAACGAGGTTTGTGGGAGAGTGCTCCATTCGTCTTGGCCGTGTTGTCACTCATGCACTCTCTGGCACCGTGGTGCAGTGCATGACCTTAATGGAAGCCGCGGGAAATGGCCGATCGAGCTGGCGTTTGCACTCCCCAGCTCATCGCCGAGCCACCTCCTTTTGTTCTAGGAAGTGATATCACTATTAAGGAAGCCATTCAGAGCCATATAATTCCTCCTTTCCACACTTAAACACTCCGAGCTTATGGGAAAATTATACAACTCAGCCTTTGCTCAAAAGTACCTTGAGGATGTGTCATTTTTCAGGCTGTGCACGTTTAACCCGGGAGGGGGGGAAAATAACCATTTTCCACAATGTGAAGAAGGATTCATATATTTTCTTAAAACACAAATTATGCAACATTGGCTTTGCACACAGTAAATCAGGCAAACGTGGACGCCTGCTGATAGAACATGGGCAGTTAAAGCAGGACAGGGGGACAGGGACATAACAACGTGTCAAGCTGAGATAAGGCTCAATCATCTATAAAGGCAGACACAGAACGGGGCCACTGTTGGTCAATAGCCTCCATCTGTGTCTCCTATCATCTCCAAGAAGTGCACATCTGCTGAACATGGCACAATTTATCTATCAGAAGAATTATTAATTAATAGTTCATCTCATCCTGTATAATTGAGGACAGAACTGGAACGCCATTAGCTGTGATAATAAAGAGAGCGATACCTCCCGCCCACCTGAGCGCACGGGGAAAAGCCTCCACTGCTCTGGTTCTTTGTGGCCTTGTCAGCAAATGTATTCTTATGCAGTGAGCAGTAGTTAACAACTTATAGGTTTGTCAAACCAATTTCATTCTTTTTAAATCTTCATAGCAATTATCTTTTTGCATAATCAGTTTCAAGACCTTGGGGGTCTACTGGGTCTTGTAACGTCTTTAAAATAATTGTTCAGATAGTAATTTGAAGTTTTGTGGAAATTGCTTAATAATCAGATCCCAAAGTCAATATTTGGCTGAGGAACTAAGTTGTAGATGGAAAAGACTTCATGGGGCTCTGACAGAAAGACGACCGGCTAAAAATAAAATGATATCAGAAGTTGGAGCCAACTCAACATAAAGGCACTTGTGTGTGCTCCGATGTTCAAGTGTGTGACTGCTCGCTTGCTTGAGCGTGCGGGTTTCCACGTGCATGCACATCATACTGTAGTTCATTTGCATACGTGTGCAGGTGCACGTCCAAAGACAATATCCAGATAAAGTGGACCCATTTGAAGTCATGGTCATATTCCATTTTAATTCACCATCAAAAGAAACAAAGTCAGAAAGATTATCAGTGGGAATAAAGCTACATTATCATGAAACATTAACAGCTGTTGTGGACCTAACGCGGCGGTTATCTGCGTTAAGCATTTGAAAGATATCCAACTTAAAGGGAGGGGGGGGGGGGGGCGGCAGATTTTATGTTTGTCCGAATTACCCTTGTAATGAGATGTATCTGAGCCTGTAGTAATGACAGTAATGAGAAAGATAAAATGGCAATGTGTAAAAACAGAGCTGGCATATCAATGACTCGCCAGACAGAACTCCATCTGATGTACTGTATGCCGGGACAAAAGAAGCATAAGTTCCGTGATCCCCAACAGCAAGGACAAATAAAAGAAAATACAGGTCTAACAAGGTGCTCCCCTTGACTCCTAAAGTATATATGAATCACTACCCTTATTATCACTCTGACACAGCCAGGAGCTTTGCTTTATGAATGCTACTTAAGGAGCATCTCATAATGTGCACTGACTAAACCCAATCATAATCTGTCTTGCCCAATAACAACAAGACAATGCTTTACAGAAAACGTCTGATGTCATATCATCATTACACTAATAGCAAAAGTGCGGGCTACTCTTAGCCCCACCCAATTAGTCATCTTAAACGGCTTATTGGTGAGAAAGCATCAATGATCAATTCAAGCATTTAGCCCGTGGAGCAAGGCTTGAGTCAGCGCCAAACGCTGATTATCTGAAGGAGCAAAATGATTTGTAATAATGGGTATTTATCACAATGCCTCCGTGACGCAACAGACCTAGCTAGTTTTATATGTTGTTGCAAAAATTTGTGTTCATTGTAACATAAATGCAAAGCTTGGGTTTATCTTAACATATGTCAGTTACCTTTCTTGTGCCATTCACCTAATACTAAAAACCTACCATGGTATATGTTGAGGTAATCGGCATGTTTAAATTAACAATAGATCTAATAAGTATCCAAAAAGCTGTTGCTTAAAGTGATGAACTTGTGCTGTGTTTAAGGTTGTTTTGATTTTAAAAATTCCCATTTATAATTTTTTGTTTACTCTCACCAGACTCCTTAGCATTTTTTCCAGCATTTTTTTGGGGGTGAAAAAATAAATAAATCAAAATGACTATGCTATCTGGCCAATACCATAGATAGGCCTATCCATAATTAGTCTCTAGCTAGCAAGCTAGCCAAGCAAGAACTTTGCAGTATTTAGCTTTATCTGCAGAATGGGTACATTGGCAACTGTTTACTAAAAATAGGTTAGCCATCACAGCCTCTGTTCAGAGATACTGGACTTACATATGGCGCGAGTGCATTTAGGCCATGTCCAAATTCACTTTTGCTAGTTGGGGGAAAAAAAGGTTGTTGCGCCAGATGCATGGTTCAGAAAGGTTAAACTTAGTAATTAATCACATGCGTGTTTTGTGTGTAACATGCAGTAAACCAATCAGGGTGCCAACTCCCCAGGTTGCTATTAATATAATATTTTTTTCTTGAAAACAAAGAAAAACATTTTTCAAAGAATAAAAATTTAATTTAGAATCTTGGAACCAGGAATAGTATTGAAAAATGTAAAATGATACCCAGGCCCATTTTAAGAAGCAATCAGTGTTGTAGCCAAGCTACTCCTTTAACCATAAAATCTTAATATACTGAATTATGAGGGTTACAAATCTCATTAATCAGAAGATTTGGCCAAACTGTTTTTTTGGTTTGTTTGATCATTGTCAATATCCAGTGTGACACAATAAGACAATCAGACATTAATGAACCTTTCAGCTATGCAAATTAAATACAGAATATTGACTGAGTGAAATGGAATAGATTGCCTGAAACCAGTAAAGGACCTCTAAAATCAGAACAATACGGCTAAATGTTAATAGAAAAAAGAAATCTATTTAGCCTTTTAGTGGGTTGAATAACTTCAAGGCTTTTTACGAACACCCCATGGATCATCATGAGGTCCCAGGTGGGACTGTAGCCTTAGGAAACTCTCACTTCCTCCACTGTGGAGAGAATCCCCAGTTGGTTTAAGTCATATACTGTTTGACGCCAACAAATCCAATTTACCCCATTCCCATACTTCTTTGATTTCCTTTGCTTTGTAAGGTCATTTATCTGCAATCTTAATTTGGGAACTGTGATTTCTTCCCTCTGTGACAAGCAGCAGGCGTCTCTTCCCCCCACCCTTGTCGACTGTCTTAAAGGTAGGCAGGTGTCCTCAAAGATGTAGGAAAAACTGGAATATATCAGACATGTTCAATTAGAGCAAAATGATCTCCAAAATGAATTATTGTGTTCTTAATGGCCTGACCAGAAACACTCCCCAGAGCATACAAGCTGAGCTCTGCTTTAAGGTACAGCCCTTGAGGTGGATCAGAACAAGCTGCTCCATGGGAAACCCTGTGGTAGTTAATGAAGATCATTAATAACTGCAGAAATGTATACTCTTAAAGATCTTTACCAGTAGCAGAGAAGTAAGTCTGCAAGAAAGGGATTCTTTGATTTCATATTTCATCCATTCTCAAGCTTGGCTCAGTTTCCCAGAGGTGATATTTCAGGATTAACACCTAATGCTGTGAGGAAGTAACTACTGAAGGGAGGTTTTTTTCTGAAAGTATGTATTATATTTTAAAAGTAAGTTCATGTGAAAACAGGTAGGGGAAGTATGTACCTAAAACACTAAGAATTTTTAATATTTTGATTGATTGTCTGTATAAATCAAGTAATCCAATCTAAGGACATTTTGAGTTAGCCACTATGAAATAAAAAATGTATATAATGGTAAAAAATATATACATTTTCTTCATGCCCTGCGGGCTATTAACTTCAAATATTTTTTGTAAAGCATGTAAATGCAGTGGATGCTATTAATTTAAATGAGGCAAAAAGTAACTAGAAGGAATTAAGAATACACATTTATGTTATTGTCATAACCCAATATTCAACAAAAGCATCCATTGTCTTATCATTTACATGAACCGAACACACCTATTGTTTGTTTTCTCATCTGTCACGGCATGCACATTTTACCCACCTGAGGACAGTGACATCTGCCTATAAAATTAAATCAGGCACACCAGGGTTAACTATTTGTAGAAGAATAACATGAATATGACATCAAGTGCCGTCTTCCCTTTGTCTCGGCCGGCCTCAAGGTGACATGGGAGTCTGCTCTCATCACCGGAGCCAACTATGACACTTATTCTCTGTGGAACTCATTAAGGGACAAAGAAGACCTCTGCACCGGCAGCATGTTCAACAAACTAAGACACTTTACCAAAACCAAATTTGAAAAAAAAGAAGGAAAAAAAGCAACTTCCAATGAGTTCAATGAAGCACCTGCCAGGGCCACGTATGGTGTAAATGTTACGTTGCCCTTCCAAGGTGATCTGGACATGGGAGGGAGAAATGGAATACTTTTATGTAAGTATCTCATGGTTGAATTATGTTTAACACTGCATAAGGGAGTTTCTACACAGCCAGCCAGCCAATGGAAATTCATTAATTGGACATTTTTTACACCCAGAATGCCTACTTTCGACTTTAAACTGGATTACTTTTCATTCATCTTCAAAGTTAGATCACTGTAAAATCACCGTGTTGCAACATTAAAGCATGTTTGCTTTTGTCTCTCTCAGACATATATGTTTACAGCTGTAAATAATGGAGAGGGCTGTAAGTGCATCAAACGAGGCTCTGACAGCTATCACATAGATGTAATGTAACTTGTAGCCGAACTTGATCTCAGGCTGTCATTTCGTGTGCATTAGGGAACGCTCCAATGAAGAAGAGTGTCAGCCATTGTGACTTCTCTGCAGTCATAAAGCCAAGTAGCTAAGGGAGCCGACTTACTGTAACTCGTAACCTGCTGAATCTCTGGGACGGTGTCGTTGATGCTGACCAGTGAAACAAACCCAGCTTCGTCACTGCGAAGCAACAAGAGGGCAAAAGAGTGGGAACATGGTGTCTTCACATCAACGCTTTAGGCCTTTAGAAGGACATTCATTTTATTTGTCTCATTCACACTGTGTCATTGTCGAAACATAAAGGAAATAAGAGGAGGATGAGGAGGATGGAGGAAGAAAGCACGGGAAACTCTCCGTGGAAGTTACCTTCAGGAGTTATGTTTACACTGAGCACAGCATAGTGGGAGCTCAGTAGACAAACACTCTCACATCTTAATTTTTCAATTAGCATAGCTCTTGTTCTCTAAACATATGCAAACACAGCGGGGCGTCTATTAAAATGCAACCCGAGTGTTGAGCCTAATTAGAGTAAATTGGTTGGCGTGTATTCGGAGAAATTTGAATGCAGCTCGCTATCCATGTTTCACCGCGTGTTTCGCCCCAACAAACAAACTGGCGCTCGGCGCCTCATAAATATGTTCCGCGGAAACACCGCCTTGAAGGAATGATTGAGATGGGGTGTGCGAGTGCGTGTGCGCGTGTGTACCGTGTGAATTATGTTTATATGTGGCATGTCATCTTTTCTTTACAATTGAAAACCAAAAATTTTAGACATTTCAGAGTGATATTCCTTCTATTATGCTATGCTCTGTATTTGCCGCAAATCACACTGATAAAAATGTGTTTTCTTGGTGATGCTTCGATACGAGCTGCTGGATCTCCAGCGTTTTTATGCCAACGTCACTGGAACATTGGAGAGGCTTACAGTACAGTCGGCAGCAGGCCAAATGGACCCTGTGCAATGTAAAGGATAATTTTTCCTGGGTGCTCTCCGCTTTGCCGAAGTAAACGGCTGCCTCCACAGCCGGGACCAGAGGACTATGTCGCAGACCTTTCCCGAGAGCCGACGAGAGTGCGAAGGCACGGAGCTGTGGTAACGGTGTCAGACGTTGACTCACATTGGCCTCGGCTGTGTGCAGCCTCATGTTTTTGGTTTGAGGTAATCAGGTTTGTCGTACTGAGTGCATTCTCTATTTGTGATGCAATGGACCAGATGGCAGACGAACTGACGCTAAGAGCCGACGTGAAAGACAAAGGGAGAGCCAACTCTGCTGAGGAGGGCTCTCGCTGGGTGAGAGGAGGTACGTTTACGTGACTCGGGTCTGTGGAAAAAGTCTGGGCATGACCATTGAGTCAGTGTGTTTCTCGTAAATCTCTGTTATGATAATGCACAGTCGTCTGTGTTATCCCTCTCCTGTTCCTGGAAGCGGCTGCACGAGTGTAACCGCCACTATCTTGTGAATTATGTTGTACTTAACATGGGCAATTTTTTTTGAAGTTGCACGGTTTCAGAACAATTTCCCCCAATAAATCACATTGTGCAGCAATGAGACAAATGGATTTTGTCGGTCGCTTGCGTACATCCATTTTTTTTTTTAAAAGCGTCGATGTTTGCCGTCCGATGGCTCTGATGTGTTGCAAATTCAAGCTTGCATTATGATTTTAAACATGAAGTGAAATTATCTGCGCATCCACTGCTCCGTGGTGTCTAATGAGTGAGTTTGGCTCGGCAAAACACTGGAACGAAACCTGAAAAATGCATAGTGTGCCTGCAGGCCTAATTTCTCTATCATCTAATGGTCATGGGCATGGACTAGCTGCACTTGTTACTTAATTCATTAGATAACCTGGGAGCACCATGCTGCTTCTCAGCTCAAACATACACATTCTGAAAGCTGTTTTAACTTGTTGTACTTAGAATACCAATCCCTGCCCTATGCAATTCTCATTTTAGTCACTGAGATATGACATGAAAATACAGGAGAACTCCAAAGAGAGTTTTGAAAAAAGGTCAAGCTGACAAAAAAGCGATAACATGGGAAACTATTTTAAACTTTGTTATTTCAAATTTATTACAAAACAGCTAGTAAAGTGGCCAGTACGGCCCTGAGCGACGTCAATTTATAGCTGTCTTTCAACAATTTAGGCAAGACAAATACAGTCTATTCGACTTTCCAAAGTGTGCCCAGAGTTTGAATAAATCATTAGGCATTAAATGTTAAATAAAACAGAGAAAGGAATGGTGAATAATTCATTTCAAATAGGTAGTGAAAAAGTAAACAGGCTGCAGCCAGTGCAATTATTCATTAATATCTATTAAAATCAGACCAGTTAACAAACAGATCTACTTCTGCACTCTCAAAACTTCCCTCACTGCACATTCTGTTGTCTGATTTTTCTGGAGGATTCAACGGCACATTTAGACTCTGCCCTTCGGGTACAGACTGTTCAGTTTTTTTTTCGTGATGTCACTAGTGAAGGTTGAACACATTTTGGTTTCAGTCTGGTCACTTACCAGCTGTTTCAGAAGCAATGGAAGTAATGCTGCCTTCAAATGGTTTACTGTGTTCACAACAAGAGTCCATTTGAACGTCCCCTTCTTGTTATTGTGGTAATCCAATGGTCGCGGCGCTCACCACCTCGGACCATGACATTGTCTGAAAGATGAGAGTTCAGGAGTTGAAACATGTCTACTGATGTTTTCAGACACCACTGGAGTACATTTTTCATTGGATAAGTGAATCTGTTGTAATTAAGGTAAATGGACTGCATTCATATAACGCTTTTTTAAGTCTGACCGACCATTCAAAGCACTTTACAGTACAGTTAACATTCACCCATTCACACAGACATTCGTACAGCGCTTCTATATCCAGCAAGTTGTCTATCAGTCATGCATCTCATTACCACGCTGCCGCCACAGCCGCCAGGGTCAATAAGGAGTTCCGAGTCTTGCCCAAGGACACTTCGGCATGTGGAGTGGACGGGCCGGAAATCGGATCACTGAGCCACAGCCGCGAGCAAGAGTTTACAGAGAGTTTGTCTTTTTAATTTGATGATTTTATAATACGTTGGAGGAGAACTTTAATGTGCCAAACGGCTTCATCTTTTCCATGTCTTTATGCCTTGTCTGAAGTGTTAGCCTCTGAGGCACCATGTTTTTCATTGCCAAGAAGCGGTGTTCTCATAACTTAACCACTTGAACGCCAAGCACATACCTGGTATACGACTTCCCATGTCATAACCACAAGCTCACAAGGTTCCATTCGAAAGCAGCATAGCACCACTGTATCACACCTGTAACATTTGCACATTGCGAAGCTCTACTGTTCTCTTTCTCTATGTTGATAATGAACAATTGTCAATTTTGTGTCAATCAGAAGTTTCCCTCCAATAAATATTCTTCATTACCATTCATTTTCAGGAGCATTACCAGCCTTTTAAAACCTCTGCACACCCACAGGCCACCCGCACAGGTGTTTTCAGAGTGAACCTCTTCTCAAGACGACGTGGGTGTGGACAAATTGTGTGACTGATAGCTCCACTCTCATGACAATTTTGTAGCACCCATTTGAGTGGGATGAATGGCTGTCCTGTTATCATTCTTAACGTTTTTGGACATTATAAATTCCAATAATAGATCCACCCATTTTTTTACGTGACCAAGTCTAATCAGCCAGAGTATAAATCATATGTGTGTGTGTTTGTGTGTGTGTGTGTGTGTGTGTGTGTGTGTGTGAGTGCGAAGGCATTAAGCTTTGGATACTCTGCTGTAAGCTTTCAAGCTAATGACTTTAATTTACTGCACACTTATTGGAAAGTTATTTGAAATCCGAGAAAGTCTGGCTAGCTTAGCATGAAGACTGGAAACAGGGGTCGCTGTTTGGTGGCCTTTTTTTTAAATTTTTTTGACCAAACAGAGCCTTGGCTTGGCTTTGCTAGCCAACGTCGCAAAATATTGATTTATTCCTATGCAAAAGAGCCTGTTTGTCATGCAGTTGAAATTACATTTTAATTTTCATTGACTTATTTAAGGCGACGCGGTGTTGCAGTGGTTGGCACCGAGACCTCACAGCAAGAAGGTTCGGCCCGACCGACCAATTAGGGCCTTTCTGTGTGAAGTCTGCATGTTCTCCCTGTGTATGCGTGGGTTTTTGCGGGGTCACTCCGGCCTCCTCCCACAGTCCAAAGACATGCTGATGGGGGTTAATTGGAGACTCTAAATTGACCATGGGATGTGGATGTGAGTGTGAATGGTTGTTTGTGTCTGGATGTTGGCCCTGCGATATGTTTGGCGACCTGTCTAGGGTGAAGCACGCCTCTCTCCCGGAGTCAGCTGGGATTGGCTGGCAAAAAGGATAAAGCGGCACAGAAAATGGATGGATGCATTCACTTATTCAAATCTCAGTAATGTTTTGTTAATTTGATGGAATCGTTTCAAGGCCTACAATTTATCATTGTCATTCCCACTGCCAAGGCATTCACTCTCTCTACGGTGTCACTAACCCTATAAGAATCTAAGCAGTCTGGTTTAACTGGATAGTTGTTGTATCCTGTGATGTACAAAGGCTAAAGTAAGACAGACACAGACACACACACACACACACACACATACACACACACACATGCACACAGCACAACTGTATCATAATGTATTGTATTTATTCGTATTGTATCACATTGTTACTGTAATGCCACTACTCTTGGCAGGAACTCGAGTTGTAACCAATTACTTTTTTCAAAGTAATTACAAATACTGAAATCTAAACGGGCTTGTTACTTTTGTCTTCTGTAAAATTGACCAGTGCAGACTATTGCATACGAATGCAGCTCACCTGATTTTACCGCGTTGCAAATCGGTGAATCAGTCAGTCCGAGTAATTTTAAATTTTTAGCAAAAGAAAATTCCAGGAAATATGGACATCATTTTCCCTCCACCAGGTCAAGACCCAAAAAATAGTGGTGAGTTTTATTCAATGTGCTAGTGTGAGGATTTTCTCCACATCAAAGAATAGTAATTCTAATCTGCTGAAGTATCTGGTTGAAGTCTGAGAAACGGTGGTTATTTCATTTCACACTGCCCAAACAGTATTACTGACTTAGTGCTTGATTTGAAGGTCTACAATAAATAGGAATGTCAAAACACTACTGCCCTACGACTTATTACATCATAGTCATAATGGAAACAATAGATAGAATTTGACAGCTGTCTTGTTCCTCACTGTGGCAACAGTAGAACAATATAGCTTTGTCTATCATTAGGAGAACTTAAGCAATCAGTTAATTTCCTAGTAACTAATCAATTTTCTATGTGGTAAGTGGTAACTCAGTTACTTGTCAAAGTTACTGACTCCCTAACACACGATTGGGTTATTTTCTTGAAATTCGCAATTAAATTATACCTGTTGCTAATAGATGTGTCTCTAATCATTCAAAATGTTGTCTTTTGGACAGAAAGGATCCAAAGTGAGGCACAATTCAGCAACTGGAGAGCTGCAGAGACTGAGCAAGGGGAAACCAGTAGGGACACAGATGCTCAGCGGACCAGAGAGTGTGACAGATCCTCTCCCCCTCTGTTCTCTTTGAAAATGTACCTGAGGAGATCTTCCTCCACAGCATCTCCCTCCACAGACTCTCTGTCTTCTTCCCAGCCGAGCAGCATGGGAGGTCAGTGACACCAGCACTTATTCACCCCCTGCACCTGATGCCTAACTTGCACACACAGCTGCCAAACCCCGAACAGATAAACGCTCATGGAAATCCCCTCAGGAAAAACCCATCTCGTGTTGAATCCTCAGTAACACTGGTGGTTTTCTACCAATGAAATAAACGCTAATTAATATGCAGCATACTAATGCCATAGACCAAAGACAAGATAAAAAGTTTTGACAAATTGCAAGCTTTATGCCTCAGCGTGCTGTGAGAATGCTTAAAAACAGTTCATATGATCAATTATGAAAATTCGTGAATAATTTAGAGACTGAAACTACAGCAAAAATAGAAAGACTAATGCGAAAAAAAAGGCCACCAGAGTAGACTTGCTACTGTACATGCAGCAGCATAAGTGATTACACTGCAGACTGTTTGTTCTCATGCACTTGTATTAAATTAAATATTAAAAAAGTCATTATGAAATATCTCATTTTAATTAAAGAGATGGTTCAACATTTTAGGAAATACCTATACCTTATTCGCTTTTCTTTTTTTCAAGAGATGAGAAATGTAATGTCATTCTCGTGGGCCTTTATTTCAGCGTTATAAAGGCTAGCCTAGCTTAGCATAAAAACTATAGCCTTGAATTTCCATTTAATTTGAAACAACACAATGCATCAGCCATAGATGATTATAGACCTGCTGCTTTGTTCTGCACTTAAAAAATTGTGCTTGGCTGCAAGAGAATGAATTCAGTTGTCAACGTCTTCTCACTTGATTATCACATCCACTAATGAGGTTATGATTTTGGTTTTCCAGTCGGAATGAAACCTCAATAACTACTAATTATATTTCTATATTTGGGCCGAGCCAATCCATTTCAGCCCTGGTGCAGATAGCTCCACATTTACAAATCACAAAATGATGTTTTTATCAACATCTACAGCATACTAAGCTATATCTTCTCTAGATTCTTTGCAACAACAAGTCAAAGGGGCCTCTCCTAACATGCCTTGTGTGTGAGTAACTGTCTGCTCATGGTCAGTGTCATCTGATGATCTCACATTTCATAGCACCCGTGGGGGCACCATTTGGCAACGGCTGCTGGGAAGACACACAGCATTGTTTGACTGCGACCGCACCACAAGTTGGAAATGCTCCTGGCAAAGTACACAAGAGAGACTTTGAGTAATTGATTTCGTCTCCAAACAGCTTCCTTGCTTGTCTCTCTGTGAGGGCGTGAGGCATGATTTTTCTAAATTATGCATGTAAAACGGAAGCAAAAGGAGGCTTTTAAAATGTTAAAAGATATAAGTGAAGACAAGTTGCTCTTGTAGCAACACAAATGATTCATGTCCCCAAGACGTGGTCTAAACATCAGAGATTATTTCATAGAGGTCATTGCAAAAGTGTGAAGGGGTAATAAGCTTTTATTAACCTTAATGATGAACAGTGAACTTCCTTTCCTTCCCTTCCGACTGGGTGTGTCTCCCTCAGTTGACTGTGCAGGATTTGTCCTGAACTGCCTCTTCTGCCGCTTCCACGAGCTGATGCGCATGCTCCCTGACTCCTGTGAGAGAGTTGCCAGTAACTGCTGCCCCAACTACAAACAAGTCGTCGCGACGGCGGAGCCTATCGCCGGCAGTGACGATGACTCTTGCATTGACTTGGACTGTGGAGGTCTATTCAGTTCCTGTCAAGACGGAAACGATTGTCTGGAGCTGGCCATGGAGGTTTCGGAGATATGCTACCACTAGTAGGAAAGCCATACTAATCACCACACGCAACTTGATAATCGAAGACCGTCTCTTGTAAAGTGGAGGATTTCTACGGGCTAGAACACAAATCAATACGCTGAAAGTAACATTAAAGCTGTTCCATGTGACGTTTGTGATATTAAAATGACAATAAATATATACACTACGCACCTGTGTATGCATGTGATCATGCATTTATACAGTATGTCTCCTGAATGTATGAAATAGATCCTTTTCATCTCAAACATTATGACTTATGATGGCAGGGAAAGCCAGGTGGACCCAAAGATTAACAATGAATCAGTTCTATGTTTTTGTTTTAATGCAAAATACTGCATCTATGTTTACTGCTTCCTTTTCAGCGCATATTAATTTGACCTCAATTCTATGTGATTTTAAAAATCAAACCTAAATCAACATGAATGTTGGGATATGGAAAGTTATGGGTATTAATACCGTCACGTTTTTTTCTGAAACAATAGTCAATACAAGTCATTTGACAGATGCTTTTGTCCATATTGATTTACAATAAGTGCAACATAGGCAATTGTTGTCCTCTTCGTCAACATAGGTGAACTACGCTGGATAATAATGACACCATGCCATTCGATGATTAATGATTGGAGGCTCTGTAGGTGTGACACCACAGAGTAAAACAGTGCAGATAAGGACGTTTGCTGCCATTTAAAAACAGAGATTTCTACAAAAAATCTTGTCCCTCATGAGGCCGTTAATGCTACATTGACACAATGGACGTATGGACGGAACAGTAAAAAAAACGGTGTTATTCCAACGTGTAAGCTCTATTGCTTACCACTGGATAGTTTGCTGCTGATTGCTGCATATGAATCGCCCAACTGTCATTGTAAAAAGAAAATAAATATCCCTGACATCCTACTGCCAATTGGTTGCTACAAAAACTCAGATCACGGCTGTAACCGTCACACTACTGTAGACACTGACTGTATAAATAGCCCAACAGTCTGAGGTAAGTTGACTTTGAACTGTACTGTATAAAATCACGACGCGGCAAGGCAGCAGTGTTACCACAAACAATGCGCTGGCCTCCAGGCCTGTGGATTCCAACGCTGCTCCGTTGATGCTGACACACCAACAAGCGCTCCAGCTGCAACGCTTTTTCCGAAGTGTCGGGGGAAAAAAAGAACCTTTTTGAAGCCTGTCCCCTGTTGAGCCTGCCTATTTCAGTTCAAGTGCCACTGGAAACACAGGAGCTGTTGGATGTGCCATTTGTAAGACACTCGTCCTTGACGCTCCCCTCAACCTCTGTTCTCAAAGACAGTTCTCTGAAGTGGCAGACGACTGTTTGGACCACTTCAGTCTGAAATATGTCCTTGTCACATAATGGGAGATGGACGCAGGAGCCCCGGCTGCCGTGTCAGTGTTCGAACGGGCAACACGGCACAACACAACACAACGTCGTTCTTAAGCCCCATCAGTTTTCGCAGAAAGGTCAGTGTGGGAGCGGAGGTGCACAACTCCGTGTTACCGGATCATGTTCAATTACCAAACATTTGTTTTCTGCTATTACATGTAAAGACGGTGAGAGTGGTGTCCCTCTACAAACACAGAGACTATTATTGTGCAGTTGTCAGAAGCACTGCCATCTCATGTTGATACAGTAATATACCCTGTGGTAAAGGTGTTGTATTAGTACAGTCCTGCAATGCATGGCAAGTTTCATAATTCAGTATTCTTTTTACGGAATATGTTCCGTGAGCTGTCCTTGTGTCCATCATGTGTTCCAACTCTGTTGCTCATTAGAGATTTGTTGCCCTCAAACTGATCAGTTAATACTTTTAGTCATTTCTCCTTTAGTTTTTTACTAATATATTGATATTTCAAAAAATGTGGCAGTTGTGCTGTTGCAATCTACTGTATTGTTTTTGGATTAGTGTATTTTGAACACAAAGATCTTCCCCAGCTTTGTTTTCCTAACAAATGTAATCTGACAATATACCAAATATACTGTAGGTTACATTTCTTTGCCCTGTTTTGCCAAAAGAAAAGCATGTCACCATGAAGCAGCCTTTTTTTTTTTTTTTTTACTATAAAATCAATTTTTATATTCTCTTGGTTGCGCCTCATTTCTTTTCCTGTGCTTGTTCGGTTATTTTATATAAAGCAACAACTAAAAAGTCTGTCTCAGTCCTTATAGACCCGGTTGCTATGTATTTAGCAAAATACCAATGTAATGTGTCTTTATTCTGCATACAGTACAAGGCATATACAACACTTTCACTTTAGATTTAACAACTCTGCAGATCCCCTCGGCTCTGTGGAACATTTGAGCATCTTCCAGCAACTATTTTATAAATTACACAGCAAAGAAAACATTTGATTTGCATATTCATGTACTTGATAGTTTGACTAAGATGATAGTGTATTGAAAAAATCACAGCTATAATAAGTAAAATCCTACTTAGACCTTAATACATTACTGTTGTTACAACAGTGATAACAGCAGCAATGATAGCTGCACCAATTAATTTTAAGTAATAATGGCAATAATAATGGTGTTATAATTATGGTTAATATAATGGGTGATGGTTCAGGACTCGACTCAC
Source organism: Scophthalmus maximus (assembly GCF_022379125.1). Classification (NCBI taxonomy): domain Eukaryota; kingdom Metazoa; phylum Chordata; class Actinopteri; order Pleuronectiformes; family Scophthalmidae; genus Scophthalmus; species Scophthalmus maximus. The sequence goes on along the minus strand of NC_061520.1, from coordinate 21,682,999 downwards.
CTGAGCACCTTTAACTATAGGCTTTGTCAGAGAGGAAAGTTTTAAGTCTAACCTTAAAGGTTAGAGCGTGTTTCTGCCTCCCGGACACAAACTGGGAGCTGGCTCCACAGGTGAGGAGCCTGGTGGCTGAAGGCTCTGCCTCCAATTCTGCTCTTAGAAACTCTAGGCGCCGCAAGTAAGCCTGCATTATGAGAGCTAAGTGATCCATCGGGACGATACCCGCTCCTAAAGATATAATGGGGCTGGGTCATTAAGGGCTTTGTACAGATTGTACAGGGAGCCGATGCAGAGAAGCGAACACAGGAGAAATATGATCTGTTCTTCTAGTTCCTGTCAGTCGCTACAGGATTTTGGATCAACTGACGGTTGTTAAAGGACTTTATGGGCGACCCTGACAATAAACAATTACAGTTGTCCAGTATAGAAGCAACCAATGCATGGACTGTTTTTCATGATGACTGCATCATTGTGAGACAGGATGTTTCTAATTTTCATAACACTGCACAGGTGGAGTAAGGCTGTCCTGGAGACAGCTGATGTCAATATACAGTATGTGGACTTAAGAGGAGAGAAAGGGATCAGGGTTAGAAGCCAACTTGTTCCCAAAGGTCAAAAATTGGTCAAGTATCCCTGCATCCGGTCAGCATCATGACATTTATCCTGTGGCTGATCCCAGGTTCTGATTCTAAAAGACATATTTCAGTGTGCTGTCTTGCTAAAGTCAGTCATGACAGTCAAATAAATAATAAATATATATATATATATATATATATATATATATATATATATATATATATATATATATATATATATATATATATATATATTATTTTTTTTTAAGACATGGTTGATTATCACCAAAACTTATACAAATAAATAAAAACCTCTCAGTTTGACAATTATGGCTTACAGGAAATAAATAACCTTTCAAAAGGAGTTTTGTCCAAAACAATGCTGGTTTCCATTTAGAAAGTTTTTCAGATTCAACAGCAGGATCACTCGTGGTCCAAACACAGTCTCACATGTTCCCTCCACACTCACCATGGCAATAAATCCCCCCCCCCCCCCCCCCCCCCCCTCTCTCTCTCTCCAATGAATCTGCACATCCATCTCTGAACGCTGTGCAATGCTGGTTTGATTTAACCAACGTTTGGAGACGATGGAACCAAACTGAAATTTGTCATGTGCTCTGTTATGCAAAAACATGTTGCATATTTTATATTTGAAACAAGCACTGTCATTCATGTTAATGTATGGGGTTTTCGGGCACCTGTAGACATCATGTTTAATTGCCTATATCAATTGCTAGGGTTTTAATCCGTCCAGAGTTAAGTCATGCCACAGCAGGTGTTAGACTAGAGAAGACTTTTAGTCTTCAGTCCAAAAACACTTTGGACTAAAGAGACTAAACCGTCACGGGACTGATAAGGAAATTTATGTTGCTGCCTTCTGTCAGCTGAAACTTGAGCATATGGCCAGAGATATATTTGCTTATTGGCCACGTGTTCCCGTAGACAACCAGATGCATCGCGAGCATAATTGATTACGTACTTGCTGTTGACTATGTGTGTATCATGCACAGACCATATAGAACTTCTGGATTTGCATCCTGCAAATTAAAAAACATGGCGACACTGGCAGAGGTTGGCTCTGAGAGAGGCCAACAAGACGACAAGACTGAGGTCGTTCACTGGTTCACTCCTTGCGCATGCGTGTTGTCACCTCTCCTGGAATCAACATCTCGTGTTTTCCGTTGATTTTACACCGATGCACCAGACAGACGCAGGATATGTGAGGTAGCCTTATACGTAAGCTCACACATGGTGAAAAGACATTCATCGTCAGAGGACGAGTGTAGAGGTGTTAGGAAAGACAAAACCTGGAATCCTCCGGTGTTTTGACAATACAAAAAATACAATACTTTACAGTTAGTGACGTCTCCCGTCCACAATGTCTGTTACTAACCAGTGAGCATGTTGGCAGATTTATAATGGTATGGAAGGTGAAAGCAATTGATTTTCTGTTTGATGAAAGGTTGATTCTCCACTTCTCACAGTATATGTGAGAAGGACTGAAGTTATTTCTCAAGGCATATAATTAATGGTGACAAATATTTCTCCATATTGTTTTGGATTTTTTATTGGTCATAATTACTATTATTATTATCATTATTATTATAAGAGATAGGTCCGTTTTAAGAGACAGAGATTTGCATTAACATTGATCTATAGAAACTGACTCTCTATAGGCTCTGGGTATTTTATAGGCCTTGTATGAAGTTGTATGAAAACTGCATGTGTATTTTTAGACGGAGTTACTCCTCTGGCATGAATTATGTGCTAAACTGACTGTGTTTGACCTCCTAAGAGCTCCACAGGAGCTCAGAAAGCAGCACACAGACAAAAAATAAATAAATGTGGATACTGCACAAGCTGTGCAAAATTGTATATTGTGGGTTACCTCTACAGGGAACACTGCTTGTGACCAATTTTCTCATTACCTGGTGTAGCACAATTACAAAGCTGAGTGCTCTAGCTGATACTGCTCCATAAAACCTATTGGTGGTCCTTTGTGGTTTTTTCGAACATAAAGTGTGCCTGCATAAACAGATGCCAGCTTTAAAGCGAAAACATCTGCACATCTTAAACTCACTGGATCTCTTTCAAATTACCTGATGGCGTTGGGAGTCGCACGGGCTTCCAAAACGAATGTTGGTTGGGTTTTTTTTTAATAACATCCAAATGGCCTGTCCTTTACTGGCCAGGTTCAAATGCTGGCCCATCCCGGCTGAGCGGATGTGGACAAGGTCAGGCGGTTTTTCACTGCCGCACAACACATGCATGCACAGTAATGGCTGCTCAGCGGATAGCGGTAACCCATTGGCTTGCAGGCTCCTCCTCCGGTTTACAGCTTAATTCAAAACACTTGCAGCGAGGGGTCAAAAGCGAAAGAGTGATATTGAAATGATTAAAACGTGAAATGCGCTGCAGCAAGCGGAATGCTTCCAAACGCTGCACGCCACGCGGCTGTTGTGTTCCGCGACACAAGACTTGCATTAACAAAGTGATCTAATCGCGTGCGGCCACGCTATGTTTACACGCATCTCTGCTCACTAATCGGATATGAGGTTTCTTCAGAGTTCAGGCCCTGATCGCTTCATTAGTGTGAAGCTGCTCTTCCTCCAGAGCTCACAGCGCTAATGCCGTCTCCCTTCAGACACAGTGCTGCAGCCCAGAGTGGCCTCCCGAGGAAGCAGCACCATTAAATATTAATGCCATGTGTTTAGAGGGTTTTTATTTCAAACAGCGGGTTTGTCAGCATCTTACGGAGTGTTCCTCGAGATTAAGTCCATGTGGAAAACGGGGGGGTCCCAAAGCTTAATGTAGCATTGTGCCTTCAGAATAATTTAGGTCTGTTTTTCTAATGGTCTTTCTGTGTCAATATTGCCGACACATTCAATGTGATTTTCTTTAAGTAAATTGAGCATTTGTAAGTGCCTGAGCGCAGTGCTCTCGGCAACTCGCCGTGCAGTGTCGCTGTCACGAGGTGAAGAATGTTTTTGGGGCGCAATTGAGCTGACGTCATTTCAAATATTTGATGCATGTGTTTCTCATAAGCCTCTTTTGCAGTTACACCCCGGATGCAGGGCACTTTTAGAGCAAAATAGAACGGTGGCTAAGGAAACAACATTCATCCCCCGCAAAACTATGACGTAAGAGGGCAGTAAAATATTACAAAATATGGATCATAATTAAGTTGTGTCCATTTTAGTTTTATCGCTGGAGTTCTTCATCTGTGAGTACAACAGGACATGCCTAAAATTATTAAAAACCTGTCAAGAAATTTGTCATCTGTCCTCATTTTTTTTTTTTTTTGTCATTTATTATATTGTCCTAGTTTACATGCCAATTTCACAATTACCCCCCTCAAATGAACCTGACCTCACTCTCATATAGGCAAGTGGTGTGTGTGTGTGCGAGCATCATCCTCAATTAGGTCAGGGGCGTTAATAGTACAGTGGAGAAACGAAACACTCCCCATAACATCCTCCAGGAATTGCGCCTGACACTACTGACTCTCTTGAATCTATATTTGGGCCACGCGCGTGGATGTGTGTCACCCAAGACTACCCCGCCTCATCTCTCCGCCGCGGAAAGTGAAGTGAGTTGTGTGCCCATGGGCGGAGATTGTCAAGACACAAAGGGAGCTCCCAGCAGGCAGCGCAAAAAAGCAGGCTCTGGGCAGGTTTTTATGATACCTTTCAATCAGCCGATGATTCCCAGATGAAATGACAGGTGATTTGACTCAGCCTCCAATTAATGACCTCATTTGAACAATTAAGAGCGCGGGAGGAAAGGGAGGAAAGGGAAAGCCCTGCGAAAAGACGGAGAAGAGGGCCGAGAGTCGAACGTGACTGAAGCCTTGGTGTCTCCGGCTCAGGTGACCTCTCCCTGCTTTAACCAGGTGGCATCCTGCAGGAAGAGTACACACTGGTGAGGAGTTGGCATGGGGATGGAAAGGAGAGAGGGAGGAGGAGGAAGAGGAGGAGGAGGAGGAGGGTGCGGCTCGGATGGGCCGAGGGGGTGACAGGAGGGTGGCAAGGGAATGATGGAGTGCATCAAGCTGTATGACCCAGCCTCCTCCTCCCCCTCCTCCTTCCATCCTCTCCTGCCCCCACCCCCCACAGCAGAGAGGAAATTAAAGAGCTGTGTAGCAGGAGGAGAAGAGGGGAGGAGGGTGGTGATTTAGAGCGTGGCGCAGGGGGATGGGGACCTGGCGCATTGGAGTTAATTACTGAATAATGAGGAACAATTTATTGTGTTCTTGTTAGAGACATCAAAAATGCTGCTGGATACTGCCGATGGAGACGAGCACGCCTCTCTCACTCCTTGTGCATTGGGTAAAATGTGGCGTTTAACACCGAGTCATTAACGGGCCCCCTGCCTTTGTCTTACCTTATAAAGTGAGGGTGTCGCATGTCTTCTGGGCTGATGGGGGCACAGAAATACTTACACTTCCCTCCAGGCCTTTAGTGTTTAAACTAAAAAACCTACTCACAATGGATCTCTCTTTGTTTTGTCTTATCCTTGTACTGATGAGGTGTGTGAGCATGATCGCAAAAGAAAATAGGCTTTTGATTCGTAGCTTTTCGCCAGTCTAGCTCCACCAGTTGGTTGGCATGATTAACAAATCAGCCAAAGAACTGTTTTCATCTGACATATGCTTCCTTGGCTTCCACGTGGCATGAACTGAGTTGGTTTTGCTGTTGTTGTTTTTTTCATGTTACATGTAACCCCTAATGCAGTTAGTTAGTAATGTTGCGTTAAATACATTATGGATTTGGGTCAGCGTCTGGAATTTGGGACAGTTCGGCACCAACTATATCGCTTGCTGTCAGAAACTGAAACCCTGGGGTTAACAATCACTTTATCAAGACACAAATTGTATTTGTTCACATGAAACTCTACATAGTCCATATCTGTAATATTCACCAAATTTAAGGGGCATTTCTATGAATTTGGGGGCAGAGCTTCTGAACGAGCACTGAATTTGTTGAGCTGGTGAGTTCAAATATCGTACTCCAAAACATCGTTGTCCATCTTTATAGGCCAATATAAAACAGGAATATTTAACATCTAATCATGCTTTTTTCTTAATTATCATAAACATTGACAACGTTGAGGCCAAGGCTGTTCCAAGGCTGGATCGGTGATTATTAGCTTAGTTAAAATGTCAGTGGGACTGTGAATCAGTTTTTCTTCCCAATAATTTCAGCAAAATAATTTTTGTTCTCTATTGCCAATTTGACATATGGCCGTGGCTAAAGTTTGACGGGCCTGTCGTGTCTAGCTCATTTTGTTAAGGTAAGATCAGACAACTGCTGTTTGTGGGAGGGGTCTGGCGACAGTAAAAGTCAGATATTTCGCTTTTTCACTGTCTCACTGCAGTCACTCTTACTGTACAGACACTGTGTAACCCCCAGAGCATTTGTATTGTTCGCATTATTCATCCACGACTAACAGACTGCTCATGCAGGATTTAAAACCTTGTTACAGTTTTCAAATATGCATCCCTGCTGCGGGAATTTCCTGCCAATAATTATTTCACCGTCACTGTAAACATGACACTTCCTCTATGATGTTTACTGTGTTCCTTGTCGAAGACTGCATGAGTATGAATTCATTTATTTGGCAGGAAAGGGGAAAAAAGTGGCATCGAATGCAACTTGACTTCATTCTCCACCACGGCGAGACAAACTCTCTCCTCTCTTAAGAGCAAAGTGTCAGCCTTGCTATCAGTCCTTCGCAGCGTGTGAAGTATCCCAACGCTTTGATGTGTTAAATATGAAATCTGACCATAGAACAAAGCAGCTGTCAGCAAACGGCACGTTGTCAGAATCAATCCGTGCCAATTATTATTGAATTTCTGTCATACGTGTGCAGACACCGAGGTGTGTTGCAGTATGGCAGTGCTAACAAAGACTTCAGACGGCGTTCAGAGAATAAACACCACAGGCTTCAGGTTGTCTCCATCGAAAGACTGCTGATGATCGTCCGCTAAAACACGCTCCAAGATGCACCTTTTGTCCAAGCTGCCTTTGAGCTGAGGTTACACGGTCTTGCCGCAACGCCGTCGGAAGTGTAAGGGGCCCAACGCTGCATTGTGACCTAGAGGATATGACTTTAACTTTGTCAAAGGTTCTCCGCATTAACAGCAACACAATCACTGGATCACAAATCACACACTGTAAGTTATGAGAGTTACATGCTGTGTCTCTCGTGACATTGAGGGGGGGGGCGAGAAGGTGCTTGCTGAGTGTGTAGCCATGCTGCGTTGCCCAAATAGATACGTTCCATCCCGAGAGTGATGCAGCCTTTGGAATGATCCCGCTAGACAGATGAGTGCTACTTGAATGTTAATGAGGGCTCCTTTAGACACGCATAAATTAAATGATTAGATGTCTGCAATCATGCAAGGTCCTTAGGTGTCCCCTATTTATGGCATTTGAAATGTAGCTGCCTTTATTTACGACGCGTCTCCCCTGCACGGGCTTCGCCACCTGAGCAGCCTAACGCTTTCAAAAGACGAGTTTTTTAATGACCCGCAAATGAATCACTCTGGCAGAATCGTAAGAGAAGCGGAGCCCTCCCCCTTTATCTGAAAACAAAAAGGGAAATTGTGCCATCCACTGAAAAAGCTCGCAGTTGTCTGGAGCAGAATACAGAGAGCGAAGGCTGCAGTAAAACATATTTGTTCCAGAGATGCTGCTTCCTGGAAAACACTGTCGAGCTCCGCAGAGGGGCCTCGGAGGACCGCACAGTCTCCGAGCGCGGTCACCTAGCGATGAATCTTCCTCCTCCTTTGGTTCACACGCTTCTCATTGTCGTCTTCCAGTTGCAACAACAGCTATTTTCATCTTCATGATTGCATTAATTACAGCATAACTCATGTCTCTTGGCTCCGGTCGCGTTTTCCCCATAGGAAACAGCGTGTCAAGCCTTCCACAAAGGAAGGGAACAGTACATATACTCAGTTGGCACTTCATTAATCAACATAAGAAATCAGCACGGCTTGACACTTTTTCTAGCGCCGTCTGATTCTACCACTGGAGCTGTACTGCATTTCCTCTTAATAATGTCATTTAATTCTATCCTGAAGATCTGAATGGGATTTAAGCTCATTAATGTAATAATCCGAGATGCAGCCATATACAGTAAATCCAAGTAGCTCAGTATGTAGACATAAAGCCTCATGATGGACAGGCAGTAAGTGATAGCTTCTCTATTGACCCATTGGGCACATCTTAAGGACTTCTTAAGGTCCCAAGCAGAAACCCTGGGTGCACAGTCGGCAATTATAAGAAGCCCCTAACGGTCTTCCATTCTCAGGCCAGAGCAAGGGTCTTTGTGTTTCTGTGGTGAGGGAGAGCGAGCGAGAGAGAGGGAGGAAGAGAGAAATTTCTCTTTAGATTTTTCGCTATTTCCCCCCTCTATTTATTAGGGTAATGAATTTCCGACTGCAGTGCCAGTTCCACTGAGCCTGCTTCTCGGCCTAATTCTCTGTAACATTTCCTCATTGCCGCTGGGGAACATTATATGAAGGCAGGGCTTACAATACCATCAATATGCCCAAGACGACAATCGGACGTCTCATAGATATTAATGGAAGTGCAAATTAAATCAAAGTTGGAGTGCAGCTATCGGGGCTATGATCAATGCCTTTTGCACAGTCAGATTTAATATGGGGTTTGTAATTTGAGTATCCAAACAAAATGTGCATCTTAATGGGAAAGATGAAAGTAATCCCACATGGGGAGGAAATAATACATTAGCTGCATTGTAATTAGAGGACTCGGAGTGCAATGTTTCCCTGGCTTGGTATTAATGTCGAATAAAAGCCTGATACATTTACGATGTGGATATGGGACGTGGACATTTGAATTGTTTTTAGATACCTCTTGAAGATACCTCTTGAGAGGTCACAGGAGGCATCTTTGACAAAAACAATCATGATCTTGTTAGGTCAATGTATTAGTATCGAACTGAATACAAACAACGCTGCTCCTTATCAGCGTTGTTTGTATTATAAATAAGGCAGCAGGATCACACCTGTGTTATTCCACTGATGGCAAATAATGGAAGAAAAATGCATCAAATGCGTGATTTTGAAAAATCCAATATTTTAAAGCCAAAAAAAATGAAAAAGGAAGAACCTAAGTATGCGAAACATGATTTTGGTGGAAGACAAAAGGAGTTCTTCATAAAGCCTGATTGTGCAAGTCACTTCAGAGACAGAACACAACATAATAATGCGGCTTGACACAGCCCTTCCACTTTTATTTATTGGCAATCCTTCTGAGTACACACAGCAGCCAGTTATAGTGACACCATGTAAAGTCAGCAGGAAGCATGAGGAGCGCAAACAGCAAAACAGCTTTCCAATGAATAACACATGAGGTATCAAACAGTGGTAGACGATGATCCAGAGCCTTCATCGAGTCAAGCGCAACACACACACACACACACACACACACACACTGAATCACGGGAGAACGCAACGAGCTCATCAAACTCGACGCAACGTCTCAAAATGAAATCAGATCAGAATGAAACGCATGTCAATAGTTGGTGTCAGTGTGCTTTAGTGTGAGAAAATGAACTTACATGCATAGACGTGAGCTTTGAGTCCATATGTTTTTTGTCTGGGCAATGTCATTTAGAGACTTTTTTGTCTGTAGCATTGAAACTAAGTGTTAATCAAATTGTGAAAGTATTCCTTAAAAGTACAGCACAGCATTTTGTGTCAAAAACGATTTCACTTCTGTTTTTTGTATCAGTGTATTAGAAAAAATTAACTTAGCTGGCATCTCTGAAGATACAGATACAGATAGAGATAGAGATAGAGAAGCAACCGCCTTTGTTTCTTTCTTTCATTCGAACGGACTTCAAATATGAGCTCCGACGGCTGACCGCTAAAAGTTCAACATACATTCTCAAATTGGCCGAGTTGGCTGCGACGAAGATCAGATTATCCATCAGGTAATTAGTCAAATTAAATTGTCTTGGGCCGTTAAGTTTGAAGTTCAGGCAGCGCCACTAGACCTTATTGGAAGACAAATGTTGACATTCTCCTTTTTGTGGGTTGCACGGTGCTACCTCTGATGATAGCATCGGGGGGCTCAACTCAATTTATAAGGTATAACATTTCATCTTCAAACGCCTCGCTGAGTGGGTATGTAACAGGACGCCATAATCCATCAATAAAAGTGTATTGATACTGCCAAGTGTTAATATGTCACCCATAAACCCTCGGGCATTCTTGTCACCGGGACACCGCCTGCTCAGCAGCACACGTGGCCTCACCGCGTTGTTCGGCATCGACCCGGGTCTCCCCTTGGACGGCTGCTGCGGTAAAAATGTCGCATGGCGTGGCCGAGTCGAGTGTTGATCAGAGCCGCTTCTAAGTGTGAAGACGCCGAGTGCCTTTTTCCTGCCGGAGAACTGTTTCGCACACCGGGCGCCTACGTACGATTGCACTGGAGGGTCCTGCCCTCCAGTGCAATGGCAGCAAAAGGAGGTCATAAATAATGGACTCAAGATCACTTACACCTCGTGGAGCAGGCCATGGTATTCCCGCGTATATCACATCTTTGTGCCGAAACGATAGATTCGGCTCTTTCAGCTGCAATTGTAAAGGAAAACAAGGCCCTCTGCATGAGGGCTTTGAGTTTAATACGGTGTGAAACATGATGGCGAAACAACAGTTTAGACGCTGTAACTGAACAACGGCGGGGAACAGCTGGAACCACGAGGACCGGGTAAAAAGGCTTTTGTTCTTTATAGACGTTGGGACACAGCAATCACTTTTATTTCCAGTAAATGTCAAAACTCACCACATTGTGTCCCGATGCCAGCTTTATTTGACTTAATATATGAATAAAGAACACTGAGGTTTGACTTCAGTAAAGATTTGGTCGGTAGATGCTGGTGTATATTCCACTATATGAACCGATGTAATAGATTCTTATTTGCACTTCATTTTCCCTTAACTGCAACAACTATTCAAATCTCCTCTTGGCAAAATAATGGCTATGATTACATGTTTAATGCATTTGATATGTAACTGTCCACTATCAAACCACATTTAATTGAAAAATATATTAGTATTTATTTAGCAGAATTGGAGAGGTGTTCTTATTTCATCACAATCCCCTCACATACACATAAGGCAGAGTTCACCGTTATTACCTTTAGATGATGGCAAATAATGTGATAACCTCTCGTAACTTTGTGTCCTTGTGTCAGTGCAGTCGCTGCCTGTCTTCATACTGCCCCTCAGTGGCAAGGCAAGGAACTTGCCTAAAAAAGAAAAGTTGCCTTCTTCTGAACAATCCTGCAAAAGTCTTGCACGCACACATAATGAGCCACGGTTTTGATATTTTACTATGAAACATGAGGATAAGAATCCCAATAATACTTATGCACCCATACAGCTGGAGATAAATAGCACAGAGCAGAGGAGCTGATCAGATCTCACTCCATATCTTAATGGGATCCTCTCACACGCCATCCCCATTAATGACCAATCCCCCAATTATGTAAATCAGCGAACGGTCACTAACGGTGAGAAATTGAAGTTGCCCACACAAACACCAACAGTGTCACATTGCAGAGGGCGCTAATTGGCCACTACTTTTCACATAATTGCAGTGACTGGGGTCATGTCCTCGGCTCACCTCTCCTTTAAGTATTGTTTCTCGGCACACAAACAGTTAATGGAGCAATTAAGATGGCACTCACAAGCACCACTTGTGGGGACCATTTGGCAAGAAAGAGCCTGCAGAGAGGCGGACTGGGATGCTGTAATCCTGCATATGGTGCACGCGAGTCCAGGGGGAGCGGTAAGTCAAGGTGCAGACAGTGCATAATACAACTCGCTCGCATCCTGTTCTGGTGTGTATGAAAACTGGCGGTCATCGCCGAACAAATCACGCAGCATTGGACACTTTAAAAGGCTAATAAACAAGGTTTTACTCCCGATGTCAATATATATACTGTAAAACATGCAGCATATGCTGCAGTGTACATGTGCAACTTTGTTTTTGTTAATGCCCAAACAAATGTGAAGTCAGCCATGTGCCTACATACATGTGCTCATGCAAACATGCCTCACCTTTAGTCATTTTTAAACAAAACTGTCATTCCTCCGTTATCATGTAAAGTAGCGTATGAAATTGTGCTATAACAAAAGACTGAACTCCAGTATGCTCTGCTTTTCGAGGAGTTTATTTCAGTGGCATTCAGTAGGGTTGCAAAACTGTGTTCAAGCAGCATTCAGTGTATAGAAATGTCGGAATACAGAATACACAGCAGAAAATTGGACACGTTATGATTTTACATTTAACTTTTGGACTTTTCTCAAACAAGTCAGCAAAATTCCACTGGACCAAGAAGACTGGTGGCTGTTATACCACCATAGTGTATCCATTTTTATTTTCAATTGAGTCATCCAGTAACATTTTTCCTTACAATTTTCTATGTTATTTTATTTTCACATCTATGGGTGTGGAATTAAATGCACGTGACTATGGAAAGCATTTAAACTACCACAGCTGTGCATGCCTCAAAGGGAGAATGTGAACGCCACCTATTTCTGAAACTAATCCCAGGAGAGGGAAGAGGAACAAAGTTTTCATCCCCCTCCTCTACCACAGACTTTGCCCACCCTCTATGACTAAGTTATGCCCTGTCATGTAGTCGGAGGCATCAGATGCCAAGTAGACCACTGCAGCTTGCAGGTCTGTCACTTGAGCCAGTCTACCAGCAGGGATATCTGACAGCCAGCGTTGCACCAGAGGCCTCAGACTCTCCGAGTGGATGAGAGGGGTGTCAACAATCCCCCTGAAAAGAGAGACAGAGGAATGAAATCAGAAGGCATCACAGTTCAGAGGCAGGGGTGACAGCGTTGTTTCGGAGCCACCACTTTGGTGACAAAAATAAACCCAATTATCCTTGGAAGAAAAGGCCGTGGCATGGCATCTCTGATATTTACCGTGGGACTGGTGACACTTAAATGACTGGCACATCTCAGGAGGAGCCCACTGGTGCAAGGGGGCATCTGGCATAATTTGCTCACAGCGTTAGGTTAACTACTTAGATGCAACTGCCTCATATTTCCTGATTGAAATGTGCTTGGACTACTTTGAGACGGAACTTAAGAAAGAATTCTTAGGAGACAATATTTGTGCCGCTTATAGTTTTGCGCTGCGTTGTCGTCTAACAGCCCCGTGTCACCACAAATGCAGTCCCCTCCACCTCCTCCGGTGAAATATCACAGGGCTTGCATTTGAATAAATATGTCAACACGCCCCCGCTTGTGCATAATATGAGAAGACTTCTGACTTTCTGCACAATCGACGTGACAGTGACTAAAAGCCGCAAGGCCTGAATCATTGTTCAATGTATGCCGGCGCCTTGATATGGAATTCCAACATTTGGCTAAATTAGCACTTCCAAGGAGCGTGTGACACCTTGGTTAACATATTCCACCTCAATTATATTTCTCTTCAGCCGCCCTGTTATCTGGAACCTTTCCTGGCAATCAGAGGTACTGTTTTCCCTCAGCCAATTTTCTAGATAATGCAGCTTATCACCACTGCGGCTAAAGTTGCCAATGGAATCAGGCTCCAGTCAACCCCGTGAGTGCTAATTGTGTCCCTTTTTTATGCATATTTACCGACTGTCACTTCAAAGAAATCAGCCGCCCATTGAGACAGCCCGTTCGCGGGGGGGAAGAGAGAATTGCTTCTTTGCAAATTAAAATTAGCAAACAAGCTGCCGATAAATACAGAAGAGCGCGCGTGCAAGGGCTTTGTTCTGGGGCTGTAACTGGGCCTGGCTCGCCTGGTGCCACCGGACGGATTTGCTCAGGGATGGCTGGGGCTAAGGGATGCTACACTTAACACACACAGACACACACACACACACACACACACCACACACACACAGCTCTTCCTGTGTTCTCCCCTTTTCTTCCCACTGCTCAGCTTCACAGACAAATAGATACAAACAAGAGCGCTATTGTTGCGGCGACACTTGGAGTGAGGTTGCAAATTTGATTCCCTAATTGAATAGAACAATTAGAGCAAGTGTTTGGTTGATTCATCCCTCAAGACGTCATCTAATTAAGCACTGATGCATTGTTTGAGGACTTAAATTAGTGCATCGCCTCTCAAATGGGGCTCTTCATGGGAAGGCAAACACACTAATCACCACTTCTTTTTGCAGCTCAATCCCCCAACACACACTCAAAGGGGGACCGCCGCGTTCGACACAAACACTTGCACGTGGGCGAGGAGAAGGCCAAGAATAGACGGCACTCACGGTGAGATGCAGTTGACGCGCACGCCGCGGTCAACCCATTCCGCGCCCAGGGTCTGAGTCAGTTTGACCACTCCGGCCTTGGATGTGTTGTAGGACAGCTGCTTCTGAGGATGAGGGACTGCAGGGGTAGAGGAAAAGAAAAATCAGTCACCCAAACAACGACGATCCATAAAGATAACATTTATTGCATCGTGTGCTTTTACTTGAATTCTCAGCTAATAATTAAAAATATTCTGTTTGTTTCATGTTTATACTCATGGGGAAAAAAAGAGAGGAACAACAGTTCCTTTCTCAAGGGGGGCTAACAGCCGATACATTTTATATTGCAGCTCATGCAGTTTCTTGTGAACACTACATAAAAGCTCTTCCATTAGCTGCTGGGAGGGATGGGGGGGGGGGGTGCTCTGGAGATGAAGCCATGTAAAATTAATTGCTTATAATGTCCAGTTATGCTCTGTCCTCAGCAACAAAGGCAGGGAGCCATTTGTTTGCCTTGACCATCACAGATGCTGCACACTGCATGGGATGCCGGGACAGGGGCTCATTTTCTACTGGTTGATTAATCATCGCGACGAAGCCTCCAAGTTACATACAACTTTAGTAGTTAACCCCATCACCTGCTGATCTGACTGCCAAATGGCTTCAGTGTGAGCCTGGGATGATAAATACCGGCCAGCTGCAAAGAGGCAGAGACCGGTCCGGGGGAGAAAAGGCTGGAACATCCTGCATACATTGCCGGGACAAAATGGGCAGGACAGAGGAAGGGGGCTGGAAAGTGCTGAAGAAATAAGATGTACACACTAGGACAAAGCCTCCGCCGCCGACCGAGTGTGCGGTTGAGTGGAATTGTGTACAGAGCGGAGAGATAGCAGGAGAAGGTAAGGTTGGGCTGGGCAGGGCCGGATAAGGGGAAGGCTAGGACCTCAGAGGAGCAGTGCGAGGAGGAGCAGAGCCCAGGGCTTACACGCAGATTGAAGGTGAAATCCGACTTATCAGGACAGGAAACACAGCTCAAAATGCCTAACAGCACTAATCCTCACTCAAGACCTGATGATACAGCCCCAAAATACCATTCAGAAAATGCCTTCATCCTTTAAATAAACCTGCATTGATGTTTTTCACCGTCTTAAAGAGCAGTAATCCCCAGAGAAGGGGAGAGGAGGTAGAAGGAGGGCATTCGCCAAAGCCCTCTTTAACATTCACCCTGCTACTTAAAGCCCATTTCAAGTTGAAGAAAATACACGGTCTTTATCAGGCACGCCTTTAAATTTAGAATATTTCTGAGCAGATAAGGAGATCAAATGATGCCACTCCTTTCCCATAGTGGGGCTAATGTGCGTGCCCAGGCTGCAGAGATCTGCAGGTATGTGTGTGTGTGTGTGTGTGTGTGTGTGTGTGCGGGAGTCACAAATCCCTCAGTAAGGTCATCATGTGTGTGTGACCATATCTACTTGAATATGTCCTGCCTTCCTGGGTGTCTTTGAGCGGTTGGCCATCATTCAGAGGAGAAAAATGGTTGCTGGTCAGAGTGTGAGTATGTGTGCGCGCGCGCGCTCCGACTAACACCGCCTCCACACACACACACACACACGCACACACACACACTCTATTCAGCAGATGGACAAAAAGCTGTCATTGTGCATTTTAATTGGGCATTTACGGCTGCTTTTTGGGCTTCCACTTGGCTAGAACAGGTCCCATCTGATTACACATTATGACAATATTACAACAGATGTCCAGACCAATAAAGTAAATTCCTGAAGGACTGCACGTAATGTGAGTAATTGATCATTTTTTTTAACGCCGGCCTCTATTTACCAGCATGCTCCTGTTTTACAGATTGCCCCTGCAGTCGGGACTGGGGCCCATATGGCACAGCGGTTTACTGGCGATTTGACTATACTGCTGATGAAGTGTTGCTGTTCCTCTGGAGGAACCTGTTGGAGGAGGAATGTTACGCCGGCGCTGTGAATTACAAGGCTGTTGCTATAGACTCGCACTGAACTCTAAAAAAGTCTCTTCCGCTGTTCAAACAAGGCCGCTGGCACTGGCTGGGGTTTTGCCGTTGCACAGGAACCCTCCCTTCCCAAGTTGGACCTCAGGTTGCCTTCCACATCCTCCAGACAGCTCCGCAGAGAGGGGATGTTTATTATGATGCAAACCCGCCTCAGCGAGACGCAATCACAACACTATGTATTTCCTGCTGTGCTTATTGTATGCAGGGGTGGATGCATCTCGGTGGAGCAGTTTAACTGGGCTAAAAGTTAAAAGGGAGAATAGCGGCTTAATCCTGTTTTGATTGTGCAGGTTCACCTTTCGGTTTTTCCCAAAAAAACTTGAAAGCCGCAAGGGGTAAAGATGATTTTGTTTTTATTTCAACTTTGCATCCGCATAACGATCGGAAGTCAGATGTGGCGACTTCACGCACGATGGTAAAAACTATTCAATGTGATGTGTGCACTCCCGCTCCAAGTATTTAACTCTCTGCCTCCTCCTCCTCCCCCTCCTCCTCCTCTCAGCCCAACTCTCCACGCCAAATGGAGAGATTAAAAGCAGACATGGAGGGGCTCCAGAGAGAGCGTGGGGGAATAGAATCATCACTCACCTATTAGACTGGCCATGGAGGCTGTGTTGATAATCTTGCCGTATCCTTGCTTCAACATCACTCGACCTGCCGCCTAAAAGCAAGGATTCAGGGGGAAGAGAGACACATTAAACACCTCATTATGGCGCAGATATGCTCCCAAAAGCCAGAGTACAGATCAACACAAAAACATGAAGTTTGTCCTCCAGGATAGTGGAACAGGAGTGGATTTTAAAGCTGCAAATAAGACGTTTTGGAGCATATATATATATATATATATATATATACACGACTGACAGCAACTAGATAACTAGATAATGTGGAAGTAAATTTAGAAGCTACGGAGCAGCTAAAGCTGGTTGGACCAGCAGTAATTAGGTCAGACTCTAACTAGTTTCCACAGAGATACACTTCTGAGGGAACATCAAGAATCAATTTGGATCCTTCAGCACATTTTTTTATTTTTTTATTCTTACATTTAGTATTATTCTTTTTTTTTTTATAACACAAAATATTACCAACAATTATTTAATGAGAATAGAAATTCAGTTTTCCCCATTTGCGGCTCTGATTTCTTTGCAATCATTTGTACCTGCTGTACAGTGTGTCTTGTATAATCACTGCTGTCCAGTCAACCATGTATGTTGATGTGTCACTTATTGTAAAAGACTTAAAATGTTTGCTTTATAAATTTGTTACTCCTGGTGTCACCTTTTGACCCCCCCAATATGTGTTTATCTGTTACACCAATTTCCCATTACAAATATATAATCTATAAAACAGAAACGTGTCTGATTCGGTCTCTGTTGTTTGGCTTTGACTTGATCAAACGTACACATATAGTCTGATTGTGTGCGATCATTTCACTTTCCCAAACATGAAAAAAATGAAAGCCTTCAGATTAAACTAATCCATACAGGATGGTGGCCGAAGTATCTCATTCTTTAGTGAAATGAAGCATCAAGCGTTGCTGCGGAATTTCATGACACAAGGACATTTCTTTTTCTACATTATAATTGTCCTCCTCTGTCGGATTTTCAGAGAAACTATGGGTCCAGTGGAGAAAAATACAATTCCCTCTACACAAGTATTTCCAAGTAACAGTGATGAGGGAAATTCTCATGACACTATTCATGAGTTAAATGATTAAAATAAATGAAACGTGAACCTTAATTTAATATGATTTCTTCATGCGGTCAGTCTGTAAATTTCAAGTCGCACTAGTTTGTCTGTGGCAGCGACGCACGCACGCACGCAGACACACACGCACGCGCACGCACACACACACACATATACACACACACACACCATGTGTTTTACATTCAGTGATACACACCTGACAGCAAATGAATGTCCCCCTCAGGTTGACGTTAAAGGTTTGGTCCCACTCCTCTAGACTGGTGTCTTCGCTGGCGGAGTTCATGTTGATGCCGGCGTTGTTACACGCGATGTGGATCGCTCCCCATTTGGAGACAATGTTGTCAATCATCCTCTGGACATCATCTGGCTTGCTAATGTCAGCCGTGACTGAGGTGGCATTGATACCTGTATCAAAAAGATAAATAATGAAAAACATGGAGGTCTCTAACTGTGCACACTGTACCTTTAGTAAGGGATTATATCTACAGCTTCTATTGAAGGGCATTTTTAGAGTTTATTTTTGATTAGCTGTACAAGGAATATAAAACATAATATAAATATATTTTTTTAAATGGAATTTCATTTCAAAAACACAATTGAATGATATTCACCATCTCTTTTTCTTTTTAATGTATATGGAATTTTAATCTGTAGAGGGACATTGGAGAGACAATCCCAACACGGTTTATCCCGTATCAGAGATCAACCTCTGATGTGAGTAAAAAATTTATGATTGTAAGTCGCTTTGGAAAAAGGCGTCCACAAAATGATTGTAATGTAATGTAACACTCACAATGCTCAGAGAAAATCCCAACATGCTATAATTTGGTGGAACATGTTTGACCAGGTAGAGTATATATCTTATCCTTTAATATGCTGCCATCTGCTGGTCACAAACCAAAAACTGACCACAACAGCAGCACTCAGAGAGCACAGACCTCCACCAAGGTGGAGCAATCCTCCACCCACATGCCGTTTCACCCAAAGCTTGCATTCCCATCTTCATATGGCCGACAAATCTTCAAAATGTTATGCATAGGTAAAAAATCCTTCAAAAAGTTTCCAGGATCGAGATTTGCATCTGGATCCCTCACAAAATTTGAATCACCTGTTACCATGGCCGCGACCTATTTTTAATAGAATTTTCATGCAAATCCGTCTATAATTTTTGAGTAATCCCCCCAAAACACAGACAAAATGAACCAATCACATGACCTCCTTGGTGGAGGTAAAGACAGTTAATGAAACCATTACATAGATGTTAAACCCAGCTTGTGTGCAAACACAGTTTAAAAGTATCCATGTCATTATATGTTTTACATATAAAAATTAAGAAAACAATCACAAGATTTATCGATTATGAAATCAAATTACTATTAGTTTCTGAAATGAAGAAGTAAATGTCTAGTCATTTACCAGACTCATGCACTTGCAAGGATTCTTGCACTTGTGATATATACTGGTGATATCCACATGGTTGAATACACTTATTGTAAGTTGCTTTGGACAAAAGCGTCAGCTAAATTAATGTAATGTAATGTAGTTACAGTTATAGTAATAGTAACTATTAAAACTATGTGGAAGTAAACTGAATATGCAGAGCTGTGTATAGCTGCAACAGTTAATCGATTAGAAATTGACTACTAAATGAATCGCCAACTATTTTGATAGCGAGTTTTTATAAAAAAAAAGTCTTCAGCTTCTTAAATGTGAACATTTTCTGGTTTCTGTGCTCCTCTATGACAGTAAACTAAATATCTATGGTGTGTGGACAAAACTCACCAAAAATCATCTTGGGTTTTGGGAAACAAGATCAACATTTTTCACCATTTTATGGACCAACTAAAAAATCGATTAATCAAGAAAATAATCGACAGATTCGTCGCAGCCCTAGATATGTGCCAGAGCACTGGTGTATTGGGAGTTAGGGATTGAAACCAAGTGAATTATGTTCACAAGTTTGTGTGTGAACACACCAAATTCTGTTTCCTTTGAAGCACACCACTGACGTGAGTTCAGCCCTGGGATAAAGAAAAGATGGGAAGAGGGTGGGGATGTGCAGGTGCATGCTGAAGGCGACATTTGTTGTGGTTACATGGCGTACCTTTAAGAAACAGCTCTTTCGCCACTACCTCCGCTTTCACTCTGTCCAAGTCTACCACGGCCACCTTCGCTCCGGCCTCCCCCAGGGCGTGAGCGAACGCTCGGCCTATACCCTGACCAGCACCCGTCACATAGGCCACCTTTCCGTCAAGGCTCATCCGATCGAGGATGGGGCGCCCCTTGACCCCGCGGAAAACCTCGTCATCCAATATTTCACTCTAAGAAACGGAAACGAGATGAGCAGTGAGAATGATTAGACAAAAATGGCAAGGGGCTTAGTGTGTACGTGCGAGCGGTGTGATTCCGCGACAGTGTTGTCTGAACACTGGGGTTATGTGAACAGCACCTGCGTCCTTGAGCATTCAGAGGCCACGGTAACCCGGCGGATAACACTCATGCCGTCTCTGAGGGGGATAATGACCTGTAAACAAGACAAGACATCATGAACAATTAAAGCGGGATACCCGTAGCTCTCACAGCAACACGCAAAGGTCTGAATCTTAACCTGCTCCACGCGAGGATCACTCGAGACCAACTGGTTGAATTCTCGAAGTGCCAGTCCATTGCCGTCTGTGGCGTCTTTGAGGTAAACCTTTGCTTTGAACAGCGTGTTGTCGACACATAGGACCCCTCTCAGTTTCAGCAGGTTGTTTTCCAGGATGAAATTGTAGTAGTTGATGTAATTATCCTTGTCAGCATCAATGAAGACCATGTCAAACTGTTCACCTGCAGCAGCCAGTTCCTGAATGGGACAGATGGTTAGAAGAAAACCTGCCACGTGACCCACAACGTCACTTATTAACACCCCCCTCCCAAAAAAAGAGTTGAGTTTTAACCTTCGCCTTTCTCTGATTGCGCACCTGACATAACACATAGTAGCCATGATTGTAAGTGTTAAAGTAGAAATCGTCCAGCGGAGAATTCTCTGATAACCCCTTATCGGCGCTTGGTTTCTTTTCTCTCACCTTCAGAGTGTCCATGGCGGATCCAGTTTTCACGGTAATCTTCTTGCCGTGTGGGGATTTGTCAAAAATGGGCTGAGCAAACTCCTTGAGGTACGGCTCTAACTCACAAGCCACCAAGTGGCCGTCCTCAGGAAGCCCCTCAGCCATGGACAGGGCTCCGTAGCCAGTGAACATCCCAATCTCTAGGATCTTTTTGGCTTGACTCATGTGAATCAGCATCTTCAGGGTCTGGCCTGCCGGAAAAAACACGCAAAGAGCATGCTATCACTATATGGTCAACGAGCAAACATAACTGCACTGAGCGGTACACTAATGTCCAACCTTCAACGTGTCCAGTTATGCACTCTTTGGGAAGCCGGAACATCGTTTTGCCCTCCTTGTGCACTCGATCCCAGTCATGAGAAATTGTTTTTCTACAAATAATACCGGCATTAGGAGCACTCACGCCATTATTCTTATTTTTAATCTTTGGGTGAATTTAAAAAGTAGGACATACTTATATAGCTCTGCCAGAGGTTCACTTTCCTGTGTGGTCATTTTCTCCAGGTAGTCATCCAGGCCGCTGGCGATGTCCAGGGCCTTCTGCAGGTGACTGGTCAACTCTCCTGGGACATTACCACTTGATGCGGCGAGCTCGTTGGCTTTCGTCAACAGATCCACAAGGACCTCCACAGGGGTGTCAGGAACTGGGGGAATAACATAATTTTAGCTTTGAAATTGTGAAGGAATGTCTTTATGTACTAGTGTTAGTTCTGTGTTTCAGAAGCGTAAAAAAAAGGTCACAAAAAGCAGGAGTCTGCTATCTAAAGATAGCTGCGAAGACAACGAAGCAGAGCCAGTCCGAAATAGCAGTCGCTGTAGCAACAAGGCCATACAGATATAATGGACCGAGTCCCCGGTCGAGGGGGTAAACAGTTATGATAGTGGTGCCCTTCATGAGATACACTGTCTTTCTATGGGAGGTCATATACCGAATTAAATACACAATGTGATTGAGGCGAAGGTGATTTATTGTTTAGGATTCGTTGACAAATGGAATCTTCACACATGTATGGTCAGGAGCTGTGGTCCTGTAAAGAATATCCCTATTTGGACAGAATAGGTAATAAGTTTAATATGTTTGTAAGGAAGATCCAGAATTGGGGGTCAATACACACTGATAACTTGTATTGCTTGTGTCTGTTGGCCTTGGGCCAAGGGCGCAAGCTTTCACTCAACAGGAATTAACTGCTCTATCTACTACTCATGGCTTCTCAAGGCAATATGACGTAGGAGGAGGGCGGCAATGATAAATTAATGAATCAGAGTCATAACCCGACGATGTAGTTTCACCAGCTGCCGCGTGGTTTCGAGTACATTAGCAGGTGTCTATATGTCTGTCTCTGCAGTTGTGAAACATTTACACGTGTTTAGTTGAGAACAAATCGAAGGCCGGAGTACTTGTGTATTAATGTGGTCGTGACAAGAGAGAACTCATGGGCTGCAAGCTGGTGTGATCCCATCACAACACGACCTGTAGTCTCAGTTATTCTTCTATGTTTGGTCTAGAAAAATGGCAGAAAATGCCCATCACTGACTCCTAAAGCCCAAATGTGATGTGTCTTCACATTGCTTGCTTTGTCTGAACAACAGTCCAAAAGCCAATTATATCAATTTATTATCACAACAGAAAAACAAAGGAAAGCACAACAACTATACAATTGATAAACTGGAACTTCGCAGTTTGTTCCTTCATTTTACTTGAAAAAAATGGCCTCCAATTTCAATGAGTAATAAAAAATGTTGCAGATTGATTAAATTGAATAGAGTACACTACTTGAGTACAGTTTTGAGGTGCTCCACCACACTTATGCACATAAATATTATACTATTCCACATCATTTATTTGACTGATACATCAGATCCAGCTTTAAAAATAAAAACAAATGATGAACTACAGTGTGTAATATTTGGCAGATGGGGCAGCAGCTAAAGCCCCCCCCCCCCCGCCACCGTAGGTGTTGAGCACGAAAGACACCAGGTGATGATGATATATTTACAGTATCATCAACACCCAGTTTCAGACCACCTACAGTCGAGTATTTCCTTCAGGAAATACTGTGCTTGCAGGGCAGCAAAAATACAAAACCTTAATAAGCCAAATACCCCAACACCACTAATACTATAAATCGAACACATCCATTGTCGATTTAATTGCTTACATTACCAGCGTCAGCCTTTATGCTTCTTTATATTTTAAATTTTAAAAAGTAGCCAAATCACAATAGCGGTCGAGTGTTCATTTTGCTCTTTGATATTCAAAGTGATACAGCACTGAGTGGCAT